>NW_026593286.1:13558090-13580562 GCF_907164565.1 Psammomys obesus
TTTTTTTTTTTTTTTTTTTTTTTTTTTTTTTTTTTTTTTTGAGACAGCGTCTTGCTGTGTAGACCTGGCCAGCCTGGAACTCAGTACTTAGACCAGGCTGGCCTTGAACTCACAGAGATCCAACTACATTTGCTTCTGCCTCCTTCAGAGTGCTGAGATTAAAGGCGTGGGCCACCACATCTGGCAAAGATTTTCTTTTATTTTTTCTTTAAATTATGTATGTATCTCTGGGGCGGGGGAGGCATGTATGTGAACACAGGTGCCCGCAGAGGCCAACAGAGTGTCAGCTGCTTTGGATCTGAAGTTACAGGCCGCTGTGAGCCACCTGACATGGGTGCTGGGAACTAAACTCAGCATCATACGTTCTTAACTGCTGAGCTATCTCTCCGGCTCCCACAGTCAACTTTTTTAATAACTGGAAGGAACAGACATTAACCAGGCATGGTGGTGCAGTCCTGTGACACTAACAGTGAGGAGACTGAGCAGCCTGAACTACATAAGCGAGACTCCCCTCTCAAAATAGGTCATAGTAAACACAACCGACAGCAAGCCATCTGCTTCCCTTATAGAGCATCATGCCTTGTCCACAATGGTCTCCTTCTGCTTTTACATGCACAGTAGGTCTGCTCACAGCACTGTCACAAACACAAGGCTGCACGACACCAGCCTTAAGAAAGCTACACGATCTCTGAGTGGCACGGATTTCTCAGCGCCATTCCAACCTTAGGAAACTACCGTTACCTGTGGGATCTTCTGTTGACCAAAACACATTGACTAGTCTGTGAGTGCAACAGCAGAGGGGGGTTGCCTGTTGAATTCACTACAGTAGTAGGCTGTATGTCTCAGTGTCTGGCATGTGGTGAGCCCTCAACAAACCTCTGTAGAACGGCTAAGTTCTCATGTGGAGGATTAAACCAAAGCGCCTGTGTGAAGCACAGTAAAGTGGAATGTTCCCCACTTCTGGTGGAGTTCTCTCCACTCCACCTGAGCAGTCTGTTTCTTTGTCTTGAGTGCCTTATTTATCAAGCTGAGTTCCTTTAGAGCTATGGCATAGCTACTTCTGTCCCCTTTCCTAGATCAGGCTCCAGCTGTGTATAGCCATACTTCATGAGTATACCAGCAGCTCAGTTATCAAAGCAGAGCTCGGTGACACTATTAGATGCTTACTGGATACAAATCCACTGACTTGCTAGCACAACTCACACTAAAACCAGATGCCAGGGAAAGAGCCGAGTCAATCCTGGACAATTTACCTCTACTTTCCCAGATTCCTTTACAAAGATGGGACCCTGTGACCATGTGACCCAGACCTGTTTGTGAGAAGCAGGAAGGGGAGCTGTCAGTTAGTTATGTTTTAGTTTCATTTATAAAAAGAATACAGACACCGGGTGTGCTGGTGAACTTCTACAATCCCAGCAATGGAGAGGCTGAGATGGGAGCATCATGAGTTTAAGCCTAGCCAGGGTTATGGAGCAAGAGCCTGTTACCCAAACTAACTAACTAACTAACTAACTAACTAACTAACTAACTAACTAACTAGCCAGCTAGCTAACTAACAACAATGTAGAGAGATGCAGAGAGAGAGCGTGCCATCTTTCACTACTATCTCCTTCCCAACCTGAACATGGCTCTGATGTCTAAGCAACAAGACTCTTAATATCATGAAACAACCCTGCTTAGGACAGAGGGTGCTGAAAAAGCAAATAGCTTGAGTCTCTGGTGACCTCGTGCAAGAGTAAAACAAGCTTTAGCATTCACCAATCTCCAGACTGCTTGTTGTCACTGACTAGGAAAAAGTTCAAGCAACTTTTAACACAGCTTACTTCAACTAGAGCCAAGTTTCTTAACTGATTTCCTGGGTTTACAATCTTCCTTCACAGACACCATTCTGTCTTTCCCACCCCATTCTCACTTACATCAATGACATTAACATCATATCCCAAATACTTAGGCTCCACATACTGAATGATGATCATTTTAATATGAAGAACAGATAAGTCCTCTCTCTCTCTAAGTCTTGTCATATAGCGTTTGCTTTAGTAAAAGGCAGAACAGGCTTTAGTTGAATGGCAGCAGAAAGTGTGATAAATACTGGATTGGAAACACAATATTATATAGGCATCTTGTTAGTTACTTTTCTTGTCAATTTAAATAGAATATGGACAAAAGCATACTGGAATTGGGGATTGCTATGAGGCTAGCTGTTCATGTGACAACAGACAAGAAGCAGGCCCCAAACCAATAGCTGGTACCTCCTATATCTAAAGTTATGGGGGGTGCTTCCTGTCTCTGGCAGTCTTCTCCAGAAATACCCACACAAACATACTAAAGTTGTGCATCATCAGTTTCCTGATTCTAAACCCAGTCATCAAAAAGAACCACTACAGTCATGAGCATATTAAAAATGAGTGTTTATTCATGTGGAACAAAGTCCAACATTAGAAAACCAGTCTGGAAACGATTTTTATTAATGGATCTAACATATCCATCTTTGACTCAACTTTTCTACTCTTTCTGTACTTTTGTGTACTGGCAAGCTTGATGTCAACTTGACACAAGTTGGAGTCATTGGAGAGGTGGGAGCCTCACTTGAGAAAATGCCTCCATAAGATCTGGTTGTAAGGTATTTTCTTAATTAGTGATCAGTGGGGAAGAGCCCAGACCATTATGGGTGAGTCCATCCCTGGGCTGGTGGTCTGGCTTCTATAAGAAAGCAGGCTGAGCAAGCTGTGTAGAGAAAGACAGTAATGAGCACCCTCCTTGATCTCTGCATCCGCTCCTGTCTCCGAGTCCCTGCCTTGTTTGAGGTCCTGTCCTGACTTCCTTTAATGAATAACTGATGGGGAAGCATAAGCCAAAATAAAACTTTTTTCCCCAAGTCACTTTGATTATGGTGTTTCATCATAGCGAAAGTAATCCAAACTAAGATACTTTTTGATGTTCCTTCCACGTGACACATTTCTTCCCACCTTTACGGTGTGGTTCTCTGCTTCTGGTATATTCTCTCCAACTTCTTGACTTGCTAAATCGTTTACGCTCTGTAAAACCTACTGCACATCTTGTCCCATAGGACTTGCCCAGAATGGAGCTCCTAGCTAGTGCATCAATGAGGCAGGAGCCAGTCCATCTAAATGGCCAGTGTGAAGATTGTAAGGAGGGGACAAAGTTCAAAACTCAATTCTACAGAGGTGTCCCAAAACAACAGCAGCAAAAGCCCTCTGGCCTAATCAGTAGTCATCAACAATAGTGGCTTTGTGTGACCTAATCACACTGCAGAAACTTCAAGTCTCTACCACAGGGACAACCAGTTGACCGTTTAATGGGGCCATCTTAGCATTTGCTGTAGCAAAGGGCATCTAGTCTTGAAATTCTGCTCTCCTGGGAGTTTTCTAGACCGGAAGAAGCAAATCAAAATGCCTGCCCAGGTCATGCAAGTGATGAGGATCAGCAATGCAGTTTCAGAAGTAAGGCAAGAGTGAGTGGTGGGGACTAGAGGCATGCTGTGCAGAGAGCAGGCTGCTATAGATACAAACAAGCCTCCTGCACCCCTGCGGAGAAGCCAGTACCTTCCCTGTTTTCTATAAACAAACAAACAAATAAACAAATAAAATACGTCAAGAAGGGAAAGACAAAGAGGAAGATGAAAAGGCAGTGGCAGCAGCAGCAGAAGCAGCAACAGCAGAAGGACGAAGAGAAAGAAAGAAAGAAAGAAAGAAAGAAAGAAAGAAAGAGAGAGAGAGAAAGAAAGAAAATTTCAAAGCAGCAGCGGCAGAAGAAGAATCAGAAGAAGCTGTTGCTTCTTTGACCACCAGGAAAGTTAACAAGGTAGGTCCACATAAAACCCACATAGGAATAAAATAGGTCTGTGGTCAACTTTTTTTTTTTTTTTCTGAGACAGGGTTTCTCTGTATCGCCTTAGCTGTCCTGGACTCACTTGTAGACCAGGCTGGCCTCAAACTCACATGCGGTTTTTATCCACTAGACCACAGCTTGTGGCCCCTGTAGCTCAGGAAGGGTCACCCCAAATGAGTTAGGCTCTGCACATCACCCCCTACCCACATACACAGTGCCCATGTCCCAAGTAAGATTAACCAGGATGACATCTTTCTCCTAAGTACAAAGTACAAAGGCAGGAATTTTGACGGATCCTTTTCTGGTCGTTGAACAGTTAACTCTTTTTTGGGGGTGAAAGTTTTGGCCAGAATTAACAGGAGCAGGGTCCCCACATGCTTGAAGCTTTATCTGATTATTCATGCTCACAATTCCTTTTCCCACTTTAAAATTCTCTTAACTTACCATACTCAAGCCCTAAGCATGAAATGTATATGTCACATACTGTAATAAAAAATCTCCAAGGACTTTTCCTCCTACAAAGTCCACATTTATTGTTTGCTTTCCTATACCCAAGACTTTCAGCTGTACCTAATTCTATGTTTGGTAAGCTTTAAACCCTCTAAACATTTCCATCAGGGGTCTTTGCATCAACTCCTTCCAAAATGTTGGTTTAGTGTTTTTCCTGTGGGAGTTAAGGAATCCAAGCAAGGAAGAGCTGGTTCAGTTGTACTCTGATGATCTCTGAGAAATAATTTGTCCTTTTCACCCCTGTACTCATCCACCTCCTGGATGGACTAGGGGTGTTTTTTAAGGGCAGTAAGTGACAGGAGTAGCCATCCCCATGGGCTCAGGTTCTAATCCAGGGTCTGGCACATTATAGGCACCTCACAAATGTTCGTTGAATATTTATGGGCTATCTCAGAATGAGACATCTTCTCAAACAGCAGTTCTCAATCTGTGGGGTGTGATTCTTTTGGGGGGCCAAGTGACCCTTTCACAGGGTTGAATTTCACGGATACCCAGCATATCAAATATTTACATTATGATTCATAATAGTTGTAACCAAATTACCATTATAGAAGTGGCAACAAAAGTAATTTTATGGTTGGGGGGGTCACCATAACATGAGGAACTATGTTAAAGGGTCACAGCATTCGGAAGGTTGAGAAACACTCACTGCTCTAAAATATACTTTCTATAATACAGTGAATGCAGGGGAGGAGAAGCTGGACCTGGGAAAATGTTTTATGAAAAACATTGAAGGATACAGACCACCTGGAGAAAGCCTGCAAAATTCCTCCCACAGGAACCTTAGAAAACAATATGGCGAATCCGGGGGGCGGAGCCAAGATGGCGACTAGCACACACAGTTTCCAAGCTGTGGAAGAGAAAAAGTTCTGAGTTGATGAGTGGAAGAACTTCTGAAGCCAGGGAAACAACGGAGAGACTTTCTAAACAACAGGGAACATCGCAGGAGGTGAAAACCTTGGTCTCGGGTCACCCAGGGACTTGTTTGGGGAAGGTGAGAAACGATCCTTTGATCTCTCGGCACTCCCCTCCCCCAGACTTCCCTCCTCCTCGGCACAGCAGACTCGCCTTTCTCAGCGCAGACCTAACTGCCTGGGGCCTGCAGCCACTGAGGCTGAGCCCCAAGTCCTTTATCGGCAAAGGCCAGCAGTACTGTGTCTCGGAGCCCCAGATTCACGCGCGGCAGCTGCACCATCCTCCCAGGGCCCGAGTCTGCTAGACGCCATACTAGCTCCGCAGGATCGCGATCACTGACGCTGCAGCAAGACCTCATAACCTGGCAGTGACAGCAGCACGGAACTGGCGGAGCACATCAAAGAAGCAGGGCCAAACCAGAGAGCAGACAGCCCAGATACGCCGATCTCTGCCAAGTGTCCTGCCTGTAAGTGAGTGCACCCTTGAGAATCTGCAGCTCCACTGATCCTGGCTTCTTCTAAAACAGAAGCCAGGCATCGAACCCCCTCCCACCCATATACCCACTTTGGGAAACAGAGGGGCACTTGGAACATTGAAGTTCCTGCTCTGTGGGTCTAATTGAGGAGTTAAGGCAGTTAATGCCAGAAATTGCGCTGCGATCATCACTAGCGCCTGCGACATATACATTGCAGAGCCCCTCCCACACACTCAAGGGTTCAACATTAGCCATCACTCTGTCCCTCGAGACACACGCCCACACCCACTTACACACACACACACACATATACACACACACGCACGCACGCTTGCATTTGCCTCTGTTTGCGCCTGCGTACTTTCCTCCCACAGGTACAGCTAGTCCTCAGCATACGCTAAGGACACGGGACCTCTCTCAACTTCCTGAAGAATTCTCCAGACTCGAGAGAGAGACAGTACCAGTCTGATCGGCTGAATCCAAAAACAAACAGGGAAGGTCTCAGATAAGCCAATGGCCAGGGGTAGGCGAAAGAACATTTCCAACATAAATCAGGACATCATGACTTCACCAGCAAACCCCAAAATCGATGGATATTCCAATTCATCAGAAGCACAGGAAAATGACCTTAAAGCCATGCTTGCTCAATTATTTGAGGCTCATAAGGAGGAAATGAACAAATCTTTCAAAGAGATGGCCAGTCAATTGGAGGTAAAGAAAGAAGAAATAGACAAAACCCTTAAAGAAACACAGGCAAACATAGCCAAACAAATAGAGGCACAAGTAGAGAAGAAATTAGTGGCATACAAAAAGGAAATGAACAAAGAAATAGAGTCCATCGTAGAGAGACAGGAATCCAAATTCAAACACATAAAAGAAATGGTGCAAGGCATGAAAACAGAATTAGAATCAATAAAGAAAACACAAAGTGAGAAAACTCTTGAGCTGGAGAACTTGGAGAAAAGATCAGGAACCACAAAAGTAAGCATCACCAACAGAATACAAGAGATGGAAGAGAGAATCTCTGGAGCTGAAGACACACTTGCAGAAATTGATACTTCTCTCAAAGAAAAAGTAAAATCAGAAAAATTCCAATCACAAAATATCCAAGAAATCAAGGATGCTATGAAAAGACAAAATCTAAGAATAATAGGAATTGATGAAAAAGAAGACTCCAGGCTCCAAGGTCCAGAAAATATTTTCAAAAAAATCATAGAAGAAAATTTTCCCAACTTAAAGAAAGAGATGTCCATAAATATACAAGAGGCCTACAGAACACCAAATAGACTAGACCAGAAAAGAAACACATCACGTCACATCATAGTCAAAACACTAAATCTACAGAACAAAGAAAAGATATTAAAAGCAGCAAGGGAAAAAGGTCAAGTAACATATGAAGGTAGACCTATCAGAATCACACCAGACTTCTCATCAGAAACTATGAAAGCCAGAAGGGCCTGGGCAAGCATCATGGAGACTCTAAGAGATCACAAATGTCAACCCAGACTACTATACCCTGCAAAGCTTTCAATCAACATAGATGGAGAAAACAAAATATTCCATGACAAAACTAAATTTACTCAATATCTATACAGCAAACCAACCCTACAGAAGATACTAGAAGGAAAACTCCAATCCAACGAAAACGAATTCACCCAAGAAAACAGGGCATACAGATAATGTCCCAACAAAAATGAAAAGAAAACAAGCAATGAAACAAGGTAAGATCATCGACTCCATTACACAAGGAACTAACATGCATTGGTCAATATTATCTATCAATATTAATGGACTCAACTCACCAATAAAAAGACACAGGCTAACAGAATGGTTACGGAAACAGGACCCAACATTCTGTTGCATCCAAGAAACACACCTATGCAACAAAGATAAACACTACCTCAGAGTAAAGGGCTGGAAAAATGTTTTTCAAGCAAATGGTTCCAGAAAACAAGCTGGAGTAGCCATCCTAATATCTAATAAAATAGACTTTCAACCCAAGTTAATCAAAAAAGATAAGGAGGGCCACTATATTCTCATCAAAGGAAAAATCCAACAAGAGGACATCACAATTTTGAATATCTATGCCCCAAATACAAGAGCACCTACATTCGTAAATGAAACAATATTAAAGCTTAAATCATACATTGATCCTAATACCTTAATAGTGGGAGACTTCAACACCCCACTCTCATCAAGGGACAGATCAACCAGACAGACACCAAATAGGGAAATGAAAGCACTCACAGAATCCCTAAATCAAATGGACCTAATAGATGTCTACAGATCTTTTCACCCAAACTCAAAAGAGTACACCTTCTTTTCAGCACCGCATGGAACCTTCTCCAAAATAGACCATATAGTTGGTCACAAAGCAAGCCTCAACAGATACAAAAGGATTGAAATAATCCCTTGTATACTATCTGACCACCATGGACTAAAGCTGGACATCAACAACAACAGAAACAACAAAAAGCCGACACGCACATGGAAACTGAACAACTTACTACTCAATGACAGCTGGGTCAAGGAAGAAATAAAGAAAGAAATTAAAGACTTTCTAGAATTCAATGAAAATGAAGGCACAACATACCCAAATTTATGGGACACATTGAAAGCAGTGCTCAGAGGAAAATTTATAGCACTAAGTGCCTACAAGAAGAAATCCGTAACATCACATACAAACAACTTAATGGCCCAACTGAAAAACCTAGAAAAAAAAGAAGCAGATACACCCAAGAGGAGCAGACGGCTGGAAATAATCAAACTAAGGGCAGAAATCAATCAATTAGAAACAAATAAAATTATCCAAAGAATCAATGAAACAAAAAGCTGGTTCTTTGAGAAAATCAACAAGATAGACAAACCCTTAGCCAAACTAACTAAAAAGCAGAGAGAAACCATACAAATCAGCAAAATCAGAAAGGAAAATGGGGACATAACTACAGACACTGAGGAAATCCAAACGATTATTAGGTCATACTACAAAAGCCTATATGGCACAAAATTTGAAAATCTAAATGAAATGGATAACTTTCTTGACAGATTCCATCTACCAAAATTAAGTCAAGATCAGGTAGAAAGACTGAATAGTCCTATATCTCCCAAGGAAATAGAAGCAGTCATTAACAGTCTCCCCTCCAAAAAAAGCCCTGGACCAGATGGCTTCCGCGCAGAATTCTACAAGACCTTCAAAGAAGTACTAACACCAATTCTCCTCAAACTATTCCATAAAATAGAAACGGAAGGAACACTACCAAACTCATTCTATGAAGCCACAGTCACTTTGATACCTAAACCACACAAAGATCCAACAAAAAAAGAGAACTTCAGACCTATCTCTCTTATGAACATTGATGCAAAAATACTCAATAAAATACTTGCAAACCGAATCCAAGAACACATCAAAGATATCATCCACCATGACCAAGTAGGCTTCATCCCAGGAATGCAAGGGTGGTTCAACATACGGAAATCCATCAATGTAATCCACCACATAAACAAAATGAAGGAGAAAAACCACATGATCATCTCCTTAGATGCTGAAAAAGCATTTGACAAAGTCCAGCACCCATTTATGTTTAAAGTCTTGGAGAGATCAGGGATACAAGGCACATACCTAAAGATAGTAAAGGCAATATACAGCAAGCCTATAGCCAACATCAAACTCAATGGAGAGAAACTTAAATCAATCCCACTGAAATCAGGGACAAGACAAGGCTGCCCACTCTCTCCATATCTCTTTAACATTGTACTTGAAGTCCTAGCCAGAGCAATAAGACAACTAAAGGAGATCAAGGGGATACAAATCGGAAAGGAAGAGGTCAAAGTGTCACTATTTGCAGATGATATGATAGTATACATGAGCGACCCCAAAGATTCAACCAGAGAACTTCTTCAGCTGATAAACACCTTCAGCAAAGTGGCAGGATACAAAATCAACTCAAAAAAATCAGAGGCCCTCTTGTATACCAAAGACAAAAAGGCTGAGAAAGAAATTAGGGAAACAACACCCTTCACAATAGCCACTAACAACATAAAGTACCTTGGTGTGACTCTAACCAAGCAAGTGAAAGACCTATTTGAGAAAAACTTCAAGTCTTTGAAGAAAGAAATTGAAGAAGATCTCAGAAGATGGAAAGATCTCCCGTGCTCATGGATTGGTAGGATTAACATTGTGAAAATGGCCATCCTGCCAAAAGCAATCTACAGATTCAATGCAATTCCCATCAAAATACCAACTCAATTCTTTACAGACCTTGAAAAAAAGATTCTCAGCTTCATATGGAGAAACAAAAAACCCAGAATCTCCAAAACGATCCTGTACAACAACAGATCATCTGGAGGTATCTCCATTCCCGATCTCAAGCTGTACTACAGGGCAACAGTAATAAAAACTGCATGGTATTGGCATAGAAACAGAAAGGAGGATCAATGGAATCGCATAGAAGACCCAGAAATAAACCCACACACCTATGAATACTCAATATTTGACAAAGAAGCCAAATCCATTCAATGGAAAAAAGACAGCATCTTCAACAAATGGTGCTGGACCAACTGGATGTCTACATGCAGAAAAATGAAAATAGATCCATATCTATCACCCTGCACAAAACTAAAGTCCAAGTGGATCAAGGACCTCAACATAAAACCAGATACTCTAAATCAGCTGGAAAAAAAAGTGGGAAACAGCCTAGAATTCATTGGCACAGGAGACAACTTCCTGAACAGAACACCAACAGCACAGGCTCTAAGAGCAACAATCAATAAATGGGACCTCATGAAACTGAAAAGCTTCTGTAAAGCAAAAGACACTGTCATCAAAACAAATAGACAGCCTACAGATTGGGAAAGAATCTTCACCAACCCTTTATCTGACAGAGGGCTAATATCAAGTATATATAAAGAACTAAAGAAGCAGAAAAGCAACAAACCAAGTAATCCACTTAAAAAATGGGGAACAGAGCTAAACAGAGAATTCTCGAAAGAGGAACATCGAATGGCAGAGAAACACTTAAAGAAATGCTCAACCTCATTAGCCATTAGGGAAATGCAAATCAAAACGACCCTGAGATTTCACCTTACACCCATCAGAATGGCCAAGATCAAAAACTCAAGTGATAGCACATGCTGGAGAGGTTGTGGAGAAAAGGGAACCCTCCTCCATTGCTGGTGGGAATGTAAACTGGTTCAACCACTCTGGAAGTCAATCTGGCGCTTTCTCAGACAACTAGGAGTAGTGCTACCTCAAGACCCAGCTATACCACTCCTAGGTATATACCCAAAATTTGCTCAAGTACACAACAAGGACATTTGTTCAACCATGTTCATAGCAGCTTTATTTGTAATAGCCAGAACTTGGAAACAACCCAGATGTCCATCAACGGAGGAATGGATACAGAAACTGTGGTATTTTTACACAATGGAATACTACTCAGCAATCAAAAAGGAAGAAATCATGAAATTTGCAGGCAAGTGGTGGGATCTAGAAAAGATCATTCTGAGTGAAGTATCCCAGAAGGAGAAAGACAAACTTGGTATATACTCGCTTATATAGACCTACAAGACATGATAAACATAATGAAATCTACACACCTAAAGAAGATAATCAAGAAAGTGGACACAGGCGAAGGTGATTAATCCTCATTTAGAAAGACAAATGGGATGTGCATTGAACTTATGACAGGAGTCTATCACAAAAGGCACCTGAAAGACTCTACCTAGCAGTGTTTCAAAGCAGACACTAAGACTCATAACCAAACCCTCGGCAGAGTGCAGGGAATCATATGAAAGAAGGGAAGTTAGTATGATATGGAAAGGATAGGAGCTCCACAAGGACCAAATATATCTGGGCACAGGGTCTTTTCTGAGACTGACACTCATCCAAGGACCATCTATGGATATAACCTAGAACTTCTGCTCGGATGTGGCCTGTGGTAGCTCAGTAACCAAGTAGTTTTCCAAAGTAAGGGGAACACGGACTATTTCTAATAGGATCTCAAGGGCAGGCTGTTTGACCCCCACCCCAGGGGAGGAGCAGTCTGTTAGGCCACAGAGGAGGACTTTGCAGCCAGCCCTGAAGATACCTGATAAAACAGGGTCAGATGAAAGGGGAGGAGGTCCTCCCCTATCAGGGGACTTGGAAAGGGGCAGGGAGGAGACCAGGGAGGGAGTGTGGGGTTGGGGAGGGAATGAGGGAGCGGGATACAGCTGGGACACAGAGTTAACAAAATGTAACTAAAAAGAAAAATAAAATAAAAGTAAAAAAATTAATTAAAAAAAAAAAAAAGAAAACAATATGGCAGGATGCTTCAACATTTCAGAATGCTGTATTTATAACACATGACTGGTCCACACGTCAGGGTCCACTATTCAGAGATGGCATAGGAAAATAGATTTGAACTATCTATGTGATGTAAGCCCTCTCATTTCCCTCTACCCATACTCCACATGACATGAAATGTATTCCAGAAAAGACCCTGTCTCCAAAGACATGTTGGCAAATGTTTTAAGAAACAACATCTGAAGTTTTTAATCTCTGTACACACACACACACACACACACACACACACACACAAAATTATTATTTTTCTGTGCATATAAAATATGTAACTGAAAAAAGGGTGGGGAGAATAAATATTTAAAGCATATCATTATTTTAAAAGTATATTAGATACCATACTAACATCCCCTATAAGGATTAATTAAAATTATTCATTGTATAATGAAAAAAACTGAATGGCTTCCAAATGTAGACACTTGAGTTCAAAAACAGAAAGTCTATTTTGATTATTATTTTTATATATTAAAGGGGAGCAAAAGTATAATTTACTAGATTTAAAAATCCAATCATTATTTATGGCACTATGTCTTATTAAGCAAGACCCCACCTAAAGGAAAAAAAAAATAAAACAAAAGAATCAAGCGTAAGTCTTTGCAGTGAAATGTTAAATTTATTTCCTAAAAGTCAGGAACAGGACGGTCATGCTTGCTATCTCTCACTACTAGTCAATGTTATTCTAGATTTTTTATTCAATGTTATTCATGTTTTTTTTTAAATATGTTGTCACCTGTGCAATAACATTAAAAAAAACATGAGAAAAGCAGAAGAAAGAAAGAGGGGATAGGAAGGGAAGAAAGATAAGAAGAGGGTAGAGGAAAGGAAAAGAGAGTATAAAAGGCATAAAAATTGGAAATGAAGAAAAACTAGGTTTTTGTATTTATGGTTTGTTAACAAGCTCATATCAATGAGGTAATTTTTTAGTTAAACAAGGTTGCAATGTCAAGACTCGAGGTTCAGCTGCATTGCTACACACCAGCGGAAAACAGAAAGCACCGTTTCGAAGATACTGTTTCAATAGTAACAGAAAATATGGTATCTAGGGAAAAAAAAATCTAGCAAGACTTTACAGAAAAATACTAAAATTCTACTGGTGAGTATTAAAGAGTTGTACCATGTTTGAGAATAAGAAGAGTCCACATCAGAAAGAGGTCATAAGGAGAGTCCACATCACAAAGAGGTCAACCACCCTTAAATTAACCCAACATGTTAGTGTAATTCCAATTAAAATTACGTTAGAATTAATACTACCTAGAAATTATTTTATATTTAAGAAAGTGAAAAAAATGTATTTGTATCACTGAACTGGCTAAAGCTAAATTTCCAGTTTTTAGGAGAAAATATCCATTTTAAACAGTAATATTTTATTTTAATATAAAAGCTTAACAAATTCATACCATCTAATTAAGAACATTTGACAATGGCAACATGATGTGATGCTCCCAAACTGAGTCCTTTGCCAACTCTTCTTCACTGTCACCAGATGAAGACAGACAAAGATCAAATACAAAACATGTGTCAGACATGGCTGGGGGTGACCAAAAAGCTAAACTAGGTCCTACAACAATAGAAAGAGACACCCTAAAGCAACTTTTAAAGAAATAGTAACAACAAAAATACATGCCAAAAAATGTACTGGAGGGCCGGGGCAGTGTAATCAACATCTGTTTTTCTAAATCTGGTTCTGTGCTCTCGAAGAATATGGTTTTCTGGCTTAATGAGATCCTTTCCGACACCAGCATCTTTCGGTGCATTAAGAAATTCCCATTAAGGCAGAAGAACATGTTTTCTGTGCTGTTGGCATCTCCTGTGGCACTTGGAAAGAGCTGGGGAAATACACTATTACATAATGTGTCTTTGTGTGAAGGCCTTGGGCGCCATTCTCTTTCATTAAGGAAGGCTAGAAGAGGACATCACAAGGTTTGCTGAATATTTCCTCAAGGTTAGGGTCGTGATCAATAATACAGTCGTGACTTGGGACTTTATTCAAAAGATGTTACCTCAGTTACTTTTCTAGTGCTGTGATAAAACGCCACAACCATGGCAATTTATGAGAAGCTTATTTTGGCTTATGGTTCCAGAAGGATAAGAGTCCATCACGGTGTAGAGACATAGCAGCAAGAATCAGGCATGGGTTAGGAACGTGAAGCCGAGAGCTCGAGTTTTCAAATACAGCATGACGAGAGTGCAATGGAAGTGACAGAGGCTTTGAGCCCTCTCCTGGTAATGTACTTCCTCCAGCAAGGCCACAGCTTCTAAACTTCCTCAAAAACACCTCCAATTGGGGACCAAGGACTCACATGACAGAGGACATGTGAGGGAGGCATTTTTCATTCAAACCACAACAGATGTCAATGGTAATTAAGGAAAAAAACAGCTTTGGGACCTATGTTCAAAGAGAGCCACTGATTACATCTAGTTCAATATCTCAGACCCCTTAAGATTATATAGAAAAACATATTTACATAGGTTTGATATATTTGGATCATATTATAAATTTCTCATTTCCTTCTTCCCCATTGCGCTGTCTTGTTCCCTTTCTCCCTCTAAGCCCCTTTCTCCCGCCCCATTGCCTTCATTGTACTTTAGTGTCATATATATGCATTTATAGACCTATTGTTTAAATCTAGAATCTGTACATGGTGGAAAGCATGCATGTTTGTCTCTCTAAGTCTGTCTCATTTTGAATACCAGGGTGATCTTCAGCACCCTCCATTTTCCTGAAAATGGCATCATTTCTTTGTATGGCTGTGTATGTGTGTGTGTGTGTGTGTGTGTTCACATTTTCTTTATTAATGGACCTCTTGGTCGGGTCCATTCCTTGGCTAATGTGATGAGTGGTCCTGCAGGAAACATGGATATATTTAGTATCATGTAAATGATCTTTGTGGTACGCTGTGGTACAATGATTTGGGGTACACGCCCACCAGTGTTCCTGCTGGATTATAAGGTAGATTCTATTTTAAGTTTTTAGGTGTCTCCACACTAATTTCCACAGTGGCTGAATCAGTTCACATTCCCACTCATAGTATCTGAGGGTGCCTTTTCCCTCCATATCCTTGCTGGTGTGTGTTGGTGTGTCTGGATGACTGTCATTCTGCCTGGGGTAAGATGAAATTTCTATGTTAATTTACATTTTTCCTGAATGCTGGGGAAGGGGGGTGGTGTGAACTATTTTTTCAAATATTTATTGCCTTTTTGTATTTCCTTTTTTGAGAACTGTTTGGTCAGTTCATTTGCCTATTTATTTAGTGATGATTTATTTCAGGGGTGATTTTAAATTTCAAAAAATTCCATTTGTCAATACATAGCACTATTTTCTGAGCTCTCCGAGTGTCCTGACCTATGCCAACATCTTGAAGTGTTTTTCTCTAGCAGTTTCAAATTTGGGGTCTTATATTAAGGTCTCTGATAGACTTTGAATTTGATCCTTAGTCTGGGTGAGGGATGGATCAAGTTGTGATCTTCCACATGGGAACATCCAGTTTTCCCAAACACCATTTAGCAAAGAAGCCATCTTTCCTAATGTGTATTTTTGTGGAAAAAAAAAAAAAGTGGCTTTAGCTGTGTGAGTCTATTTCTGGGTCCTGTCTTCAATTACAGCATTCTATGTACCTGTTTTTATGTTAATACTGTTTAAAAACTTCATTTTTAACTTCCTCTTTTTTATGATATGCCTAGAGGTGCCTGAAATTTTAATTATTTTCATGACCCTTTGGTATCAGGTAATTATGTTTTCCCTTTTTTAGAATATAGTTGAGTTGGAGAGAAATCTTCCCGTTAGCTATTTGTTAAACACGTTCTGGTGATAAAAGCTACCTGTGGGAGAATAGAACTCTAAGGATTAAAGGGGCTGGAGGCTCTCCCACCTGGGGACTGTTCAGTGTTGACCTTGGGATCACAGCAAGCCTCCACTGCGGTGAGTCAGTGTCCCTGCCCTAGTGCCAGGCCCTGGCCATTGTGAGCTTGGTTTAAGTAAAGGAGCACGTTTTACGTATGTCAGAGCAGTGATCTCTTTAGTAATTTTTAATTTAGATTAGTTATTCTCAATGAAATTTCACACGGGCAGAGCTCTAAAAATCATGTCTGATGCTCAATTCTTTCTCCTAGTTTTTAATACTATATTCGTTTAAACAAAACCAGTGAACTTCATGAGCAGGAGCTGCACACGGGTACCAAAATAGAACAGAGCCCAGAGCTCGGGTGACTCTTTTAAGAGGTTTCATGGCCTCAGGTGAGCAGTGAGAGTGTTAGATTTCAGGGTGTTAGTGCCGAAAGTAGATGTTCTGGAATGGGCAGAGAGGAATGTGGGTCTTGAACAGACAGATGGAGGAAGAGAGAAAAAAAGAGAGAGAGAAAGAGTAGCAAAGAGCCTGCCTAACAGGCACAAAGCCCCAAGTTCAGTCCTCAGCAATGAAGTGGGTGGGAGGGTGGGGAGATGGGAAAGCAGAAACAAAAGCTGTGTCCAGTGCAGCAGACCTTCAGTTCCAGCAGTAAGGGAGGCAGAGGCTGGCTGATCACAGGTTCAAAGCCAGCTCAACTGCAAGAATGCAAAGTGAGTGAGATCAAGCCAGCCTGTGCAAATTGGTAAGACTATAAAATTTTAAAAGGGGTGATTAAGAAGCTAAGCAAGAAGGAGGACTCTGGGTAAGATGCTCAGTTCTCATTCAGAAAGGCAAATGGGATAGACCTCGGAAGATGGAGAAAACAGGGAACAGGACAGGAACCTGCCACAGAGGGCCTCTGAAAGGGCCTTTACCCAGCAGGGTATTAAAGCAGATGCTGAGACTCATAGCTGAACTTTGAGCAGAGTACAGGGAATCTTATGTAAGAAGGCAGGGATAGAAAGATCTGGAGGGGACAGGAGCTCCACAAGGAGAGCAACAGAACCAAAAAATCTGGGCCCAGGGGTCTTTTCTGAGACTGACACTCCAACCATTCATGGAGATAACCTAGAATCCCTGCACAGATGTAGCCCATGGCAGCTCAGTGTCCAAGAGGGTTTAAGGGGAACAGGGGTTGTCTCCGACATGAACTCAGTGGCTGGCTCTTTGATCACCTCCCCCTGAGAGGGGATCAGAGTTACCAGGCTACAGAGGAAGACAATGCAGCCAGTCCTGATGAAACTTGATAGGCAGATGGAAGGGGAGGAGGACCTCCCCTATCAGTAAACTGGGGAAGGGGCATGGGAGGAGATGAGGGAGGAAAGGTAGGTTTGGGAGAGAACAAGGGAGGAGGCTACAGCTGGGATCAAAGTGAATTAATTGCAATAAATAAAAAAAAAGTTTTTAAAAAGGGGAATTAGAGGCAGTGAGTCTGGAGAGATGACTCAGCAATAAAGAACACTGGCTGTTCTTCCAGAGGTCCTGGGTTTGATTCCCAGCAACCAACAGTGTCTCACAACCATCTGTAACTCCAGTTCCAAGGTCTCTGATGCCCTCTTCTGAACTTTACAGGCACCAACTATTCATGTAGGCCAAACATCCATATACATAAAATAAAAAGAAGAAGAAGGCAGATGCTAACATCTCAGAGACAAATCCTTTGCTTGGCATGCAAACATAGCAACCCAGCTTACTGGGTTCAAATTCCCATAAAACACACACACACACACACACACACACACACACACACACACACAGCACACACACACAATGCAGTATAAAATTTGACCGCTTTGTCATGCTAATTTGAAGTAGCTAAAGGAAATGAAACACAGAAAAACAATGATAAGTTTTTAAAGACACAGAAAACCTGCAGCTATTAAAAAGGGGGTTCAAAGCAAAGTTGAGGACACTTGTGCTTCTTCTGAATGGCACACATTCTTCACGTGGCAGAGTGAAGTCAGCACATTGTGCTCACAACTAGCCACGCTTCTGGAAACACACAGCAGAGCAGCTGGGCCCAGAGGCAGCTGGAAGGGAAATCTTACAAATGCTTTTGTGTTCCCTGGGCATTCAAAGCATGCAGGCAGAAAATGTGAGGAAGATGCAGGGACAAAGGCTACATGGTTTGGATAATTTTCAATTATTGAAACTCTTATATATGTTGTTGTGGTTTAAATGAGAAATGCTCCCTCCACCCCTATAGGCCCAGGCATTTGAACACTTAGTCCCCAGGTGGTGACAATGTTTGGAGAGGGTTAGGAAGTTGGCCTTGATAAAGGAAGTATGCCCGCTGGAGGCAGGCTTTGCCATCTCACAGCCTAGCCCTACTTGTAGTTCACTCTCTGTTTCATGCTTGTGTTGGCTGAAGATGTGAACTCTCAGCTTCCCACTCTGTTAGCATGCCTCCTTGTTATGATGGATTCCTATCCCTCTAGTACCATAAGCCAAAATAAACCCCTTCTTACAATAAGTTGCTTTTGGTCATGGCATTTTACCTTTGCAACAGAAAAGCAACTAATACAGTCATCATATTTTTTTTTTTGACAGGGTTTCTCTGTTTAGCCCTGGATGAACTGGAACTCGCTCTGTAGAGCTGGCCTGGGACTCAGAGATCCACTGTCTCTGCCTCCTGAGTGCTAGGATTAAAGGCATGCGCCACCACAGTCTGGCAAATAAAGGTGTATTTGTTTATATATCCGATGTATATGAGTCCTTTGCATGTATGTCTGCACACAAGAAGAGGGCATCAGATCCCATTACAGATGGTTGTGGCCACCACATGGCTGCTGGAAATTGAAATCAGCGCCTTTAGAAGATCAGAGCTGCCAGTCCTCTTAACCACTGAGCCATCTCTCCAGCCCAAAGTCATCATATTTTAAGCGCATCTCTTATAGACAGTATGAAGTTGGCTAATGAGTCTTACGTGTGATTGTGTGTCCATGTGAATCCAAGGGTGGATGCCTAGTTTAGAACCCAAGGCCTTGTGCATGCCAGACAAGCATTTTACCAATGAGCTACAGCCTTGCCCAAAAATAGTATTGTAAAATACTAAACAAGTTTCTCTTTTCAAAAGTGATATGTTTTCCATTATTAGTTATGAATCTGGTGAGCCAGCCAAGCCTAGGGTCAGCTGAGGTAGAAGAACAAAAGTATATTGACTACAAAATGTTTTTCTAAATCTAGGAGAGACTGCTGTGTTGATGGAACTTCTCATAACTTACTTCAGGCCATGTAATCTATGCCTGCCTACACAGAGGGCGAGCATTCCCAGTTCTCACCTCACTATGGTACTCAGGGAGTGAGCAGGAACCAAGACTAGACCATTTATAAACCCTTTGTGTTTATAAATAACTCCGTACAATTCCTTGTGGAACCAACATTTCGGATAATATTGAGAGAACAGAACAGGGCATCAGAGGTCCTCAGATAGAGGTAAGACTAAGTGATCAGTGGGTGCTAGTGTCTTCTCTGTCCAATTGTAATGATTATTCGAGAAATATATAACCCCAGCTTAAGGGAGCCATGATTCCATTCTGTCTGAGAGCAAGTGTGGTATGTGTTAGTATTTAGGCACCTGCTTCTGGGTTGCCTAGCAACCTATGATGTCCTCATGTGTCGCTGGCCAGGTGGCTACACCTGGCAGATGTTGTCCTTAAAGGGACCAACTCACCACGTTGTCCCTCTCTTGGCTCTCTTGCCCTCTTCCCTTTCTCTGTCAAGGCACCCCCTTCTTTCCTTCCATCATGTCTCCCTCTCTCCTTCTCTCTCTTCATCTCCACCTAATAAACCTTTTTCATATAATATCTGCTGTGTGCCTCATCATTCATTAATTGGTCCCAACAGTATGAGCGGGTGAATGAGGCAGCCCTGAGGCCACTAGAGGAGCCCTCTAGAGGAAGAAGATCAAGTTTAAGAGAACACAGTTGGAGCTCCCAGGGTGCCGTCACCTTTCCCTGCAATGCACATAGACTATCTCTTTTTATTTTGTTGTTTTACTGTTACAATTTGTGGGCAACACTTCTAAATACATATTGCCTAATGTATGTTTTGCCTGGACATTTTAGGCAATCAATCCCTATTCAAGGTTCCTGGCACACCACAGACATTTTGCAACACCCTAATGATGGGATTGACCTGGAATCAAGAAGGGAAGAGTTCAAGGACTAAGTGTGGTATAGCTACACCCACAGACATCAGGAAGGGAGTTGTCCCTGCTTTATACTCCCTTTGTCCCTTGGATTACAAATATATTTTTTCCTTACAAGAAAAACAATATATTATTGGTTAGATTTTTTTTTAGATGATGTGTAGTGAACAATTTTGATACACATACACACACACACACACACACACACACACACACACACACCAAAACCAAAAAACAACCAAAAACCATTGAGTCAGGCATAGTGATGCGCACTTTTAATCCTAGGACTCAGAAGTCTATATAGTGAGACCCCTTCTTTAAAAAATCAGAAGAAGCAAATAAGGAAGAAAACTACAAAAACAGAGTGGAAAAGGGTGAGCATAGGAAATTTCTAAGACATCATAAAAAAGTCTGAGTGTCTGCTAAGGATAGTCACCTTGCTAAAAATTAAAAGGTGGGGGGGGGGGAATAAGGTAATGTTTTCATTTTGGTAACAAATTGCCCATTACTTTCCTTTAAAAATAACATTTCACTAATGGGTTCCCAAATTAGTTGGTGAAAATATGCAGAGAGAAAAGATAATTTTATGCTCAGCATACCTGTCTACAAGATGATAATTGCAATGAGGGCTGGGGAGGCAACCTGGAAGGCTGTTACAGTCACTGTAGGAAGGTGTCTGACTTTCCCGGCAATAGGCTCAATTAATATTACGTGCTTCCTGGTACAATGCCATGAGCAGGGTCACAGGTCCCAACCAGTGTGTTCCTACCAAACAGTTCCTACCAGAACTGAAATACCGAGGAAGCATTGGGCTAACCCACACTGAGGGATTCTATGCAGAGGAACTCCCTTGGGCTCTGAGAGTATTAAAGTCAGAGAAGACCAGGAAGGATTGGAGAATTGATCCACACTGGATTAGGTAGACCTGTCAGTGCAGCACAATTTATGATCCTGGATTAGAGCCCAGGAAAGCAAAACAGCATCATCAGCAAGATCTGAAGAAGGCCCACAGGTCACACACTATTTCCCTGTTCGGATTATTGCGCCATGTTTTAAGAATTACTTAGACAACAACCTGCAGGAGTTGCTTTTCTCCTTCTACCTACAAAGAGTTTGATGTCAATCTGGGCTACACCGAACTTCTCTCAAACGATAGGTAAAGATGTCGATAATGACCCATCATCACAGTGACCCAAATGGCTACATACAGTGACAAATCCATTGTCATGTATTCATCCAATAAATGCCGCATAGCATAAAAAATACAAACACCCGTGCTACAAGTCCATGTAATTCCCTTCCTCCAAGTTCAAGAGAAGGTGAAATGGATTCATCAAGACAGGTTGGTAATACACAGTTACCAGGTGACAAGAACGACAGTGACTATTGGGAGCCTCAGAGAGACTTCTGAAAGGCTGGAATGTTCTGTAGCTTCATCTGAGAGATAAAGGCAGCTGGCAAATTTATCAAGTGGTCTATCTCCAGTCTTCCTGATTGCCACACGGAAGTTACAATACAATTTAAATAATGACATCAACAAGAAAAGATAATCTCTAAGAGCTGACAGGAAGCCAGCAGACTTGAGTGATATCTGGGAGCAATGATTGACATTTTCTAAAAGGCAACTGGACAGCAGATAAGAAGTGAAGTGCCCAGAGCTCTAAGATAAGACTGTGGATATTTAGACTGAAGAAGAGATCCAAAGATGCACACTGATATGGTCCAAAACCATAAAGTATAAAAACCACTCTAAAGTGAAACACAATTATATGACTATTAAAACAATACCACTAAGGAATATTCAAACTCTTATGTGGGAAACTCTTATGATACAGGTATATGATGTTCATTCCATGTGTACAGAGTTGTTCATTATTTACATATTCATATGTTATAACAGTAGTCTGGAAACTGTCCATGACATTCTCCTCTGGAGCATACCATTGTGACAAGATTTTGACCTGCTTTGGTGTCACTTTATCTGACATAAACATGTTTATTTTAGTGGCTGAAAATTATAAAAATCAATCTCTTGGCTAGAGATGTGACCAGGATGCAAAAGACCCCAAGTTCAAACCCAAAAGCCCCCCCAAAAAAACTAAGCCAGGTTTGGAGGTGCTTGCCTGTAATCCTAGCACTCCTAGAGCCAGGAGGATCAGAAATCCAAAGACACCGTAGGCTTCTTATTGAGTTGGAGGCCATCCTGGGCTACACAAGTCTATTTTAAAAGACAATGACAATGATAAAAAGGTTAATTTAAAAGAAAGAAAGAAAGAGAGAGAGAGAGAAAGAAAGAAAGAAAGAAAGAAAGAAAGAAAGAAAGAAAGAAAGAAAGAAAGAAAGAAA
>NW_026593286.1:13580572-13582778 GCF_907164565.1 Psammomys obesus
AAAGAAAGAAAGAAAGAAAGAAAGAAAGAAAGAAAGAAAGAAAGAAAAAGGTTTCTTCTCAACTGAAGATCACCAAAAGATCAAACTCCAAAGAGAGGAAGGAGGCCAACCGAACAGTAACAGAGCACTCTCTCACTTTTAACTTAAAAATGAGACAGGGTTTCTCTGTATAACAGTACTGACTGTCCTGGAACTCACTTTGTAGACCAGCCTGGCCTTGGACTCACAGAGAGCCACCCGCCTCTGCCTCCGAAGTGTTGGGACTAAAGGTGTGCACCACCACCGCCCAGCAAAAATCATAGATGTTCTCTTTCGCAGCCCCCTTTGACATTATTTTTCAAGAGAAGACCAGTCCTTTTCCTGAGAATCAAGCTGCAGGCTCTTCCGAACATTCTGCCCAGATTCTTCTTTTCCTTCCTTCATCCCCTTCCTCATAGTCCCCAGATATTTCTGCTTTACTTTTCCCATAAAATTCTCTGGAAACTTTTTTCCACTCTTCAGAGAAATCAAAACATGCCCGAAGAATGCAGACATGGTTCCTCCGCCCCCGGTAACAGCTCTATTACCACATAACCAGAACTAACTGGAGCAGCAAGGAAGCTGTAGCTAAAGTCCAAGGATTCAGGCTGTGGAAATATTATTCAAAATGGCTGCAAGACACAATTCCTCTTTCCCCAGACTCCCAAGCCTCACCCCAGGAACTTAGGTGGCCATCCTCTGCTGTTCCCACCCAACCCAGCCCCAGCCTGGGAAATTTTCCTCTCTGACACAGTTTGCCAATCAGTTCATCCCATATTGAAGCAAGAGGAGAGACATCAGAAATGTGAATTGTGGTCCTGACTGGAATTCTTTTTCTAGTCTTTTATTTTCCTAACATGTGGAATGTATTTCACCAGGCAAGCAGAATAATGAAGACCAGTGGATGCTCCAAATGTCAGCATTTTCATAGATCTCTGACACAGATAGGAACACTCTTAATGGGTTACTTGGAAACCAGGACAATGTTTTCTCCAAAAGAGATTGTGTGCTACACCAAATGCAAGAATACCTTGGCTTAAGAACAACTCTTATCAGGGCAACAGGAGATTTAATCATTAACAAAAAGTATGGCAACAGAAAAATGCAGTTGCTTCATAAACATGTGAAAACCTTGACACCTTACTTATAAATGAAGGAAATAAGCATTAGACCTGGCTTGCTGTCAATGAACTTCCTAAATCAGTCACTGTGTCTCTTTCACCACCAACCACAATTCCAGCAATGCATACACTCCCCTTCAAGCTATCCAACAGAAGAAATGAAAACAATTAAAAGTCATTCATTAATCAAAACCCTTCATTGATTTCCTGGGTGAAAAGACAGGAACGAGCACTGTAAACACTGTAAAGCTAAAAGAAGATGCAGCCAGGTGAGGGCATAAAAAAAGTCTCACCCTCCACTGTGAAAGGAGACGGCAGGTGTTTACATTGGTGCCAAGTAGGGAAAAGTGAACTTCACTTCACATATACAGCATGTTTTCATTCATTACATAGTACTGAACTTGGGGGATAGCTCAGAGTTTTTACTAGCATGCAGGATGCCTGAGTTTCAATCCCTAGAACCACCGCCAAAAAAAAAAAAAAAGTATTGAATTTGCTTTATTCCAGGGACATGTTAGGACTGAGGGTACATGGGTAAACAGAGGGATTTAACATTAGAGGGATAATAAATTCTCATTAGTTTTCTCCAAATCCACTTATTCCCATTTCAACAAAAGTGATAGCAACAATGATAGGGATGTCATGGATAAGGAGCTAAGTTAGATCCATAGAACCCATACTCTAAATAAATAAAAAGGTAGCTGTGGGAGGGAGGCAGGGACCGTGGGTCCCTGGGGCTTGCTGGGGTTGGTCTAGTCTCCAGCGAATGCAGCCTACTTGTCTAGCTAGAGGTCGGTGGGAGACTCTGCCTCAAAAACTAAATGAAGGGTCCAGAGGAATAATCCTTGAGGTTATCCAGTGGCCTCCCACAACACGTATATACATGTAAACTCAAGCTCACATGTGTTCCCAAACACAACACAGCAGAAAGAGGCAAGGAGAGAGAGAAAGAGAAAAAGAGAGATAGAGAGAGAGAAAGAGAGAGAGAGGGAGGGAGGGAGGGAAGGAGAGGAAGAAGAAAAGAAGAAGAAGAAGAAGAAGAAGAAGAAGAAGAAGAAGAAGAAGAA
>NW_026593286.1:13582788-13682549 GCF_907164565.1 Psammomys obesus
AAGAAGAAGAAGAAGAAGAAGAAGAAGAAGAAGAAGAAGAAGAAGAAGAAGAAGCAGCAGCAAAGGATTCCATAGCAACTACACACCACTCTATAAAGTGGGGTTGGAGAGATGGCTCAGCAGTTAAGAACAGTTGCTGCTCTTGCAGAGAACTGGGGTTCAGTTCCCAGCAACCACATGGTGGCACAACCACCTGTAATCCAGGTCCAGGGAATCCAATAAAGTCTTTTGACCCCCCGGGGCACATGACGCACATACAGACACACAGGTGCACACACTTATGCACAAACTCTAAATAAATAAATCTTTATTTGTTATTCTACTAAAGACATTTACATGACCGGGGAAAGAGAATTTAGTAAGAACTATGGCTGCTGATCTGTTGACCTGGAACCAAAATTTATAACTGAGAGAAGACAATGGTGAGGTTAGGTTGTCCTCCTATCCAGGTAGCTGTAATCAATAGTTTCCCGCATGGATACGCATAGGATTCCATATTGCGAATACAAAGACTATGTTTGTTTGCTTGCTTGTTTGTTTGCTTTGTTTGTGCAGGGCCTGAGCACACTGTCTTGGTCTCTGAGTTCACATGAGCCTCTATCGTGTTGAGTTAGAGGGCCTTGTTTTCTTGGTGTCCTCCATCCTCTCTAGTTCTTAGATTCTTTCTGCCACCTCGTCCACAAGGTTCCCTGAACCCTTAGGGAACGGATTTGATACATACATTTGCACAGATTTAAAAAAACAAATAATCTTGAAAAAAATCTATACTAGTGGCAAGGACCAACACGTTTTGGCTGCACAGGGAGATCCCTTCCTGCAGATGACTCCCTACAAAAGCAAGAGGTCGGTGGTTACACGGCAGTTCCCTTTCCACAAGTCCCCCAGACTCAGCAGCTTCCACTGAGTTCCCATCTCCACTCTGAGCTTGTCCTTCTGTTCTTCCCATTACTAGTGCTCTGTTCTGCTCCTGGGCACCTGCTTTCCTATTGCCTTTCCAGCCCTATGCTTTCTGTTGAATGGCATCTCCTCTCTTCCCCAAAGTTTATCAACAAACTCTCCTTAAGTCCTTGCATCTGGGTTTTGTGCTCTGTCTCCCTCAGGTGAGCAGAGGGATTTAAACCACACCTCCATTAGTAGTCAGATGAACTTTATTAGTTAGTACCCAACAGGTGGATCCCAGATGGATGAAGCCCAGTCCAGACCATTTCATAAGATGCTGTCCAGCCCACAAGCTCAATGACTTGATCCTTAGCCAATTAGCACATAGCTATAATGATAGCCCCACGATCTGCAATATGATGACCTACATCTTAAGAAGCCATTTGTATGAGAAAGACAACCTACCACGAAGAACCCCAAACAGACATTAAGGTCGGCTTTCACTAGTACCGTATGCACCGCGGTTTGCATCCTACAATTTTGTCTAAAAGGCTTTTGCACCAACTCTCTTAATTCCCAGGTGAGCATTACTGTATATCACATATCCTCCTTCACGGAGACACCATAAAGTTCCTTCTAAAACTGTTGTTCTTCGTCACCGGTTCTAATTAACCTGAGGAGTGAAACTGATTCACCATCCTCATGTCCTTAGGGTGAAGTCCAGAAACATTAAGGCTTTAGCCTTAGCCTTTAGCCCAACATGCCTTTAGCCCAATATGCCAATCAGAATGGCCACACCAAGCTTTTTTAATGCAGCAGTGCTTGAGACTTTTCATTCACTCTTTCAAATCCACCCTCCATTTTTCTCCAGAGAAACTCAGCTTTATAAATGGGGTCAACTAGGTTCTCAATATCCCTGAATATTCTAATGGAACCTGGTCAAAAGGGTGTACTGGCGGGGTATGATAAACGGGGTACATGGAGTATGAGCTCAATGTGTATTTTCCTCAGCGTTTGCCTTGCTGTGTGTGATTACCTCTCTCTACAAAGTCAGTGTGAGTTTGTGTGTATGTGTGTGTTTGTCTGTGTGTCTGTGGGTCTTTCTGGGAATCAAATACAACACTTATATGTTTAGTAAGGCCCCAAATTATTACCTACCTCTTCAGGCCACAGTTCTCTGCTCAGGGCCTCAGCTTCTATCAGGGACCTGCCTTTCAGCTCAGCTGCTGTTTCATCAGGTGTTACCAAAACCCCTGTCTCTCCCCTTTCACACTGAGGTTGAATTTTTATTAAATGATTTACTCCTTTTTATGTGCATTGCTGTCTTGCGTGTGTGTGTGTGTGTGTGTGTCTGTGAGGGTATTAAAACTCTTGGAGCTGGATTATAGAGAGTTGTGAGCTCTGGATGCTGGAAATTGATCTAGGGTCCTCTGGAAGAGTAGCCAGTGCTCTGAACCACTGAGCCATCTTGCTAGCCTGAGGCTGATGTTTTAAATTACTTCATTTTCTCTGATTTTTTTCTTCCCCTGCCAACGTATTTATAAAGGATTCCCTGTTTCAATTCCTTTCAATTAGCCTCCCATGTATTGAATCTTAAATAGACTTTATTTTTAGAGCAGCTTTAAATTTATTTTAAAAATTAGGACCATAGTGTGGCTACATCTTCCCATACATTCTACTGCCAATCTACACTGGTACTGAGGCTTTAAATTAGTATTGTAATTTGTTTCAAAATGATACATTATAATTAACTGAAGTCCATCCTTTATACAAACTCTTAGTTTTCACCTAAGGTCTATTTTTCTCTCCCATGGTCTCATTCAGGGATTGTTATGTCCAGTCATGTTTCCAGTCATCAGGCTCCTCTTGCCTATGACTATTACTCATTTCTTGTTTTTGATGACCTCCACAGTTTTGTAGAATATCAGTCAGGATGTGCAGCCTGACAGTTTCTATGTGTTAGGTTCTGTCATTTACATATCCATCAAGAGTATACGTTGCCAATATGACTTTCATTATTGGTGCTGACTTTGATCACCTGGCTAAAATACTGTCTTCTATTTCTACACTCTCTTTTTTTCGTATTATATTTTCTGCAAGCCCCTATGTACAGCCCATATTTAAAAGACAGGAGGGTGTAAGTTTGAGGCAATAGTTCAATGTAAAAGTAACTTTTATTTCCCTGATGCAATTGTCTTCTTTATAGCTTCCTGCTGCTCTCTGCTAACCAAGGCCTAATCCTGGAAGCTTGTAGCCTCTGTACAATATAATCTAGGCCTAAAATGATTTCAGCCTCTGAGACTTACTGTTACATAAGTTTACCCATTCTAGCTCTTTTGGATCTCTGGCTGGCTGGTTCAACTCAGTTGTACTGGCTCAAACTCCTCTCCAAGCTGACTGATTCAGACTGGCTTCTTTCAGCTTCCGACTGAATTGCTCTGCTTGGCCGTAAACTAACTCTCGAAATCTGTTCTACCTTCTGGCTCCTTCTCTGGCTCATTCTGTCTTCACCTGTGTCTAGCTTGTTCTCTCCTCAACCTGTCTCTGTAAAACTCTCCTGGTAAAACTGTTTCTGCATTCCACAAACTGAACTGCCACAAACTCAACTCCCCTGCACTGTGTCTCAACTGAACCTTTTTTTCAAACGTGGGTACTGGCTTTTATCATCTAACTTTACCTTCACCATTTGATGGTGAAGGTAACAGTGTATACTTGTGCGCACACACACACAGGCGCACACACACACACACAAACAAAAAAATAAATTCTGGCAGGAAAAATGTAACTCAGCAGTTGAACGTTTGCTTAGTATACTGAGTTTTTACTTCAGCACTGAAAAAAAAAATTAAAGATGTAAAGCACAAACAGCCATGTTTTATCTCCCTAAATGAAGAGTAGAGCTCTTGTGATTTTTTTCTTAATTGAACTAAAATATTCAGACGACTTATTGCCTTAACTGTCTTTAGGTGTTTCAATTACCCCTTTTAGGTAGGATAGTCTTCTTCCAGTTGTAATCTGTTCTCATGTTAATCTCGTCATCATCCACCCAAAGTGACACGTGTCAAGTTTTAGCTCTCGAGGAGCTCCAAATAAGTGAGTTTCTCTTATTTGTATCTATTTTACCTATTGTCTTTAAGCCTTAACATGAGACATCAAGGTCTCTGCTAGGGAACCAAGTTCTACCTACACCTGTCTCCTGAATTCATTCCTTTTTTTTTTTTTTTTTAATGATTTATTTCAGGTACATGGGTGTTTTGCCTTCATGCAATGTCTGTGCACCAAGTACTCATGCCTGGTGATCATGGAGGCCAGAAGAGGATGTTGACTACCCTGGAACTGAAGCTACAGAGAGCTGTGAGCTGCTGTGTGGGTACTGAGAATCAAATCTAGGTCTTCTGGAAAGGCAGCCAGTGCCCTAACAGCTGAGCCATCTCTCCAGCCCTGCATTCATTTTTCCATTCTAATTTTTTCATGTTGCCACCTTTATTTGATCTCTCCAAGGGCCAGGGCCTAAATCAATTTGTCTTTGTGCCTCTGAGATAGATGAGTGTCCCAGAAACATAGCGGCTGATCAATAGTTAGGAACGAGGGAAGCAAAGAGGAGATACAAGAGCCCTATTTATTCCAAGGAGGCAAGAACTCATTAATTGCATCACCTTGGCAAGGAGTGGGAAGTGTGTGCTCATGCTTGTTCACCCTGTTACACCCTGCCTCTGAGATCATTCATAAAATCTATAAAAAGTCATAACATATACCTTTGATCTTTCATGCCCCGCCTGGACATTTAAATTAGGAGACTACAAGTGGTAGGTTGAAATACATTTATATAAAGATGCTGTTGTTTCTACTGTAAAAACTGGCAATGATCTTAAGGCCCAGCAATAGAGCAATGAAATTCCCATGTGATGGAGTAACAAGAAACCATTAAATATCAGGATGAACTTTGTTTGAGCAATTGTTATTGGGCAGTACAAGGACATGGGTAAATTTTTCCTTCATGGTTTCTCAAACTCTCGCCTCTGAGCAATGATAACATCTATAACTAGAAGGAAAAAGAAATCATCAAACCTATATTTTCAAAGCGGTGCATTTAACCTTTCAAACCTGAGCATTCCAAAAAGGATAATCAAAACTTGAAGTTTGACCTGTTGGCCAGGTCAGCTGCAATGAAGTCAAAATGTCACAGCTGTCATGACCACTGCCGGACTCATTTCTGCCCCTATACTGAACATCCTAAGGGTGTGTGTCCCAGGAAAAGGGAATTCCAAGCTTTCCAGTCACTTAGACACTCAGAGCCAGCTCTAGATGTTATTTTGCTTGTTTGACTCACTTTTTAAAAGTTCAGTTCCTTCAAGTGACTATAATGTACAGCCACTTAGCAAAACACAATTCTGTTCAACTCTGCTTTTGTGCAAAAGAGACAAAAGAGGCTCAGAGAAGTCCAAATGACAGAGAAGAAAGAGCCAGGTCCCAGTCTTCTGACCCCCAGGAGGTTAGCAAATCACTGATCCAATGAAGGTGTTATGCAGAGTTACAGGTGGCTTAGTGGGCCTCAAAAGCGTGAAGAGAGAAAACAGAAGTACAAAGACTGCTTAAACAATCTATCTTTCCCCGTGTGCTTTATAACAGAAGCTTTATTGTTTTGCATCTTGCAAAATTCATTCATTCAAAAATACTATAATATACCCACAATACAAACAGTACTGAAAAGAAAACAAGGATGCAAGAATGGTCTAAATGAGAACTGCACCACTTAGACTACAGGATTTGAATAATTAGTCCCCAGCTGGTGCTTGGGGAAGCTTAGAATGAGAGGTCTTGCTGAAGAATGTACAGGGGGGGGGGGGGCTTTGAGCTTTTAAAGCCTCGAATCTTACTGCCAGTTTACTCTCTGCTTGAAGACATGAGCTCTCAGCTACCTGCTCCTGCAGAGCCTAGAACTTGCTGCCATGCTTCCCTGACATGATGAACTCTTCTCCCCCTGGAACCGTAAACCCAAATCAACTTTTTCTTCCATATTTGCCATGGTCATGGTGTTTTGTCACAGCAACCAAAAAATAACCATTATATGAAAAATAACCAAAAAAAAAAAAAAAAAAAAAAAAAAAAAAAAAAAAAAAAAAAAAAAAGAAAGAAAAGAATGGTCTTTCTGAAACTTAGTTGTGTGGATCTGAGCTTCACTACAGGACATGCATCCTCTTCGTTGGTGAAATTTTTGTTTTAAAAATCAAGAAGTGTGAGTTATTTTTATCTTCTCATTTATTTTGCTTGCAGGGATTCTTGCTCATCAGAAATGATGATGGCGGCATCCTTTCACCTTTGACCTTTTTAAACTGTGATATTATTTTATTTTTTAATTCCGAGCTCACTTTCAGGTTTTAAAAACCCACCAATACCTGAGCTTTGCTCCAAGATTAGGCTACAAAATGCCACCAATCCCAGGCCACCCTGAAAAACTTCACCCCCCAAGAAACTCTACATAAGTTTAGAAACTTTATATAAGTCTGAATGTCTCCCATTCAGTTCTCTGATGCTTCTCCTCTCTCCTTCTTGCTTCTGTCAGAGGCAGCCACCTTTTTGTCTTTCCCAGTAACTCTCATGTGAGGTTTGTTGTGTAGTGGGACTGTGTGGCATTCCTTGGCTCCCAACTACCAAGAACTCTTTCCCCTCAGAGCTGTAACACTTACAGTAATAGTTTACAATATGCTAATAGTCTCTTCTACATTATTTTTATTTTGTATGTTTTTATTAATCAGCAAATGCTTTAAATATCATTATGATGTCTTGTAGCTAAGATTTTTGTTTTTGGTTGGTTGGTTTTGGTTTTTAGGAACAGGGTTTCTCTGTGCAGCCCTGGCTGTCCTGGAACTCATTCTGTAGATCAGGCCAGCCTGGAACTCAGAGATCCACCTGCCTCTGCCTCCCACGTGCTAGGATTAAAGGTGTGTGCCACCATCAGGCAGCTTGAAATAAAGAATTTTCAACACAACCTATATTTTATTCCTCCCTGACCAAATTTTAGACTGTGTGAGCAGTTGTCCAAAAGTATTTATTGAGCACAGTGATGTTTGGAAAGTTCATGCCCAGTCCAACATAATGATGAAGAAAGGCTATGCAAAGCCTAAACACAACTATATTGGGCAAGCGATGATGTCAGAAATCAAAACACCATTGAATCAAAGGTTGGCTTCACCTCAGAACAAATAAATACAGTTCTCTTCTGGCCTCTGCCTCCCTACCCAGTCCTAGGATCCTTGCTTAGAGCAGCAAACTACTTAATAGGCCACTGAAGAATGGCCTCCAATGGTTAACCCTGCAAACTTGTTACATTGTCAGCTGGTAGTACCTCCCTCTCTCTCATTTCTACCCTGTTTAGCCAGGTATGATACTTCACACCTTCTCAAAAAGGCACATACATGAAAGCCCTGGAATTTCTGCCCTAGAAGCTTCAACTTCAGACTTCGGAATGAAAAGATCTGGCTTCCCGAAACTGTGCAGTTATCTCAGGAGTTCTCGACCCTGGGAACTCAGACCTACTGGGCAATGTCTAAGGCCCTATCCATTTTTTTTTTTTCAATGATAGCTTCACGAAAGCCAAGCCACACCCTAGCTCGTAAAAGATATAGTTAATCTTTAACCCAAAAGTGTGTGGTATTAGGGGAATTTGCAGCAGTCTTTATCCATTTCCTTACATGTCCAGTGTTAAGAATTAAAATAAACACAGAAAAATGCAGAAGATGAATTAGATTCATTGAGACCTAAAGTAACTCCTAAAGTAAAGAGGGAATTAACTTCTCAGCTGTTTGAATAATCCTATATGAATGTCCCAGGGCTGTCTTCTAGGCTACATGGGGGAAAAAAAAATCATTTGATATTTTAATTTGATCTTTAGTAGTCTCTGTTTAAAATCTTAAAAGCTATTGATCTTTGTATTGATATCTATGCTTACATAGCCACAAAATTCACAGAGCTTGAAGAGGGTGAAAATCCAGGAGAAGAAAATGAGCAGAACAAACAAAGCTCCTGAGTTGCTTTGTTTTAGCCTTCAGGAGGAGGCTGGCATCATCAGATCCCCCCCATACGAAGGCAGTTAGACAGTCCATTCTGCAATCAACAAACCCCAAGACGCAGGGAGAACTCACAGAACCAGAGAGAACCTGAAATCAGCCAGGGGCATATTGAGAAGCTTGCCTTTGAATGCTGAAGGGTGTCTGATTTGATGGTACACACCCAAAACCTTGGCCTTGGGAGGCCGAGGCAAAAGAGACTATTTGTAGGCCATCCTGGGCTACACAGTGAAGCTGTCTTTTGGATTTATTTATTTATGTATTTATTTTACTGAAAGGCTGTTCAGCCTCCATCCGGTTTGTAAAAGCCAAGGGAGAAACAGGGTTTTCTTTTGAGTTTTCCCAATTGCCACCTTAAAGCCCTGTGAGTTATCTGTGGGCAGGAATGCAATTTATTCTCTAGGGAAACTTCCCATGTATTTGTTAAGGATTAACCTTCCCAAGTCTTTTAAAACAAACCTTTTTAAAAACACTCACGAGCCCTTCCCTTATCAAAAGGTCTTGAATTAATTATTTTTTTCCTCCTGTTATAGCCACTTCAGGGATTTATGATCCTGAACTTTTAGTTTTCTTTTATTTCGTGGACTTTAGTATTCTAAGTTTGTGGTGTGGGCTGGGAACTAGAACCCAACTCCTTGATTTCCCCAAACCATCTGGGCACTCCAAGAAACAAGAAACCTGCTCAGCTTTGGGTTTTGTTTGAAGGGGGGTTAGGGGGTATGGGGGTGAAGAAAAGAAACAGTCCTTAGAATGTGCAATCAAGTTATGGGGGTGGTATAAAACACTTTAAGAAACACTAGTGGAAAAGTTCATCCCTGGCTTCCTGAATTAGGAAGAGCAGAAACGGGGGAGAGGAGTTCCATAGAGAGGGGCCCATGCTGGGCCGGTCCTGAGTCTAAGCAGGGTGCCCGTGCAGGAAATGCCTCCTTTGGGGGTGGGGCATTGGTCTTATGCGTTGCCTGTATGGACTTCTGAGACAAGGTACTACGTGAATTAGCCTAAAAACTGCCAGCATGCCATATAGCACAAGGAAGAAACCACAAAGTGAAAATATCATAAAGAAGAATTTCTCCAGCTGAGAACATCGACCAGCCCACTGCCACCTTTGCAAATTAATTCTGCAACTCAATGCTTCTAGTATTCTATCCTACACAAGAGCCAGGATCTTAACTAGTTATCTATACATAAGAACATGTCAACTTCCAGTCGTCAGACTCTTTCAGGAAGGACGAAACACAAAAGAAGAGGAGGAAGAGGAGGAAGAGGAGGGGAGGAGGGAGAGGGGAAGAGAAAGAGGAAGAAGAAAAAGAAAAAGAATTGCTTATGTCCCGGCTTGCTATTTTCTGCCTAGCCAAGGGAAAGGGCAGCTGCTGGTGGCACCCAGAGGGGACAAGCTCTCTGCCATCTGCCGCCTGCCTAGCCCTGTGCGCTGCCTAACGCAAAGCTGCGGCAGAGTTGTGTAACCTTTCTTGGGATGCAAAGCACTTAGCGAAAGGCCCCGAAGACCAGTCATGAAAGACCAGCCAGGGACCCCAAGACTAGGGTATGTCGGGAGGGAGACCGGTGATGGTTCCCCATCCCTGAGGGTAGCTGGGGGTTGGGATGTAGATCTCAGAGAAGATCAGAGTCCGTGCTGCAGCAAAGCAAACCGCACGCCTCCGGAGTCTGTACCGAGCAGGAAGGGGATGCGGCAGCAACCTAGGGACTCCTAGGAGAGTTCTCAGGCTGTGTCCCAGCAAAGTGCCAAGGACATCCTCGCTCCTTTTATTCCAGTTACGTAACACTCTTATCACTTCGGGCAGAATCTATCGAAAGACGGACTTACTCATCAAAGTAATTAAAGTAGAAAGTCTCTGCACAGAGGCATGCAAAGGCTCCGGGTGTTAGCTGAAAAGACTTGGCTGCCACCTGCAGCGAGAGGGTGGCCTCGGGTGACTGTCCTCTCCCCCCACCCCCAGGACTGTACCCTCCCTAGGGTGGAAGCCGGGTGGCGGCGGCTGGCGCCAGCATGTCCCCATCCCAGAGTGGCCCGGACCCGCAGGCACGCAGGCGGCCGTCGCCCTCCTCCCCACCGCAGACACCTGCCCGCGGTTACCTGCGGGTTGGCGGAAAGATGCGCGACCTCGGGGACCCGCGTTGCGCTCTCCGAGGGGCCCTCGTCGTCCTCCCGAGGGTTGTCCTCCCGCGCCGGGAAGAGCCCGCAGCGGCGCTGGAAGCGAGCCACGAGCTGTGAATCCTGCAGGCTCCGCAGCAGCGCGGCCATGGTGAGCTGCGACCCCGCTCCCCTGACCCGCAGCCACGCGCGTCCGCGTCCTCGGCGTGCGCCCTGGCCTAGCTCTCTGCAGCCCTGTGCTCCCGGCGCTGGGCGGGCGGGGCGCCGCGCCAGCTAACAGGTGCACCGCCCGGGTCCTAGCGCCCGCCCAGCACGCGGGGACGCCCAGGTGTTCACCTTCACCTTGCGCGCGATCTCACCCCTCTTCCTAACCAACCTGCCTCCCCGGGGGCGCGCTTGCAACTGCGTGGAGTCCATGCGCTTGACCCGCGCGCGGACCCCACTCAGTCACTGACTTCGGTGTGCACCTGTCCAGCGCACCTTTCGGAACGCTGCCTGGAAGCTGTGTGACCACCTTCTTTCAAACCTTGAACCCAAGGTGAAGCTGGTCCCCACTACACACACGTGCCCCGCATCCCAGCTCCTTGCCCCATCTTTGTCTGGTTTCTAGCAAAACTATTTCCCGGAAAGTCTGGCTCCTGGGGAGAATTTCCAGCGCTTGCCAAAGTCGGCTTGATGCAATGTTTCTTCCTTCTCAGAGGCCAGTCACCTCTTCCTCCTCAGAGGCCTCCTCCCTTTCTTTCTACCTCTCCCTCCCTTCCTCTTCCCTTCCCCTTTTGGCCTTGGGAACAAAGTGTTGAGCACCCACAAGGCACCCTAGTGCCTGCCTTGGAACATCAAAGGAAACCACCTGCAGATGGGTTTTCCTGGGCCCTCCTAACCCTCCCTTCCGGGTTTCTGAGATGCTAAGATGACCTCTGCACCTCCTCTGTGGGAGTGAGCAGCAATAGTTACACGGTGGCTGGCCTGCAGCAAAACTATAATCCATTCTTCAGTTGGGAGAAGGCCGCAAGGGTTTCCTGGCTGCCCTTCTGAAACCTATTTGCCTGGATAAATAACGGTGAATCCACACCTCCCACCACCTTGCTCATCCAATTTTCCTTCTAGGCTGGGGTGGGGGGGTGGGGGGGTGTCTTTGGTTCCTGTTGCCCAAGGCTGATGTCTCCTTTCAGCCCTGCTTTCTGCCTCCCTTGCTCCTTAGTCGTACCTGGAGGGCATGGCCAAGGTAGCTAAGACAGCAGTGACTTCTAAGAAGTCACAGCCCTGTGACTTCACACCTAGTCATGAGTGGAGGAGGAGGAGGTAGTAGCTCCCTTCCTCCCCAGTACTGCCTGCTGTCATTTATAGAGCCAAAACCCCGAGGTTTGGTGTTAACAGCCGGCATTCCAGTGGCTCCCAGCCTGTGTCTCCTAACATGTGTTGCTCCAATCTTTCTTCCAGTTAAGAAAAGAAAAAAAAGCATAAAATAATGCAACATTGTGCTACCATATTAGGTTTCAGGTGCAGCCTTTTGTCTCTGACTCAGGTTTTCAGTGGTTCATAAGACCTGAGATCAGTCACTGAGTGGTGCTTTTTTTTTTTTTTCCTTTTTCTCCTTCTATGACGAAACAGTCTTCAGATGCTCTCCAAGAGGCATCGAGAGCCAGTTCCAGCATGTGTCCTGTGTTGTGTGTCCTGCCCTGCACCCTATGTCTTCTTCCTTTGAGGCAGGTTCTCTCACAGAACCTGGAGCTGGGTTGCAAACACCACATACAGTCTCAGGGCCCCCATGCTTTCAGGGGAGTGTCCTTAGACACTGAGCCATCTCTCTGGCCCTTTGTATTATGTGTTTTAAAGACTCTGTTATGTTAGCCCAGTCTGGCTTCAGATTCTCAAATCCAAGCCACCTGCCTCTGCCTGGCAAGTGCTGGATTACAGGCATGTACAGACAGTGCATGTGCAGACAGCGACAACGTATTTTGAAGGAATCAATATTGGATCTATTAGTTAGGGGTAAAGGTTAGGTTGTTATAATAAGCAGACCCCAAGAGACAGTGGCTCTAAGAACACAGATATTTCTCTTTGTTATATGGCTCCAAAGTGAGGCTGGTAGGGAGGTTAGAACACTAACCCCTAACTCAATGACTTGAGTTGTTCCTGCATGCCCTGCCCTGGACCCCACCTATATCCTTGTCCTCTCCTGTACAGCAACTAAGAAGTAAGTGGTGAGTATCCTGACTGTCACTTTCACATTAAATAAGAGAAGCAGAAGCAGAAGTTTGTACTATTGGTAGGAATATGCCCTGTGGTCTCCAGGACATGTCACCTGTAACATGAAAGCCTGGGTCTGGCTTAAACTATTTCTAAGGAAAGAGAAGATGACAGCTCGGTTCTGTATTTATTTGCTGTGTGTTCTTGAAAACTACCAGAAGTCTCTACAAAAGTTTGGAAGAAAACTACTATTGGTTAAAACTACATAAAATAGGAGCAGCAAGATGGCTCAGCCAGTAAAGACACCTGTTGTCAAGCCTGAGTTTGATTTTCAGGTTCTACATGGTAGGAGAAGAAATCTGATGCCTGCGCGCACACACACACACATACATATATATACACACATACACACACACATCTATATATACATATAGATATATGTGTATGTATGTGTATATAAATTGGTGTATATATGTGTGTGTATATATATGTATGTCTTGGTGTCTTGGATTTTCAAGACAGGGGTTCTCTGTGTAGCCTTGGCTGTCCTGGAACTCTGTAGACCAGGCTGGCCTCAAACTCACAGAGTCTGCCTGCCTCTGCCTTCTGGGTGCTGAGATTAAAAGTGTGTACCACTACTGCCCATAAACAATAAAAATTTTAAAATGTTGTGACATGCTGGGCAGTGGCGGTGCACACCTTCAATTCCAGCTATTTAGGAGGCAGAGGCAGGCAGATCTCCGAGTTCAAAGCCAGCCTAGTGTGCACAGTGAGTTCCGTGACATCCAGGACTACACAGAAAAACCCTGTCTCAAAACACAAGCAAACAAACAACAAAAAAGTAACATATAAATCAGTGATCTATGTGGTCTAATTTTATTTAGGCACCCTGTCTTCAATTCGGTACACTCTAAATGCTTCCATGCAACTGCTTTTTAAATATTTTTCTTTAATTTTTAATATTTTTCTTTGTGAGACTTTTATACATGTATACAAAGAAATGTGACCATATCTATTTTCTTCTCCAACTTCTTCCATAGTCCATATTTTCCCCAACATGCCCTCCCACTGACATCCTATGTATGTATGTACATATACATACATATATATACACATACACACATACACACACATGTTGGTTTAATGCTGCCCATTCTGGACAAGTATGGGGCCATCCACTGGAGCACGGAAGATACTTTTAAAAAAATGTGTGTGTGTGTATGTGTATGTGTGTGTGTGTGTGTGTGTGTGTGTGTGTGTGTTTTCTTTTGAGAGAGGGTCTTTCTTACAGAGCCCTGCCTGGCATGTAACTCACTCTATTGGGAAGGCTGGCCTTGAACTCACAGAGCTTTGCCTGCCTTGCTTCCTGTGTGCTAATATTAAACGTGTGGGCCAGCAAGTCCAGCAAGATACTTTTAGGAAACAGAGAGAGAAAGAGAGAAAGAGAGAGAGAGAGAGGAACATTATAAGGAACAACTAACATACTTTTGTAACCTGAAAGGATAAAATTAAAAGAAATGCTAAAATTTTCCTTACATTTCAATGAAAATCTTCAGTACTATTCTCCCATTACCTTTTAAATTTCGATGTAGAGTCTCTCCATGGAACAGGTTAGACCTTTCTCTGTTTCATCCAGGCCGTGTTTCTTAGATCAAGATAGTTATCCAGGGCTGGGGCTCTGTATTAGTTATCTGCCGCTGAATAACGACTTTCCCCACAAACAGCGAGTTGAAGCACATGCAGTTTCTGTGGTTGGTGCCCCACGTGTATTTTCGCCGGGGCCACAAGGCTGACGTCATCTCCACCCCTAGAGTTGTATTTCAGTTCTGTATGGGCTGCTGGTGAGAGACCTCCTTCCCCTCTGTGTCATAGTCGCCTCTTCACAGTGCAAGTGCGATACCAGAGCCTCCCTCAATTGCAGAGAGTGATCTGCAGAGATGGAAACTTAATCTTAAAACTGTTCTATTCAGAGAGCTGTCAATCAGAGAAGATGATGGATTGACGTCCTGTAAAAGCCTGAAATCGCTTCCAGACAGAGAATTTTAGAGGAAGAAGGAGGGGGATGAAGGCTGAAGGAAGTGGGGGTGGTGAAAGCAGAGGGGGGGTTGGTGGGGAATTCAGGCAGAAGGAGGCAGGAGAGGGAATGAAGACAGTCACATCCTGGAGCTCACTCTTGCTCTTCCGGCCACGTGATCATCCCCATTTGGGGGAGAGGGAATGAAGACAGTCACATCCTGGAGCTCACTCTTGCTCTTCCGGCCACGTGATCATCCCCATTTGGGGGATTTGTGATGTCTGAGCTTCTTTTCTTCCCTTGTCACCTCTTGCATCCTTTCCCCATATTGTTGCTGTTGGGGCTCAGGCACTTCTTGACATGCAAGTCATTTTAGGCTGGTGTTACCTTGTCCTCCCCTAGGGGCATCAGGCTGGAAGGAGCTAACACAGCAAGCTATCGGTTAACATCGTGTTTATGCTAGGTCATTAGTGACATGGACAAGCAGATTCCTCTATGGGGTGCAAGTGTCCTGATAATACAAAATGACATGTCCCTACCCATGCCCTCGGTCCCCTGCAAATAGAAGAACTCGTCACATAGCAAACAAAGAACAAAGCCTAGAGTTAACCTAGCCTTGGAGGCAACGCCCCAATTCTTTTGGTACATTCAGTTTCTTGGAAGCAAATAATTAGGTCTAGCCCACTTCATGAGGATGAGACGCGACCATGATCAACAGGTAGAGGAGGATTGTGGGTAGGGTCTTTGGAAGTTGCTTATTGTAAGTTCTTTGTGTGTATTCTCCAGCTGCCTTAGCCATAGCATCAATGGCTGCTGTTCCAAAGGAGTATGATACACAGACAGCCTCAAAGAGCTTCATTTGTTATAGAAAGTGGTTGGGTGCACACAGAAAAACAAAGTATGAGCCTGACAAGGTGGCTCAGAGGATAATCTACTTGTTGTCAGGCTTGGCCAACTGAGTTTGATCCCTAGGACCCACATGGTGGTAGGAGAGAACCGACTTCCCCGTTTGTCCTTTGACCTCCACACGTGCTCTGTGACACACATGTGCTCTTACAGGCACATCATAGACACACACACACACACACACACACACACACACACACACACACACACAGAGTAAGTTTTTTAAAATCCAAGTATAATAATATGAAAACAATAATATGATGCAAAAATAGGGCACCATGTAATAAATTTCTAATTAAAAAAGGCTATATAATTACAGTTATAATTTAGATAAAAGTTTCCTTTTACATCTGCCAAAATTATATATGCCTTTAAAAAAAATACAGAGGGGATGGGAGAGGGGCTACAGCTGGGATACAAAGTGAATAAACTGTAATTCATAAAAATAAAATAAAAATTTTTAAAAAAGCATACAATGTTAGGTTAGGCAATAGAAAGACAAAGTAAGAATTCATGAAAAAAAAAAAAAAGCCAAAATGAAACAGGGTAAATGATTGGCTAACCAAATGGAAAAGGGAAAAAAAAAGAAATATGAGCACAAAATTAAAAATAATATAGAAAAACAATTAAAAGAAAAAAAAAAGATGGGATGACTTAATGGGTAAAGGTTTTGCTGCCAAACCCCAATGACCTGAGTTTGATCCCCGGGACCCATAGAGTAGAGGAGAACAAACTCCTCCAAGTTTACCTTTTGACCACTACACTTGCAACTGGGGCACATGTGCACTGAGAATTAAGTAAAGTATAGTTTTTTTAAGGGATAGGAAATTTGCTGTGGGTTTAGTTCAGTGATAGAGCATCCACCCACCATGCATCAGACCTTGGTTTTATCTCTGGCAGTGAAAACAAACAAACAAACAAAACACTAGCTAGAATAATGATCATAGAAAAACTAGAGATTAGGCATTATCCTGTTCTTGCATAAAAGAGAGTCCCGTGGTGAGGTGGTTGCTTAGCATGTGCCTGACCCTGGGGTGAATCTGCAGAGCCAAAATATCAAGACGTTACAAAGTACTAAGATACATGTTTACAAAGGAATGCTCTTTCTCAGGGACCAGTGAGAGGGCTCAGTGAGAAAGAACACTGGCTGCCCAAGAATAAAGACCTGAGTTCAAATCCCCATCACCCATGTTAAAAAAAATAAATAAAAAAACATGACTATGAATGCTGTTGCCACAGTGCCATGGAGAGCAGAGACGGGATTTCTGGGACTTCCTGGTCAGCAGCCTAGCTCCAGGTTCAATGACAGAGCCTGTCGCAAAGAATGATGTGGAGAGTGATGGAGCAAGACACCGCCTCTGGCTTCCATGCATGGGCACAGGTAGATGCCCCTCCCCCCACACTTGAGCATTCCATTCTCTCTCTCTCTCTCTCTCTCTCTCTCTCTCTCTCACACACACACACACATTCACACCAATATTTTTTTTTTTAAATAGAGAATGGACATTCTCCATGCCGACTAATTAGTAATAATAACGGTGGTAATTGGTAATGTTGCAATTCTAAAATCAACGCCTCAGAAAGTCACCCTATTCAGAAACATGACTGCCGCAGACGCAGTTAGTCAAGATGGGGATGTTGGGACGAGGGTGTTATCCTTTTACGACCTAGGTGCTGAGGGGGCTTGAGGGCTGTGTGAAGACAGGGGTGAGAAGCCGTGTGAGAATGGAATCAGATTGCCATTTTTGCAAGCTAAGGCGTGCCCACCCCCACCCCCACCCCGAGCAAAAAAAAAGTGCCAGCAAAATGCGCTGTGGAGAAGGCTAGGACAAATGCACACTCATGACCCAGAGGGAGTGTGGCAGTTCATTTCAGGAGTTCATCCTCATTTCTGTTGGTTTAAGCCATTCAGCCTGTAAATGCCACCACAGTAGCTCTAGGAAATGAGTGCACCCCCTTTCTTTAGATGTAGGAAAAATCACTTGGAAAAACTGTCAAAACTCCTTGCGGGCTGCAGAGATGGCTTAGCAGTTAAGAGCCCTGGCTGCTCTTGCAGAGGACCCTGGTTTGATTTCCAGCACCCATGTAGTGCCACACAACCATCAGTAACTTGAGTTACATGGGATCTAATACCCTCTTCCTACCTCAGTAGGCACCAGGCACACATGCATACATTCAGGAAAAACACACGCACATAAAATCATAAAACTAACAACAACAATGACACCAACAACTCAGTGAAATAGGAATGTTTAGTGTGGCTAGAACCAGCTTGCCAGCGTTCTTGGTTGGAGTGGGAAGTGTCTGTATTTGAATAACGGAAGATAATACAGGGAGATTGGTCAGGGCTTCATAGCTATTATTACTAAAATTCTGGCCATAAGGCTTATGGTGTTCATATATTTATATGTTTGAGGTGATGAGGCTTTGGCAAGCATGTCAATCACAAGGAAAGCAATGTTGTCAGAAAAGTAATTGGGGCATTTCCTATGGAGTAAAAGGTATTTGGAAGCAGGAGGAAATCACTAAAGGAGAGTGTATATTGACTGCTTGCCCCTCTCTCTACAAAACAAGCTAAATTAAATAACATTATACAGGCTGAAAAGATTGTACTTACGTATTGAGGAATATAGGTGTACATGTTTATATGTTTGTAATGAAAAAAGAAGCTATGAACTTGGAAGAGAGCAAGGAGGGGTATATGGGAGGGTTTAAAAGCGAGGAAAGAGAAGAGGAAATGATGTAGTTATTTTATAATCTCAACAACTGAAATAATAAAGAAGTTCCCAATTAAGCAATAATGGCACTCTCTATCCATTAATAGGGGTTTATATAGCTTTTAAAGGCTACCATGCAAGTCGCCATAAGCTGGTGGCTTTGAAACAGCAGTGACTTGTTAGCAGACATGCCAGGGAGGCTGTCCCACGCCTCCTGCTGTGGCTCAACGTTGCCAACAACCCTGTGGCTTGTGGCAGTGTCACTCCAGTATCATCAGCTCCTGTCACATACCATCTCCCCGTGCGATACTAGCCACATCTTCCTCCTTTGCCAGGCATTTGTCCTCCACCTACAATATCAGCACTTGGGAAACAGAGGTGAGACGTTTGTTAGTTCGAAGCCAGCCTAGACTACATAGCAAGGTTGTCTCAAAGCAACGACCACAAAATTTTCATTTTTTTTCTATTTTTTTAAAAGACTAATCATTGATTTAGAGTGAGCTATAATTTTGATATGTCTTCATCTTAATGTGTTTCATTTGTAACAATTTTATGTTTAGATGAGATCACATGCATATATTTTGGTGGACATAACCTTTAAGAACATGAACTTTAAGGAAACTATCCATTTTAAGTACTTATATGCCAGCTCCGTTCTGTGCTCAATGTTTTCTTCCCTCTCCCTTTCTTCTTTCCTTTTTTCTTTCTTTTTTAAATATTTTTTTTTTGAGATGTAGTTTCTCTGTGTAACAGCACTGGCTGTCCTGGAACTTACCTTGTAGATCAAGGCTGACCTCAAAATCATAGAGATCTGTCTGCCTCTGCCTCCCAAGTACTGGGAATAAAGGTAAATGCCACAAAAGTCTGGCATCAATATTTTCATGTAATAATTTATTTAATCATGCTTTATCCTTCTAGAAGTCCTATAAGATAATGTTTCCCCACAGGAGGGAAAGAAATATGGAGAGGAGATTGACCACCAGGTTTCAGCCATCTGCCCAAACCCCTGGCCAGAGCTAATTGGCCCTGTATTACACATTTGACCAAATTTGGAATCCAGAGTGTTCCTTCTTGGAAAATTTGTATGCACAGTGCCCAGTCAGTATCTATTGAAGTAATAATCAGAAGTAATATCCGTGCACCAGAGACCATGCTGTCAGTCAGGTGACTTCTGTGTGTTTGTAAGAGAGAATTAAGGCAACAACACAAGGACGTCAGAAAGGCCACCAAGCCACCACCCCTGTGGAAAAGCCAGCACCTGGTTCTAGTCACTATGAAGCTCTCTCCCCGCCCCCCCCCCGAGTTCCCTGAACTACCTCTAAGTTCTTGTAAACCAAATTCCAAGTTTATGTTCTTTGTGACCCGAGCATGCCAAAGTCAGTCATCCAGGCAGACATTTGGAAATGAAACTCTGAGGCTCACCTTTCTTACAGTCACTGGACCCCAAAGCCCTTCCCTAGCTCTTTCTGAAAGTCTTCTATTGTCCTTTGTGCCTAGTGAATGCAGAGCCTACAAAAGTCAGAAGAGGTGGTCAAATCCCCTGGACCTGGAGATACAGGTGGTCATGAGCCACCAGATGTGGGTACTGGAAACTCAGCCTTGGTCCTTTGCAAGAGCTGAACCATCCTTCCAGCACTAAGCCTTCCTTTGGTTACCATGGAAACTTCCTATCTTTTCTACCCCAGCTCTTATAGAGTTATAGTAGGCTGCACAGAGCTAAGTTCCAGAGAGATCCCGGAATTTGGTGAGTCTATGGAGGGTAGTTTATACTTCCTGCTGAACTGAGCTGCTTCCCTCGTTTAATTGGAATCCAACACGCTGACAGCTGTTCAGAAGAGAGCAATCCTGCTTCCTGCAGCGAGAGTGACCACAGAGGACATTGTGGTGAGTGAATTCAGCCAGACACAGAAACACAAGTAACACGTAATTCACTTTATCAAGCCTGAAAAAGTTGAAGTCACAGGGGCAGAGAGTAGAGTGATAGCGACCAGTGCCTTCCGTACAGAGGTGGGTTGAAAAGACAAATTTCAGTTAGATAGGCCAGCAAGAAGGGTCAGCAGGGAAAGCCACCTGATGCCAAGGCTCATGAGAATTAAGTTCAATCTCTAGACCCATACAGTGGAAGGAGAGAACCACACACATACACACACCACACACACACACTGCATGTACAAACCAGACATAGACACACACATGTAATTTTTTTTAAAAGAAAGGGCTTTAGTTTTAAAATAATTTTCATCATATGAAAATAATGCATTTTAAGAGTCCTCTGTTCCATGGCTGTCATTTATAATAACATGTATGTACTTAAGAGTGCTGAGAACGGATTGCTGATCTAGATTTTTTTTTTATCAAACTTTTTATCAAACCTATTTAGGGTTCTTAAATGCTTCCACCTCCCTTCCAACCTCTCAACACCGAATAGGAGGGGAAGAAGGTTAGTGGGGACAAGGGTGGCGTTCTCTCTGCTACTTCCTGCTGGGTAGGGTCATAGGATTCTTTTGGGGCCAATACCAATATCAATCATCAGGAAATCCAGAAGTCCAGGTAACCAGCAAATCAGCAAACAACAAATGCAGCATCAGGACAAAACAGCAGCAAGCAGTCCTCCAAGCAGGTTCCTTCTTCTTCTTTTGGGCTGTCATATTTATACCCCTCAAAGTCCTCAAGATTCAAGTAATTCCACCTGGCAAAGACCACGATCTGCACGAGACACTTGACAGGTGTGGGCAAACTAAACCCCCCAACTTGGAATTCTAACAAAAACATGTTCACGTATCATAAACCAAAATGTCCACAACAGTGGTTTTTAAGTGTTCTCACCACACACACGAACAAAACAAAACAAAACAAAACCAACAACACATAAGTATGTACAACGGTGTATATATTGATTAGCTCCGCTCAGCCGTTCCACACATATGCATATTTTGAAGCACGCTGTGTGCCACATATATGGATATAATTTTGTCCATGAAAGACTTGAGGTGATTTTGTGTATCAACAGTGATCTCTACCTTGTGGAGGCTGGAAGGTCTAACATCACTGGACCAATATTCATCACGAGCGATCCCTGGAGCTCAGCACCTATTGCATTCCTTAGTTCGTTTCTCCAGGCTTTTCTGAAGTCCTCATGACCTCATGACAGTGCAGCATGATTTCACAGCCGGGCCCATCTCGCTGCCTTCTTGGGCCCAGAAACAGTTATATTTACAAATAATAATTCTGATGCATAGATAGTCAATTAGCAATGTTGTCCATCTGGACAGTTAGTCTAAAACTGACTAACGGGACATCTCCTTTAGGAATCTAGAATGCCCTGGAGGAGACAGAGCAAGCACTTACATCATTCAACTGAGTCGTGTATGGCCTTAAATTGTCTTGCTTTTCTTAGCCTGGTGTTGGTTAGTAAATGATCCTGTGTTTTAATTTCCTTAAAAGTGCTTAAATCTACTTGTACTGATATTTGCAGTACACATGAGCATTTTATTGAGGCATATTGTCTGACTTAAATAACAAACACTTATCTTCCAAAATGGACCACTCTGTTTTGTAATTTTGCATTTTGCGTTTCTTATTACCTATAATAACTTTGTTGCAAAAGAACTCCTTCCTATGACTAATGATGTCAATGGTTGGAAAGCTCTGACAGTGTAGGCTTGAGTCAGGTACACTCGGGTTCAAAAGCAGGTCTCACAGACCATAGGCAAATCTTTCACTTCTCTCCGCCTATTTATCGATTGACAAAGTTGGGTTAATAACAGAACCTATTCTTCGAGGACCATTTAACTGAGTTTGTTAGATGCTTCTCTCTTCCTTCCATTTTCTTCTGTGGTACGGGGATTGAACCCAGGACCCTACTCATGCCTCTCAAGCGCTGTATCACTGAGTTAAACCCTCAGTCTGCGTCCTTACTTTAACTATAACAGTATGTTCTACAGATCAACTTCTTCCAGTGTGTGCGAGCAGAGACACAGTTTAATCCACATCATTAGCTTGATAGTCAGAGCCGCTCTCTTAGAGAAAAAGCTTCATTTGAATGCCACAAAATTTGTGGTCAGCATAGTGGGCAGGGCAAACAACAGCCATGATCATCAGTGGAGTAAAATCCAGAGGCAGGATGATTAAACAGTCTTCTGTCTCTGAACTGCATACGAACTTCTACAGTTTAGTCTTAAATGCTCATAGACTTTTTTTTTTTTAATTTACTTATTTATTACGTATACAGTGTTCTGCTTGTATGTAAACCTGCACCCCATGGTCATGAACCACCAGGTGGGGTTGCTGGGAACTGAACTCAGGACTTCTGGAAAAGCAGCCAGTGCTCTTAACTTCTGAGCCATCTCTCAAGTCCATAAAGACAGGGTCCTACTAGGTAACCCTGACTGGCTTAGAAATGGCTATGTAGGTCAGAGTGGGCTCAAACTCACAGAGATCTGCCCGCTTCTGCCTTGGGGGTGCAGGGAGAAAAGGCATATACTATCATGGCCATTAACTGTTGTGGCTTTTACAGGCATTTTAGTGTTAGCAACATGCCTTATTAAAATACCACTGTACTACTTCATTAGTAAATACTAGGGAGCCATATAGAGTTACACTGCAGTCATTATCTGAGTTTGCTAGCTATTATGAATATCACCTGCATCCATGTAGTAATTGGTATTGGGATTTGTTAAACCCTAGACTGGATGCTGGAGAGGTCTAGTTGTATCCCAGATCACACTCACGGTAATAAGCTGGAAGCTCACAGGGACCAGCAGGAGCTTGTCCTACTTTTTCAGTGTTTGTGAAATCTCCCTCCCATGATGAAAAAACGTCATCCCTTTCTCTGCTTGGTTAATTCTCCCCTGTGGTGCTTAAGCGTTAATGGCAACAACAGAAAGTGATCTGTTCAAATGTCGATAACCTATAAAAAGGAAACATGACCCAGTATGAAGGCCTAAGAGGCAAGAGGCTGATGGAGTCTAACAGATGTTCCGTCAAGAGTTGGACCTGATTTGTGCTCCCAGACTCGTGTTGACTGGTGGCACTGTTTGGGGGAGAGTGTGGAACCTTTAGCAGATGGGACCTTGAACAGTTAGTTCTTGTCAACTTGACACAACCTAGAGTCACCTGTGAACAGAGAGTTTTAGTTTCTGATTTAGTCCCTGCTTGAGTTCCTGCCCTGGCTTCCCTCCGTGTTGGACTGTAACCTGTAAGCTGAAGAATCCTTTCCTCTCCACGCCACTCTGCATCACAGTGTTCACCACAGTGACAGTGTGCACACTCCAGCAGAGAGAAGTCACTCTGTGTGGGCCTTTGAAATCATAGCTAGGTTTCTCATTTTGCTGTTGTCTGGTTCCCAGATATGAATAGCTGCTACTTCATACTCTCACTAGAGAGCAGCTTTGCCATGAAATCCCGGCTCTGGTAGATAGAAATCTATTTGGTTTTGAAATAGGGATTGAAACCAGGAGCCAAATCTAAGGAGTCTACTGTACATTGCGTGGCTAATGACACAGTATTTGTTTGAAAATTGCTGAAGGTGTATTCAAATGTTCCTCACCACAAAAACCATAAATATATGAGATCCTGGGCGGTGGTGGCACATGCTTTTAATCCCAGCACTCAGGAGGCAGAGGCAGGTGGATCTCTGTGAGTTGGAGGCCAGTGTGGTCTACAGAGTGAGTTCCAGGACAGTCAGGGCTACGAAGAGAAACCCTGTCTCAAAATATATATATGTGAGAACATATATGTGACAAATATATATGACAAGACATGCTATTCCATTTCATATGAATATTTCAAAATATAAACCACATCTATAATTTTGTCAGTTAAAAGATCATCACAAGCTGGGGCTGGCGAAACAGTGGTTAAGGACACTTGCTGTTCTTGCAGAGGACCTGAGTTTGTTTCCCAGCACCCAGATCAGGAAGTTCACAACTGCCTGTAACTTCACTTTCAAGGGATACAACACTCTCTTCCGGCCTCCACAGCTAACTTGAACACCTGTGGTAAACATAAGCACACTCAGGTCTGAACAGATATGCTTCAATAAAATGATAAAGACAACCCTTTAAAAATAACTAAACACAGCAGGGCAAGGTGGCACATGCCTTTAACCCCAGCACTCAGGTGGGCAGAGGCAGATGTATCATTATGAGTTTGTGGCCAGCAGAATCTACAAAGCGAGTCCAGGACGGCCTAGGCTGCATAGAGAAATCCTGTCTTAAAAAACAAAACAAAACAAAACAAAAAGCCAACAACCAACAAACAAAACCCAAGAAACAAAAAAGAAAGAAAGAACATAAACACGTAAGGTAAATTTGCAGTATAAAGTGGAGAGCTGTAGCTTGTGGTGGCTTCAAGGTTTAGCCCAGTTGTTCTTAACCTTCCTGATGCTACAACCCTTTAATACAGCTCCTCATGTTGTGGTGAACCCCAACCACAAAATTATTTTCATTGCTGTTTCATAACTGTAATTTTGCTACCTAATTTTACTGTTATGGATCATAATGTAAATATCTGTGTTTTCTGATGGTCTTAGGTGACCCCTGTGAAAGGGTCATTTGACTCCCAAAGGGATCACAATCCACAGGTTGAGAACCGCTGGTCTAACAGACTTGGTATAATATTAATACTCATCATGAACAGCCAGCTGCTCTCCTCAGACAGGGCTTTGATACTGTGGTACTGTCCTCAAGATGAAATGCTGGGTTCCTGAATTAATCTGATAACGTCACAGGCAACAGGCTCCATCCTGCCTGTCAGAACCATCGCAGCTAAAATCATGTGCGTCCGATGAAGACAGCTGGAATGCGGAGTCACTCATCATTTCTCTTCTCTCCTGTTTTCTTTGTGATCCTATAAAATGTGCACATACTGGAGGCCTACACCTCTGTTGTCCAAACTTACTAGTTTAGATTTCCTCCAGTGAAAGAAGCTGGTTTGATGGTATAATTTAAGAGGAAACGAGACACTGTTTGCTTCTGTTGTTCAGCCAGCCATGTGTGAGGCTCCTGCAGAAGACAGGAACACGAGGCTAGGCCAGCAGCTTACCAGCAGCTTGCTATGACTCACTTGCTTCCTTGTGAGTCACCAGAGGATCCTGCCATCTCCTTTCTTTCTGATGGAACTCACATTAGGGGTGGATTCCATAATTGATGTCCTCCACACCCTCTTATGTCTAAAGAGTGCCTAATCCCTGCGTCTATTTCGAATACCCAGAGTTGTCTATTAGTCAGAGAAGCAGACTCCACAGAGAATCAGGGTGTGTATAGCACGAGGTTTATGATAAGAAATTGTCCCTGACGGGCAAGTCCCAAGACGGGCAAGGTGAATTGGTGAGCCAGAGACTCAGGAGAGTTTATGGCATAATGCCAACCCCATTCCAAAAGCCTGGACATCAGAGAGCTAGGACCCGGAGCTTCATTGTCAGGGACGACGGGGTGTGGGACCCAGGAAACTCTGAGTCAACAACAGGGAAAAAGCAGATGCACCAGTTTAAAGGTGGTCGGGCCGCCATCAGTTACTTTGTTTTAGTCAGTTGTTTAACTGAGTAGATGAGCCCCACCCACTTTAGGAATGCTAATACCTTGATTTAGTCTATTAATTTAAAAGTTAATCCCATTCAAAGAACACCTACACAGAAATACCCAGAATAGTTTGACTAAATATGACCCTGTGGTTCAGTCAATTTGTCACATAGATTAACCATCACTAGTTGTTCTGATGGAGGCCGGTCTGCGTTAGGTGGTCTTCTCTGGTACCACACAGATAGACCACTGTCCTACCTAGAATCAACTTTCGCCATTACCCTGAATGGTCACAATTGATTTCTGAGGACTTTTTTTTTTTTTTTAAACCAAACAATTGACTTTATATAGGAATAAGGAATGAAGGTGACCAGGGACACGTAGACACCAATGAATAAGTCCTCCTCCTCCTCCTCCTCCTTCTTCTTTTGGTTTTTTTTCAACACAGGGTCTCACTTCGTAGCTCTGTCTGTTCTGCAACTCCCTATATAGTCCAGGCTTGCTTCAAACTCCCAGTGATCCACCTGCTCCTGCCTCCCAAGCGCTCAGATTAAAGGCGTGAACCTTGTCTTTTACAGGACCAGATAACTGTGCAAGCCATTGAATCCATTACCCATATTTAACTTTTTCCCATCCTCCTCCTTAACTAAGTGAGGGGTCCCAGAGATGCCCCCTCACTTGTGCTAGACAAATTCTCTACCGCTAGGCTCAATGCCTAAGATAGCATTTCAAAAACCCTGGGAGAATGTCTTAGCAGATGGGAGCAGGATCGCAACCTGGACTGAGGTGACCCTGCATCCTGAAAGGACACCAGCTAGGGAGGCAGCCACAAAAGACTGTCAGCTCACACCCATTCAGGATGGACCAGTCGCAGCCTGCTACCTCACTTCACATTCAAAGTTACTCAGTATTCCAGCACATGCCGTCGGCCTTCCCAGTAATTGCTAAATAAGAAGACTAAAAGGGACTTTTAAATAACAGCCTAATGGAAGAAAGGCTATTTCTGTCCTAAAGTACATGAGTGTTCTTTAATGCCTAGGCCGCAAGTGAGTTGATGATGGTTGGTAATGGGTCGAAACTATATTTTAGAGCATTCGCCTTAGCTTTTTCAAATTTGGGTTTTCTCGTCTGTAAAATAGGGTAAGAATACTTTTCCTAACGTCTCAGATACTGTGATGATTGGCGATAATGCTTATTTGTGTTCGTTCCTCTCCTTTTCCTAGCAAGCAGAAGAACCATCCATGCCAGGGCAGTTAGATCATCATCCAGGACATGGAGGGTGCTCAGTAAAAAAAAAAAAAAAATGCAGATTAAATTAAAATAGTAACTTATTTTCTCATATCTAATAACGCAAATACTTTTCTCATTAGCAAATTTAATTTTGAAGAAAAAGTCTGCTAGCTCTGTACTAAGTATTAACTCAGGGGAGGGAAAGCCATTCAACACAGCACAGTTACTAGATGCCATGCATTGGTTTTTAAAACATGAGAGTGACCCTTAAAAGCAAGGCTAGGCTATTATGTGCCAAGATAGCATACTTGTTTTCTGAGTAAATTATTTTCTGTTTAGCCTCCATGTACATATATGCACCCCACATATGCTTGGTACCTACAGAGGTCAGAAGAGGTCATTGGATCCCTTGAGCTGGAATTACGGCCAGTTGTATGCTGCCGTGTGCTTAACTGTTGAACCATCTTTCCAGCCTCTTTTTTTTTTTTTTTCTTTTTTTGAGACAGTTTCTTACTGTGTAGTCTTGCTGGCCTCAAAATCCACAACTGTCCTTTCTCAGTTTCCAGAGAGCTGGGCTCACTGGCGTGCACCACCATACATAACTTTAGAATGGGTTAAAGAACGATTCTCTCATGTTTGGACTTAGTTTAGTGTCCAGCAACACTGGATGATGGCCACACCGTGACTTTTTTAGTTTTCAGTTATTTTTGGTTTTCTGTATTTATGCACATATTTCCATATGGTTGTGTATCTGTACTATGTGTATAGGCCAAAAGGGGAATATGTTCGGAGGCTAAAGGTGGATTTCAGGTATCTTCCTCAATCACTGTACATCTTAACTTTTGAGGCAGAGACTCTTACTGAATATAGAGCTTGCCAATGTGGCTAGACTGGTTGACCAGTAGGCCCTGAGGATTCTCTGTTTCTGTGTCTCCAGAACTGACATTATAAATGGGATTTTTTAAACATGGGTTTCAGGTTTTGAACTCAGGTCTTTGTGTTTGTACAGCAAAGAGTTTATTGGCTGTGCCATCTCTCTAGGCTGGCACAAAGTACTTTTAGCACAATAATCATTTATTCAATCCACATGACCCCACTGACTGAGCAGATATCAGTTCTTTTCCTCAAATGGTTTGAATCGGAACATTTATAAAGAAAGGTTTACTTGAGTTCACAGACTCACAGGGCTTGGTGCTTTCTCACTTAGCTTCATTGCATCTCTGATGAGGCAGAACAGTCATGGAGAAATGGCATAGAGGAAATCTCATTGCACTAGGGAGCAGAGAGAGAATACCAGGACAGGGCAGGAAAAAGGCCTTCGAAGATGCCGTAGGCCTCCTGTGACCCACTTTCCCAGCTAAGCCTCTTTTTTCAGATTTCTCCTTTCTCACAACAACCTAGCCAGGCAGATTTGGTCCCTTCCTGAAAGGCCCACTTTTTAAATACTGCTAGCATTGGGGATCAAGCCTCTAACATATGAGTCTTTGCAGGATGTTTCACATCCAAACCGTAGCCTTCTGGTCACGGTCAATATGAACATGTTCATCTCAAAATATACAGAAAAAAAGACCTTCACTGTGTCAACTTTAATGAGAGTAATAAAGGTTGGGCAGGTGCACACTTTTTCTCTGTGTTATTTGGCAGGACTCGCATTGTTTTAGGGAAAAGTGTCTAGCAACAGAGACCAGCTAACAGCCGCGAGATCAGCCTCTGCAGATAAGGGAAGGAGCATCACCACATTGCTAAAAATACACATCAGCATTTGGCTCTTGAGGAACAAATGGGCTGACACAGGAGCATATGCTGAAGCTAATAATACCTTGTGTGATGGCTGCGACAAGGTGCCCTGGGATAGTCAGAAGAGCAGCCCACTGCTCCTTGGCTGTCAGATCCCTCCTTGACAAAACTGAATAGCATGCACGGCTTTCCCACTTGCTAGGGTTATCAGAAGAGTAAACACAGTTTCACCAATGGGACAGTGGGAGGAAACGCTCAAGAAATTTGAGGCCTGATAACCAGGAAAGGTAGATGACACATCAGATAGAGTTTTTTTTTTTCACCCTTAGAACAGATAATTGTAACTAGGAGCATTTACATTGAGTCAGTAAAACCAGACACAGTTGACCATGATTTATTGTCTCTACATACTCAATTACCGGCCACTATATCTTTTTTAATTTTAGCTTTAAGTTTATTTACTCTTTGAATTTCATATGTGTATATACACTGTATCTTGATTATATCTAACCTCACCCCTCCCTCCAACTCTCCCTAGAAGTCTCTATCATATCTTTCTCCCAATCTGTGTATGTGTGTGTGTGTGTGTGTTTAACTCATTGAATCCAATTAATAGTACCTATATATGCATGGTGTGTGGGGATAGCCACTGAGAGAGACATGGGGAACATCTCAGTTGTCATACAAGAAAACTCAGTGGAACTGGATAGTATCAGTATTACAAGCCTAGAGATTAGATCTCCATCACTCTTCTGTGACCTGGCCTTTGAAACTATAAAAACTAGGGTTGAATGAAACTAGGCTCGTTCTTTTTAATCTCGAATCTAAATTAAGTTTAACATAAAACAAGTAGTGTACTGTAAAATACTTGCCCAGTGGTGAATACACTCTAGTGTTTTCCTTATTCCAAAATAATGTGGTTAATTATTCATGGAGAAGAGAATATTTTTGCAGTCAGAGGGCCTAGGTGTTGTAACCTTGGTGATCATGCTAAATTTTGAGATTTCTACTGCAGTTGCTCTCACTGACTATCAAGTACTTTGAGTGGTATCTTGGGTCCTGACTGTACTGGGAGTGTTTCTTAGAGTAAGTTCATTAACCTTTTGTCTTTTCAGGACAAAATGCGTCCTTCCTCATTAGATCTTGAATGTGTTTAGTCATGTGATTTGAGTCTATTAGCACACTACGTAATTTCAGACCAGACAACTAATATGCGGAAGTTTTGGACTCCTGCGATTCATTTTACAGGACTGGGCAGATAGAGAGGTGATGCTGTCTTGCAGCCTGTGTACTCTGAAGGCCTGTGGAGGCTGAGACAGACATGGTTTGCGCTGCAGAGAATCATTCAGGCTGAGATGCTCTCATCACAATAACCAGACACAGACTGCCTCTGGAAAGGCCATACTGGTTACCTTGATGCGGTCATTCTGCAGGAGGAAAATGATTCATGTTCAAATGGTGCTGTTCAAGAATATCACAGAGTATGAGGCTGGGGAGGCGGCTCAGCTATTGAGACCACTGGTTGCTCTTCCAGAGAATCTGGGTTCAACTCCCAGCACCCATATGGTGGCTCACAAACTCTGTTACTCCAGTTTCAGAGGATCCAATCAATGCCTTCGGTAATCACCAGGTACACACATGGCACATGCACATACACACAGGCAAAACACCCATGCAGATAAAATAAGTAAGTATTAAAATTTTGTGTGACAAATTTTTGTCATCCACTTACATTTGCTAAATGCCAACCATTAGAAAGAAATTATTGGCTAACATCCCACAAGGGCACCCCATCAATGTACCTGTGCTTTATAAGGCTTTGAACACACGCCCCAAATCACTGATGTAGTCAAGTATTAACAGAACTTCTGCCGGTAGGGCAACATCCCAAGGGCAGAGTGGGGAAAAAAGGCAGGAGGTTAGGGAAGATGCGTAAGGACCTCCTTTGTCTTCAGAAGGAGATGGCAGGGTTGGGGAGATAAGTCAGTTGGTAAAGTACTTGCCTTGTAAGCATGGGGGTCTAAGTTCAGTACTGAGAACCCATGTTTGAAAAGCCAGGTGCAGTGGTGTGTGCTTGCTCTCTCAGCCCAGGGGAGGCAGAGACAAGCGGATCCCTAGGATTCACTGGCTAGTCAGCTTAGCCTATGTGACAAGTTCCAATGAGAGACCCCCATCTAGGAAAATGAAAGGTGGAAATCCCTTAAAGAATGACATCCAAGATTGTTTTGTGACTGCCATGAACATCACATGTACACATCCTGCATACAAGTTCATGGGCATACACGCACACACACACAAGCAGGGAGAATACCAATGTACATAAAATAAAAATTAAAACACAAAGAAGGACTCTAGTAATGCTGGTCATCCCTGGGAGCTAACATGGAAATGGGGACCTTAGTCCTATGAAAACCAAATATACTACAACTATGTGACCCTGCAAGAGAACCCTGAGCTCCAGAAAGGTACTCGGCCCTGCCTACTTTTAACTTGAACCTATGACAGCCAACCAGGAAAATCAGCTCCTTTGTGCCATGCCCTATGGAGACTGTGAATAGTGAGTTGATGGTGTTTTAAACTTGTTATCGTCATAGAAATCTTTATGTAGCAGTAGAAAACTAAAGCGGAAGGGAACTTGGAAAGATGTGGAAATCTAGTGTATTGGGGCATGGAGAATGAGGGGGTGGGAGGAAGAGCCAGCAATGGCCTCTCCTACAAGCAAGTAGGTGTATTTTCTATAATCCCCCGAGGTGAACTCAGTAATGATGGCCTTTTGGCTACGAGTAGGAGAATACTCATCTACAGAAGCATCAGTGCCTTCCTCCTCAGTGGGTGCAATTATTTAATCATGTTGTCATTGTCATGGTTTCTTTCTCTTTTCTGATCCTCTGCCATTTTCAATGTGTTGGTTCTCGTCGCCACGTGTCGTGGTCCTAAGATGGCTTCTCCGAGGATTCCGCAAATCAGAGCCGAGAAGAAAGAGGGTGGGCAAAGGGCCTTGCCAATCGAATGTGAAAACTGACAAGAGTTCAGAAAGTCAGCGCCACGCTGCCTTTCCTGAGCATCTGTAGTTTAGTCGCTTGGGGAGTCAGCATGCCAGGGCTGCTTGACATGATTCCAGTTCACTGCCAGCACCTGGTGCCGATCTCTCTAGGGAGCTGAAAAAGCCAAGGTCAGTTTTATGGAAGAACGAGACTAGAGTGGCCCTTTTTATAAGAACAGCTATTGACTAAGTGACAGGTGGCTCTCTGCAGAGTTGGAAAGAACATTATCATTGATCCAACAAATGTGTGTTAAGAACTGACTTGGGTGTGGCCTGGAGTTTACAAACATAGGTGTGTATCACTGTGTGTGTTTGTGCCTTGGGAATATAGGACGACACAGAAGTGCAAATAGTCATTTTCGTGAAAATTGCTTTGAGTCTCCCTAAAATGTCTCTACGTTGGGACTAGAGAGATGGTTCGATGGATAAAGTGTTTGCTGAGCAAGCATGAGGATCAGAGTTCAGATCTCAGGATCAGGGCCTGCACCCATAACTCTAGAGCTCCATGCAAGAGGCATCCCTGTTGAATCCCTGATGCTGCTTGAAACTCAAGCTCTAGAATATCCTGCCTCCAAAAATATGATGGAGAGCCTAGCAATCATAAGTACACACCAACACACACACACACACACACACACATACACACACACAGTGTTGACCACAATATGTTTCTTATCATTGTCATATTAAGTGAATCACAAAAATAGATATTGATTTGTTCTTTTCAAAAATATAAAATGTTTTAACTGGTGGGAAAGAGTCTCAGAATAAACTTCTAGGAAATATTAAATAATTGATCAATGTCTTGAACTACATCTGGGAAAGAGTTCTTCCTCACAATGCCTAGATAAAAGAAACCTAATACTGAGCTCACCTATGTTCATATGCAAGTAGGTACTTGGGACAAATACATAGTTTTGTTTACCAACTTCCTTCTTGTAAAATGTCTTCATGAAACAGTGATTTTCCACCGAAATGATAAGTTTATGATATGGAACATGACACTTCAAGCTAATCAGAAGCAGAGAAACAGATTCAGTAATTAATTTTATATTTATTTATTTATTTATTTGGTATTTGTTTTTTTGAGACAGAGTTTCCCTGTAACAGCCTTGGCTCTCCTGGAACTTGGCTTATAGATCGGGCTGGCCTTGAACTCACAGAGACCCACCTGCCTCTGGCCCCCACCCCACCTCTAGTGCTGGGATTAAAGGTGTGCATCACCACACCCAGTTGTCGGACTCAGTAATTAACTGTTCTGCTGTAGCCTTGTATTTGAGCAGGGCAACCGGTTTCACTCTGAGAGAGTTAGCCAGGAATTCACTCCCCATGTGAAAAAGAGGGGTGAAGGGAGTAACTGTGTGTTGTAGAATACGGATCCGCTGTGCCCGCTTGCAAGAGGCTGTCAGAACCAGGCTGCCTGCCTGTTGGCATCCCTTCATAAGAGGAAGAGGTGGGAAAGGGCTCCCTGGAGATCTCAGGCACTCTTCTCAGCCGTCTATATGCTCTGGTTGCTAGAGTACATAGGCGGGAGAGTAGTAATAGGGAGGCTCCCTCTAAGTGGGTATCTTAGTTACTTTTGTATTGCTGTGAAAAAACAGCATGACCAGGACAAATTATTGCAGAAAGGGTATATTTTGATTCCAGAGGGATAAGTGTCTATAGCCACCATGGTGGGAAAGTATGGCAATAGGCAGGCATGGCAGACAGAGCTGGAGTCTGAGAGTTGAGAGCTGAGAGCTTACATCTTGAACAAAAAGCAGGAAGCAGAAAAAAAAAAACAACAAACCAAATTCGAAATGAGAGTCTGTTGAAACCTCAAAGCCCACCTCCAGTGATGAGATATCTCCAGCCAGGCCCTGCCTCCTAAGCCTACCTAAACAGACATCAGCTGGGGACCAAATGTTCAGGTGCCTGGGCTGTGAGGGCATCTCATTCAAATCTGCACAGTGGATCAATGCGACAAAAATATTCGTTGACTGACTAATTATGTCCAATTGTTTTTGCACTAGTGGCCAGCAGTGTTAAAGAGACACCCAAAGTTCACAATCATTACTTCAGAGGAATAACACATGTTGGGTTCTTATGGAATGCAAAGATGGTTCTTGCTACTTCAACTTAAATTCAATTACCCGAGATAGAGAGAGACAGAGACAGAGGGACAGAGACAGACACACACACACAGAACTATGATGGAGTTGAAACAAACAAACAAAAAGCTTTATCTCCTTCATGACTCATGTGCCCTTTTGCTCACATTTTATTCTCCCTCATCACCTAATATCACTCTCTCCACCTGCCTTCTAAATTTTAGATTATGCCTACACCTGTTTACATATGTAAATATGTAGATTATATGCTAGAATGCACACATAAGAGGACTATGCAGTGTTTTTCTTCCTGAATTTGGGTCACCTTGCTTAAATACATGTACATACATATACGTATGAAAAGATACTTCATAAGCTCATGCTACGTTTTAAAAATCCATGTACTAACATGGATTCTTCTAACATTTTATGATTATAGTTTTTAATCTTGGTATAAGTTCATCTGGAATTTATCTAAAGATGTGGTAAGGATTAAAAAAAAAAAGATGTGGTAAGGATTTAACTCTGTATTAGTTACATTTCTTGTCATTGGAGGCACTGAAGGGCATTCAGCCTCCCTGTGTCTTCTCCATGTCTCTGATTGGTTCTCTGATAACCCAGTGATGATGAGCATTATGTTAGCCTTTTGTTTCTTTCTCTGATTCTGAGAATTTATTCTCTTTCTTATTGACTGCAACCCTAAATGTCTGGTGATGACGAAGGTATGATTGAAGAGACAAGGCTTTGGTTTCCCAAGTTCTTCTGCAGAGGGTCTTTTTCTGTGTGCCTTGCTGTGTATGAATATTTTCTCATTCCTAAGAAAAAGCCTTTCTTTTCCAGCTTGGGAAAAAAAAATAAGCCAATTAGTTTGCATTGGGACAACAAAAAGATGCTTTGAAGGTAGCTGAGAAATTGATTAGACCCCACTGTTATCTGCTGAAGTGTAAAAAAGAGTAAACTCATTGGAAAGACCTCCCTTTGAGAAGAAAGTGCCTCTATGGCACCCTGCTCACAAAGGACCACCTACAAGCCTGCTTCCACTAGGCTCAGCCCCCCAAGTACTCAGGCCATGATCTGAGAGCACCCACGTACTATTAAAGTCAGGGACAGGTCTTGATGTTGTCTAGAGGATGCTGGTTTTGTAGGCATGCAGAATGTAAGCATTATAGTTGTAGAGATTCCACATAGAGGCTAGTGAGTGCATGGTCAGAATCTCTGTGGAGCTGTCCAAGCCCGTGAAAGCTCATAACATGCCAATACATGTCACAGATGCTAAAGGATGGAGCTACAGGACCAACTGTCTGCTGCCTTTCAGTCTAGTTCTTTCTGATTCTTCCTTGTTGTCCTTCCCTTTTGAAATGAGAATATCTACTCTGTTCCATTGTATCTTGGGATTATGAAACTTGGATTTGAAGCATTGTTGTGTGTTTGCCTTGAATCTTAAGCTTTAGGCTTTGACTGCCACTGACATTGCTAAAAGTATAGGGAATGTTAGATAGAAGACATATGCATTATGATATAGACAAGAGCCCAAGGGCAGAGTGTGATGATCAGAATAGAAAATGTCTGCCAACGGCTCATGTATCCGTTATGTGTTAGCCAACTAATGGGTTTTGGGAAATAATTGGAACCCAGTGTGGTCTCTGACCTAATCAGTGGATTCAAGATATTGATGGCATTATGGCAATATGGTGAAAAGAAGGAGGTAGGATGCAAGTAGGAAGCCTGTCTTTGTGGGAAACATATCATGTCCTCATCTCTATCCATATGACCTTTCTCTGAGTCCCACCCACCATCAAGTGAGGAAATTCTGACCCACACTCCTGCCACCATGATACTCTGCCTCAGCAGAAACAGTGACGTCAGCCATGATAGACTAAAACCATAAAGAAAACAAACCCCTCCTCCCTTGCAAAAGTATATGCCGGCTACTTACCACAAAGATGAAAAGTCTGATGAATACACATACTTTTGGGGTTTCAATAGATACTTCTCTCCTGCTTTTTTTTTTTTTTTTTTCATCTAAGTGGGTGTGAAGTGAACCTTGCTTTTGTAAGAATTGTTTCCTACATCTCTCTGAAGATGACTCAGGACTAAGCAAACTGACAAAAGTCTTGTCTACTCCCGGCGATGGTGTCACACTAAGTGATTTTGATGTGTTTGATTATTTTTATGTCTTATGTGTTCACGTGTTTTGCCTGAATGTATGTATGTGACACTAAACAATTTAAAATAAGCTCATCAACAATGCCTCAGAAACACTCTACAGACAGGGACATACCTGAGGTCTCTGAGAGAGACCTCAGGCAAGAAGATTCTGAGCTTCTATAGTACACAGGGATGGATCTTGCATCAGTTGTCTGTCTATTAGTTATTATGGGCCTGAAAGGCCAACCTAGAGAAAGTGTATTACAGTAATTTGGAATGGTTCATATCCGTAATACAAATGGACACAAACCTAATTTTCCAAGAATGGTAGTAACTGCCAAACTGGTCCTCATCATGGGAAATAAAACTGATACTGCCACAAAGACATCTCTGGAACACTCTCCTCTGTAACAGCAATACATCTTGATTGTTGATAAGCTTAAAAACCTCAGTCAATATGCTAGCCCATCCCACAGTACTGTCATTGGAAGGACATGTCATCGAGGAAAGGAAGCATATTGATACAATGCAAAGAAATCCAAATGTATTCTGCAAGTACTAAAACAAAACTTCTCCAGAAGACCTAAAGTATTTCTTCATCTCTGGGGGAGGCAGTGGTCCGTGGCATTGCCTACTTTGTGAGGAAGAGGAAATGATTCTTGTGTCTTGTAACACGCCGTGACGTCTGGCTCCTCTTCCATATTGTTCTGTGATCTTTAACAGCATGATTCAAAGGGAAGCCGGGGCCAGTGGTTCAGGGATACCTTGTTGCAAGCTTTCACATTTCCAAGATCACCTCAGTCATTCTTCCCTTCTTTTTTTTTTTTTTAAAAAAAAACTCTTTCTTTTATAGAGTTGAGCCAATAATAATAAAATGCATAAAAACTAAATGCATTGTATTGTAAGAAATACGGTTCTACTGTAGCCACAATGACGGGGCTTCTTTAGGGCTGGAAACAGATTCTTGACCCTAGAAAGTATAGCTTCCTGGACACTCATGTGGCTGCTTCACTCTGGTTAATTACTTCTTCTCTCATTCTTTTTCTCTATTCGGTACCTCTTCTGTGTTTGGCTGAGCCTCATTCTGACTGTCTCTGTTCCCTCAGCCCCCATGATGGCTTTGATTACAAAGCTTCCACTGCTCAAAGCCAACAAAATTCTGGCTTCAACAGAAGGTCATTTCCAACCAAAGAATTCTGGTTTATGTTTGCATGTGACACAGTTCTGCTTAGGGACATACGCAGAGGTTCCAAGAATCATGTGATGCCTCTGAGCTGTCTGGTGTTCTGTTTTGATATAATTGGCCAAGTCAGAAGAGCATCACTAAGTCAAAAGTGACTTCTAGGAACGGGGTCCACCCTTGATGGGCTGTCACCTTGTCTTTGAAATGAAAGAAGAGATACTGAGACACTTTCGAAAGCCCTCCACATGGTGTTTCTGTCTATTTGTGAAGCCTACCCCAGGCTTCAGGCCTGTCAAAGGGAAAATGAGGAATGATGTAACCATGATGGCCAAATATCCTTCATGCGCCACAGCCCAGATCTTTCCACAAGAACTTGACATTTTCACCCATGATTCATTCATTGTCATAACCTAGTCATTAATCTGGTAATTTTATGGGAGGAAGTCGAGTGACTTGACAGAATTCCCAGCTTCACTTTTAGCAGGTTGAAAAATGATTGTTCTGTGAGGCAGGAGAGAACACTCAGTGGTTAGGAAGATCTGCTGCTCCGGTAGAGGCCAGAGTTTGATGTCCAGGATCCAGATATCAGGAGGCCCTCAAATACCTTTGACTCTAGATCCAGAGTATCAGGCCTCTATGGACATCTGAATTCATACACACACACACACACACACACAAAACTGCATTTTTAATTAAAAAAAAAATGTTCAACTTTTGAGCTTTCAACTAGCAAAGCATAGAATCTTTAAGCCAGTAATGCTAAAAATGGCTGTTTTCTGTGCTGTAATTAGAAAAATATATTATTAAAAGGTCATTTGTTATCATTTCCTGTCCTCAGAAGGACCTGGCATATCAAGACAGAAAAATTGTTGCACGTCCTTGAATTAACTTCGAGAGAATTCCGTTTTGAAGGAAGAAGCCTATAACGTGTATTTTGTCTCTTCGGCAACATAAACTGCGGCCCCAAATCATTTCCCATATTCAATTACCAGAGCCAGGACTGGGTCCAGCTCTAATTGACTCCAGGAATATTTTATTTTTCCATTTAAAAAGATAATTGAATTCACTGCCATATGTTTACCAGGGACTGTTCTCTGATGTTGGCCCCTCTCTCCTCCTGACCAGGTGTGGGTTCCCGGGAACGGAGAGTCACCCTCTGCTCCCATCTTTGCTGTCTCAGGCTTAATCTTCTTTTTAGAATGGCATCTATTCTTCTGTGGTTTCTCCCTCCAGTGTATTTCTCTTTTTTGGTAATCATTGAAGTATTCACGCTTGACCTAAAACAGTGAAGTCAGCTTTTAATGCTAGATCAAAAATATCAGAGAGGAGTTACCAATTTCATGGATCACGGAGTAATGGTATCAATCTGGGATGCTTAAGAGATACCAGAATCTTCTGACCCAAATGTAAACTCCATTGGCCTTGAAGTAATTTTCCTCATATCTGATGACTGAGCGTCCTTCTTAAGACTTTGCTTGGCTTTTTCCAGGCCAATGACTGTTATCACTGACTTTCATTCTTAAGCAAATAGAATTCGGGATCTTAAGAGAGTACACATTTGAACATCAGGTGGCTCAGAATTATGCATTCTAGGGAAAAAAAAAAAAAACCACCAAAATGTCCTCATGTGTCATATAAGAATTCAAGGGGCCCATCTTTCTGTCAAAACAGGTTGGCCTCTGTCATTAAGCTTTGTGATTTGTCAGCTCCCACTGTATCAGCCAGCTATGGTTTGTGTGATAAACTGCCTCAAAATGAAATGGCTTAAGTAACAAATATTTAGCTTCTCTTGAGTGTAGGTATCAGTGTTCTGGTTCTGTAGATCCAGCCTGCGCTCAATTATGTATCTATACTCAGTTGGCTGTTTGGTTATTGGGTCAGCTGGTGCAGTATGGACTCAAGTAACTCTAAACACATGGGTTTCCTGTACACGTCACTTATATTCCTCCAATGTACTTGCACAAGTATGCTCTTGACATGGTGGTGCAAACTCAAGAAAGAGGATCCAGCTGACACAAGAAATCTGCACACGGTTTCCCAAAGTTGTCTTGTGTCATTTGCTCTTGTCCCATACAAGCAGTCACATTTCAGAGGTTCTACTTGGTCACACTGCTAATGTCCTTCTGGCCAAATCACCAGACTCAGAGTCAAATAAAAGATGAAGTTGTAGCAGTTGGCAGGAAAAATATTGACAGTTTTGCAGTTTAACTGCAGTGGAATCCAATAGATTTATTGTTGGTTTAGTTATTCACTGAAAACATTGTGCTGCCTATTTACCAGGCATGAATTCTCTTGCTGCCTGGACAGAATGACCTGAAGAAATAGCTGAAATGATAGGACATTGCCCTGAACAACCAGCTGATTGCCATACTCACTTCAGTTGATCTCACTTGCTTGCCTATCACACCTTATGGTTATATACACTATAAAGTACAAAATGAGAATGCAAACTGGACCCCAGAGCGAGGACTTTCAGCAGCCATGTTGGCTTTGGTCCACTAGTAAACACATCTCTCCTACTGCCAGTGGTGTCGGAGTGCTGCTTAGTCCAGAAAGATTCCTGCAACATAATGACAACGTCTAAACCTCTGGTTTATATGACGGTGCAGAGAGAAAAAAAAGTTAAATGACCTTGGGAAGAACTAACTAGATAACTCGGAAATATGAAACGTCCTCAAGATAACCCTTCCAGTGTTCCCCAAAGCTGAAGGTCAAGGAAAAATTAAAGAAGTGATGTGACAGAGTTCAGCGCATTCACTCCATTGCATGATTTCCTCTTTGGAAAAAGAAATGGATTAAATGACTATGGATTAAACACACATACATTTTTGTGAATGTGATACTAGCATTATGATCACATGGGAGATCATCCTTATTCTCAAGAGATGCAAAGTGACACATTCAGAAGTGAGATGCCATAACATCTAGGCGTTTTCAAACAGATCATCAAGTCAGCTTGCCTGTGCGTGATGAAACAAAGGAAAGAGATTTCAAAAGCACAGTGTTATGGCTTCCAAAACTCATGTTGAAACACAGAAACTCAGAATGTGACAACATTTGGAACAGGACCTTTAAATAAGTGATGAAATTTAAATGAGCCAATTAGGGTGGGCCTTCATCCAATTTGACAATTGTGTAACTAATGGATGTATTTTAAAATTGGGAGGGTGTTAATAGACACCTCTACAAAAGGCATATGTCAAAATTTAACCCCCAGTGTGATATTGGAAGATGGGGAGGTGATCAGGCCCTGAGGGTAGGGTCCTCATGAATGGAATTAGTACCTCATAAGGAGTGATGAGATTAGCATTTCCACCTTTCACCTTGTAAAGACACAGGGAAAAGGCAATGAACCAGGAAACATGCCCTCACTGAACACTGCATTAGCTGATGCCTTCAGCTTCCTGGTTTGATTGAACAAATATATGTATGCTGTTTAGATGCCACCTAGACTATGCAATTTTGTTTTGGGAGCCTAAACACGCCATGGGGGAGAGCAAATCCTTCTAGAATACTTTCTCCAGTCAAGTGACTCCTTAAAAAAACAAAAATATTTTTAATCAGTTATAACTGAATTCTGAAGCCCAGAGTGGGTGCAGAATTTTTGTGTGAGGAGAGCGGGAGACTGACTGGCACTTGAACCATTTAGGTGAGGAAGTCACTTCTTGCCACACAAGCCATCCAGACTTCAGGCTGTCACGCAGAGCTACTTAGTGGTATGGTTAACTTGGAAAATCATTTTGTGCAGCAGAGTAAAAGGACAGAGTAGCAATTGCCTTGAGTTCCACTTTTAAGTCATTTCAAAATGGCAGCAGTGGCCTTTGGCCAACTTCAGAACATAATGTCACGAATCCAGGACATCGATGCTGGATTATCCAAATAGTGCATTAACTCTGTCCATGTGCCAACAGATCAAATATCTCTTGATAAAGTTTTGTCTTTTCTTGGGTAAACAGTTTGGAGGCTTTGATCATTGAATGTGATCCAACCACAAAAGCCTTTTGTTTCACATACGTTGTCTGTGTTTCCTTTCCATAGCTCTTCCTATCATTCAGCTCACATGACTTAGCTATTTCTAATTCCTCTAGTATAAATGGTGTATAAGAATTCACCATATGCACAATATGCAATAAACTGTATGGAAACTTAAAAATAATAATTAAAACTTAAAATAATAAGTTATTTTAAAATCACATATTCAAACTGGGTGTAGTGGCACAAGCCTTTAGATGCAGTACCTGGGAGGCAGAGGCAGGCAGATCTCTGTGAGTTCAAGCCCAGCCTGGTCTACACAGTTCCAGGACAGCCAGGGCTACACAGGGAAACCCTATATCAAACAAAGAAAATCACATATTCAGATACTGTCTCCATCCTCGTATGTTCTGAGACAGAGTCTCCGGTATCCCAGGCTGACTCCCAAGGATTACATAGCCAAAGATTACCTTGAACTTCGTGTCCTTCTGTCTCTACCCCTCAAATGTTGGAATTCCAGGTATGTAATTCTGTTCCCATTTCATGTGTTGCTGGAGCTGGGATCCAGAGCTCCACCCACGGTAGGTGAGAACTCTGGCTGAGTTATACCCTCAGGACATGTATTATTGTTTTCAATAGTGCTTACATTTTAAAAATCATACCAAGAGAGTGTCAACCCTAGGAACATACTACAATCAATTGTGAAGACTGACTGAATTAGAAACAATGATTCTGGGATATTTGCTTTGAGATTAAAAGGTCCTTGGCATTGGTGTTCTTTGTAAAAAAAAGCTCTATAGGTAAGATGAGTTAGTCAGGCAAGAACAATTCCCTCGCCTTAAATGAATTCCTAACCACAGAAAGTACAAACCCTTTTTGGAGATCCATGGGGAGCTTTTAAAAGGTTTTTTTTTTTTTTAAATCATCTTCAAAAACTTTTTTTCATTGATTTTAAGATTCATAATGAAAAATATCTCTACATATACTATTAAAAGAATCACTCCAAAATTTTTTGAAGCATTTTTTTTTTCTGGTATGGGTTGCTATTGTGCATAAAAGGGTAGAGTGTGGTTAATGTAGTTTTAAGGCTGTGATATATGAAATAATTTTCTCCATTAACCTTTTGACATAGAATTCTACTGGTACTTGGAGGGAGCTATGCCTTTAAGAAAAGAACAGCTTGGGGACTGAAGAGATGCCTCAGCAGTTAAGAATACATACTAACCTTGCAGAGGACCCAAGTTCAGCTCCTAACCTCCCTGCTGGATAATTTATAGGAACCTATAACTCCAGGTCCAGGATTATCTGATGCTCTCTTCTGGTCTTTGTGGGAACCTACAGTCACTGAAGGGCCCAAGCAGCTGTGCTGCCATGACAGGCTTCCTAACATACCGTAGGCCTGAGTTTCTGCAAAGTTCCCACAGTTGCTGAGATCATGTTCCTATTTCTCAGAATACAAAACTATAGTCCATGGAAACGAGATGCAATAACTCAATAACTTCCCTAAAATCAGAAACAATAGTAAACTTCTTGAAAAGCCCCCAGGCACTTGACCAATACCTGGGCACTTTTTGTTGGCACTGTTTGTTACCTGGGCACACCTTGTTTCTTGGACACTCCATGAAGTCCCTCCCTATGCCCTAGGTCAGCACCAACCAATCAGTTTAGGACAAGCTTGCTTCTGCTAAATTGAACCAATCATGTAACTGAAAGTCCCATTCCTTGCTCAAACCATAATAAAAACCCAGCTTTGCAGCTACTCGGGCTCCTCCATAAGCCATTGCGTTGGACGGTTGGGGAGCCCTAGTTTAAGCCCATTATAAAGGTTCTTTGTTCTTGTATACCTGCTTTGGCCTCCTGGTGGTCTTTGGGGTCTTTGAGATTTGGGCATAATACACTCATGTACATGTATCTGTGTACAGGTGCACATATACATAATTGCAAGTTATTTAAATCTTAAAAAAATAATAAATGGACGATTGCATAGTTGGCATGGGGAAAGTACAGGAGGATTCTTACAATGGCTCCTTTTCCTAAAGCAAGTGTGCCCTCCCAACCTAAGATTTGCCTCAAATAAACTCAAGGGCTTAAATGAAAATCTCTCTATTGGTTAAACTTGGTACAATTTGATCACTCTTTTCAGTGATCCAGTGACAGAATAAATAAGAATCCTCAATTAAACATACTTAAAATTAAATTTAAAGGAAATAAAAGACATGAAATAAGAAGCTAGCTTGCCACTGTTGGATTTGACTGTTACAATTCATTTTGAAAGGAGAGAGAGAGCTAGCAATTCTGACCTTAGGGAAGGTATGGAAACCCATGTCCAGTTGATGTAGTTAAAGTTCTACTTTACAGATGAATACTACTTAATTCAAAGTAGATTTAAAAAATAAACACAAAATGAAATGATTGATGTAACAAACACTAATAGATTTTTTTTGAAAGTTTAATAAGGCAAAACAAAACAAAACAAACAAAAAAAAAACCAACTTAGATGAAAGCTTAACAGCACTCCAGCTGCTGTTGAGGACAGAGTGACAAGAGCATGCTAGGCTCTTCCTCCTGACCCCAAGGAAAATACAGGAAGTCGTGAAATTCAAGATACTGGACATCAGGCAAAAATGAGCAGTGATCCCAATAAGACAGAAAATAAATGCCCAGGTGATTACTTATATTTAGACTCTCAGATTTAGTGAGGAGGAGGAGGAGGAGAAAGAAGAAAGGAGAAAGAGGGGTTAGGAGAGTCTAGGCACAGTCCAGAGGTCTCTCTGAGTTGAGATGAAATAAAAAGTTCAAAGACGCAAGAAAGGAAGTTAGGAATGAGAGTGTGGAAAATAGTGTTCTCAGCATGTGCAAGGCCCATGTTAGGACATACATTTCTAGAGTCATTTCCTTCGATCCTCGGATTTTCCTCTGACTCTGTCACAACATTCTCTTTTCATCTTTAATTTCTTATTTTAGGCCTTCTCTCTTTCTTTTAGTTAATTTGACTAGAGGTTTATCTTTCCAAAGAACCAATTGTGTGTGTGTGTGTGTGTGTGTGTGTGTGTGTGTGTTTAGAATTCACAGCTTGATAACCTATGTCTTCCTCTGTTTTGTTCCACCATATTTTTGAACCAAGATCTCTCACCAAACCTGGAGCTCACCACCTGGCTAGAGAGAGCTGGTGACCCACCTAGTCCCCCACCCACCGCACCCCTAATGTTGGAGTTCCAGGCATATGCAGCCTGATTTTCATGCTTATACAGGAAGTACTTTACCCATTGAGCCACCCCCGAAAAGAACCAACTTTTGTTTGATTGGTGTATATATTACTGATTTCATCAAATTCTGCCTTGATTTGTTTGTTTGTTTCTGCCATCTCTGCTTTTGGGTTTGTTTGGTTTGTTCTTTTGTTAAGACCTTGATGCCCTCCATGAGGTTACTTGCTTGAGATTGTTCTGTGTTTCTAATATGAGCACTCAGAGCTATGAACTTTGTCCTTAGAGTTGCTTCAGCTGCATCCTAAGGTTCTGGAAGGCTGTGATTTCCTTTTCACTTGATTCTAATTTTTAAAAATTTCTTCTATATACTTAATTTTCTCCCTGATTTCTTCAGAAATCCACTGAATATTATTTACTGTCCAAATCGCTGTATGGCTCAGCGGTTCTCAACCTGTGGGTCACGACCCCTATGGGGGTTGAACAACACTTTCACTGGAGTCACATGTCAGATATCCTGCTTATGAAGATATTTATTTTATGATTCATAGCAGTAACAGTGAAATAATTTTATGGTTGAGGTAAATACAACATGAGGAACTGAATTAAAGGGTCAAAGTCCTAGAAAGGTTGAGAACCATTGCTATAGCTTCTATACTTTCTCTTAACATTAATTTCTAAATTTATACCTCTATAATGTGATAAATACAAGAAATTAATGCAGTTGTTTTGTATTGTGAAGACTTTTTTGTGGCCCACATTGGGGTCTACTTTAGAGACAATTTCAGGGGACTAAGGGGAAATGTCTCTTCTGTATTCCTTGCATGAAATGCTCTGTAGCTTTCTGTGAAGTCCATTTGACATATGGTGTGGCTTATCTCTAAGCTCTCACTATTGATTTTTACTTTGGATTATCTACCTACTGCTGATATTGGGCTTTTCAAGTCATCCACTATTATTGTGTAAGGTTCTATCTGACCTTCATAGCCACTAGTGTTTTAGGAGATTGGAAGCCCAGCATTTAATATATGCACATTTACAATTGTTACAGAGTTAGTTTCTTCTTTTCACTCTGGGAGCCAGGGAGCAAACTCAGATAATCAGGCTTATGGAGCACATATCTCTTTATCTTCCAAGCATCTTGATAGCCCATTGTTCCCTCTTTTAGTGGCCTTCTTTACCTCATCTGATTAATTTGGGTCTGAAGTTTGCCTTAGCCGGTGTGCTATTTCTGTGAAGAGACACCATGGCCATGGCAACTCTTATAAAGAAAAGCATTTAATTGGGGTTTTCTTACAGTTCGGAAGTTTAGTCCATTATCATCATGGTGGGGAGCATGGTAGCACACAGGCAGACATGGTGCTGGAGGAGCTGCGAGTTCTACATCAGATCCACGGGCAGAAGGAAAAGAGAAACACTGGTCTTGACTTTAGTATTTGAAACCCCAAAGCCCACCTACAATGACACACCTCCTCCAGGAAGGCCACACCCACTCCAGCAAGGCCACACCCACTCCAGCAAGGCCACACCCACTCCAAGGCCACACCCACTCCAACAAGGTTACATCTTCTAGGATTTCCACTCCCCAAAGACCAAGCAGTCATTCAGTGAGCCTATGGGGCTCTTGCTATTCACATCCCCACAAAGTCTATTTTCTCAGACACCAGAATTACCATGCCAGCTTGTCAGCTTTTATTCTCTTGATAGATTGACTTTCATCCTTTGACCTTCAATCTGCCAGTGTCTTTGTCAGTGACATATCTTTCTTGGAGACAGCGGATAGTTGGTTCTTATTTTTAATCCAGTCAACTAATCTGCACATCTTTGTTGGAGTCTTGACGTTATTTCCATTAAATGTTATTGAGGATGATTTACTAATTCCTGTAATTTTGTTGGTTGAATCATTGCTTGTTCTTTGTCATCCCTGCTTCATTGCATCTGTGTTACATAGATGGATTATTTCCTGTCTCTCTTTAGTTTATCTATTCCATGAAATTTATCCCTCCCTATGCTCTCATGATTGTAGCTATTTTCTTCCACTGCTGTGGGAGAATCTTGTAAATGTCTTCTTCGGTGATGGCTTGGTGGTCATGCGTTTGTTCTTGTCTTGAAATGTCCTTATGTCTCTATCAGTTTTAAAAAGACAGCTTTGGTGGTTTATCTGTCTTAGTTATTCACATTCAGGACTTGAAAAATTATCATTCTACACTTTTCTAGCTTTTAGTTGCTTTTCCTTTGTGAGTTGTGTCTTTCCCTGACAGCTTGTAATATCATTTGTCTGCGCTGTGTTGTTGGTTTCTTGTCTGTAATACCTCACAAAGAAGTTTTCAGTTTAGCTCTATTTGTGTCTAAATGCCTCTTTGTTCTTGAATGTCCCTTTTGTTCTCCAGGCATGATACATTTTATGATAGAATAACACTAATTGAATCTCTTTGTGGTTAAAGTTATAGCCAGTAGAGTAAGACAATAAAAAGAAATAGAAGATTAGAAACTAAGACATGAACCGATCACTATTCTCAGATAATATGATCATTTGCATGGACAATCTACGGAATCTACAGAAAAGCAATTGGGACTCGCAGGTGAACTAGACAAGGCTGCTACACACTGATTCAATATTTAAATGGTCCTTAGGTTAAGGTTTGGCAAGATGACTCAAGTGGACAAAGGCATGGGTCACAAAGCCTGATGACCTGACTTTGATCCCCAGAACCCAAATGGTAGAAGAGAAGTGGCTCCTGTGAGTTGTTTTCTGACCTTCGCATGCACAACACAACACACATACACACATTAGTTTATTACTAAAAATAATTAAGTTGTTGAATTTTGTTGTATTAAAAACAATGGGGCCTTTTCCCTCCTTGGCTGTCTGAAGGCAAGATGGATCATCTGCAGAAGTTCGGCCAAGGTTCTCACTCCTGCCGCGTCTGCTCCAACTGCCACGGTCTGATCCAGAAATACAGGCTGAACATGTGCCGTCAGTGTTTCCGTCAGCACGCGAAGGACATAGGTTTCATTACATTGGACTAAGCGACCTTTAATGGATTATTCAAGGCTGTTTACCCAGTGAAACGATCACACTAGTCTTTGTACATAAAGAATAAAAAAGTGAAGACCTGCAAACAAACAAACAGTGGGTTTGGGTGATGGCACACACATTTAATTCCCACACTTGGAGGCAGAGGTAGGCAGATCTCTGAATTTGAGGAAAGCCTGGTCTATAGGATGAGCTCCAGGACAGCCAGGGCTACACAGAGAAACCCTGTCTCAACAAAACAAAACAAAACAAAACAAAACAAAACAAAACAAAACAAGAGAGGCCTGCCTCTCTCCACATGGCATGCACAGGTAAGTGGGCACCACTGTGATGAGTAAATGTGTGGTAGGGAGAGGGAGAAAAAGAGAAGCAGAGTGGCTTGTGCGCCGGGAAGAGAGGCACCACTGGAGAAGCCACAGGGATGAGCAACAGCCTGATGTGAATAACCTGTTTCCTAAGGCCATGGTAAATGTGCAGGCTACCTACAAGGGCCACGTCTGTGTCAATATCCACGGCCCATATTACCATTTGCAGTGCAGATGTCCCTGGTCTGGGCTGCCGCCTGGGGCCATGTTGATGTCCAAAAGCTGTGAAGAACTGGCCCTGCCCTCACCTGGGCAGTGCAGGAGAGCTGACCTAGGTTACCTGGGCATGGGAGAGCTGGTGGCTGACCAATTCAGCTACAAGCCAGGCCCAGGTCCAGGACTTTGAGCTGGCTCACCCCAACGTCTACCCCATCTCTGAGCTGCAGGAGAGAGTGAAGGGGCTGGTCTTGTAGAAGCAGAGCTGCAGGATCTCCAGGTCCCATGATATAGGGCAACAACAGGATATCTTAGAGGAGTCTGGGAGAAGATCCAGAATCGATGGTATAGCAGAAGCCAAGTCCCTGGAAGCAGACCAATGACTCATTACAAGGAATATTTACAAGTGCAGTTATTTGGGCAAAAGAATATACCATGTGACACACTGCAGCTTCCACGGTAAGGTTGTTTTTGTTTGGTTGGTTGCTTTGGGTTTTTTTATTTGTTTGTTTAAAATATTTTTTGTCTTCTTTGGGGTGTTTGCAAGGGCAGAGGGCAAATATGGAAAAACTGGGAGATGAGTGGGATTGGGGTATGAATTGACTTCATGCTGTGTACTTTTGATTAAGTCAATCAGCTGCTTCTTTCCATTCAAAGTCCTTCACGCCGTTAGGAAGGCTTCAGACCAAAGGTAAACTCTTATGTCCCAACTGCTGCTCTGGAGAAGATGGAAGGGAGTCGGCAATTAAATTAACTTTTCAATGCCAGGGAAAACACATTTCTTCAGGCTGAAATAGAAAATAATGTTTTTCCAGTATTTCTTTAGGCAACAAATCCATAGGCACTTGGATCCCTGCAGAATTCTTTTGATGGTTATTTCTGCTTCAGTGATCTTAGAATTAAATTCACTGACATCAGGCTCTCCAACTCTGCCAAATATGACCTCACAAAGGAATTGAAGCTACACAGATTAACCGGAAAGTGTCTTGGAGAAATCTGGGCAGACTCAAGTCCACTCCTGTCTGCAGAGCATGCTCGGGAGCTCTGAGACCATTGAACTGCTTTTGAGAATGAGAACTGCTCATCCTTTGCCAGCCCAAATGGAAGATGAAATCCACTGACTATCAAAGATGACATTTGTGTTTCACCACACAGCACAGCAGTTTCATGCTCTCTCCTGCAGGGTGATCAGAGTTGCTCTTTTTTTTTTTCCATGCAGATTTTATTTATTTTTTATTTTATGTGTATTAGTGTTTTGCCTGCATGTATGTGCACTACAAAAACCAGAAGAGGGTGTTGGTTCTCCTGGAGCTGGAATTGTAGGCAGTTGTGAACTGCCATATGGAGGCTGGGAATTGAACCAGAGACTCCTGTGAGAGCAGCAAGTACTCTTAACTTCTGAGCTTCTAGTTTCTTTGCTCTTAAATTCGCTTTTGAAGTAGTTAAAGAGTACCTTTTGTGTGCTGGGCATGGTGGCCCTTGCTTTAATCCCAGCACTCAAGAGGCAGAGGTGAGTGTAGATCTCTGCATGTTCTAGGCCAGCTTGTTCTACATAGGGAGTTCCAGGACAACCAGGGCTACATATGTTTATATGGAAATGAAGCATAAGGATAAAGGCAATATTTATGCTATATTTTTTTAAAAAGTGCTTTTGTTTGAAATATTTTTTCTGCCTTTGCAACAATTTTGCATATTTTACAGTGCTGAAACACCATGACAAAAAAAGACAAGTTGGGGAGGAAAGAGTTTATTTATTTAGATTACACCTTCATATCACTGACCATCAAAGGAAGTCAGGATAGGAACTCAAGCAAGGCAGGAACCCGGAGGCAGGAGCTGGTGCAGATGCCATAGAAGGGTGCTGCATCTTGGCTTGTTCCTTATGTCTTGCTCAGCCCGAACCCAAAGCCACTAGCCCAGGGATTGCGCTGCCCACAATAGGGGGCTTTTCTCCAACAATCTCTAATTAAGAAAATGCCTTACGGAGATATTTTCTCCATGAGGCTCCCTTCTTTCAGATAATTCTAGCTTGGGTCAAGTTGACCTAAGACTAGCCCGCACAGTGGCCATTAATTTCTGCTTAGAAATGGAAATGACAGCAGGACGCAGTGGTGCCCGCCTGTAATTCCAGTACTTGGGAAGGCAAATACGGTCGGACCTCTGTGAGTTCAAAGCCAGCCTGGTCTACAAAGTAAGCCCGGGACAGCCAACGCTGTATACAGACAAACCCTGCCTTGAAAAAAACCTAGATAAATAAATAAATAAACAAAATAAAGAAATGAATGGAATTTAAGCATAGGGATAAAAACAATGTTTATACTCTATCAAATAGAAAAAAAATGAACTTCCTGTATTGTAAATCATGTCAAATGTGGTGAATTGATAATTATGACCTTTTCCCTGGGATATACATCATCGCCAAAGTACAGAGCCTGGCACCTGGTGCATGTCTATAATCTTATCACTTGGGAGATCACTGCTCTCCACCACCAAAGTAGAAAGAAAGGAAAGGAAAGAAAAGAAGAGGAATGAAGGGAGAGAAGGAGAAGATGAGGGGGGAAGGGAAGGAAGAGAAAAAACATAAAAAGAAAAGAGAAATTATTTATCTCAGATGAGAGCAAGGCTTGTGTTTAAAAGCTTATCAACAAGCCTTCTAACAACCTCTTGCTCAGTCTACTGCAAGAAGCAGCAGAACTGCATTCAGAACTCTGGTTTTTGCTTCGTTCTGTTGTTGCTGTTGTTTTGTTTCATTCTCTTCGTTTGGAGACAGAGTCTTGCCGTGAAGCGCAGGCTGGTCTTGAACTCTCTTGCCTCAGCCTTTGAGTGCTGAGTTGAGAGGTTGTGTTATCATGTCCATCTCAGTTGCGGCTTTTGCAAGGAAGTGTTTCCAATCAGTCTGACTGACACTATGAGAAATTGTGGTGGTAACACGACAGAACTGAAGTTATTATTGTCTCTTTTTTTTCTTAAGATTTATTTATTTATTATGTATGCAATGTGTGTTTGCATATACACCTGCACGCCAGAAGAGGGCACCAGATTTCACTTTAGATGGTTCTGAGCCACCATGTGGTTGCTGGGAATTGAACTCATGAGCTCTAGAAGAGCAGCCAGTGCTCTTAACCTGTGGGCCATCTCTCCAGCCCCAGTTAGTCTTTATCCACAGGGAAAGAACCTGTCAAACTGTCCAACTTATGAAGCTTAAAAGTAGAGTTTGTGGGGGTGGAGAGATGGCTCAGTGGTTAAGAGCACTGGCTGATCTTCCAGAGGCTTTGATTACCAGCATCCACACAATCACCAACAACTATCTGTAACTCCAATTTCAAGGCATTTGACGCCCTCTTCTGGTCTCTTCAGGCACCGTACCCTCATGGTGCACAGACACATACACCCATACACATAAAATAAAATTAAATCTCAAAAAATATTTTAAAAGCTGGTGTTTCTGAATTTCAACTTTAAATCATGCCATATTATTTAAAATAACATTATCCATGACAAAACATACATGAATTCACACAACTTGAAAACCAAAATCCATTTTGTAACTTTAATGTGTGCTTTTATTTGGATTGTTTATGATTGTTCCACATGTTGACATTCTTGAGTATATTATCCTGCTAGTTATCACAAATCAAATGCTTTTTAAACTAAATGTTAATATTTATTTTAGCATAAAATATGACTCTCAGGCTGGGAGGATGGCTCACTTGGTAGGATGCTTGGCACTCAAGCATGAGGACCTGAGTTCAGATCCTCAAAGCATGTAAAAAGTTGTAGATGAAAGTGCCCACCTAAAATCCCAATGGAAGGAAGGTAAAGGAACCCCCAGAGCCTGCTGGTTGGATTAGTGAGAGATCTTCCCCTCTCCCCCCAAAATAAGAAGGAATCTAATTAAATGCTCTTGTTCTTAAAAACTGTGTGGTTAAGCTGCAGCAGTTAAGAACATTGGCTGTTCTTCCAGAGGGACCCTGGTTCAATTCCCAGAACCCACCAACTCACAACTGTCTGGTCTGTAACTCAATCCCTCACACATATATGTATGCCAAACACCAATGTACCTACAAATAAACAAATTTTAGGAAAAAAGAGTTGCGTGGTCACTTGTCTCCCTAACTAAGACAGAGAGTGACTGAAGAGACCGAACATTGACTTCTGGTTTGTACCACACCTATGAATCCATACCCACAAACACATATAACCACATAAAAATGTCACTTCTATGCCCGCATTGCATGATACACATGGTAATTATCCTTTGTGTGTCTACTTGCCCCTATGTATATCCCTGTACCCATGAAGTCCAAAGATGGTATTCCTCGTCTTCGAAATCAATAATGAAGGACTTATGTTCCTTATCGTCACCGTGGCCTCAAACTTCCATTTCCGTGGCACTCTTGTCTGAAGTTGCACCGTAGCATCTACGATCCCGTGCTGGATTTCATGAGTAAGCTCTAACTTCATCGCTCTGCCTGCATCAAGGCTTCTGCGTCTAACAATTGTGCACCTACCAATTAACTGTATTAGTAATTAAGGGGAAAGACCATATCTCAACATATTCCTGGTCTTCAGCTCCCTACCACTTGAAGTGGAGGCCTGCTGCTTCTGCCTCGATGCCCTCTGGCTCCCTACATATATCCATCACTTTGCAAATTAGAAATCAACCATTGCCATTAAGATCTACATTACTCAGCCGCACCATCATGAAGCTCTATTCTTCCCCAGTGTGCATCCAGCTGACAGCATCTGTCCCATACAGCTCCCGTCTGGAGAGCCAGGAGTCCCAGTTTTTCCAGATTACTTATATAAGTTGGTTCCATGAAGGAGGATTTCAAAACAGGACCAAATATTTGATTTAACTGGACTGCAGAAAAATCAATCTATTAAAACTTCATACTCTAGAAACGTAAGATTAGAAATAGTAAAACTGTTGCATTTTTAGGGGGAGAGTTGTGTATCTGAGATAATTTGTCAGTATGGTTTTGGGTTTGTGGCAATAATTGATTGGTGAATTGTCCATTCATTGCTTTTCCCATAGTCAAATCCTGATGGTTCAATAATGTACACTTTAATCAATGCTGGCTTTGCCCTAAAACAGAAATGTCAGTACAAGACTAAGTGTGTTTGCTGAGGACAGAGTTCAGCAGAGCGTCCCAGTAACAGAAAACAAAAGGCACTTGAGACTTGTGGATCATTCTCATCTCAGTGTTGGGGAGAGAGAACAGCCAAGAGACATTTGTATTCACAAGAATGTCTCTGATCACCTATGTTGGGCATGTTGAATTTTGTACCAATCAAGCTAACAGGACAACTGATGTAAATTTGGCATTTGTACTGGCTAGGTTTGTTTTTTGTTTTGTTTTGTTTTGTTTTGTTTTGTTTTGTTTTTAAACCTGACACAAACTAGAGTCATCTGGGAAGGAGGATCATCAACTGAGGAATTGCCTCCATCAGATTTGCTCTCTCACATGTAGGGTGTAGGAATCAGATGGATTTGCGTTGGAAACTGTAAATCACTTAGCTGAGTATCACTTTCTTCATCTATAAGATGGATATTCAATGAGGCAAAACCCTAAAGTACAAATAAAAATTGTTCTTTTGTGTTAAGGCACCCAGACCAGACTGGCTGTGTTGGTTTGTATAAAAATAGCCCCCACAGGCTATTTGAATGCTTGGTCCACAGTGGTGAAACTGTTTGGAAAGGGTTGGGAGGTGTGACCTTGTTAGAGGAGGTTTGTCACTGGGAATAAGCTTGGAGGTTTTGAAAACCCACAGTATTCCCAATGACCTCCCTGCCTTCCCTTCCTCCCTTTCTCCTCCCCCCCCCCCCCCGTTTATCTGATTAATGCTTGCGTATCAGGATGTAACGTTCTGGCTGTTGCTCTGCTGCCATTCCTGCCTGGCTACTGCCTTCCTCTCCACCATGATGATGATGGACTGAGCCTCAAACTGTAAGCAAGCACCAATTAAATGCTTTCTCTCATAAGCTGCCTCGGGCATGGTGTCTCTTCATAGCAACAGAACAGTAACTAGATTAACTGAGGGTAAAGTAAACAGAAGCTACCCTTATGTATGTCTTTGAAAGAAATGTGACATATACTTTCTTGCTTTTCAATTATAGTTTATGTTTTTAAATCAAGAGTACACCATTACTTTTTGCCATGTGGTGGGTTTCCAAAAGAGAAGGCCTCTCCTTACTTCCAATCTCCACACATGTATTTTTGTATCTCCCTTCTAATAGATGGAAATGGTCTGGGTGAAAATTTCAGGAATTATACTAATAACTCATATAATACATATAGAAGCTTCTTTTATGATTTAAAGAATAACGCAGTGGGAGAGTTTGTACTCAGCATGTGGAGTACCCAGGAGCAAGTAAATGAAAAATAAATACATAGAAAAAAAGGCAATGAAGACAATAACGAAACAAGAGAGACCCCTTGAAAATCAGAACATTTTGGTAATACATATTTTAAACTCAATTGGAAAATGAAATCAAGGAAATTTTTGAAAGAACAATAGCAACAGTACAAAACCCTAAGAAACTAGAAAATGCCAGAAACAAAGAAATGCAAATGATCAACATATTCAATTAACCAAATTAGCAAACAGGCCTCTAAGAGAAAGACGATTTTTTTTTTAAGTCCCATGTTTTGTGTCTTTTTGCCTTATTCTGCATGCCCCTTCATGAATCTTAAACATTTATTTTTTTAGGTCATTTTAAAGACACAAACTCAGCCACGTCATCGTGAGGTTTCAGAGCACCACACCTGGCAGACTGTGCCCAATCTTCCCAAGAGAAACAACTCAAGGGAAATGAGAATTGACTAGGTTAACGTCATTGGGCAAACTTCTGAGGGGCAAAAAATGTTCCGAAGGTCTGGAGAGACGGCTGAGTGGGTCCGAGTGCTTTCTGCTCTTGCAAAGGACCTTGTTCCCAGTGCCCACCTCGGGTGGCTCACAGCTGCTCGTAACTCCAGCTCCAGGATTCCTGAACCCTCTTCTGGCCTCTGCGGACATCCACATAAGTAGCCTAAATGTACATGCACATGCGCTCGTGGGAATACCGCCCCTTTGCCCCCCAACCCCCCACGCCCCACACACACACCGATACACACTGATGGCGACTGTGAAGAAGGGTCTTATACTGATTGTCTGTTGATCTGCAGCTCTGTTTAACTGTTTGCAAGCCGTGTCCTGCCACTTACAGCCAAGCCTGTCCAACAGTTCCAAGTCTGGTGTCCAAGTACAGGAGAGCAGGTACAGCGCCAAAGCTGTGTGGGCTGGTCCGTGACTGAAATCCCAGCAAACTGGAGGCTGAAGCCAGAGGATTAGGAATTGAGAACCAACTTACGCTGGGTAAAGAAGCCCTGTTTCACCTTCCCTAAAGCAACAACAAATGTCCAGTTCCACAGATGAATAAGGCTGTGTTTTACATTTTGTGTCAAGGTTACTATTCTTTTAATCTAAGTTTTCAAATGTAAAACGCAGTGGAAACTGTGGCTCCTCCAAACGCAAAGATTTAATTAAACAAAATCGCTTCATCAGCACAAATTCTTATGAATATACATGGCCCTTGAAGTTTATCCAAATCAGTGTATGTGTGTATGTATGTGTGTGTATGTATATGTGTGTGTGTTCCATGCACATACACAGTGGTCATCGGATATTCTGATCTATCACTCTCTGCCTTATTCCCTAGAGACCTGGAACTAGACTGTCTGTCAGTAAGCCCCAGGGACCCTTCTGTCCCTGCCCTCCCACAGGACTGTGGTTAAAGGTGCACACATAACAATTCCTGGCTTTTCAGACAAGTTCTGGGAATTCCAGCCCCCCTCCTCGCGCTTGCACAGTAAGTAAGCTGAGCCCATCTCTTTATCTTTTGGACAGCATCTCTCACTGAACCTGGACCCTGCAGGTTCCTCTAGAGTGGCTAGCTAGCAAAGCCCTAGGGATGTTTTTGTGTCTGCCCGCCCAGTGTAGGGACTGCCTGCCCAGTTTCTTCAGAGGGCCAGAGACCCAGACTAAGGTCCTCATGCTTGTCCTCATGGAAAGTGTTTCAGCAACAGGGCACTCTACTTTGATTATATTTTTTTCATATTGATTTATTATTTTATGTGTCTGAGTGTTTGCCTGCATACATGAATGTGCTTCACACGCATGCAGCGCCCCCTGGGACTAGAGGAGGATATGGGATCTGCTGGAACTGGAGTTAGCGATGGTTGTGAGCTGCATGTGGGTGCTGGGAACAGAACTAGGTCCTCTGAGAGAGCAGCCAGTGCTCTTAACCATGAGCCACGTCTCCAGCCCCTACTTTAATTCTTAAGGAAGGCAAAAATTTTTAATGAGGAAAAAAAATCGGAGTTTTACAAAAGTTTACAAAAGAACTGTCAACCCCAAAAATCGATTCTTCCGCCTTGTATTTGATTGTTACGCAAGTAATTTTATAGCTTTGATGAAGTACCCTTAATTTGGCTTTTAGAGAAAGAAACAAAGTGGTTTAGGCCTAAGTATTTTCTTGCTTAATGCTTCCTTTCATTGCTAGTGGGCAAATGAGACCACAAGCTAACAAGACTTATCACAAGCTGTGTTTTCTGGAAGCTGAACACAAAACACAGTTTGGGGGATGAGCCATTTCTTCGAGACCAATACCTGTGGAAGAATTCAGGAAGAGGCAGAACTGGGCTCTCGGGGATGTAGCTCAATGGTCAAGCCCTTGACTAACACGCAAGAGTTGCTGGGTTGACACTCACTACCCACACCACAAAAAGGAGGAGGAGCAAGAAAAGGAAGAGAAGAAGGCAAAGGAAGCAGAAAAGATGAGATGCAAAGCAGATTCATGGAGTCCCTGACTGGAAGGGAGGGAATCAATCAAATATTGTCTGCTTAAATTGTCTCAAATTGGACATAAATGTCTGGACTCATATCCTGAGAGCAGATCTTGGCCACAGGAAAAAGCCACTTAGAGGAGGGCCTTACAGCTGGGCAAGCAGATCCCAGGTAGTACACCTTTGTTTCTTAGGTGCCTAAGAATGCCTAATATGAAGTACATCTCATTATGATGACTGAGAATGCTTTAGTTGGGCTCTGCCCCACAGCCACTGGAAGAAATGATTTTGCAGGTAGTTTCCGCCATCTGTTTTTGGTGAAGACTATTAGATGAAAGTGGAAGGGGCAGATGTTGGGGAGATTCGGAGAGGAGTGGGAGAGGGTACTTGGAGGTGGTAGATATATAGATACTGTCAAAGACTAAACATTAATTTTAAAAAGGGACGGTTAGGAAGACCCCCAGCCTTTCACACTCTCGGAAATGACGCTTCCTGCCTGCCCTTGTTTGTTCTGTATTGTTTGGCTTTGGCTTGGTTTTCTGTGGATTGAGGAAGTTTTTTGTTGTTGTTGCGGGAGATGAGGCAGTGTCGCTTCACCTACCCTGGATTGGTCTTGAGTTTCTAATCCTTCTGCCTCTACTTCCTGTGTGCTAGACTTTCCAGCAAGCATGAGCCCACACAGGTGGCTTTGACACTCTAACTGCTCTCCTGTAATTAGAGACCTGAATTTGGACTATAATACTTGCTAGACTTTTAAGACTATAAGACTCCAGTGTGAGACTTGAGGCGCTGCCTGAAGGACCCTGACCCAAACAGTAAGTTGAGCTTCTTTCTGTACAATGAAGAGCTCATGTCCTGCATCCTTCACAGTCACCGTTGTCAGAAGCAACGCCCCAGGTATGTCTGACCAAAGTGGCTGAGCAAGTCGAGAGAGAACTCAGCCAGGGCAAAGCCAGTCCTCTCTCAGTCAGAAGTGGCTCCAGAGATCACAGAAATCGTCATATCCTTGTAAGTCACTGCTGCCAACAGTCACAATTTTCCACCCTTTCTCATCACAAGTTCAGTGAGGCTGAGCCAACGCCAGTGCCTCTCAGGGAGTCACAGCCAACCACCCAATCTGGATGTTATGAATGGATCAGACAATAAAAACTGTCTTCCACCTCTTATCAGAAATTTGGTAAAGGCTGCTTTCCCTGAATGAGAAATGCTTGGTGCCCAGTTGATGTTGTTGTTTTAAACCAGGGCAACTTATACAACAAATAGTTTATTGGGGGCTTACAGTTTCAAAGGGTGTGCCCCAAATCATTATGGTGGGGAGCTTGGCAGCAAGCAGGAAACAGGAGGGCATGGTGCTCAAACAGTAGCTGAGAACTTACATCCTGATCCACAAATAAGAGAGAAGGGGGAAAGAGACGGGGGAGAGAGAGAGAGAGAGATGTGGGAATGGCATGGGCTATGAAACTTCAATACCCTTACCAAGTCAGACAACTCCTCCAACAAGGCCACACCTCCTAATCCTTCCCAAACAGTTCTACAAACTGGGAACCAAGCATTCAAATATATGAACTTATGGGAGCCATTCCCATTCAAACCACCACATTCCACTCCCCGGACTCCCACAGGCTTGTGGCCATATGATAATGCAAACTTCACTTATCTAACTCGAAAAGTCACCATAGTCTTTTACAGTTCCAGCACTGTTTCAAAGTTCAAAATCTCTTCTGAGATTCTTAATTGTAACCCCTATAAAGCAAAAAAAAAAAAAAAAAAAAAATCTTCCAATATACGATGGTAAATAATATGGTACAGAATATGCATTGCCATTCTAGAAGAGAGCAGATGAGAAAATACTGGACCAAAGCAATACTGAAACCGAGCAGGACAAACTCCAAATCCTGGAGCTCTGTCCAATGTCAGTGGGCTAAGATGGTTCCTTGCTTCTACCTTAGCTGACTGTGACACACTTCTCTCTCTTGGTCTGGCCTTGCTTCCTGTCTGTAGCTCTCCTTGGAAGACATCTCATGGTTCCAACATCTCCAGCATCTTGGGATCTACACTGCAGTGCAGGCTTCATCTTCACAGCTTCATGAAATGACCTCTCAGAACCTCCAGGCAGGGACCCCAGGCCACACACATGGCCTCAGTGGCTTTGTTTAACCACAGAGGAAGATTCCACAGCCCTTTTACTCTGTAACTTCATGACTCTAAATCCGGAAGCAGTATGGCTCTGGAGCAGTAGCTGAGAGATTACATCCTTACCTGTAAGTAAGAGGCACAGAGAGAGAAGGTGTCAAGTTATTTTCAGCATCAATACCCTGCCTGATAGACATTATAGTCCCATGAGTCAGTAAGCTTTTGTTAAAAATAACCTGAAATATATGTATATATAATTATGTATATAAAATTACATTTGTATGTGTGTACTCACACGCGTGTGCTTGTGTGCGTGCATTTGTGAAGGTGTACATGCCACAGTGCTCATGTGAAGGTCAGAGGACATTTACACTTATGAGAGTTGGCGCTCTTCTTTGACCGCTGTGGTGGTTTGAGTAGAGATAATAACCCCATAGAGCTGAGAGTGCTACATGTGTTTGAATGCTTGGCCCATAGGGAGTGGCACTATTAGGAGGTGTGGCCCTGTTGAATTAGCTGTGGCCTTGTTGGAGGAAGTGTGTCACCGTGGAGGTGGGCTTTCAGGTCATGTATGCTCAAGCTAGGCCTAAGGATCAACACGTAGCACTCTCAGCTCCTTCTCCCGCCCATGTCTGCCTACACACTCTACCACGCTTCCCACCACGACCATAATGGACCAAACCTCTGAACTGTCAGCCAGCCCCAAACAAAATATTTTCCTTTGTAAGGGCTGCCATGGTCATGTTGCCTCTTCATAGCAATAAAACCCTAACTGAGACAACCACATAGCTCAAGCCCAAACTGTTTGGCTTGGCCATAGCTGCCTTTACACACAAAGCCATCCCACAACCCCTGAAATGGGTTTTTTTTTTCTATTTATGGAAAAAAGAGGTTGAGAAAATCCCAATCCATCTTCTAGTTCACTGGCCTAGTCTCCATTGGAAGAGAAGCTCACTGCTTCTCCTTCCTCCAAGTCAGAATCTCCCTTTCCCCCTTTGTTCTACTCTGTGGAGCCATGGACCATCAACATTGATTCAAATATTTTTTCCTTTCCAGTGACTCTCAGACTTGGCAGCGCAGAGGAATCAAGTTTACTGCACAAGATTCCAGGCCTACAGAATCAGGATTCCTGAACTTCTAGCCAAGGAATGTATATTTTTAAAAATTACATAGACTTATTTAATCCACGGCCAGATTTAAAAGTCACTGATCCATAAAATGCCAAGTAATTGTTTTATTAGATTTAATAAATTGGCCAGCTGGAACAGACGTGCGCATGTCTCCCAGGCGTTGGCAGTTTGTTCTTTTTTTCTTTTTTCCTGCAGATGTAAGCCTTACGTTCAAAATGTGAGTATGACCCTTCCAAAAGCACCAAAACTATATCTGGAGGAAGAAATTTGAGTGTGAACAAAAAGTGAATTTATCCTGAAAGTAATGGCGCTTACAGGCCCCTTGCTTGAACTTATATGTGTCCCCATAGCCACACACCCTTTAATTGTAAGAACATGACACCGTACCTGAAAATTCTAGAAATCTTTCTTCCCATGTCAGTTGCTCTTCAGCCATGTTGTCCCTGTGTTAAGTGAGTGGCATGGGGGCCACAACAGCAACAATATTTTGGACCATCCCTAAGGATACTGATGAAGATACATCCCACATTGGTTTCCTGGGATAATTGTGTGGTTCAGAGGCAATTTATAGTTCTGTTGCTGGTAGCTACCCTGATATGAAATAGTTTTCACCACCTGCGCTTGCACACCAACCTTGAGAAATGAAAGCGCCAGGTTCAACTTTACCTCGCATTATGCCACAGCAATGGTGACAGCAAAGAAAAGCTGTCCAGTGAGCACCATTAATTCGGAGAGAGGGTTTGAGATCACAGCAATGGGGCTGGAGAGATGCTTCTGTGGTTAAGAGTGCAGCTTGCTGGCCTATGCTGAGGACTTTGGATCTCAATGTGCACAGCCCCTGTGACTCCAGCTCCAGGGACCCCGGTTTTCTCTTCTGGCCTCCTTGGGCACATGCACTCATACTAAGACAAACGCATAAAATAATGGCTGGAGAGATGGTTCAATAGTGAAAAACTCTTGCTTTTCTAGAGGATCCAACTGCCAATAACTGCAACCCCTTCTTCTGGCTTTCTCCGGTTCCCGCATACCATCGGTGTGTACACACTCATGCAGGCACTCACACACACACAAAAATAATAAATGAATCTTTTTACAAAGAGGCTGGCTGGCTGTGGTGGCACATGCTTTCAATCCCAGGACTCGGGGGGCAGGGGCAGGTCGATGTCTATGGATTCAAGCTGACCCTGTCCTACATAATGAGTTCCAGGATAGCCAAGGCTACATGGTGAAACTCCGTCTAAAAATAAGCAAAACGAAAACAAAACCCCAAGAGCAACAACACCAATAAACTTACTAACGTGGAAGGGGAAAGCTCACAAGGCCTCGACCATGAACAAAGAACTAGAGGTAACTAAAGGATCCTGAGGGTGGGAGAAATAGTCTTCCCCAGGGAATAATGTCCCAGCTGGTTGTCCAAACACTAAGTGGTCAAGTCCTTAAGACATATACATACATGTAACATTATACAGTGGGAGCAGGTTATATTTGTGTATTTAGGAATCTATGTGTGCGTATGTGTATGAACAATTAAAGAAAAGGGGGTCATGAATTTGAGAGCATAGGGGTACATGGAAGAGGCTGGAGGAAGGAAAGGGAGGGAAAGAAATGATGTGATTATGTTATAATTTCAAAAACTAAAAAATCATTATGTATTATTAATTTTATATATATTTTGATATATATATATATATAAATCAAAAACTATAAAATCAAACAAAATGACTCCTGAAGCGTCAACCCAACCCTGAATGGCCTTGAAATCTCCTAGCTCATTGGGTTGAGAGATGTTTCCATAGGCAGGACAATACGACAAGACCAACAGTGAGCGGTGAGCTGGGAAGGAAGTCTCTTGTACCAGAACTCTCTGAGAAGCATCTTGGATGCACTAAGCCAGAGAGAACAGTGCTCGCTCCTTTCGGTCCCATATAAAGTATAAGAGAATAAAATCGTCTTAGGGCCCTGTCATCAAATAGTTGGCAGACAAATAGCTTTATTAGGAAGGGTAAGATATATAGACAGTAAACTTTTTTTTTTTTTTTTTTGAGGAAATTTGTCAGCTTCCAACATTTTCTTGTAGTGGTGCTTTCTTTTATGATTCTAAGTATTTAGTATTTCTTCTTACCGCGTAATTTAAATTATTTTTCTGAGGAAGGGCCTCTGGCACTGTGTAAGTTTCAGGCCCATGAGCTCTGGGTGAAGTCAGTACCTCACCCTCCTGATAATGGATGTGAAAGACCCTAATGGGTTTGCCCTTTACAGCTGCCTCAGTCTCCTGAAAACCAAATCTGCTTATTATTAAGTCAGCAAATGCATCGTTGATGGATTATAATGACTCTAAAGGAATCTGTGTGGCCAGAAAGATAAATAATACATTGTTTAAAGGGTTTTGAACTCTTACAATGTTTTGGAAGATGCCATTTGTTATAAATGAAAGAGAAATTAGGAGGAAGGCTACATCATGATAAAAAAGAAAAATACATAAACAACCAGCTGTGATTAAGCATGCTGGATGAAAGGTGATCTGTGTCTGACTTCTGTCCTAGAATGTAACACAAAATCATCCTCACATGTAAAGGCAGTTGAGCATATCCTCGCAGCTCTCCTAAGAACCTTTGTCTCCCTTCTTGCAAGGTTGTGGTAACCTTTGATATGGTGCGAGGCTCCCAGAGAAGATGCAAAGGTTATAGGAAAGGAATTGCCCAGTCCCTCTTGCTGTCAATCTGTCCAGGTCTCAGGCCTGCCGACTCTCACTTCCAGCATATAGCAGATGTGAAAGGGGAGGTCCGTTCTCTCTTGGTCCTGAGCTACTTTGATAGTTATGGTATTTACCATCCAGTCGCTAAAAATCATTTATTTAAAATTCTCTGCTCTTAGTGTCTGTAAAAGTTTGATATTTATACAGCATTGAACTAATTTTTTTACATCTGTGCCACATTGCTTCTCAGAGCCTTTAATAATCAATCTTTAAATGCAGGCTATGGACTGGGGTTTGGAGCACTTCCCAGTTTGTTAAACCAAAAGCCCTTTTTTGGGGGTGGGGGAATAAATATTTCAGGGACTGTAACTTTGGGAAATGCTTATTTGGACCAGAGTAACATGAGGTAAGGGGATAAAAATGCTTTCTATGGCATAAAAACCAAGCCAGTGGCATGATATTGCCCTAATAACTGTCATTGTTATTAACAAGACCATGATAATCAAAGCAAGCAACTGTTGTCTTATCTTTCCTACTGGGTCCACTGAAGCTATCAGTGTAAATTTCCACTATGAAAATTTTATTTTACACCAAAATTGAGGGAAATAAATTCTACAGACTTCTACTGTATGCTTGTCTACTTGTCTGCTGCCTTGGAAAATTTCATTACATATTTTTTTTTGAGACTCCACTGCACTTATTAAAGGGCATAAACTGTCAAACCAATCACCATCAAAACCCCCAAAATCTCCCCCATAAACACACACACACACACACACACACACACACACACACACACACACACATTTTACAGAAACAGAAAATCCCCCAAGAGGAAACAGAGAGCCTAAACAATTAGGGGCAAGTGTAGATGGAGAGGACTAGTGTTCAGGGATTACTTCTAGATCCAAAACATATTCCAGAACTACAGAGGTCAAAAGGGTGTGGTACTGGGGTAGAGGCATAGTTTTGTGGTAGAGTGTTTGTCCTATCATGCAATCCAGAAAGTGCAGTGTTGTCATAAAGACAAACAAATGAACCAAGGGAGTACTATGAAGTGTCCAGAAATAAATTCCCACATATGTAAATGGAAACAACTCCCCTCTGACATGGGTGCCAAGAGCCTTAATGTAGAAATGCAATTTATTCAACAAATACTGTTTGGGGAAAAAGACATCCATGTGTAAGAGAGTGAAGTTGGGGTGTTAGAGAGATGGCACTGAGGTTAAGAGCAGTTAGCAAGGCTAACTGCTTGCTCTTGAAGAGGACACGAGTTCAGGCCCCAGTACCTACATGGTGGCTCGCAACTATCCGTAACTCCACTTCCAGGGGATCTAATGCCCTCTTGTGAAGGACTTGAATGGCTTTAGCAACCCGTAGAGCATTTTGCTACTTGGATCTTTGGAAAATAGCTTGACCGTCTCTTCTCTCCCACACTCCATGAAAACCTGCAGAACCTCTTCGTTTAGTCAAAGGCACGGTTCAGCAGCTGTGTGCCCAGCCTGGCAACACTTTTGACTTTTACTCACCCCAGAGATTGAGACTATCCCTAGTGTCAGGTTGGGAACTTCACTGTCTTTAATAGGTTTTAGAATTCAGTCAGCCTTCATATCTTATTTATTTATCTTTAATTTTTTCAAATTTATCTCATTTTATATGTATAAGTTTTTTGTCTGCATGTACATATGTAGATCACGTACACCCTGTTCACTTTAGGGGTCAGAGAAAGGTTATTTGATCTGCTGGAACTGACATTACAGATGGTTGTGAACCACCACATGGAAGTTGGGAACCAAACCCAGAGCGAGAGCAGCAGCAAATGCTCTTAACCACTGAACTATCTCTCTGGGATCGGTTTATCTCAAGAACCTTTTTGTTGTTGTTGTTTATTTTGTTTTGTTTTTCAATACAGGATCTCTCTGTGGTTAGCCTGGCTGTGCTGGCACTCACTCTATAGACCAGGCTGGCCTCAGACTCAGAGACCCACATGCCTCTGCCACCAGAGTGCTGGGGCTGACAGCATGCACCACTACCACCCAGGTCTATTTATCTATTTTTGAAACAAGGTTTTGTAGCCCAAGCTAGCTTTGAGTTGCAGTCTTCCTGTCTCAACTTCCCAAGAGCAGAGATTGCAAGCAGGCCACCATGACCAGTTCTTAGATAGCCTATGCCACCATGCTTGGTTCTTAGATAATCCTTAGATCTGAGGACTCATCACTACACAAGACATATCAGAACAAATAGTAGCAAGAAAACCAATGCCATTGCATCTAAGGGACTGTCTCTTTTCACTAAAAGTTAAAATCTCACTTAAATTGTTGAAAGAAAAGCTCCATCATAGTTAAAATCATAAAGTAACTTTGTAATTCTAGCATACCATTTCTGCTTTGTTACTTTCTAGCATCTAATAGGAAAGGGTTCTCAAACAATATAGATTTGATGGAAGGATCCCAGGATGCAGAAAGATATTGCCAAGAAAAGTACAATCCTTGTCCAGCTGAGCTTGACTTTGTCATACAAACTGTACTATTTCATACTGGAGGAATAGTGTTTAAGCCTTGAAGCCTTGAATAACTCCTAGAGGATATGGCAAAACAATCATCATCCATCAATTTTTCCAGGAGGGGAATTGGCCAAATTCCACATGTTTGCATCTCTCTCCATTTTTGGAAAGGTCTGGGTAGCAAAAAGCTGACCATGTAGAGAAAGGAAGCAGAGATTTAAACCCTTTACACAAGGAGCTCCTCTTTGCCCTGTCTTCTCATAGGGCATTGATGTTCTCCTCTATTCCATCTTCATTTCCCTTGACGCCCTCATTCCTGGGTGGAGGGCAATGACATCAGCCCCTGGAGCATTAAGGGCAGGGCTGTGACTCAAGATTGCCTGGAGAGAAAGGATTGCCTGGAGAGGGAAGGATTCCTCGCACTTCCTGGAAGCCCTGATCTTCCTCCGTTTTCACGGGGACGGAGGAGCTCTCCATGAGTCTTTCTGACTTCTTAAAGGAGACAGAAAAGGTAAATAAGCAAAGTCAGAAAAGCCAGCAGGCTGGGTGTGGTGGCATATGTAGGGGGAGGGTGTGTACACACAGCCGCGACCCTCTAGGTAGTTAGGTCATGTAATGGCCAGGTTTCAGGTTAAAACTTCCTTTATTTTCTTTATTTGTTTGTTGGTTTGTTTTAATAAGAATGTGACTAGCACCTGGAATTTTTCTTCATGCAAATGAACCGTTCCCAGCACCCCAGCTGCAGCCAGTGATGTTCACTGGTCTTGAAAACCCCTATCTACATTCCGGAAGTTTACATTCTCAGTATCAAAGGAGAACTTATCCCCCTCTCCCTCCCCCAAGAAAGGAGAGCTGCTTCACTGGAAATGAAGGCTGCATAACCCACTAGCCCTGTAAAGCTTCATTCCTTCCAGCCTGGTGTACAAAAGTACCTGGATACCGTGAGGCCAGAAGCAGAACCTGCGCCGGCAATTCCAAGCACTCAGGAGGCAGAGGCAGGTAAATCTCTGTGAGTTTGAGGCTAGCCTGGATTCTATAGTGATAGCCTAGTCTTAAAGCCAAAACAGTACAAAAATCGGGAAAGCTGCTTCAGCATCATTCTCTCCCATTCTAAAATTCTCAGTGAGGTTTTCATAAATGAAAGAATTACTAGTGCTTATTCCCCGGGGGTTCAGTCCATGCTCAGAGCATGAGTGAACCACAGATCAAACAAATAGTGAGAAACAAAATACAGGTGACAGGTGTGATATTTTATGCTCAGTCATTTTTATCAACTCTCCATTTTTCTTCAGATAGCAAAAGTACAAACTTAATCCTGCTGACAGCTCAGTCATTTCTCTTTCAGCTTAGGAGTCACCTTCTTATAAGGTAACTGCCTAGTCAGTTCAGGGCATATCCTTCTTCACTTAATTTCCCTGGATGGCTTGTGGGATTCAGGAGTGTAGCGATGGGGGTAAGGAGGAGTGAATGGTCCCTGCTGGCCTCTACTCGGGCGATCTGCAGTCCGCTTTTCTTCATGCTATTCCTGATGCTACCCCTGATGACTTCCGGCTCCCGTGCCCACCTCTTTCCTCTCTCACCTATAACCTTCTAGATGCTCTCTGACACTTCTGCTCTCCATTCAGTGCCCAGAATGGCTGGCACATCCTACTAGCATGCTTCATGAGACCAGGAGCCTGAACCCTCAGTCGTGGAATGCGCCGTGTCTCATTCATCTTACCTGGACCTGCCTGCCCCCATTGGTGCTCCTTGCTCTTGAAATTTCTGAAACGCAGCTTCAGATCTTCCCGGAGCTTGCCATCTTCCCAGGCACCCCCAGTACAATGGCAGTCTCAGGCCAGCCCGGGAGTCACCAACAATATGTTACTGTTAGACCTCCCTCTGCCTGGGTTTTCACACTGAGTTCAACTAGCAAAGACCCTGCACGTGTGTCCGGACCTTGTTTTAGGCTCCTTTCTTTTTAAACAGTGGTTCTCAACCTTCCTAATGCTGTAACACTTTAATCCAGCTCCTCATGTGGTGGTGCCCCCCCCCCCACAACCACAAAACTATTTTCGTTACTACTTCATAACTGTAATTTTCCTACTGTTGTGAATCATATGTAAATATTTTTTTGGTGATAGAAGGTTGCCGAAGGGGTCGCTTCCCACAGGTTGAGAACCACTGCTTTAGATGCTGTAAAAGGCAAGGGATGGATGCCTCCCTCAAGCCTCCAGGAGGAATGCAGCCTCAGAGTTGAGCTTCAATCACCCTGTGGTCCTGGCTGAGCCACTGAGCTCGTTGTCTTCTGTGTGGCAGACATTTCCCTGCACAGAAACTGGGAGCGCATAGGGGTCAGCAAACACTGCTGTGAAGAATGCTAATCTAGAGTGCAGAAACCCATTTCCCATTTAGAGCACGTTTTTGTCTTGTTTTGTTTTCTTGACGCAGGGTCTCTCTATGAAATCCTGGCTGTTCTGGAACCATCTATGTAGAGCAGGCTTACCTTGAATTCGAATATCCTCCTGCCTCTGCCTTCTGGGTGCTGGGATCAAAGGGGTGTGCCACCATGACTGATTTAGAGTTTGTGATGCTTCTTGTCCCTTTTTCATCTTTTTTTTTTTTTTTTTTTTTTTCCCTGCATGGCTCCTCCTAACACTTGGTGGCTTCTGGTGACTGCCACCTGACGCAGAAACCAGCCAATCAATCTGCTGTTGGCATAAGCTCCAGCACCTCATGATTGACAAGATTCAGGATTACCAGTCGCTGTGGCTCTTCTTTTAGGGGGTACCTCTAATAATTTCCCTGGCCAATGGCTGAAAAATTGAAAATACAGCTTCTTTTCATCTCTGGGGAGTGCCCTGAACATCTTTTTCTTTACCAAACATTAGCCGAAGCTCGAACTTCATAAACTGGGGGTCACATCTCTGCAAGGGGTCAGAAATTTGAGTGTAGTATCGCCCAAACCTGGCAACACTAAAAGGGTTCACTAAAAGGGTTTAGGGAAGGCAGTGAGAGAATTTAAGTCAAGTATATAATGGAGCTGAGATGCTCCTGGATGGAGGCACGCACTCTTGTTGCATAAGCAGCTTTGGTTGAGAACACACAACACGAGCACATGAGGCAACACCAGTGAACACCGTCCAGAACATTTCACCTGACGCACAGCTCTTGAATATTATGAGGTTTTGTTTTTGTTTTTACTGTCCATACTGAGTTTTCTGCTCAAGAGAAACATAATGATTTAATTATGGAAATTATGGAAAACCAAGACTTGACATTTATCTGCCATCATTCCCTAGCACGTAAGTATTAAATTAGTATATTTTCAGAGCATATTCTGCTGAAATTTTTTTTTTTTTATTTTAAAACTCGCGGTTTGGGTTTCTGATGGGTTTCTTGGTTTGGTAGGTGTGGTGACACATTCCTTTAGTCCTAGCACTGGAGAGGCAGAGGTAGGCGGATCTCTGTGCTTGAGGCTAACCTGGTCTACAGAATGAGCTCTAGGACAGCAAGGGAGACACATAGAAACCTTACCTTGGAACCCCCTACCATTCCCCAAATCTATTCAATGGGGGCTGGAGAGATGGGTCAGTGGTTAAGAGCACTGGCTGCTCTTGCAGGGGACCCTGCACCCAAATGACAACCACCTGTAACTCCAGTCCCTGGAGAGTCAATGCTCTCTTTTGGTGCTCCATTGGAATCAGGCAGAGGACGCCCCTGCTGTACACAGACGTACATGTGGACAAAATGCCCATAGACATAAAATGAAATTTTTAAAGAGTTATTTTTATTTTAAAATTTTTAAGGTGTAAATCTATTTTGACATATACATTATGTATATATACACATATATGTGATGTGTGTGTGTGTGTGCCTCAGAAACCATAAGATCATGTCAGGACCCCTGAGACTGGAGTTACAGATGATTGTGAGCTACCATGTTGGTGTTAGGAAACGAAACTGGGTCTTCAGCAAGAGCAGCAACTGCTCTACACTGCAGATCCACCTCCTCAGCCCCAAATAAAATAAAACATTAAAAAAAAAAAAATAAGTGAGTTTTGGCTTTGGATGAAGGCAGAATTTCCACCATTTTTTTTAAAAAGGTCCTAAACACGCGTCTTCAATTTTGTATTGTGTATTTATGAAAAATGGCTTTCTCGGGATTAAGTGTGATGCAATCAAAGGTCAATCCTGGGGGAGAAAAAACGGAAAGTGCTCTATGTCCTGCGATATTTAATATTTGACTAAACTTTATTTTTTATCTAAAACTAAACAAATATTAACATCACTGATATGTAAATTTGCTTTTGACTTTAACAAATGGCAAACCTATATGTACCAGGTAATTGTTTTAAAATATAACTCTTTATGACTCATGATATGATATTGGTTTCTATTCTTAGCTTGTACACCTATTTACCCAGGGTTTTGTAAAATTTTTTTAACAAAGAAAAAGGGAAAAGTTTGTAAGCAGAGCAAGTGTAAGAGGCTGTAGTCTAAGCAAAAGAACGCGAGCAGCGATGCAGTATTGGAACAAGAAACACAAGTAAACAGGACGTACTTATCGAATGAGTGATAAAATTGATCGGTCTCCTCCTTACTAAGAACTTACTGAAACAAAATGGAAAAGAATCAATAGGAAAAGAAATGGTCTGAAGAAGAGGAAAAATATTTGCTTTACATAAAAACGTATTTCTTCACAAACTTGAATGTTAACCGATTGAAGGTTTTTTTAAATAAATAAATAAATTCTAAATAAATAAAAACTCAAATTGTCAGAGAAAGCCATATGAGGTGGTGCACACCTTTAATCCCCTCACGTCTCCGTAGAGCCTAGGGGAGATGAAGCAACTGGACTCTAACTCCTAACCCCCTTTCTAGAAACCCGCTTCCCCCAGATAGGCCCCACCGGCACACCTTTTTAAAACAGCGTCATGGACTGGGGACCAAGTGTTGGAGCACATGAGCATTGAAGCTGCAGCAGAGATTTGAGCTTTTTGAAGCATCCTTGGCAATCGCCCTCACCACGTAAGTGAGTCTTGTCAGCTTCACCTCAGATGGCTGGCAGAATCCAATCGTTCCTCGGCTCCCTCAGTCCTAGGCACCCCGCCTCCTTCAGTCATCAACAGTAATGGGGACAAGCAATGGTCCCTCTCCTTTGTTCCTGTAAGGGGGGACTGGGGATTGCAGTATGGCCTCCCTCATGATAGGCTAATGCTGAGAGATACCCTCCCTCTTCTTCCTGCATTTTATTTTGAAACAGAGTCTTAGTCGGTTTCGGTTTCGGGCTGGCCCTGAGCGTCTCATCCTTCTGCTTCAGCCTCCCAAGCAGTTAGTGAGTGTCTAGTTTGGTTTTCTGTTGCTGTGACCAAACCACTCTGACCAAAAGCAACTTGGGGGCTGAAAGGGTTTAAATGGCTTGTACTTTCAGGTCACAATCCCTCACTGAGGGAAGTGAGGGCAGGAACTGGAGCAGGAACTGAAACAGACCACGAAAGAATGCTACTTACTAGCTCACTCTCTAAGCTGCTCAGCTACCTTTGTTAAAAGGTCCGGACCCACTTGCCTAGGGATGGTGCCACCCACAGCGGTCTGGGTCCTCAATCAGAAAGGGAAGTGACAGAAGTGTCTGGGGGAAGTAGGAGGGGAAAGTTGGAAGTGACCCCAGGCCAATCTGATAGAAACAGTTATGCAAATAAGGTTCCCTTTTCCCAGGTGACTGGGTCAAGCTGACAGTAAAAGTAACCGAAACACTGGCAACATTAGAACCAGGCATTTTTAGTTGGTTGAGACAGGGTCTTACTTTGTAGCCAAAGGCTGTTTTCCAACTCATGGAAATCCTCCTGTCTTGTTTTCCTGGGAGCTGGATTCACAGGTGTGAGCCACCACACCCAGAACAGTGGTCTTTTTGAAAATCTAAATCAGATTCTGTACTTTTTAAAACCCCTCAATGTTCCTGTTTCATCCTAACTTATAAAAAAAATCATTAAAAGGGCCTATTAATCCCCACATGATGGTTCCTGTCCTTGTGTGGCTCTCCTTCTCCTAATTCACTCTCTTCCTGCTGTTAGACCCTTTTCTGGGCCTAAAACAAGGAGAGAACATTCCACCTCAGGACCTTTGCATGTGCTGTTCACCGTTCTGAGGACTGTCTTTTTCTTAGTCACGTGGACCTGTTTTTTACTTCCTTAAATACCTCCTCACTTTATTAAATTCGATTTCCTGACCACCTAAAGTGAGCAGATCAACTCCTAACACAGACAGTCCTGTCTTACCTTGCTGTGTTTTTAAAAAATATTTTCCTTACTCTTTGACAATTGCATATATGTTATAAATACATACACATATATGTATATATAGACAAATATTAATGTCTATTAATAATTAGAGTTTTTAATCCTTGGACAAAAAAACACCATGGCCGGAAAACAAATTGGGGGAGAAAGGGGTTTATTTGTCTTATACTTCCATATTGTTGTTCATTATGAAGGAAGTCAGGACAGGAACTCAAATAGGGCAGGATATTGGAGGCAGGGGCTGATGCATAAGCCACAGAGAGGTGCTGCTTACTGGCTGGTTTCACAATTCAGTACTAAGCCTGTTTTCTGAAAGAACCCAGGGATGGCATGACCCACAGTGGCTGGCTCTCCCCCACTGATTACTAGTTGAGAAAATGCCATACAGCTTGATCTCTTGGAGGCTTTTCTTCAACTGAGGCTCCTCTCTCTCTGATGACTCTAGCTTACATCAATTTGACACACAAAACTGGCCAGTTATATATATATACACACATACATGTATATATACATGTATGTGCTACATCTATGTGTATATATGCAAACATATATGTATGTATATTGTATTTTGATCATATCCACTCCAAACTCTCCTCCCCCACTCTACCAGACACCTTCATTACTTCCCTTTCTCACCTTAAAGCTTGATCCCAATCCCATCCCTACCCACTGAGTCAGATTGGTGCCACCCTTGCTGCCTGGTCTTATTGCAGATAATCATAGCTGCAGTGAGTTCATTAGTACAGTGGCCAAGTCATTTCCAGACGACAGAATTTTCCAGCACTGCTTCCCATCCTTTGGCTCTTACATTCCTTCTGCCCCTTCTATGATGTTTCCTGAGCTGGGTGGGCAGGGCTGTTGATACAGATGCCCCACTTAAGGCTGAACACTTAACAGTTTCTTTTTTAATTAACTAATTTATTCATTTTACATCCTGATCATAGTCCTCTCCCTCCTTTCCTCCTATTCCACGCTCTGTCCTTCTTCTCCCATTCCTCCTCCTCTGTTCCTCAGATAAGGGGAGCTGGCCACTACCCACCCACCCCAGCTCATCATTGTATCAGGACTGAGTGCTTCCTCTTCCTCTGTGGCCTGGTGAGGCAACCCCACTAGGGGGAGTGATCAGAAAGCAATCAATAGTCCATGACACAAACAGCCCCAGCTCCCCTTACTAGGGAATCCACATGAAGCTGCTACGTCTGTGTCCAGGAATAAAGGTGGAGCAGAGACTAAGGGAATATCCAACCATTACGTAACCCAACCTGAGGAAGAGAGCCAGCCTCTGACACTATTAATGATATTCTGCTATGCTCACAGACAGGAGCCTAGCATAAGTGCCCTCTGAGAGGCTCCACCCATCAACTGATGGAAACAGATGCTGAGACTCACAGCCAAACACTGGGTGAAGATAAGGAGTCTTGCAGAAAAGTTAGAGGAAGGAGAGAAGGACCCGAAGGTGCCGGAAGATCAACAGAGCCAACTGGCCAGTGCGCAGTGGGGCTTGGGAGCCTGAAGCACAAGCTGAGGACCATGCTTAACAGTCTATAATTCTCAGCTCTTGGACCAGTTACAAATCTCAGTATTAACTTATTAACTTCCCGCACTGCAGAGAGAGGCTCCTCTGGCCAAAGCTGAGGACAACGCACTGTACTTTTCTCCACAGCATTTCCCAGTCCCAGCTGCATAACAGCCACCCATTTGTTTATTATCTGTCCGTTCTATGTGCTAGAGGTTCTAATAGGACAAACTTGGAGTCATTTTGGCTCACTGGATTCATGTATCCCCCAACCCTAGCACATTGTCTGGCAGACCAGAGGCAACATAAATAGTATCTTTATGAATAAACATAACTAGACTGAAGCAAATTATGTGTGTTGTTATTATAACCATGTAAAAACACCTGTGAAAATAAATTTCATTATGACGATGGTTGTGCTGACTGAGGTAAGTGGGAGATTTAATTTTTTTTTTTCCTTTCTGAAGACTCGGGGTGTTACTCATTGTTAGAAAAATTGACAAGCATGTGTGAGCCCCCAGATCCAACCCTCAGTGCTGCAAAAAGAAGACAACATTCTTTCCTGAGCACTTTGTAAGGTAGCTGTGTGACTTCTATACATATTTGGAAACTAGTGGGTTTTTTTTTTCCCTCCTATAACAAACCATGTGATGTCCAAATGTAATAAATTCTAAACAAAATCTATTGAAACATTTCAAGTTTTCCTGCTGGGTTTTCATTGAAGTGATGGTACGAACACAAGTGAGAAGCTGTGTCTCCATGTGACATTCTCTCTCTGTGTCTGTCTCTGTCTCTCTCTCTCTCTCTGTGTCTCTGTCTTTGATTCTGTATCTCTCTCTCATGTGTATGAGTGATTTGCCTGCATGCATGTCTGTGCACCACATGTATTCTTGGTACTTGGTGGAAGCTGTAAAGGGGCAACAGAGCCCTTAGAACTGGACTTGCAGACAGTTGCCTGCTACCTGACATGGCTTCTGAGAAACAAACCTAGATCCTATGCAAAAACAGCAAATGCCCTTAACCAATGGGCTATCTCTCCAGCTTCTGATGTTCTTAAGAAGTTTGGTGACTTGTGCTTGCACAATTTATCCATATTTTAAAAAAATAAATGTATCAAACACTGCATTGTATTCCTCCTGTGTCCCCCAAAGGGCCATTTCAGAAGGTGGTGTAACTTTTAGGAAATGGGAACTTGTACTCTTTTTTTTTTAATATTTTATTTATTTATTATGTATACAATGTTTTATCTGTGTATACACCTGCAGGCCAGAAGAAGACACCAGAACTTATTATAGATGGTTGTGAGCCACCATGTGGTTGCTGGGAATTGAACTCAGGACCTCTGGAAGAGCAGGCAGTGCTCTTAACCTCTGAGCCATGTCTCCAGCCCCGAACTTGTACTCTAGACAGGTCATGGAAGTAGGTCTCTGAGGATGAACACTAGGGCTCTAGCCCATCCTGTTCTTCCTTTTTGCTTCCTGGCTACCACAAGGTGAAAAGTTACTGAGTCACAATATGCTGCTCAACATAGTCTCAAAAGCAATGGGGCCAACTAACTCAAACTTTCCTACACTGAAACCAAGACAAACCTTTCTCCTTTATAATTTAATTATCTCACGAGTTTTGTTACAGTAATGCAAAGCTAACAAACACAATTCAATTCCAGAAATATATACAATGAAAATTAAACTTACAGTTTTAGGATAGTTTTAGATTTACTTGCAAAGATTTAGAAACTTGCAAAGATTCCCAGTGTTGTCAAAATCACCACACCTTGTTTCTTGTGTTAATTTATACCTTACATTAATACAAATTAACATTCTATATTATAACCAAGGACCCAGTACTGGTATGTTATTGCTCATTAAGAGGACACTTTAAATTTCCTTGGTTTGTCCTCAGTGACCTTTTTCTGTCTCAGGATATTCACAGCACAGTTGTCTCTCCTGTTTTCTTGGACTCTTCCATTGAATTCCTGGTTCCTGGAGGCCAGGCACGCTCATCAGTATCAATGTCTTCTGAAACAGGACCTCTGCAAATGTTGAATTTAATCGACCCAGTTGCTATTTTAAAATGTCAACTATTTGATGGAATGATTTAATACTTGCCTTTGAGCAGCATTATCTGCCTTGACATCTACCCCTCCAATATGAACAGTGAGATTTCCCTTGGCCCTGAGGTTTTATGAAGGGGTTCATTTATTAGAGCTGGCAGATCTGTGGCGCAAGGCTCACTTGATAGGAGAGGCCGGTCCTGTGCCTGGGGTACCACCTGGGCCTCATCTTTGATTGTCAGAACTGGATGAAAAACACCCCGTTGCTTTTGGCTGTTCCACCTTGGGCTGCTTCCCAAGGACACTCTGAGGCCTCTGCCTCAGGCAGCTGTGGGGATCTGTAGATGAGCTACAGGAATCTCCAACATAAATGATAATGAGTGCTACCAGTGGCTGGAGCCTATTGTTTTACATTCCATAAAAGATATGTACGTATTACATTGCATGTTGTTTTATATTATGTATCCAGTTCTTACAATGTGCAATATTATGCAGTAACTATGTTTATCCCAATGTTAGTTTGGGAAACTAAGGCACAGAAAAGGTAGCCTGCAAGTACACGAAGGGTGAGGAACAGACTTAGAATCTGAGCTCAGAACTGCCGAGGCACACACATCTCCCAACCCAACCCAGTGTCTCAGTCTTCCGAAAGCTGTGACCCTTTATCACAGTTCCTCATGTTGTAGTGACCCCCAACCATAAAACTGTTTCGCTGCTTCTTCATAACTGTAATTTTGCTACTGCTATGAATTGTAATGTAAATAAATGATATGCAGGATATCTGATACATGACTCCCAAAAGGGGTTTTGGCCCACAAGTTGAGAACCACTATTGTAAGACAGAGGCTTATAAAACGAGATTAGTTAGGTTGTCAATTGAGGGTCCGATCATAACCGGGAGATTTTCTGGGAGCATGGCTGTTTCCCATTTATCCAGGTTCTCAAAAACCAAATAATCCAGTAAATAATAGTATCTGATATGTTCAAGATATGAGCAGGATTCTGGTAAAGCCAATTCACATCCTATTTAGCATACATATTGAGCTACTTGTTGTCAACTTAAGATCCAATTTAACACATTTTTCTTCCCAGGGAAACTCCAGTTTCTCAGCATGATCATGCTTCTATGTTTATAACTGCAAGCAATATGGCTGGCACTGGGCCTTATAGTCCCTTAGGTCAGGTGGCTACGGCCTACTCTCCAGATGTCATGGACCCTCCTCACTGCTCCAAGGAAATCCCTACACAACGCCTTTTTGAGTCCTAAGAATGAACATTTGTCCCTTAGATATAAAAATAATTGAGATGTCGTGTTCCCCTCAAACTAGGGTGGTGGCTTCTGCCTGTGGTTCTAATACTTTGGAGGCTTGCTGTTGGAAGCAGTGAGTTCCAGGTCAGCCAGAGTTATAATGTGGGATACAGTCTGCCCAAAACAAAAACCAAAGACCTATCCAAACACAGTAAATGCTGTCGTTGTACAAAGTCCTTTAATTGCAGAAAGCATGGGCCAAAGTTACACCAGCGTCTTTCAAAGATTGTTCCATACTTTGGGACCTAAACTAACATGAGCTAATACAAGAAACTTGGTCACAATGCTGTTCTCTTACCCTGGAAGATCTGCTTCAGGTCTCACTTAAGGCAAATCTGTGGTCTTTGTGTAAGTCCCAAGGTCCACATCCAGGGATGATTTTTGTCTTCTGGGGGGGGGGATGGTTTTGATTGTCACAACTAGGACACTTCACTATTGACTTCAAATGGGTAGAGAGGCCAAAGACGCCATTTAACATAGGCCATGCACAGAACAGCATGTCAGTAGGTATGAAAATAAATGACAGGCTACGGCTGCAAAAGCTTATGTGCTTTGTCTAAACACACGCAATGTATGTCCCAACACACAAGTCTCTAGAGCTCTTACATGACCTTTTGGGCACCTTTGGTGTGGAGCTGGGGTGGGTGAGAAGAGCTCCAGAGATGCACCTTAACCCTCTTGCTTCTGTGCACCTCTCTTTCTAAGACACTCTCTCTAGTCAGCACTGTGAGCAGAGAGCACCTGATCAGAGCTTAAAGGACCCAGTTACAAACTGTGGGGGACACGTGCTGAAAGTGGGCACATGAGAAAAGAAACTTAAAGCTCCCATTAGCTTGGAGTCAGTCTGCAACCTTTCAAGGCCAGAGGGTAGCCTTTTTGTTATCCCATTGACCAGCCCTCTCAATATTGTTCCCATCACCGAGTGAGACATTTTTAAAAACCAAATTGCCCCCAAGAGGATAATTATTAAGCCTGAAACTAGATAGTTAACGTTTTAAAACAAGTTTTAACTTAAGGCCTTAAGTTTAAGGCATAGTAATTCACTGTTCACATTGAGTAAAATTATACTTATTTCCAAATGCTCCAGAAATGTCATAGTCATTTAGAACTTCCCTCCAGAGGCTCATTTTTGGTTTTTGTTTGGAGACAGGGTCTCATGTAGCCCAGGCTGGTCTGGAGCTTGGTAAGTATTTGAGGATGCTTTGAATTTCTAACCTCCTGCCTCCGCCTCCCAAGTGGTTGCATTATGCTGCTGTGCCCACTTGATGTTAGCGCTCAGGATGGCATTCAGGGTTGTGCACCAGCACTCTCCCAACTGAGCTGCATGCCCAGCCAGCGCTTGCTGGCTCCTCACTGCTTTCTTTCTGTCCTCTTTCTTTAAAGTGCTTCCCAGTCATCATTTCGGCAGCTATTCCTGGAGGCACCTTGAGATCTTCAGAGACTCCAGGACAGAAAATGCAGTGTTCCTACCACCTGTAATAAATGATGATGATGATGATGATGATGATGATGATGATGATGATGATCTTACAAAGCTATCTTTCTCCCCTTTCTTTGCTGAGTGTGGAGCTGGGTGGCCATTTTTTTTTTTTTTTTTCTTTTCACGGGGCGAGGAGCGTGGCATCTGGAGAGACAGCGGATGTCTGAATATCACCGTGCAGGCTGTACCCAAAGGCTCCTGTATCTTACTGCAGAAGCTACATCTTGCTGACTTGTATCTTTGGAATTCTATAAACCATAAACCTTAGCGTTTTTCATGAACTCGGCGCCTACCCCACACACGAAGCGGAGAGTTTTGTGTTCTCGGTATCTGAATGAACTGAAGTTAAAGTGGAGCTTTGGAGGAAGGGGGTGGGTGAGGCTAGCTGCAGGCTTTAAACTGGACTTTTCCTTGTGTGAACTTTCTTGCCAACTTCCTTCTCCTCTGCCTCTGTAGCCGCCTGGTACTAGAAAACAGCTGCATCTACAGTGGTCGTTGCCAGGAAAACAGCAGGACTCTGTTCCCAATCTGTCTTCTCTCCTTATACTCAGGAAGCAACATTTCCGAGGAAGAAAAGGGTATTATCCGGTTCCCAAATTTCCTCCAAATGGCGAAGGGGAAAAAATGCCCTTCTCCGCTTCCACTGCGAGATGGGCACAGCCCCGCCGCCCGGTCCCTGCTAATAAAAGCTCAAAGCGTAAATGGCTTGGGGATTATTGGCTTTCGTCCTTGGACCGAGACATGAGATCACGATTTTCAGCCTGGGAAGGAACCGCCTCTGCCAGGCTGCCGAGGCCGCCGCTTCCCCTCCCTGCGCGGGTCCCGCATTACATCACGGTGAGCTCTGGTTGGTAAGGGGAGAGGAGACTTCTCCCGGGACCTAACCCCAGGCAGGGAAGGATAAAACAGATACAAAGGAGGGGTGGGAGGAGGGATGCGGAGGAAGTGGAAAAAAAAAGGAAAAAGCGGGTCCCAGCAGCACAGCATCTGTAGCGGCTGTGTGTACTGGCAAAACGGATCAGCCTTAAGGAACTGCACCCCCAAACGCACCCAGCCCACCTGAACCCCAATTTTAAGTCCAACATAAACCAGTACAGAAATTTGTCAGTAGACCTAGGTCAAGAGCACTAGGGGTACCTCAGTAGGGCGCCCCCGGTCCTGGAAGGACTAGAGCATCCGCACTGGGGTGGGGTGAGGTGGGGTGGGTGGACCGGAGGGCCGGGCGGGGGCGCAGCAGCCAGCGGTTACTTCCCCCGCCAGGCGACAGCAGTCGGAGGGGGGAGGCAGAAGCGCCTCCTCCCCGCCCTGAGCCCGGGAGGCAGCTCAGGGGGAGAGAGGAAGGTGCCTCACCCAGCCCCCCATGAGGGGCGGACGGTGCCATGGCAGCTCCCGCGAACGACAGCGGCGGCAGCACCCAGAGCAGGAGCAGCAGCCCCGGGAGCCGAGAGGGAGCTGGGGGCACTGCGGCTGCGAGAGGTCGCGACGGCGACGACGGGGACACCGCGGGAGCCCGGGACCCCGCGGCGACCGTCCCTGGCCTCCCCCCTCCCCTCGAGGACTACGAGTGCAAAATCTGCTACAACTACTTCGACGCGGACCGGCGCGCCCCCAAGCTGCTGGCCTGCCTGCACACCTTCTGCCAGGAGTGCCTGAGCCAGCTGCAGCTCCGCGCCGCCGCCGCCGCCGCCTCCTCCTCCGGCTCGGCCCCCGAGCGCGCGCCTCGCCCTCCGCCCTGGCACGGGCCGCCCGGCGCGATCGCGTGCCCGGTGTGCCGCCACCGCACGCCGCTGCCGGACAGCCGCGTGCACGGCCTGCCCAACAACACCAAGCTCGCCGAGGCCTTCCCGCTGGCCCTGCGCGCCGCGCACGACCCCCTCCCCCAGGACCGCCTCCCGCCGCTGGCCTCCCGCCGCCCCGCGCCCACCGCCGCCGCCGCCTCCCCGCCGCCAGCCCCCGCCCCGCGGCCGGAGCCGCCGGCGCCACCCCCCGCTGAGGACGCCGCCCCCGGAGCTCGGGGACGCCCGGGTCTCCGCGCCCCGGGCGCCTACGAGAGCTGTCAGAACTGCAAACGCGCGGCTCTCACCGCCGGCTGCGTGTGCGTGGTCTTCTCGTTCCTCTCCATGGTGGTGCTCCTGTTCACCGGCCTCATCTTCGTCAACCACTACGGTGGCGGCGGTGGCGGCGGTGGCGGCGGCGGCGGTGGGGGGACCCCGGGCAGCGGTTCGGTCCCCGGCCCCGCCCCAGCCACTGGCTCGCCTTCGCCCTCTCCGGTGGGACCCATCTGCCTGTCGGTGGCTAGCATCCTGGCGCTCTTCTCCGTGGTGGTCACCTGGATCATCTGTTGGCTCAAGTATCGGCCCGAGGGGGCGGCCGCGGGCTCCGCGGGCTCCGCGGGAAGCGGCGGCGGGAGTGGCTCGAGGGCGCGGGCGGCTGCAGCCCCCGGCGGCTCCAGGAGGGGCGACACTTAACGGGCACGCACACACCTGAGAGGCCGCGGGGCACCCCGCCTTGGACTCAGTGCACTGGGGGTTTCTCCCCGCTCCGTCTGTGACCACGGACCACTGAGTCACTTGGGGGAGGGGGGTGGCTCGGTTCTCCTCCTCTTGATCTTTCCGTTCCTTACTTCCTTAACCTTGGGCGAGAGAGGGAGACAGAAGAGAAAGGGATGCTGAGGTTGTGTGTGTGTTGGGGGGGGTGTCCCCTTTTATCCAGACCTCTGCCTTACGCGCCACCCCCATCCTGATCGGAGAGTGTGGCTGTCCCTTCCCCAGAGCCCGAGGATGTGCGGAAAGCAGATTCCTGGCGCCTGGAACTTGGGCGCGCGTGCTCGCCCGCAACACTTGTGAACATTTGCCTAAACAAACAAACAAACAAACAAACAAACAAAAAGAATGAATAAGATGTAAACGCAGACGATCTTCCTGGGAGATACCGGGAGGGCAGAAACTGATGGCTAGTCCGGGGCCCGGCGCCGAGAGATGAGCATCACGTTGGACTTAGCCGGAGCAGCCGGTCAGCGAGGAGCCGGACAGGTGCTCAGCGCGCGTGCGCGCCCCGGGCTGGCTCTGTTCTTTCCCAAGCCGGCGCGCGCTCGCTGGCGATCCGCTGCTTTACGCCCGGTGGCTGGAGCCGAGCCCAGAAGTCTCATCTCCTGGAGGCTTGTGGTTGTTTTAGTCGCAGTGTTACTGCCAGGAAGTCATTTTCTTCTTCTGTAACCGGACTCGACTCAGGGAGCTTAAAGAGCCTGACCTCCCTTCTCTGGAAACTGACTGACTGTTGCCCCCACCTGGAAGACACTGAAAAGCTATTTATTCAGAGTATAAGCTATAGGTTTCCCCCTTTCCTGTGAACCCTCCCCCATTTCACTTAAAAATAACTTATTTTTTGAATATATAAATCTGAAAGTTTTGCACATGAGGATCTTCAAAAGTTGTTTTGAGCCGTGTCGTTTCTCTCTTACCTCTGATCCCAAATGCATTTCAAAACAGTAAGCAGAGAAATCAAGGTGTGTTAGCAATTCACTCAAGATTTTATACTGTGAAACAATAACTTCCAACTATATAAAAACGTAAATGACAATGCCCAAAGATAAACTGAAAAGTGTCTCTGACTATCAAGATAATGTACGTTTATCATATTTTGAGTTTAACTTTCTGCTGCCGTGGAGTCATTGAAACGTCCACAGCCAATGGGGGAAAAAGTACACACCAACGTGATTTTGCGACTAATGGAACGATTTGTGTGTTCAGTGCACTTGGCTTAGTTGCCTTTTCAAAGGAAAGACATGGATCTAAGTGTATTTTGCATGAAAACAAATGTCTTATTCCATCTTTTGGAAGTTGGAAAAGGATAAGTTTTCATACTTTAGAAAAGAAAATCATCGATGCCATCGAGGGAGTGCTGTTTTTCCTCATGTGTAATGTTGCCTGCATGATGCCCTCTCTATTAACTGAACTTGAATGGCACATTTATATCTGTCTTATGTGTGAAATAATTTATTGGCTATCCATAAGTACCGTGGCTGCAATTTAGGAACCACAATATGGTGTGTTATGTATCTATGCTGTCTTAATAAAAACAGGAAGCGTTTATAGAAAATAAGACACACTGATTTTGGTACATTTTTATTTCACCGTGAAGTCCGCTCCAAGCAATTTGCATAGCCTTTCTTCTACTTGGATAGATGTTCCCATCCAAGTTCCAACTGCACACTCTCAATGAGGCTGACAGAGAAGTAGCTCACACATTCGAGTGGAATTGGTTAAGATGAGCATTTTGTGTATTTCTGAGCTTTTTTATCTTGATTTTTTTTTAAACCTGTATGGATGCATGTATATCAGTGTACTGTGTATGTTCCTGGTGCCTGAAGAGGCCAAGAAGGTCTTGGATCCCCTGGACCTGGACTTACAAACCCGGTGTGAGAAGGCATGAGGGCCTGGAGCGCCCCCCCCCCCCAAGCCCTCTGAAGACCTCCTGAGAACTGTGGTAGTATTCTGGAGAGAGAACAGTTTAGTCCCCTGCAGCTGGAACAGGCACAAAAACTAGATTCTGATGTCACGCCGCCGTTCTTGGTTTCTGCGAGCTATGTCTCAGTCCCAAATAAGAGGCACATTTCAGAGATGAGTTGTGACTTATTTATACTGCAAACATCTTGTGCTGCTTTTATATTTATTTATGTTTCTCCCACCCTTTCCTTGCCTCTGGTGCAGATGTTCTGTTTGCAATCACTATGACCAAAACATGCACACAGCACACGTACATTCGTGTATATTCGGATGCATATGCAGGGCATACGCACACTAGTAACAGATCTTGGCTTTTCGGGTGTGGCCATGTGTACACAGACATGTGTTTGCTATTTCATTCCCTTCAACCGGCAGCCTGAAGTTCCTTGGGGACCAGCTTGCTTCTTATAGTTTATTTATGCTCCCCAGGAGTGAACCGGGGATGGAGGCTGAGCTGTTCCTCATACAGGAGAAATGCATCTTTGAATTGCCCCCATCACAAGGAGAGCCACGTTTTGCTTCTTTCACAGATTGCACAGGTAGAATTCTTATTAAAAAAGTTAGAATTGTTGAAAATCAAATAGGTACCATTTGTGGTTCAGTCATTAGAGATATTTTTCACCTTGGCTGACCTGGCTTTGGTGGCTAATTTCTAACTTTGTTACCAGAAAAAGGAGTGTCATCAAAATGAACCAATGAAAATGTTTGTTTGCTGCCCGGGCATCAGGTGTGTGACCCCTCTTTCATTTTGCTGATTTGAGTTAATCATACACCCAGCATCCTTTGTTACTTTTATATTTATACATACCTCTTTATCCACCCTTTCTTTACCTCCAGTACAGAGCTTGTTTGCAATTACTATGGGAAGGGGGAAAGTCTTCTCCACTTGTGTATATGGATATGTATGTTTTGGTTGTTGTTCTGTTTGGGTTTAGTTTGCTTGTTTTTGAGACAGGGCTTTTCTGTATAGCAGTCCTGGCTGTCCTGGAACTTGATTTGTAGATGAGGCTGACCTCAAACTCACAGAGATCCTGCCTCCTGAGTGCTAGGATTAAAGGTGTGTGCTGGTATTAGATATGTCTTAAATAAGCACACTAGTAACAGAACTTGGCTTCCATAAACTCCTGACATAGCAACACCTTAGACAAAATAGGAGTTTGGAAACTCATTACTGAAATAACACTGTCTACCGGGCTTCTGGGATATCTACAGGGCTTCTGGGAGACACCTTTCCATGGCATTTTCACCCCTCAGCATCTTAAAGGAGACTGAGTCATTCCTGGATACAGGTTCATCTTAGGAGTAGGAAAGTCCAGTAAAATTAGATCTCACAGCCTCTTGGAAACTTGGAGGCTTTCCTGACTTCAGAGTTCCCAGCTGCAGGTTCCTCTAAATTTCCAGTGTTTATCCTGAGAGTGAGGGGTTGACCCTGCGTGGTCAACCCTGAATGTCCCATGATCTGATGAGGAAGATCCATACCTCCAGAAAGCTTATTAGCACCTGCAGCCAGGAGATATGTTCTGATGATTGATTTCTTCGTATCCGGGGGACCTTGGGGGAATCATTTGACCTCTTTGGACCTCAGACTCTGTGTCCGTTAATTTCGAAGGAAAATTCTCTGTGACCCACCCCTGCCTCGGAAGGTTGGTAGGAAGATTTGTACTCATGGGAGGAACCACCAAAGTGCCCTGGAAACTGAGGTTCTTGCTTTCATTCAAGGTGGTTTATTTACTTATTTTTATTTTCATTTTTATTTACTTGGGATGTACCAAGGGTGCCCCTCCCTCCTCTCCTTCCAGTCTTTGCCTTCTCCTCTTCCCCTCTCCCTTTCCCCCAGAAAAGGAGATTCCCCTCTTCCCTGTATCAACCTTCCCCAATTTTCAAGTCACATCAGGTCTAAGCTTATCTTCATCCCCTGAGGCCAGGTAAGGCAGCTCTGTCAGGAGGAAGTGATCCAAAAGCAGACAATAGCAGTCCATATTAGAAACAGCCCACCCCCCCATCCGCTCACCAGGCATTCCATAAGAAGACCAAGCTGCCCATTTCCTTGTGCTACATGTGTGAAGGGGGCCTAGGTCCCAATCACACATGCTCCTTAGCTGATGTCTCAGTCTCTGAAAGCCCCTAGGAGACTCTTCTTGGTCTTCCTGTGAGGTTCCTGTCCCCTCCAGGTCCTTCCATCTTTCCCCCAGCACTTCCGCAGGACTTCCCCCTCCCCCAAACTCTGCCCCATGCTTGGCTGCAAGTCCTAGCATCTGTCCTTCCACTGCTGGCTGGGGCCTCCCTGAGGACAGTCAAGTTAGGCTCCTGTGAGCAAGCAGAGAAGAGTATTATTATTAGTGTTAGGGGTCATTCGAGGTTTTAATTTCACCTTTGCAGAGAGTTCTGCCATGCTGGCTACCTGCCCCAGACACCAGAACACTCACTATCAACACTTTCTGACATGTAAAGTTGCCTACTGAAGTCTTGTTTATTTGTGGTGTTGAAGGGAGAGCACCATGGTTTGTAATCAGAATATAAAGTCAAGGACAGAAACCTTGTTTTTCTGGTCCTCCCACCACGCATTGATGAGTCCTCTGCACAGAGTGAGTGGCTAAAAGGACAGTTTTAAGTTGGCAGAGGAAAACTACAGAACAGCCTGGCTCCCAGACTCACTCTGGAAATCAGAGGGCTATGGCAAAGGCGTGTGTGTGTGTGTGTGTGTGTGTGTGTGTGTGTGTGTGTGTGATAAGTTTATTTTTTAAAGGTGGAGAAACTGAAGGCCAAGGATTTGCACAGTGGGTGCAAAGAAGACATAGGTCTGAGCCCCAGCATGCCTAAAACTGAGGGTGATGGTGGATGGTTCCTGGAATGCTAGCCCTGGGGAGGTGGAGACAGGAGGATTCAGAGTTCAAATTACCCTCCATTGTAGATGTAGCTGGGCTACTCACACTGCATACTCATCGACAGAAAAGGATATTTGGCTTCTGTTTCTAAGCATTTCTGAATTGTTACATTTAGGATGTGTTTGTGAGCTGTTTATACTATGCTTTCTACAGCGAGGGGCATCTACAGTCTTGGCTTCTCCACAACACCAAAAATCAGTTCTTTTCCTTGGTCGTTCCAGTTTTATTAATTCATCAAGCCTGTTCACTAACCTGCTAATTTTATGGATCTCAGTAGCTCCAACATCCGATTAATTCTGTAACCCAACTAGTTCTCTCTCTCTCTCTCTCTTTCACAACACACACACACAACTTAATTCCTAATTGCTAATACCTGTATTTTATATTTCTGCTTTCACACAAAGGTGAGTAATGTGACATCGTGGCCATGCAGCCTCGCTGAGTATAAGTGTCTCTTTCATCCTTTGAAGTTGAGTTTTATTGTAGATGTTAGAGTGTGGCTTAAAAGACTGGCTATTGTTTGGGCAGTCGCTGTCTCTAGGATGAGTGTTAGAAGCAACTGCAGCCGATCTTAGTTTGAAGTCCCGTGCATGAATCAAGTGCAGGGGAGATTGCATCTGTCCTTCGCTAGGTCTCTTGATTGTCTGTGGAAGATAAGCTTTATAAGGATTACCCCATCACTATTCCCTTCAATCAGTTTTGATTCTGAGGTTTCTGTTCTCTTAAACAGACCTAAACTACGCCAAAGAGGAGCAATTTTGTTTCCGTGATAAATTTGCAACCATTCCTGATCATAAGACATTTGGGGAAGTGAGTGTTTATAATCCAATCACCAAGAATATTCCTAGGAGCCTCAGAAGAATGCACACATTTCCTTTACAAAAACAGTTGTCTTTGCATGTAAAATTGGATTATCTTTGGTTTAGAAATGCCAATTTCCAGGGGGTCCAGTGTGCGTGTGTGGGAGGGGCTGGAATGAGAAGAGGAGAGAAGGGTGGGTAGTCTCCCTAACCTATAATATTTCAAAACAAACCCCCGTATAAACACGAGAAAGTGCCTAATCTTTGCAGAAAGACACTTATTTCAACAGCTATTTTACAAAGCGAGAACTATGTGGTCCCCTCCGGCACTGAGAAGACTCTATCACATATAAGTTAATATTTCTATCGTGCGTTCGTTGACCAAATAATTTTCCAATCGAACTTGAGGGATCGAGATGGTGTTGCGTCTGCCCTTACGGTTTGCGGGAGGAATTATAACTCCTAGTGAGAATTAGAAAGTTTTGTCGGGATGGGGGGGGGGGGAGAGGGGAGCGGGAGGAGGGGCCACCCCGGCAAGGAAAGGAAAATGATCTGTCTGCACAGGCCTATTTCTTACTGGACGCGCAGAGCAAATTTGTTTCTCGAAGGGAGTCTCCGGCGCAGTTTCTTTCGCAGGTCCAGAGGGACCCGGTGGGCCGGGGGGGGGGGGGGGGGAGGATGAGGATGCTCCCGCCCTCGGAGGCACAGTGGATTGGCCCGGGCCGGGAGCAGGCGGCGCGGAGGTTTGTCTAAAAGGCGCCCCAGGTGCTTCTCTAAGCTGCTAACACGGAGAGCCGCACATTTCACACCTTAATGAAGCGCCACCGTCCCCCTAATCTCACTTTAATGAACTCGACCCTACTGGTCCTTTTTCTTTCTTTTTCTTTTTCTTTTTACCAGAAAAGTTTTGAAGGAGAGGGTCAGTAGTGATGCTTTGGAACTAAAGGAGACCTATTTACTAGTTTAACCGCCGCTTTAGCTCCTCTGTCCCGCGTGCGTCTGTGTGTGTCGGGGCGCCGTAAAGCTGTAACCTACGGGCCGTGCCGTGTGAACTGCGGTTTTTCTGTGGACTTGCCCACCCCTGCTAAGGCGCCTGAGATCTACAGCCCACTCAGAGAACCGAAGCAGGAGGATCGTTTGAGCCTAAAGGTTGGCGACCAGCCCGAGCAACATAGTGAGACCTTAATCTATAAACAAATAGACACAGATTTCGGACGATTTCTGAACGAGCGGTTAAGTCCTGCGGTTAAGTGGCCAAAATATGTCCAGGACACCTGTGGCCGTGGTCAGGGCTACATCTCGCTCTTTCGGTGCTGGGGACAGGTGCAGATTTTGGCTCCAGTTTTGTTGGTGTCGGAACTAGCTAGAGAGAGCTAGCTAGAGCTGAGAGAGCTGTTAGGCTCCTTTATAACTTTAATTAAAGTTATAAAGTTAATTAACGTTATAGAGATAACTTTAAATCCATGCCCTCGGAACCAGGGGTCCGTAGATTTGCCCTGACACAGACCGGCCTTCAGCCCTGTAAAGCAGGGCTAGCCTTGATTTTTCTGTGGTTGAGCACAGTCGCCTACAGTGACTCCCTCTGGGCCTATAGACTAAGGAGAGCTTGTAGAGGCTAGCTCCGGGATCCAGGGGCTGCTTCTGCTTCTGTCCGAAGGAATACCTGTAGGCATTTGCAAAGAGGATGCGGGCAGGGTGGGGGAGGGTGGGAAGAGGAGGGCGGCAACGACCTTAGGGATTTCCGGGAAGAATCCTGGGGCTGGGGTCCTCTCTATCATCCCACCAACCTTCTAAGCAGGACACAGTCTCTGACCTGCTAGGAGCTCAGCCTTGCGCCTGCTACCCCCCCCCCCCCCCCCCTTGTCCCAGCTCAGGTACCAACGTGGAAAGGAGATCCAGAAGGGAGAGGACCAGGACAACTCCAAGGTTCAAAGGCGCCGTTCAGAAATGTGTGAGAGGAACCAGCTGTCTAAGGAGATAAAAGGAGGGAGAGAGAGGGGAAGAGAGAAAGAAGGAGAGAGGAAGGGAAGAAAAAAGAAGAGAGAGGGAGGGGGAGAGGGAGAGAGAGAGAGACTCATTCTCATGTGCGCTGTAGCCCAGGCTGGTTTCCTTGTACGAGACTGCTGTTATTATGGGTCACATCACAAGCACCATACCAGGCTCTGTAGCTCCTGAGGGTCGAACCTAAAGGAGGCAGTTTACCAGTTGAGCCACACTCCCAGCCCGGCTGTCTCTGTGTCTTATCCACTCAGTCATCTAGATCCCTGTTTGGCTAAGAAGTCTGGTTTAGTCTCTCCCTGCCTCCACAGTTGTAGCCCAGGCCTCCCGCTTGCCACCCAAGAGCTCTCCCACAGTCACACCCAGACCCCGTTTGTGTAAACTTGGTTTTCAGCCTCAGGTGTCCACAGTGACCTTTCCCAACCTCAGGATCTAAGATATTATTACTATGAGTGACCAGACAGATTTTTTTTTTTTTTTACAGCCCTGGGTTCCCACCAGCCACCCTCACAGCTCATCAGGAAGTTCACAGCAGGGCTACCCAAAGACGGAGAACCGAGGCTCGCCCCAACTGGCGTGCGGGCTCACCCACCCTAAGTGGACAAACGCGTTCAGAGAGTGAGGCTTCCTCCCTGCGCCAGAACTGCAGAGAGGTTCCTGCTGCCCGATGCACGGGGCCCGCCATCGAGGGACGCCAGGACTGCCTTCACTCTAGTTCTCTCAACTTGGAGCTGGGTGGAGGTAGCGTGAGGTGAGTCTAGACCCACGCGATGGTGATGATTCGTGCTGTCACCTAGACCGGATCTGAAATCGCCTAGAGGTGAGCCCCCAGGAACACCTGGGAGGGACTGGTTTGGGCCAGACTCCTGCTTGGTGGGAAGGTAGGGCTGCGGAATCGCGGGCACCTGTGCCTGGGGAATGAGCTCCCCCGGTGAGTGCCCACCTTCGGTTTTGTGCCAGCCCCCTGACAGCTAAGCGTGAAAGAAGGTGCTGTGGTGCGCACAGGGAATTCCAGCACTCCGGGAAGCGCGGGCCACGCCTGAGTGCTGGGATCCACCAAGGTTCTCTCAGCCCCTCAGTCGCCACCTTCCAAGACCGTGGTGCAGGCTGAGGTGGAGAGATGCTCAGCAGAAAGGCAGCGGGTGCCCGGCACCAAAGGGATCCTCCGGAAGCCGCAAAGGTGCCAACGCCCTCCAACTCCGGTGCTTTTCGCTGCAGAAGACGCAAAGCCTCTGAAGGCTTTCCGTGTATAGTCTTGCGCCTACTGTGTGTCTCACCTTCCTACTATGTGTATCCCTAGAATTCGAAGCCCCATTGTCTCAAGGTGGTCTTGCCTAAAACGCCCCACCCCACCCCCGCGCAACCTCGAAGCAGAAACGCTTGTTTAAAATAAATAAAATATTTTTAGTGGCTTTACACCAGGAGACATGTTTTAGAAGGTCACAGAAGTGGGGCAAATTTTCTGAAAGCTTTCCAATCGAGATGAGCTAGGTAGGTTCCTACCTTTTAGGTGTATGGAAGGCAATCTTTGGCTGAGGGTGATGTCCTACGTTTGGGATCCTACAAGTAGAAGTGTTGAGGCAGGAGGATGGTGGGTTTTAGGCCAGCTTGGGCTACAGAATGACTTCCTATCTCCAAACCAACCAACCAACCAAACAACCAACCAACCAACCAGCCAGCCAACCAACCAACCAACCAACCAACCAACCAACCAACCAACCAACCAACCAACCAACACATATGTGTTTTGGAAATTATTTATAGCCATAACAAGGCAGAAAAAGAAAACTGAAGAATTTAGGTATCTTCCTGATCCCAGCTCTCATGGGTTTGATTTGTTTGAAAATTGAGGATCTCAGGTCAAACCAGCACCTGAGCTTCCTAGCTGTGCGACTTTGGATGGGCTCATTGGCTTCTCTGTGCTCTTTACCCTCTTTTAACTAGCTGTTTTAAGCCGCGAGTGCATTGAAAGCACTGCTGGCATAAACGCTGCAATCACTAAACATATTACTATCCTAATTTAAGTAATGTTGCCAATACATATGGGTTTCCTCAGTGCCACCAAACGGTCAATCTGCTAGAGTAGGGAACCTAGGCAGCTGGGCAGGGCAACTCCAGGGTGCCTGAGCTCTTAGGCAGTCAATGCTAGGACTCTGGACTTGTCCTTATTTAAAGAATAAATAAGACAGAGGCTGAGAGTGGATGGGGAGGGTGACAATTTATTCTGGAGTCCCCACTCTGACACTTCCATAATGTCTATTTTGTTATTTTATTTATTTAGACTCCTGTTGTTGTTGTTGAGACAGGGTTTCATGTAGCCCAGGTTAGCCTCAAACTCAATATGAAGCCTCAGTTAACACTGAGTTCCTGATTCTACTGGCTCTGCCTCCCCGGTGCTGGGATGATGGGCCTCTGCCACCAGGCTGGGGCTCCATAACCTCACCAAAGACAGATGTTATTCATATGTCCTTCACAAGCTGCTCACATGCACTCATTATTCCCAAGAGCCTGTATTTCGTGATCTGAGAGGGCAACATCCAACCATTATCTTTTTGTTGTGGTGGTCATTGTTGGAGTTGTTGAAACCAGGGTTTCTCTGTGTAGCCCTGGCAATCCTGGAACTCAGAGATTGGCCTATCTCTGCTTTCTGAATGCTGGGATTAAAGGTAGGTGACCACTGCCTGGCTTATCTTTTACATTTTTTTAATTGAATTTCTCAATCTTGACCATGGAACAAATTGAATTATTGAGTTAATGATTAGCGAAAGACTTGAGAACACAGTAATGTGGCTGTCATGTTTTCCTTCTAAAAGGTCCCTTCACCTCAGAGTTCTTGCTGTCCGAAGCTGTGCATCACTTAGACATGCCGAAGCCATTCTGGGGCTCAGTTCATATTTCCAGATACTGGTGTGTTCTTCCAGCCATGAGTAGTCAGTCATTCCGCTCTGCTGAGTGTGAACCCATTGGGCTCTCCTCTTTCAGTTGGGGATAACCTTTTCAGTTGATTGTTGTTATTATTATTATACATTGAGCTAAAAAAAAAATCTTAATTTCTCCCCCTCAGCCAGATCTGACATTCTGCTCCTGGGAGCCCATAGATTTGCTTCCTGTTTTCCTGGGTCCTTAATGAAACTACAGAGTTGGCTTTGCTCCTCTGAGATTTGGATCTTTAGACTCTACCCCCTAATGTGATCTTGTGGGGTGTCACAAAGATGACCCTTTCTAAGATGGCATTCCTGTGCCTATTGCAACAGGACTGCTGGTCCCTCTGAGAACATCTCCAGCTCTGGTGATGGTGATGTCTGTCACAGTGATTCCCTGTCCACATGGAAGTGCTTTAGTTTTTGCTTTTCTGATATAGGCCCAAGATATTGTGACATTTTACTTGACTGATTGTTTGAGACAGGGAGTGGTTCTCTTTAGGTGGGCAGTTATAGCCCTGAGAATTTTGGAGCCTCCTTTCAAGCTCCCAGTGCCATCACCTCTACTACTTCCTCCTTCATTCCAAACTCCCAAGGCTTTTAGAAAGTGCTCTAATCCCAAAGCCATCTTGTTAATAACCTATAGAGTCCTGTTTGCTGTGTTCTTCCTCCGTGACTCTTCATGTGTCTTCTCTGCTTATGACAGAAACCCACAAGCCAGGGAGCAAGGACTGTTTTGTATTTGTTTGTTTGTTTTTAGGATGTCTATCTCCTCTGATTCTCTGCAGAGAATTTTCAGCAGTTTAGTAAATGAGAGGGACAGGTACAGGGGAGTGAGGAGCAAATGAAGACTCCATTTACAGTGGGTGGTAGCCAAGATGAGAGATGAAGATACCGAAATTTTGTGACGCTTCACAAGGTGACCCATGAACAAACAGGATCCCCCCTTAAGAGGGTAAAAGAAGGAGCAGCAGCCTAAGTGTGACCGATGAAGTGGCAGGATAGTGGAAGGGATTCTTGGCATGACCAGATGGGGATGCCAGCTCTGGTCACCGCTCCCACCTTGCCCAGGCTTAGCCTTCCCAGCCAGTGGCTGCTCAAAGCATGCCACAGGGTATGTTTCCTCACAAGACACAGGTACCCAAGTCTCTGGACCAGGGCGGGGCAGCTCCCTGCAGCCCCTCCAAAGAGAGGCTGGACATTTCTACCACCATGGGAACCTCCCAAAGGAATGCCAGGCCAAAAGTACAGAAGGGGTAGTGTAAGGCTGGGGAAGCAATCCTTAAGGTTGGGGATACACTGATGGTGGAATGGACATCCAAAGCTGAGCTTCAGGTAGTATTTACAACTGGGTTGCAAAGCCAGGACAGTCAACTGAGAACAGATAAAGTGTCCTTTGGGCTACACGAAGAGGGATTTGCAGGTCACACATCACCTACTGGGTTCTTGGAGGTCATTATTGTGTTTGGTCCGGGATCCTCCCCCCTCTTAATTCTTACAGAAGTGGGGAAATTTCAGACTCTACCGGCTAGACTCAAGACTCCAGAATGGCATGACTTGCTAAGGTGTCCTTAGACGGATAAGGGTTCAAGTGGGGATAGGCAAGGACAGGCTTAGAAGTCAAGTCCGGGCAGGCTGGGAGGCGTGGTCACACCGATTACTCCTTACCGGGGCATTCTTCCATAAGCGCCTAGAAACTCTGCCATCCCAAGAGTTCTATTGGGCTGCAGAACCGGAAATGATCCCCCACTCTGCCCCCACCCGGCCCGCACCCCTACCACATCTCCAGCCAGCCCTTTCACAGGCTGCCTTTCTTTCTGCCAAGAACTGGAGTGCCTCTGTGTCATCACAGGCACCAGGCACAGGACGCTATGTCCCGAGAGGACCAGAAGTCGTTGGTAAATCTCATAGGTGGCATGAAAGGCAGGTGGGACTGGGCCTTCACTTCATTTTCCTAGAGATGGTCTGAATCTCCCAGGATCCTAGCTCTGCCAGGATTTGGGCCTTGGAAGAACTGACTTTTTTTAGGCTCTTCTTTGCACACTGAGAGTTGGGAGACAACCTGGAGTTGCAGGAGCCAAGAGAAGGTTTGAGCCACAAACTTCCCGGAACTAGTTATGCCTGCAAACAAATGCATGTCCAAGTAAGGGATGCTCTTGAGTGGTGGTTCCCTCCCCGCGCACACACACACACACACACACACACACACACACACACACACACCCGGCCCCCTCCCACCGACAGCGGAGGTCCAGGCCCTTACGGTCTCCAGAGCTGCGTTTCCCTAGCTGCCACAGTGGAGAAGGCCCAGAAAGATGAAAGCAGCGGTGACAGTTCGCCTCCACCGAATGCGCTCTGGGAAAGGATCTGGCCTGGCACGGTACTTTCGCTTTGGGCGTGATTGATGCGAGCCGCGCTCTGAGGGCTGAGTAATTAATAAAGATTACAGTCGTTTTGTCGGAACGTCTCTCTTAATTAATGGAGAAGTGGGGGGCGGGGGGGGGAAGCGAGGGTGATTTATTTGCACTGGGGATATTCTCTAGGCACTGCGAGCTGCGCGGTGGAGACAGCCGCTAGCGCTCAGGACTAATTGGCATCAGTGGGTGGAGGGGTTCTCGGAGGGATACGTGTAACCCACCTTCATTCCTCCGCACTGCCGACCCGGAGCTCACCGCCCACTCTCCCCGAGGCTCTTGTCTTGGCTCGGGGCGGGCCTTCCTGTCTTCGGGAAGACATGGCCTAGCTGGGAAAGCACTCGCCAGCCCCGTGCAGAGGACTCTGAGCCTTCGGAGCTGGCCCTGACCGCACCCAGGGGGCACGAGCTGGGTCACCCAGGTCTTCAGTGGCTGTCCTGGGAGCCAGGGCCGAGGGGGACAAGCGCTGGCTCACCGATCTTAAGGTTTAAGCGGGACCCCTGAGTGTTAGCCTGTGTCTCTAGATACCCCCCGCGGGTTAAGTTCAGCTAAAACACCACCATCCGGCAGTACAGTCCGTCTCTCCCAGCCAGGGAGGAAACAGTGTTCCCCTCTTCTCAGAGTCCAGCTGCCTACAAATCCTCTCTCGACTTCCTCACTCCCTCCACAGTGAAATAAGCCGGTTCTTGGAGCTCAGCAGAAGGTGGGGGCCACAGCGTGGCCCCCTAGAAGGATGGCAGAGGCAGGAAGCAGCTTCAAAGGTTTCGCTAACGACTCTTCGGCCTTTATTTATGTCCCTATTAATGCAATATCCATCATATATGCAGATATCGATCTCTATCCTTTAAACTGATACGCCGAGAATCAATTAGCCATGCAGATTACGTTTCGTACGTATCCGAATGTTAATCTTTCAGACTCAGAGCCGGTAATATATATATTTTTTGCAGCCAGATAGTATTAGATTTCGTTTGGAAAAGAAAAGAGAGAAGAAAGCCTCTCCGAAGCGCATTCCTCTTGGGGCTACTTGTCTTGATTCTTGGCTCTACGCTGGGAGTTGGGGTATTCCTCCTGGAGCGTCCTCCCCGCCCCCACCAGGAGAAGGGGCGAGCCTTCCACTGTGACTTCAGTGAGTTACCACCACGGGGACCCGGGACAGCTACTTGCAAGATGACTCTGGGAAGGCCTTACCCTGGCATCTGCACCGCAGTTTGCACGCGCCGAATCCTGGCGTCTCTCTGGCCGCCGCTTCTGTTCATTGTCCAAGATGGTCAGTTCGCAGTCTGTTCAGAGTTACTCTCCTGCTCCCGAACTAGCGGTTCAAAATGATTCTGCTCCCGCTCTCGCCTAGAGAAAAAAAAATTATATTTATAAAGGGAGTGGCCATTTTCCTAGGACGGGGAGGGGCTGAGGGTGTGGAGGAAAAGCTAGGGATGGAGAAATGATTTAGAGTCCAGGAAGGGACTTCACACTTAAGTCACGGTCAGGACGATTCCTGTTTGGTTTTCGCTTCCTCTGCTTCATTCTGCCTTTCCTTTCCACCCCTCTTCATTCCTTCTTCCTCTGTATCTCTTTCTCCCTCTTTCTCCCCCTCCCCCCATCCTCTTCTACCATCCTTCCCGACTTAAAAAAAAAGCCTCGGGGTCCTGAAACCCCTGAAACCCCTCCCCTCCTAGCCTGGCCGTCTCCAGCTGTGAGTCTCTTTCAGGCAGGTGTACTGGGCAGCTTCCGGTGCCCCCCTCTTAGCCTCAGGCCTGCTCCCTGCAGGGCTCTGGCGGGCTGGAACCCAGCTCGGAGGGGGACCCCGGGCACCCCGCCTTCTCCACCTGTTGCGATTCCTCGGCTGAGCTGGCTGCACCGTCTCCGGCTTCGGTCTTGCCTTTAAATTAAGGCCGAGGAGCTGGGCACACTCACAAGCCCCGCGCGGCCTCCAGCTGCCTTGAACTCTGGTTTTTCTTTTTTCAGTTTTCTCTCTCTGCTGAGCAGTCGACCCTCGGCCCTCCTACTGAAATTATCCGGCACGAAATCTCCGGTGAGTTGACGGCCCCGGAGGCTGGGAAGTGGAGTCGTCCCCCTGGCCCGCGGCCGGCAGGCGCTGGAGTGAGTCGGAGGCAGGTCTGCACTCCTGTTAAGCCACAGGCCTCGCCAGCCACACCACCACCGCCTTCTGACGACACCACAGTCACCGCAGCCTCCGGAGCGGGGTCCACAGTCCAGGCCCTTACGTCCAGTCGCCCCCGGGACAGGAGTTCCTGGAAGGGTCGTTTGCCTCCCTTTTTGTTCCAGTCGGCAGTCCCCCTTAGAAAGTTAGTGGACCCCGCTTCTCCGACTCGCTCCTAATTCGGGTCTCAGCCCGCAGGAAGACGGTCCGGGTCTAGGTTGCTGCCGGTACCAGCCAGTCGGTCCTCAGGCTAAGGAAAAAGCCCTTTTCTCTTACTGCTCCCCGACCCCAACAACACACAGACCCGAGCCAAACTTTTGCGTATAGAGTGGTTCCGAATTAGCTCCTTTAGAGACCAAATTCTCCTCCTCAGTGTACTCCTTCCAACGCGTCCAGGGAAGGTTACCATATTATTATTATTAAGCTCCATCATTATTTCTATTATTTTGCAAGACTCCCCTGGCTGTGGCAGATCGCCATCTGTTCATATAAACATACATTTTGCAAATACATTTCTGTAAGACTAGAGAGAGGCAGTTTCTGCCTTGCTCCGTTGGTTTCCAATTAAATATTTTTTTTTCTCTTTCTCTCCTCTTTTCCTTTCCTTTTTTTCCTCTTCCTTTCCTTTTCCTTCCCCACAAACCATATGTTCTTTATTGCGAAACCGCTCACAGTTCCCCAAGGGCCCCCTCTGCTCCAGGGGCATGGCAGGGACAGACCCCCTGTCGTCGCTGGCCCACACATTTCAGTACATCCCTTTCCTAAAGCCGAGCTCACCCTGCCCGAGTTGTTGATGGGGAGAAGAGCGGCGCCAAGGATTTTGACCAGTGACTGTGGAGGTGCCCCCCACCCCACCCCAGCGACCTTAGTTAATGCTGTGGTGGTAGCTCTGCTCCTCGGCTTTGCCCCACATATCCACCAGCAGGCAACACTGCCTCTGGCCAGGTAGCCCAGGGCCTAAAGTCTGGAGGCTTTTTGTAGGACTCGGGGTCCATCGGCTGTTGTCCCCCTGTATCCTGCCTGCCCAGCAGCTCAGTCAACCAACCCCTAACCCTCCACTCCTTCGCCCCCGTGTGCCCATCCCTTCCTCAGCGAATCTCCCACCAGACCCAGGAAGCCTTAGCCACCATCTTACTCTCTCTCTCTCTCTCTCTCTCTCTCTCAACTTAATATTATTTTGCACACGGGTTATAATTCCCGGTCAAGACTTTCACCCTCCTGGAAGAAAGGTCAGTCCTGGGAAGTCTGGAGGAGTTCATGAACGGATCCCTAAGTGAAGAGGGCACACAGAGGAAGAAGCCTTTGGGATGTGGCTTCTCCAGATTCGCACCCACTTGGTAACCAAGAATTAAGCACAGTCGTTTAGGCTTCGACTGTCAGTCCGATCTTTGTTACTTCAAACACCTCTGAAGCGTGTGGGTGGGTGGATGGGGGAGGTAGACAAGAGTCAACCGCAACTGTTTCCTCCTTCATCCCACTTGTTGCAGAGCTAATTTATTCTATTTTTGATCCCGGAGACTCTCAGATTTCATTTTATAAACGTGCGGGTGTCGGGGATGGACATGAGGATTAGTCACAAGATTGTGGCAGGGACTTCCCTGGACGCATTTGAAGTCCGCTGTGAGCCCCAGTGCCGATGAGCAAACCTGGGATCTGTTGCTGGTACTCATTTGTCTAATGAGTGGCTGTGCTGGGGCCAAACTGAGCCCCTGGACTTGGTAGTCCAATGGCTCCCAGCTGGGGCAAGTGGTCTGGATGGAGACTCTTGCTGTCCGCGGTTGGAAGAGGGTAGTTTTGGCTTCCAGACATGTCTGGGGGTGGGAGGGAAGTAAAGGGAAGCCTAAAGCAAACCTTTAAACCTCTGGGAATTAGGGATTGCCCCAGACCCTGTAGTAGGTGGGCTTCTTCAAAGTCTGTTTTGCCTGGTTTGGTTTGGCAGGGTGGGTGTCCCTGTCAGGGGAACCTCAGCCAACAGCACCGCCTTGGCCTCCGAAGTGGCGCTTCGACCCAGCAGCTGCGTCCACTCAGTGGCCTCAGAACCCCTGCGGCCTGGTAGGTGGAGGAGAGTGCTGGGCAGGTGAGAAGAAAAACTCAGCCATCTCCCCCGCCCTCCCCCACTCTCTCTACCTCTGAGCTTCTGTTTTCCTAGCAGGTGGAGAGGGGTCCCAATCCACTGCAGCACTGCCACTCAACAGCTGTCCAACAGGCAGGACCTCAGGGGAAGCCTCCCAGGGGCCTTTCCAAACCCAGAAAGGAATCTGCAGCCACCCATTATAAACAAGATACCCTTGCTGGCTCCCAGGCAAGATCAGACCCCTGGAGAGCTAGGGTCATGCCTCTGAAGTCTGGAACTCAAAAAACAGAGGGGACTCAGCCCCAGAGAGCTCTAACTCTCAGGAGGAATCTCTTTTCACTGGGTGTGCAGCCTGAATTCACCCCCTTGAATTACACCGTGGGTGCCTAGTCCTCCCACCGATTAAAGCTGATGGGACAAAGTGTTAAATCCAGCTCTGCTCAACTTTGGGAAGGTGAAAAACTTGAGAAAGTCTGCCTCCTCCGACGCTACAGATGCGAGGTGGTTTAGAAAACAAGTTATACAGACTTTGAAGTCCAGAAAAAGGAAGTGAGAAAGTTCCCCCCCACACACACATACAAACACCCTTGACAAACTGAATCATTTTATATAAAACCTGGTTAAGCAGCTCTCCCGGCAAACAGCTTCTGGGCTTTCCACTGTAACACAAATGCTCCTCCCCAAGTGTGGGTGGGTGGGGGTGGGGTGTCCAGACATTTTCTGGAGTCCCCAGAGGCCCGTCTCGGCTGCTCCCAGGGTCAACCAAGTCTTTTTACTTCAGGGTGTGTGTGTGGGGGTGCAGAGAACTAGCCAGCATTCCCTACTGGGAGTGAACTCTTAAAGGGCCAGCTCATGGACTTTGAACAGCTATGTGCACCCCCCTTGGCCCCCAGTGTTGGGTTTGCCTTAATTAGGGGGTGGGCAAGTAGGATTGGGGGGGGGCTGAGTTCACGTCAAAACTGTCAAAGGAGATGGCGGGGAAGAGGAACATAGAGAGAGGGGTGGAGGAAAAATTCAAATATCATAAAAGGAAAAAGGGGAACTTGAAGCCCAGAAGTCATTGTTTCCTTTATTTCAAAGGGAAAAAACCTGCCTGATTCTCATCCTTTTGATTGATTAAGGCCCTGAATACCTCTCAGCCCCAGAGTGACAGTCCCTGAATAGACTTGAGGGAATAAAGAGCAGTGCAGAACGCAGGGCTGGCACTCGGGGGGGGGGGGGGCGTGTAAAGGAGGCGAGTTCGCTGGCACTTACCAAGTTATAAATAAAAGGCTACGCACAATGGTACCTTCTCTAAGGACAGACAGTCTTTACAACACTCCCGGCGTCATATCCTGCTGGGGACACTTCAGCTCCTAGCCAACACTTTGCTCCTTTTATTTTTCCAGCAGTTTAGTCTGAATGCCATAATAAATTCCTGAGAACAAACGCTGCACCCGGGCAAAACCTCAACATATAGATGCGTGTGCATTGGGGATAAATCTGTATGTGGAGATTTAGAGTCCCGACTTCCCAGAAGGACTTTTAAACCAAGAAAAGGAGCTGGCTTCCCCCATCCCAGCTTGCAACTTGTAGCCCAGGGGAGCCTAGCCATGTCTGGTCTAAGTCTAAGGCTACTCCACCTAACCCCAGTCTCAGCCAAAGGCAGACAAAAGAACCTTTTGGGCACATCCTGGACTCTCCCCGAGAGGAGCCTCTCTGGCAGGCTCACACGGCAAGCTCAGGCCCAGGGGCAGACCAGAAAGAGGAATACCAAACACATCCGGGACTCCCCGTGCCCCTTCACCCCCACCCCAGTGTTAGTCACCCCGAAAAGAAATCCACAGGTAAAAAGCAGAAACAGGCAGAGAAAAGAAGAGTTGGACGCAACAAAGTTCCCAGGGAGAGACGCAGAAAGACACTGGGACGGACAGACAGGAACAGAAAACCGAGGAGCTCAGAGGGACGCCACACGTGGAGTGGCAGAGACACGGCGACCCTCCCTCTCCATCCTCACGGCTCTCGTCACCCAGGCTGCCTTTCCCAGTTTCAATCTGTCCACCCTTCTCTCTCGGGGGAAGGGGCACAGAGCTGGTCCCCCTCCTGGGTCGGCGGAAGCCTGGGCACCGTCAAGGATGGGAAGAGAAAGTAGCCTCTGTCGCCCAATCAGCGCGTGTCTTCGCCACCCGGGACGGTCTCCTCGTCGGCCAATCGCAGCTCAGGGCTCCTGACCAAGCTTTGGGTGAAAGAACTAATAAATGCTCCCTGAGTCCGGATCCCTGCACTCGGTGTCACAACGGGAGGAGACTTGGGGACGCGCTCCCGTCTCGTCACCAACCTCCCACCCCCCCATCCCCCGAGCTTCGTGGCGCCCTGAACATCCTTGCCAGTGGCCCCGGCTGAGGGGCCCGACCAGCCAGACTCGCACCAAACTTGTCGGCCCTGGGCTTTAGGATCCGGCACTCTAGGGACTCCTCCGGAGCCGGTGGACTTGGCGCTCACAGCCCCCCTCCCTGCCTCCGCCCCGCC
>NW_026593286.1:13682649-13684598 GCF_907164565.1 Psammomys obesus
GCCTCTCTCTCTCTCTCTCTCTCTCTCTCTCTCTCTCTCTCTCTCTCTCTCTCCTGCTTTTTCTTTGGGGGTGGGGAGGAGCTCTCCGCGAGCCGGAGAGTTCCCAAGGGTCACCCCTCCGCGCTGTGCTCGCTCCTCCGCCTCGTCTTCACCTGGATATAATTGGCGAGCGAAGCTGCCCCCCTCAGAATGACCACGCTGGCCGGCGCCGTGCCCAGGATGATGCGGCCAGGCCCGGGGCAGAATTACCCACGCAGCGGCTTCCCGCTGGAAGGTACGTTCAGGCCTCCGTCCGTCGGGATCCCCGGGGCCTGGGACTGGGCTGCCGCCTCCCGACCCAGGTCTCCCGGGCCGAGGAGCCGTGCCGTACCGGGAGCCTCTCCCCTCCGGACTTCCCGGGCCAAGAAGCGAAAGTGGGGAGGGGGTTCTGCTAGATGGGGGCCTGGGGGGGGGGGGGGAGGAGCCCGTCTCCCATTCTGGCCGCGGACCGAGCGCTGCGCTCGCCCCGAACCCTGGCAGTTCGGCCGGGCCTGCTCCCGCGGGCTCCGCTCTGCCCCGTTGTTTGGGAGGAAGGTGGATCGGCTTCGCGGCGCCGGAAGCAAGTCCTCCCTCTGTCCCCCCGGAGGGGCTCCGAAGTTGTTTCCGGCGGCTTTTCCTTTTTTTTTGAAAAAAAACCAAAACAAAACCTCCCGCCAGTGCCCCGCGAGTTTTCCTGCCGCGGAAAACTGATAATCCCGAAAAACGGAAAGTTTTTCGGGATTATCCGTTCCGTGCCAGGCCGTGCCACCCGAGCGGCATCTCCGAGCTTCTGTAAACCTTGGCCGGTGCCCTTCGGTTGTCCTGAAGCCGCTGGGGGAAAAATTCGGGGAGGCACGAGTTGCTGCAAACCCGAACCCCTCCCCAAAGAACCTGAAAAGTGAAGGCTGGGGCCCAGGGTTCTGGCGGAGTCCTTCGACCTCGGGCCAGAGAGGACCGGCAGGCAGCACCCACGAAGGGTCGGTTCGGCTCCTTTGGGGTCCCAGCCTGCCACGTCTATTTCTGAAGCGTAACAGGTGATGCGGTCTGTCAACCTGTACCTCCCTCCCGGACCCTCCCCGACCCCTGCCTACCACGCTCTGATCCGGAAACAGTAAAGGCAGGGTTTTCTGGCACTTATCGCAAGACATTTTAGGCACCAGCCCCAGCTCTCCCCCCGACCAGACTTGCAGCGCCCCCCCACTCCCTCAAAAAAAAAAAAAATACAGTTTCTTTTCAGCCAGTTATCTCACTCCAGTCCCTCAATTTCCAAAAGATTATGTGGCCCTGCGTTGGGTAATTATTTAAATAAATAGAACAGCAAGGGTTCGGGTCTGGGAGTCCAAAACCTGGGAGATTGTGTTTGACTGTCACCAGCGAGCTGGCCAGAAGGTCAGCTTTTCTTTTCTCTTCTGCTTGCTTTCTAAATGACCTTCGCCTGGGCTCTCTCTTTTTTCCCTTCTCTCCCCAGTATCCACCCCCCTCGGCCAGGGCCGAGTCAACCAGCTTGGAGGGGTGTTTATCAACGGCAGGCCCCTGCCCAACCACATCCGCCACAAGATTGTGGAGATGGCCCACCACGGCATTCGGCCTTGCGTCATCTCCCGCCAGCTGCGCGTGTCCCATGGCTGCGTCTCTAAGATCCTCTGCAGGTATCAAGAGACGGGCTCCATCCGTCCCGGTGCCATCGGCGGCAGCAAGCCCAAGGTGAGCCTGGGGCCCGGCTTCCTGGATTGGGGGACCGCGGGCCAGCGGGTGGGGAGTGCGCACGGTCTAGCAGAGAGCAAGAGCCTTCCTAAAAGAGGTGGTTTTCAAATCTAGGAAGGAGTGTTTGTGAGCGTAGAACTCGGTTGTTATGGTTGAACCATAGGAAAAGGCCAGCTGCTGCTTTTTCTTCTTCTTCTTCTTCTTCTTCTTCTTCTTCTTCTTCTTCT
>NW_026593286.1:13684608-13687024 GCF_907164565.1 Psammomys obesus
TCTTCTTCTTCTTCTTCTTCTTCTTCTTCTTCTTCTTCTTCTTCTTCGGCAAAGGAAGATAAATGTTAGTTTTTTAACGCCTGGGAGGCTTGGAAACCCCCTCAAATTATTTTAATAAACACCTAAAGCAAGCCCAGCCGTTGCCGAGTTCCCAGCCCCCACTCACTGCATTGCCTCCGGTAGAACGAAGCTTAAAAACAGAAAGAAAGAAAGAAAAAAAGAAAGAAAGAAAGAGAAAGAGAGAAAGAAAGAAAGAAAAAAAGAAAAGAAAAGAAAAGAAATGAAATAAAGAAATCCAGGTTTCCTTCTTGAATAGTTTCTTTCCCAGCTTTGAATCTATCCCCACCCCCACCCCCTTGCAAATTGTTTTCAGGAAGTCAAGAGTCAGGGCTATTACTTTTCTTTATAATAAGCCTCTTGACTCCATTTGAAAAGAAAAGAAAAGAAATTTGGTGAGATCCTCAACTTATTTTAGTTTTCTCTTAAAAAGCAGGAAAGTGTTGCTGGCTAGAGAGTGGGAGGTGGAGATTCACAGGGTCTGCCCTCACCTTTGGTGATGAAGAGAAACCAGAAGGCTTTTCTACTTGCCTGGGGGGCAAAAATCAAATGGGCTATGGTACCCTGAAGACCCCCAAACAGGTCCCTCTCCCTGCCCATTTTATTTCTAACCTGAGAATCCTAGGAGGCGGTTTTACTTAAGTGGGTGAAAGAGTTATTCTTTCAAATTATCTACGTTTGTCTAATTAAAAACACTATGACAGCAACAGTAACCGGAGAACCTAGATACATATTTAAAATCTCATCCAAATCCGTTCTTTGGTCAGATCTGATTTCTTCGGAACCCACCTAATTTGATGTTTCTGCCACTCTTTCAAGCACTCTCCTTTTGGTTTCGTTTTTGTGTGGATTCGGTGAGGGTTTCTAGGGATCAGAAAGTATGGCCCTCACCTCCAAGCTGATTTAATTTTTGTTCATTTGATCCGGTCCCTCCCCGAGTATCTCTGGGCAGGTGGAGGGTCTTCAGGCTGCCCCGAGAGGGATAATTTCCTGTCAGCTCCTTTCTAAACTGTCCTTTGGCTTAAGCAGAGGGACCTTCCCAGGGAATACAGGAAAGAGCAGCGGAAAAGCCATGAGGTAGAGGCACCACGCGTGGCCCCGGATACTGGGTACCAACGCACCACCCGCCTATTATCTTAAAGCAGGTGACAACGCCTGATGTGGAGAAGAAAATCGAGGAGTACAAAAGGGAGAACCCTGGGATGTTCAGCTGGGAAATCAGAGACAAATTACTCAAGGACGCCGTCTGTGATCGGAACACCGTGCCCTCAGGTACTGGGTCCATTAACTTCTCCCGGAGGCGCGACCGTCAGTGTCTTCCCGCGGGGCCGTACGGGCCATAAAATCTTCCCAATTACCCGCCGTGGCCTTTGGGAGCCTGCTCTGAAATATTTACAAGCCAGACATTCTTGGTGTTTTATGGAGCACTGGGTGAGCGGCTGGTCCTCAGGGTGGCGGCTTGGGAGACCTCCGAGATTTCCCCCGCAAACAGATCCCTACTCAGAAGGCTGGGAAGAAAAGGCGGGGAGCAGGCCACATAGGCCATATGATTACTAATATTGATGCCCCCTTCTGAAGAGAAACAACTTCCACTGAAGGGAGATCCCAGCGGTACCAGGGGAGAGCTGGCTGCCGCGCTTAAGGGGTGAAAATTCGACCGGACACAATTTCCCCCAAGAGTTCTAGGGTCCGTTCAGCATCCTGGCAGCTTGGGAGAGGTCCAGGGGGAAGAAGGGCCAGCGCTGGGCCTGCGCGCGGGAAGAGTTTGTTTTTAATTAAAAGGAAACTCCCCCCCCCCTTTTTTTTCCCTCTGTAAGAACGATATATTTCAGAGCATGGATTTGTTTACCAGACTGGAATCTGGAAAAAATAAATCGGGGAGAGTGCGTTTTCTTTTGATTTTTACAATAGGGAATGATTCTGCAGTTGAAACTTAAATCCACTGTATCCTCAAAACAAGTTGATTTGCAGGCGACAGGCCCTCTGTGGTTCTTCTTCCCAGGCCTTTGGGGACCACTGTCTGCAGGTTGGGGGTGGAGGCCAGGGGTAGTGAGAGCCGGTGGAAGAAGTCTTTTTAGAGTGTTCGGAGGCAAGTAGCCAACCACTTCTCGGAGAGCGACAGAAGTCACATTTCTGTTTTCTGAACTGGAGGTTCGAGATCTTTAGGTTCCATCACCAGTCTAAGGAATAAAAACCCCATTAAAGCATGAGGGGGTTTAAGACGGAGACAGAGAGAAGGGGTTTAAGAGGGAGAGAACGCAGAAGGACCCGGATGCTCCCAGATGCAGGACAGGCGCGCGCGCGCGCGCGCGCACACACACACACACACACACACACACACACACACACACACACACAC
>NW_026593286.1:13687034-13734108 GCF_907164565.1 Psammomys obesus
CACACACACACACACACACACACACACACACACACACACACACACACAGCCTTGGCTAGGCCTTTGAGGTCTCTGTTGGGACCAATGCCTACGCATCTCAATTGTGTGCGCTCCCCCTTTCCGCTTATCCCCAGTGAGTTCCATCAGCCGCATCCTGAGGAGTAAATTTGGAAAAGGAGAAGAGGAGGAGACGGATCTAGAGAGGAAGGAAGCAGAGGAAAGCGAGAAAAAGGCTAAACACAGCATCGACGGCATCCTGAGCGAGAGAGGTAAGGGGCCCGAGTGGGCCTCGAGCGCGCGCTCTGAGGAGCACTAATTCTCAAGACTGGCGGGTCTGCGGTTGCGCTGACCCCCGGTGGCTCATCCCAGGCCTCACCCCAGGCCTCGATCAGCGCCGCCGCCCTAGGGAAGGACATTCAAATGAAAGACCAGAAAGGTACTTGGTATTAAGCAAAAAAAAAAAAAATTCTCTTTTCTAATTTTCCTTTTCTTTTCCTGGCGATCAAATCCAGCGACTCACTCATGCTGGGCAAGTGCCACATTCCAACAGTACTAAGTCACAAATTATTGTGAGTTCTATTCTTTGCCGCCGTTATCTAGTTCCTTAGAGTTGAGAAGTCTGAAAGGCGTTGCAGGTGGACGCTTTGAAGATGGAAACTAAGCTTCTCTGAAAACTTACGTGGGCAGAGAATATGGAGGTAGCTAATTAAGTCTGGGGACTTGAAGTAGCTTTGACACTCTGGGAAAAACTGCGCGTGGGAGAGAGTTAATGAGAATGTGATGCTTTGCCACCTCTGCTGCCTTAGAAATACCTGTGTGCATGTGGCTACTTTTCGTTTGTTTTCAAGTGGGAGGAAGTTTAACCTGTCTGTGTCCAAGGGGTGGGTAATACCTTAACAGGATATGTGTCCTTGAGCCCCTAGCGCTGTCAACCTCTGTCCCCCAGGCGTACAGACCACCCAATCCTTGTTAGTCCTGTGGCCTGTCAGCACCAACAGAAAAAATCTCCCTCCAGGGGGTTGAGAATTATATATAGATTGTTTCCCTATTACCTGTTTGGAATCATCGTCAACTGTAAAAGTTCATAGAAAGAACCCTTTTCTACCAGGGCTTTCTGACACAGAAGAGGAAGAATTTAGCATCACAGATTGTTCTATCTGCTCTTTTACCTCCATTGTGTAGCTTTGGGACAGCTCTGGCTTCCCAGGAAAGCTGCTTTACAAACCAATACAAAAGCTGTACCTTCAACATTTAGAGTTGGATGTAACTACCCAAATGCCTGACTTCAAAAAAAAAAAAAAAAAAAAAAAAAACGGAATCCCAGATACTCTAGGGCACACACTTAGTCAAGAAAAAGCGGGGAGATGTTAACGTCTCTGTCTTTACAGCAGGGGCTTCTGTGAGCCCTGTAAGCCTGGAGAAATGCTTTTCTGCTCACCTTTGTTTTTTAATCCAGCCCTAGCTCCAGTCTAGATGGGCTAGAGTAAGGAAGGCAGGTGTCTGAGGACTCAGACTTCTCCCAGGCCCAATGGGACCCCAAAGTGTAGGCTGGAGGAGGCTTTGCCTGGATCCACGGCTTCGCTACTTGTTGCTGGAAGAGGCAGGCAGAGCAGCCACTCACTCACGGCAGCAACAACCCGAGACCCAGGAGACAAAACGTCCCAAATGAGCTGGTCAAACATTTGTACAACTTTTCCAGCGTTTACAAAGAAGGCCTTCTCTACACAATCTACACTTGGAGATGAACTTGGGAGACAAAGCCTGGAGAGTCCATTGAAACTCACACTTTAGCTTGGCCCAGACAAAGCTCCAGCTCCCAGCAGCTTGATGTGGACAAAGGAAGGCAACCTTTTTATAATTCAAGGAGAAAAGAAGAGAAAACAGCCCCACAAAAGGCCCAGAATAGACATTATGGGCTTGCAATGAGGGATGAATTATTCAATGAGCCCCAGTAGCTGCCGAGCCAGGAAGTTTTATGGACTCTCCAGCGTGGAAAAAGTGGCCATTTCACCTACAAAATGTTTCTAGTCTTTTGGGTCGTCTGGCTGGGCCGGCTGCCATTCAAGGGCAATTGCTACCATTTTTTTAAATTGGAGTGTTTCCCCTAGTGAGGGCTGCGTCCTTGAACACACACACACACACACACACACACACACACACACACACACGACCCTCCCTCAGAGGCTGAAGTCTAATTTAATTTGGGGTTGTCAAGGAAGACGCAGCCTGGGTCCCTTCGGTGCCTCCAGCTTCCTTTCCGGATAAACCCTGGAGGGCAAAAGGGGCCCAGAGAAAGGAAAGAGTGAGATGCATTTTGAAGTCTAGAAACCTCAAATACTCTGGGCATCAAAAGTCTCCGGCGGTCCCACTTGTAAAACAGAATGGATGTTGAGAAAGGGCTCTCTGAGTCTTGGAAAAGGGGAGGGAAAAGCTGTCCGAGGAGGAACTTTCTCGGTGTCCCCACCGCTGCTGTGTGCTCTTGCCAAGATGGGCCTGGTACCTGCTGCGGAGACTGGCTTTCCTGGACACAAATTTGGCCTGGGGTCTGCTTGGCAGATGCTCGGACGCAGGGAGAAAGGCACTCAGAAAAGAGGTCAGAGCCACCCTCTTGTTGTCAAGATCTTGTCCCTTCTCCTAAACGGTCCCCGTTGCCTTTCTCAATTTTCCTTTTTCCTCGTCCTACTCAAGAGCTGCGCCGCAGCGCTCGCAGCGGGGGCTTCCCGCCCGCCCGGCGCTCTAACTAGACCGGAGGCTTAGTGGACCCCCGCCGAGCCCATCCCTCCCGCGCCCGCACGCCGGTGAGAAGAGGGCTGGGCGGCCGGGGGACCTTCCACCCCGGCTCCCTACCAACCGGTGCGGACAGAGCAGGCCCAGCCGGACCAGCCAAGTCCCAGCTTAGGCACCCGGGGCTGTGGCAGCTCAATGGGCGCCTCTGTTCCTCCCCCGGCGCGGCCGAGCGGGCCCGCGGGCGCTGCCACAATAGGCCGAGCCCCCGCTGCTGCGCCCTGCGCCAAAGCGCCGCGCCGCCCCTCCCCGCGCTCCGGCCGGCGCGCAGCTTAGCTCGCCGGGCTGCAGCCGACTCAATTGCCTCCTTTATGTCCCTCTCACTTTCATCTAGACACAGCCCGCCTCCCCCTTCTTCTCCCCTGCTCTCTCTCGCTCCCTCTCTCTCTCTTTTTTTCTTTCCTCCCTAGCCCGAGGCTCACATTAGTGAAATTTCTGCAACCTCCCCCATTTCTTCTTCTTCTTCTTCTTCTTCTTCTTCTTCTTCTTCTTCTTCTTCTTCTTCTTCTTCTTCTTCTTCTTCTTCTTCTTCTTCTTCTTCTTCTTCTTCTTCTTCTTCTTCTTCTTCTTCTTCTTCTTCTTTTAAAGAAAACCCTTAACACAAAAGCGGTAACTAATCGATAGAGGCTGCTCCTTCATCATCCTCTTCTCCCCTCCTTCTCTGCCCCCCTCCCTCCGCCTCTTCCTCCTCCTCCTCCTCCCGACCCCCTCCCTTTCTCTCAGCAGGGTGACGCTTTTCCTGTTGGTGAGCTTTGGGCAAGATTTTTGCTTTGTGCCGTAATGGAATTGCCGGACAGACAGGGACTGTAGACGGACACGCGACGGGAGGACTCTCGCTTAAATATTTAGATGCAACGTTACAATTAAGGACTTGTTGCTGTGGCTTTGAAGGGGAGCGTGCTGGAGCGCAGGGGAAAGAGGCCAGATTGCCAAAGTGATGTTTTGATTGGGGCTGGAGTCACACTTTCGTGGGACTTTCCACACGCAGATCAGTGTGGGAGGCTTGCAACTATTGCTGGGATGAAACAGAGAATTCGGGCGCAGGATTCCTGGGGAGCCGAGATTCCCTTCACAGTTCTTCAATTTGTGAAGGAAAAACAACAACAAAACAAAACCCAAAACAGTGCTCCCCCCTCCCCCCCAGAAAATGAAAGTGTCAAAAGTTTTTCTGGAGCCCCTTTTGTGTATAAGCTAATGTTCTTTTATTAAATTAATGACAAATGATGTCAGGTTTAAAAAAAGTCTGTCTATTAAAGAAAAAAAAAGGTAAAGTTCTTAGAATAGTTCGTTTCCAGTAGATGTATGGAAAGCACGTTCGAAGGAAGGGAGTCGTGTTGAGAAAAGCAAAAGCCATTTGCTTCTTTCAAGTTGGTAAGGAAGAGAATTGTTGGTGTCAGGTTGATGCGGCGGCGTTGAGGTACAGAATGAACTTTCCCACAGATTAAAATAACGGGGCGGAGGATCGCGGGTTTGTGGACCCAGATCTTTTATTGCTGGGCACTTCCTGACCATTCCCAAGTCCGTTTGTCAGAAACAAGAATCTACTCTCACCATCTAATCTGGACTTGGAGCTAAATTTTAAAGTTTTGAAGCGTTAGCAGTTATACTCAAGGCGAGTCTCCCAATTAAAAAAAAAAAAAAAGTGTTGGCGACGACAGTGCTTGAATTAGTTACTGCATTAACTGTCCCGAGCCAGAACAATGGGAAGGTAAGGGTGGGAATTCATTGCTTTTTAGCATTTCTTTTTCTTCTTGGTCGACTGGGTGAGTGCTGTATGCTTACTTTTTAGCCTTATTGAAAACATGCAGATTTTCTAATTAATGCTTGAAATCATATGTTTATTTTGGGGTTTGATGTGATTGTTGATAGCACTGAAACAGGAGGTAGGGGCTTCCAGTGTGTAATAATTACTGAAGGGTCATTTAAGAGTCCCCAGGGCTGAGTCATAAAACCCACCCGGGCGGTGAGGCGGAACCAGAAAGTGTGCCTGGGCTCAGGCAAGTGGAATATACAGAAATCAATCAAGTGAACAGGAGCGTTGCACTAAACCCTAGTGGTTTCAACATCTATGAGTGTCCTGGGGACAAAACAAAAATTATTCTTAATCGTGAAATTAAATGTCCAAGTTATACACTAATAAACTGTCAGCAAAACGAAAAACTGGCCGGGGACGCTGAAACTTTCAGTTCGATGGGACCCCATGACAGGAAACCTATTTATTCACTCCAGTACGTGAAGATTATGGAACTATTAAGTGCGAGAGAATGTACCATGTAACTCACCAGCCACCAACTGGCAATTAAGCTTCGTGTCTTATCACACTGGCTGCTCTAGGGTTGTTTTACAACTAGGAATTAAAATCTGAAAGAAGAGTTTTCTGCAGCCCTGGCCAAATATTGATTAAGTAGCCGTTTGTTGATACTATTGTCATCCATTAAAAAGCCAGGGGCTCGCTCAGCCCCTCAGTAGCCACCTTCTTTCGTCAGGGGCTTCTTAAGCACCCAGATCAAAGGAGGATCATTTCAATTTATCTGTTCTAGGAAATCCTTCTTTTCCTCTGAAATCTCTAAGGAGGAACTGACCACACTCTCCTTGAAGAAACAGGAACTGAAATCAGTTCCATGTTGTTGTCTTATAGAGAAGGCTCATGGGGTGTTTTTTCAATTATCCTGTGGCGATTTTGTGTTCAGAACTGAGGCTGTTGATTTTTTTTTTTTTTTTAATCAAGTTGATTCTCCTTTGGGGCAAAGGAATGGGAGCTACTATGTGGTATGGCAAATTTTCTAAATATGAATTTGTCACTATAATCGCCTTCCAGGCTGGAGTGTTGTACAGAAAAGATACCAGATTTTTATGTGAACTAGATGGAGAATAAATTTCACAGAAGGTCATGAGGTATAGAGGCTATGTGTAGCACTTCCATAATTTTTTGTTTGCAGATGGTTAGACAGTTCTTTCGTGTACTTAAAATCCCTGTGTGCAATGTGCCTCGTCGGGGTTTATTTACAAGAGGCTCACTAAGAGCTAGGCTGGTCCTGGACTTCATAAAGGTGCACTTATCCTGCAAACTGCTCTTCTCCAGGCATCAGCAAGGTACCAGCATAGAACCTAGTGTATTCCCACATGTTGACTGCTAGGAAAAACACCTGAATCCCATCATAACATAGTTGTTGATTTTTACATCAACTATTAGGTTTCTGTTTGTTTAAGAATTTAATATATTTGCACTGGTTTTTCCCTTTTTTATGATGGCAAAAAAAAATTCTTTCGAGGGCTTTTTTTTTTTTTTGGAAATATACCATTTCTGTGCTTAATTTGCAAATTCCAACAAATTACTCTGAGGTTCTACAATTTATGTCGGAGTCAGGCTTTGGATATTTCACTGTAAATCGTGTATGTGCCGCTGTATGGGGCCCTGTGAACTCCCCTGCAGTATGCATTTTGATTCTAAAATATGATTTTATGAGGGTTTAATTTTTTTTTTTTGTTATTTACTTTTCCATTCTTAAGCAAGGTGCATCTTGACATGCAGCCAATGCCGGCTATATTTATAATGATAAATATTTTATGTCAGAATCCCACACGTTTACTTGTAAGTAATTTATCTATTAATAATTCATCCGTGTTTAACTAAGACTCGCTAGCGTAACATAGCGCTAACCAGTCAGTACAGTATAGTAGAACTGCCTGAAATGGATGGAACTTCAAGTTAGAGTCAGCTTAAATGTGTGATGATTTGCCTTTCTTGGGTCAGGTACAGCATTACTGAATCCTTTGTTGCATATTTCACTTGTACATGCCTTTTTTTTTTTTCCCTTTAAATATACATACAGAGTTAAAGCAACTTTCTCCTATTGAATGTTAGTCTGTGTGTTCAAACATTGCCAGGGAGGCGATAGATGCCAGATCCAAGTTGGGCCTGATCTCAGTATCAAGAAGAGCTTTGCTGATTTAAGCACAGATTGCCTCTGTCTTCCATTTGATCTCATTTAAAATTCTGCAGCAAGATTTAAAATGCCATAAACTTTGCTAAGAGTCACATGCAAGATGGAAGCAGGATGGCCCTCCCAGGTCCTCCTGCAGTGGATCCCAACCTTCCTAACACGGTAGCCCCTTGACACAGCTCCCCATGTTGTGGTGACTCCAGCCATAAAATGACCTTTGTTTTTACTTCAAAACTATGTGCTACTTTCATGAATTATCATAATGTAAATATCTAATCTGCGATCCGATCCACAGGTTGGACCGCTCTCTTACCGAGAAAGAAAATTTCCCCTCACCAGTCCTCAATAGATCAGGCACTCTCCTGTGTTTTTATCACTTTGCAGTGGGTGGTTTTTGCTGTCAACAGAATATTTTCCCTCTAGGAAGTTCCCTTCCAGTGATGTCTTCTGGGATTAAAAGCTAAAACAAGGAGAAAGGATGTAACATTTCGAGTCTCAGTTCTGATATTAGCAGGTATCTAGTTGATTGAGATACATTACAATGGACGTCAACCTTCCTCTTGTTGCAGCCCTTTAATACAGTTCCTCATGTTGTGGGGACCCCAGACCATAATTATTTTTGTCGCTGCTTTATAACTATAATTTTGCTCCTGTTATGAATTGTGATGTAAATATCTGTTTTCTGATTGTCCCACGTGACCCCTGTGAAATGGTCCTTTGACCCCTAGGGGGTCACGACCCACACGTTGAGAACCACTCCCTTAGAAAGTTGGCCAGGTCAAGGGTAGACATGAAAATGTAGGTGAGAACAATTATACAAGTTTTAGAAATCCTTTCCTTTGGTTTCCTGCTTTCCTTTGTTTCTGATGAAAAGGGATGGATCATTTCTTCTGTGTAGATGGCTATTTCTCTCTTTAAAAGAGAAGTTGTATTGCAACAAGGAGCGTCTGTGTAAAATTTAGAATTTGATTTGATGAACTAACTTTCCTCCCAAAAGGGAAAGTGTTGAGAAGCCAAATTAGTTTACGTGGCAAATAGCAAGAAGTTTACAGCATTTAAAATTCCACGGCAGAATTTTAAATAAAGCAAAAGAGAAGAACACATGTCCCCTTTGGGCCAAAGCAACTTGATGTGTGTCATCTGAATTTTTATGTCCTCCTTCTACTGTGGTGACAAATGATCTTTTTTATTGAAGCTAGAATTCGCAACAGACAAAAAACAACCTACTGTACGTCTATGTCTTTAGACCCATTCAGTAATTTACTGACTAAACTTTCTTATGGGCTTTTAGCTGTTCAGTTTTACTGTGTTTATTAATACCAGTTCTCAATTCTAGGGGCCAATTCTCCTTGTTCTGGATCCAACCCAACAGATTCTATTCAGAAACAGCTTATTAAAATGCTTTGCAATGAGAAGGGAGCCTCTTCAGCACTGACCAAAAAGGTTGACGAAGGGAGTTACAAGTTTATCTTCAGCATGTAATGATTCATACGATCATAATAAAAATTCAAAAAAGCATAGAATTATGGAATCTTAAATGTAGACCTTTAGAAAATAAAACTAATAAGTACAGCTCTAGAAAGAACTGCAGCCTTAAATATGCTTGGTCCTATACCATTGATGGACATCACAAGTAAATTAGGATAGAAGAGCCAAAAAGAGAGGGAGAGACAGAAAGAGAGAGAAGGAGAGAGAGATACAGTTAATTACTTTTCAGTATTACAGCATGGAATTGGTTCTATTTATTTTTATTTTTATAGTGAATGTTGATATGGTCACATCTTTGCGTTTTAGAAGAAGGTTAGCATTCTTATTTTGTGATTTTTTTTTTAATGAGTAACATAGATATATTAAAAAAACCAACAGTTATAAACACCTCTTATTTCTTAGCATAAAGTTCTAGAATAAACATGAGTCTGTTTGTTTTTAACTTAATTACTCTGATACTAGGGGTTGCATTCAGGGACGGACAGTGTCAGGAAGCATTCTGCTATTCAATGTCCCCCTCTTCATGTCAAACATATATCCGAAAGTTTAATATTCAAATGTATCATCATCATTACAAAAATCTCATCCCAAAGGATAAGTGTGTTTGTCTCTCTCAATTATCATAGCTGAGCTTAATTTGAACTAAAGAAAATTAATTGGCATCATTTATTTTGTTGTGACAAAAGTGGTAGCTCTCATTTTTCCGAAGCCTGGATTGGACAGTTTCCTGGTTGAAGGTTGTTGGAGCACTGGGTGTTTTTTTGTACCGTTTGATTTAGTGCTTTTCTACATGTTTATGTGCTCTAAAAGGACACAATGCCCAAAGTAAAAGTGGCCCGTGCTGGCCTTTACTGATTACCCTCTGAAACCGAGACCAAGAGCTATTAAGGTATGACATCGTGAACGTTACTTTTGATACAAGATGAAGTGGGTCATGCTAGTTTCCAAGGGTTCTGTCAGAGTAAGATGAGAAGATGGTTTTGTGCAAATAACATCTATCCTAGGAAGGCTCCAAGTCCTGGTGGGGTAGGGAGACAAAACTCTGAACATGCTGAGAAAGCGACCGGCCTACAGATTAGCAGATGGGCTCTGCCCAAGGGCAGATAAAAGCTCAATTCAAGGCTTAGCAGCAACAATGCAAACCAAACACACACACTCACCCTTCATACACAGCACACACATACACACACACTCCACACACGACACTTTCCCAAGTGCACAGGCAGCTATTTAGTAAAAAAAAAACAAAAAACAAAACAAAAAAACCCAAAACAACAACAACAAAAAAAAACTTAATTGATTTCATAGGAAAAATATCACTGATTGTCAAAGGATTTTTTTTTTAATTACTTTTCCTTGCCAGGCTATCTCTTTTTCTCTTAGATGAATGTATTGTTTGCAAACTTTTATTCACTTGTTTGTCTGTTTTGCTGGGTCAAAGACAGGCAAACTGCTTTGTGAAAATTGGTCTCAGCGACTTTTTCTTCTTCTAGAACTTGAAAACTTGTTTATTTGGTGGACTTCCCCATCATTTCTCATTATTCCCATATTATTCTCTTAATCTTTAGCCTGCCCATTCTTCATGTCCTCAGAGTTCCGCATGCGAGACTGTGCGCGTTCTCAATTCTTTGTGCCGTGATCCTTCTTAAAACTGGAGCTCAGAAGTGCTGAGGAAACTTTCTACAGTAGCCATCTTAAACTGGAGGGTAAATTACAGTGACCTTTTAATTTGATTTTCTTCTATGTAGCCTGCCCCATCCCCAAACTGTGTGTGTGTGTGTGTCCCCTGCATTACTGGCATGCACTGTGGATGAAATAAAAGTAGCTTGCTCATGAGGCTCTAGGGACCCAGACCTCCTGCCCCTGTCTCTGGCTGATGCCCCATGACAGTGCAGGCCCTGGCTGCACGGAAGGTTGTTTTTCTTATCCCCACATGCACCTGACCTGTGTCAGGAGTAGGTCAAGCTGGGGCATGGCCGGTTTACGCAGCTGTTGCGGCTTAGGGAGCACAGCAGGCAGCCTCTGCTCCTTGGCTGGCCGGGGCCCCAGCAAACTGATAAAAACTTATTGGAGAGCATGCCACCTTCCTTCTGGATGCCCTCTATGCCTCTGAAGGCTTTCAGATGCAAGGGGACAAGGCTCTGTCAGCCAACTCTCAGCTCCGCAAACAGCTCTCACTCCGAGGGTCATATTTGCAATAAGCCAACACTCAGATGACGAAGGTTCCTCGTTAGTTTCAGTTTTCAAACCACCATATTTGTTGTTGGGTGGATAAAACACTTGTTTGGTACAGAATCCCAAAGTTATGACTGGAAACAGGATAGCATGTTTTCTTTTTCTGTCTACTGGATATCAAGCAATACCTTGATAAATAAAAACTTGAAAAAATATCAAGTTTTTCTGGAAACTGCAAACAAATATGCAATCAACTCGCACGCATGGTGTGTCTCTCGTGTGTGTATGAATTCATTCTTTTCACCTTTTGTAGAAATAGCAATTTTCTGTGTCAACTATTCTGCGCCTCATTTTTAAAATTTTATTTTAAACTCTGCATTACGTCTCAGTAATTACTCTTCGGCAGGGCTTTCTTAGCCCTGTTTATATAGCTGCATACTATTCCGTTATATTGGCAGAGGGTGATTTATTGTACATTCAAGAGTGTTTCTAATGTAACAGCACCATTTGGCACAGATGTGAGTTTATTTATAAAATAAGGGAATGACATTTGTGATTTTTGAGAGCCTTGCTGGAATTTGGGTTCTGTGTAGAGAGCAAATGGTGGAGGAGCTGAACATTTGAAAGGTGGAAGAGTATTTACCTTGTGGGGGGACCCTGTGGTAAGCAGACAAGACAGTTCCCTCTGTCTCAGTCTGTGGGTTTGAGTTTTGAAACTACTATTAAGCCTTGTTCTAATAGCAGTGACTGCCTTCTAGAAACTTCTCCAATATTTCAGTTTCTTCAAATGGAACATCTTCTAACTCGAAGCAATTATTTTCTTCTACTTATTGGGTCCTTTTAAAATTCTTTTTCACTTAATTTCATTCCTATCTAAAGTAGTCTCCCAATGTTAAGCTTTTTTGCTTAAGCTTGTTTTATACTGGAGACATTAGGGGCAGTTTACATAATTTAGATGTAACTTTTTTTTAACTGTTAAGCTATAAAAGAGAGATTGTCTTCCAAGGATCCCCAAGCTGGGTTTGAACTAGTAAGTCACAGAATACAGTGTTGTATTCTAACTTTGAGAAGTGCTGGCTTGGGCTGTATTCTAACTTTGAGAAGTGCTGGCTTGGGCTTTCTTCATTTGGTAATGGCTGACTCTTAACATTGCACATTTTAAGGGAGTATGTATCCATTCCATTCCCTTCTACACACAAAAGGCTTTTTATATTTTTTCACATACCTTACCTCTCTCAAATCATTTTGGCCTATTTCCTCTTAAATCTGATGTTTGGGAACTTAGTTGCCGAGACCTGGCTTACCTAAATTGGGAGAGAGAGTATGGACCAAGCCAGAAAGAACTGTGCCCCAACTATCTAAGAAAGACAAACCAATCCCAACCCCCAGAGACAGGGAGAGGTGATCGTAGCAGATGTTATGAAGCAAATATTTCAAGCCACCTCTCCTTAGAAACAGGCTTTCCAGCAGCAGGAGAAATAAAGGGCTAGGGAAAGAAAAGACTTTTGAAATTAAAGTCTTAACTGGCTAAAACAAAAACAGGATAAGAATAACAAGACTTCTATCTTGACCATCCTTGTGGTCATCCCAAGATGCTCAGCACACAGTCTGTCAGGATAAGGTGGGAAGGTGCATGTTCTGCAAGCTGAGAGAGACACTGTTAGCTTCCTGGACCCCCTTCTGCTTTTCCCCTGCCTTGCCTGTGAGATCTAAAGTGGTCAGTTAGGCAGTGTAAACAGGCTTGGTGTTAGGGACAGCTGCAGAGTGCTGAGAAGAATCAAAAGCAGACTTTCCCCTCTCCCAGCCCTGAACACAATTTGGATTGAATCAGGCCTGTAATTTGAGGCATCTCATTTCTACCTGTAAGAGTTTTCAGCTTCCTACATATGAGGGAAGGTCTATGGTTGGCTGATTCCAAAAGGAAGATTCTGATGTGTTTTTTTTTTTCATGTCAATGCAATGTTGTTCTCATTGACACTTAGACCATGTAGAGTAAATTTTCTCAGGGCCACCATGAGCAGAGTGGTGGAACTCCGGATATATGACACAGCCTCACAATGCTTTTATCGTTGGTAAAGAGAGATGGCATGTAGAAGCCAGACTCTAGGGGACTAGCTTCACAGTCATGAGAAGATGCCTTTTGAGAGAGTTCCTTTTGTTGTTACTGCTGTTGTTAAGATTCTGTTATTATTTTATACATATATGAGTGTTTTGCCTATGTGTATGTATGTGCACTGCATATGTGCCTGGTACCTGCAGGGGCCAGAAAAGGGCCTCTGATAATCTGGAGGTGAAGATAGTTGTGAGCCAGCGTGTGGGTGCTGGGAAACGAACCCACGACCTTTGCAAGAACAACAAGTATTCTTAATCACTGAGCCATCTCTCCAGCTCTGGGAGAGGTACTTTTTCACTCACTGTCAAATTGTAAACTTTCAGGGTGTGTGTGTGTGTGTGTGTGTGTGTGTGTGTGTGTGTGTGTTGTGTGTGTTATACATGTTGCATATATGTTAGTGCTTAGGTGAATACTCCCATGTATGTGCGTGTGGAAGCCAGAACAGGACACGTGTGTGTCTTCTCTTACACTCTACCTATTTCCTTGAGACAGGTTCTCTCACTCAACCAGAAGCCTGCCATTTATGCTCATCAAGAAGCTCCTGAGGTTACCTGACTCTTCCCTGGCACTGGGGTTATAGGCACATACAGCCATGCCTGGCTTTTTAAAAATGTATAGGAACTGGGCATTCACACTCAGGTCCTCATGCTTACCAAGCAAGGACTCGTACCTACTGAACCATCTCCATCCCCAGAAATTCTTGAAAATAGAAAGGGACTCGTGAACCCATCTGGGAGGTTGTACCTCCATCCTCCATTTTGTGATTTCTAAGTAGGTGAGATCTCAGGGTCTGGAACTTGCTTGAATGTTTTGGGCCATCTCATATCCTCTCAGACTGTTTCTATAAGGCCTGGGAATCGTTTCTAAGAAAAAAAGAACAGATAAAATGGCGGATCCTCACAATGCCTGGGGTATAGACTAGTAATCCTCTAAGGCAAAACAGGACTGGGGAGCTCCCCCAGCATGGATGCCTTCCAGGTACTGGGCTGCTTGGTTTTATGCAGACAGCTCACATCCATGGCATTCGTCTGTGTGCAACACACAGTTACTACAAAAGCAATAGAAAGCCAACTTCTATAGTTTCTTACTTGAAGCCAATGTCTGCTTGTGGTCACTAGTCCTGCCAAGCTTTGAATACTTGCTGAGTGTTTGTCTGGGAAAAGAGGGCAAATGGATGACTTGGAATAGAGTGTCAGGTCAGAAATCCCAGAGAATCAGACTTCAGTGTGCATGGGCCAGAGGGATGCCCCAGCATTGGGAAAGCTGCTGATAGACGGGAGACATTTCACTCATAGAAGGTCAGGATGGCAAAACAAACCCTCATCTGTTTGGGATCAGTTTCAAGGCTTTTCTCAGCTTACTTAGTGAAGGTTGGCTTCTCTGTGTCTTTCCTTTGCCTGTGCTGTTCTTTTTTGGGGGGCATCCTTGAAGACAAAGCCAGTGGATACTTGGGATGTAGGACTATGATAAATGGTCAGTAGATTAGGGAAATATAGTTCTTGCCAGACTTAGTTTGTAATGGAGAGCCAGTATATACCTTGGTCAGATAGGAGAGGAATCATGTCATTTTTACAAATAATACACAGAGCTTCATTTTTGTTGGATAACGGTCATTATTTTATTTTATTTTTTATTTTTGGTTTTCCAAGAAAGGGTTTCTCTCTCTAGCTTTGGCTGTCCTGGACTTGCTTCATAGACGAGGCTGGCCTAAAATTCACAGCAATCTGTGTGTCTCTGCCTCCCTGATCTTTCTATTTTCTGAAAGTAAAGACCCACATTAAAACTACAAGGGAAGACAATGCCTATCTTCCACACTGACATTTCTGTACATGGAAAATCCTTTTGGAAAAAAAACCTTAGGAGCAATAAAATAAATTGTCACTCAGACAGTTCTCCATAAGAAATAATGTTCCCAAAACACGCTTAGTTTTTTCACGGGCGTGTCTGAGGATCCCCTTGTTCTCTAACCTCCTCCTCCAAGACGTTTGAAAATGATTTCCTTCATCCATTGTTGTATGGGTAGGGGAATTGGTCAGTGTCCAGGCTGGTCTCTTCTTCTCCCTCCTCTCGCTTTCCTTACCTCCACCTGCCTTCTATGAAACCCTACCACACAAATATCCACTTCCACCCAGCTTGCCCTTGCTCACAGAAAAACTCAACAGCTTCATCACTTTTCAAAGTGATCTTGGGATTGGCCAGTCTAGTGTGGAGGAAAGGTGAGATTCCTTTGGAAGAGGCAAGGAACAGGTTTCATCAACCCCCAGCAAATCCTGTCTTAAATGTGTGTGCTGACAGGATCAGTTCAGCCAGAAGGGCACTCCTTGCTGGTGGGGAGGGACCAGGATGCTCCTCTGAGCTGTTGAAGATGATGTGAAGTCCCGTTGACCCCCAAGAATTCTTCACTACAGGTGCTCCTTCTCTCATTTCTTCTGTGACAGGGAAGGGCCTTGGCCTTAATGTTTTGGGCTCCTTGGCAAATATTCAGCCAGAGAAAAGCGTTCAGGGCTTTTCAGGTTCAGAGCTGTAGGGTAGGAATGCACCAGTGTGGGGCTCATCTTGTCTTCGAGCTGAAAGCTTTTCCTCTTCGGCTAAACTGATCTGAGCTCTCACATTTTCAATGCTTCCAAAACACTTGTCAGAGGTCTAAGAAAATGCGTCTGTCCTCCTCTGGAAGACCTAAGTTGGGAAGGATATTCTTCCTGGATGCAGCAGCTGAGAGGGCTCAAATCCCCAGAGCCTCTAGAATCTAGACTCTAGATTCTAGGTTACTTGGTGTTGGGTTTGAACTCAAGGGCTTCATGCATGCTAGGCAGGAATTCTATCAACTGAGACACATTCTCAGGTTCCAGGGCCCTTGAGAACCTCAGAAGCATACCACTTTGGGGGACACAAGCCATGAGGCTCTGAATTGAACAGCTGGGCTTTATTTTTGTCTGTTTTTAGTTGATGTACTATTAAATTTATCACAGGCTCCTCTTCAGTTGGATCTTTTGAGTTGGTACTTAGATTCTATTGGTATTCTTTGACTATTGGGTTTTGTCAGTGGATTTAAGACTCTTAACAGCAATCAACCTCTGTTAGAAGGGACGCTTGTCAGAAGTGGGTTTTCTCTCTGTTTGTTTTTCACACATGGTTCTATGTAGCTTAGGTTAGCCTCAACTTTGCTTTGTAGCTGAGAATGACTATGAAGACCTGATTCTCCTGCCTGTACCTTCAGAGAGCTAGAACCACAGGCATGTGTCACTTGGTTTACGGGTGCTGAGAATCAAACCAAGGACCTTGTGCATGGTAAGCAGGCATTGTACCAATTGAGCCATATCCTCAGCCCCCGGAGGTAGATTCTTCACAGAACTAAAGAGCTTGAGAAGCTGGACCCATGGGAGACTCTTTTTGGCTCTGACAGGGGCCCAAAACAGTGTCTTAATTTTCTTAGATTTTTTTTTTCAAATGATGCAAAAACTAAGACGTGATGGTTTTCTCCTCAAGATGGGCCTCTAATTCCCAAATGCTGCGGGTCCCACAATGCTGCATCTGTGGAGTGAGATGGCAAGCGTCTGCACGTGGAATGAGACCATGGTCCAGTCACACATGAGAACAGATTAATGTCGGTGATGATGCGCTGGCCTCCTCCATATGTGCTTGGGACCCGCGAGCTTCCAGTATGGCTCCTTCTATCAAGTGTCTTGTGTTGCTAACCCAGGAGGCCAAAGTGTGAATCAGGCAATTTCTCCACCTGTCTTTTCACCACATAGCATCCTTGGTGCTCACAGAGAACACCTCAAAAAGATCTGGGACTGATGCCTTGCAAGCGGATGAGGAGTCTTCACTCACTGGAGAACAGCAGGCAGGCAGAACCCTCCTTTGTCAGGCCCTTGGTTCCCTCAGCTGTCAAGGTGGCACGAAGCAGTAGATGCTTCTGTGGAGTAAGTCAGTCTCTGGAGATATTTCTGTGGCTAGCTCGCTTCCTGAGTCTCTGGCCCTTCGGAGCATGTACATACAAGGAAAAGTGAAAGCTGAAGCCTTCAACCTTGGCAGGCAGTGGTGGCTGTGGCTGCCCCACAATGACCAGCAATTCTAGCAGCCCTAGGCAGCTGGTCTTAGAAACAGTGGGGCTACAGGCATCTCGAAATTCAGGACAAGAGTGCACAGACCACGACTGAACGTCTAAGCAAGTGACTGTTTTGCCTTTGGGGTGGGCATAGAATGGCTTCAGGTACCAGCAGATAGTGGGTAGGATCAGGAGTTGAAGAGGTGAGGCTCTGCATGTCCCCACAGGTGGTCAGACAAGTATGATCTATCTGCACAAGGGATGTATGCTTTCTTGCTCTTGCTGACAAAGCTTGGCTTATAGAAGAGGCTGAGAAAGTATGAGGTGTTGTTTCAAGGCTGTATATAATTCTGTATTTATATTTATATAATTCTGTTATTGCCTTCTACAGAATGGTAGTGGTTTTTTCCTGTTTCCAGGGACACAGAGATTTGTGATCAATATTTGAAATGATCTTGAAAGAGAGAGAGGGAAGAAGGAGGAAGAGAGACAGGGAGGGAGGAAGGGCAGAAGAGAAAGAGAGAGAAACAGAGAGAGAATAGATAAGAGAACACTTTACTTACTCGGACTGATTCCTTGCCATATTTTATTATTTTAGGTGTAGGTTAAATAAGTGAACTGCCTCACACTGGGCGTTGAACAGTTGTCAAAAACAGAACTGGGCAAAGAGACTTTCTCTTCTATTTTCTCTGTTTTTTTTTTTCTTACTTATTTTGCCTTGAGTTGACACACAAATATACATCCAAAAATTCTTTGAAAGTCTTAACTGAGTTAATAAACATTTTTTTTCTATAAAAACAATTTGGGAAAAAATTTGTAAAAATTTAACAAGAACTCACTTAAAATCTAAAAACTCTTTCTTTCTTTCTTCCTTTTTCTTTTTTCCTTTTTAGACTTGCTGTGAGCATTTTAGAAACTTGGAAAGAATGTAAAACCTTTTCTTTTTGGACTGAAAACAACACAAGGCACAATGTCATGGTCTATCAAGAGAAGATTTTATTAAGTTTTGTTTTCCCTCTACCTTTTTACCGTTTTGTTTTTATGGAAATTTATTTCAACAGTTGACATTTAACATATGGACTTCTAAGCTGTACATTTTGAAAATAGACAGAAATTCATTCATGTATTTCAATCCTTCACTGCTAAGAGTGAATGATAAAATTAACAACACACATTGCATTCTGAAATTTTAATATTTACATGTACAACTTTTTAATGTATCAAATATCCCTGGCTCGAATTTTGTTGTAGATTTCTTTATCTTAAGTAGGTTTATGGAAACACATGTAAGCAAATGTTTCTGTGTTTACTAATCTTTTGAAATTGAGGCTGAATGCTATAAAATGAGACTATTAGGAGAAAATATATCCCTTGTACAACCAGAATAATGAGCACTACCGTTTACCATATGAAAGAGTTTATTTCTATTTTTCTTACTGATTATCCTGTACTAGATCAAATATATTGCAATTTTGAGCTCTCAATTGCAAATTAAAATTTTTTTATTTGATAAGAGTGAAAGGCCGTGCTCAACCTTTAGATTAAAGAAGAAATCTGATCTTAGCCACTTCTAGCCAATGCTTGACTCTTTTTTTTTTTTTTAAGTAACTCCATACAAATCAAAACAATCAAATGTATTGAACTCCCCTTTTTTTGATCCACAAGCAAGCCCCTGTCTTACACTGATACAGGACAGGCTTAAACAGGTTGTTGGAAGTCACATTTGTAAGAGTTTGGGCATAAATTTGTCTAATATAGTTTGAATAGTAAGATAGCCATATAACTTTTAAAACGGCAGCATTCATAATGCTGTGCCAAATTTGGGGTGGTGCACGGTACTTGATCTGAGGATTTGATTTCCTCAACTTATTTTTTTTTCTCATGTTTTCTTAGGGAAGTGCTAGTTGAGATTCGAAGAAGCGTTGTTATTCTGTTTAACTATATAAAAACATTAAAACATTTTAGGGAATGCAAAAATACATATGTTTCATGTTAAAATATTGAGACATCTTGGATATTTTAATAACATTTCCACTCTAAAGTAGCAAAGGCAGATCTTTTCTTTCTTTTCTTTTCATTCATTTCCCCCTTTCTTTAGACAGGAGTTATATTCTGATTAAAGTAATATGAACTCTTGAGGAAAGTACTTTAATGGTGAAGCTTGAGCTACTTTCTTTGCTGTTAAAGGCTTTTTGTTTGTTTTGTTTTGCTTTATAGGGAGGATGCACTATGAAAGTTATTTTTGTAATCAATTATAAATGCAAACATAAATTTTTGCCCCCTAAAGTCCAAAAATGTTAAAGTGAGACTGTTGGAATACATGCTCTGGGACAAGTAAGTAAATTACACATATATATTTCACCAAGGTCACTCCTATTAATCATTTGTAAAGATTTTGTTCAACAATTCACTTTGAATATTAGTGAGACCTGAAGAAAGTGAACCAGCAGAGCAGAACCCGGGGTGGCCAACACTTATTCTAAACGTATAGTTCATCTCACGAGCCTTTTTGTGAAATAGATTTCTCACATCAGATTTAAAAGGCCCTCTCCACAGGAACCAAATAAATACCAGACTTTGAATTAGCTTGCAGGGCATATAACAGTTTAGATGGGCTTCTGTTAGTAAGATGGAAACTGCTTCGTGAGGGAGGAGCAATTTTCTAAGAAAAAAAAAAAAAATCCCAGCCCCTGCTTTGGTTTATTGAAGTTGCAGTTTTTTTTTTTTTTTTTTTCTTCTGCTATAGTCTCAAGAAATGTTAAACTATCTGAAGGGGACAATATGTTTCTCAAGAGACCCCAAACAAACAAATGAGGAAAGAAATAGAAATCATCCCGAGATGCTGAGGCTCTATACCAGCTGTCTTCACTAGGCTTTGCCTGGCTATAACCACAAAGGAATATTAATTTTATGAGAATGGGTTGACTCACAAGCTAGGATGGATCAGGGGCAGTTGGGTTTTTTTTTTTTTTGTTTTGTTTTGTTTTGTTTTGTTTTTGCATTCCTTCATTTTCCCCCCCCTCACATTCTTTTGTTCACTTGACACCCAGCTTTTCATACACAGCTCTGCAGGCACCTCTGCTGCGACCACCGGACAGTCTGTTCGAGGAGGAAAGAGTTTCTCTAAACAGCAGCCATAGTTTTAATTAAATACGGTTCATCCTGTCTACCTCAAGCAGCTGAAGAAATAGCTGTTGGCATCACAGTACTGATGAACTTATGTTCTCTGGTGTTAATGGGACAGGGGATGTTCTTGGTGGTTCAAGAGGAGAGAAAAATAAACCCCCTCCCCGAAACTTGCCGAAGTCTTGTGGCTATTATTATTGTTTAAAATTAAAAAGAATCATAACGTAACACTCGTGTGCCATTCGTGTCGTGTAGAGGATGTGCAGGTTGAAGAAATTATTTTGTTTATTAATTCTGCTTCCATGTCCTGCCAGGCTGGCTCAAGAGAAAGGAAAGAAAGGTGTAACTTTAAGCACACCCTGATTTGTTCTTATTACATAACAAAGGTCTATTTCTTTATCATGTTATCATTCCGTTAATAAAAATTAGCTACAATAACAGCATCAACTTTAAAACCCCTCCAAGTCCAGGGGATTTTCTTTCACAATGAACATGAATACTGTTCAGAAATACAAACAGTCAGAGGATAACTTTAGGTCTGAAAGAGAAACCTGGCGAGGGTAATTGAATAAGCCTGGGTCCCCTGACCGTGTCATGGTGAGGGCAGTCAACATGTCATAATTAGGTTTATTGAGGACCATTCCAACAATCTGCTTCTATTCTTCCCTCCTTATTGTCCACAGCTAGGCAAATAGCCAAGGGACAAAGGAATCAAGTGCTGACAAAACATGAAAGAGGAAAAAGATTTAGCTGCTTTTATCAAAGAAACTGAGAAGGACTTTGTGTAAATAAAATAAGTGGCTGGCCATCCTGCATTTAGGCAATGCCGTTTTCATTAGAATTAATTCTTGACATATTGGAATAGTTCCAAGGAAGGATTTCTACTTCTGACAAGTTTAATTTGTAAATTAAAAACAGTTGGTTAAACATGAGCCTCCATCAACAAAACTTAACCAAAGCCATACTCTGTAGAGGCCTAAGCAGGTGAAAGAGAGAATGGCTTTGAAAACAAAGTCTTCCCCAAAATTATGCAAATTCTTACTATTTCATAACAAATGTTGTCCATTGAAGCCTACAGCAGGATGCCTGCTCCTGGAGCTTGGTAGAGACAACTGTTTTCTTCCCCTTTAAGCCTCTTTAGTTGACATAAGACTTATTCCAGGCTTGGACAACCCGCCCGGTGCTTGGATGAAGTGGCGGTAAGGTTGGAGGAGGAAGCCTTATATTTTACAAGGATCAGGCCAGTACGACTTCTGTTAGTGTACAAATTCCAGGGTAATGCTGTTGCTGTTTGCAACGCAAAGCCGAGAGATTGTTCCGAGTGCGCCTCGGAATCCTAACCGGAACGAACCCTGGGCAATCAGCGTGCAGACATTCTCTACCAAATACTCATCAGATCCCAGGTCAGTGCTGTGTGCTATGGTGCATGCTCGCAAGGTGAGCGGCTTTTGGATTGAGACTGAGGAATGTTGAGAGGGCAAAGTCCATATTAAGAAAGGTCCAGCGGATGCCTGGACAAGGCTGGCATTGAAGTCTCAGAAAGTCTTTTACTCCAGCAGCTACTTGCTGAGTCTGAACTGTTCCTGCTGTATGATTACAGCTTGCAGGTTGAGCCTCGGGGAGAGTTATTTCCCATGGAGCTTCAGAAGCGCCCTTTCCAGGCTGAAAATTGGAAGCCAGCTGGAGCAGACATAGCCATCACCAGAAATGATTTGTCCTTCGGAAGAATAAAGTTCACTTAGATATCAAATGCCCCTCAATTTTACTGACAGCCAAATCAGAAATAAATAGATTATTCAGGTAGCCTCCCTCAATGTGCTATTCAGATTTACAAACTTTAAATCAGATTATTTCCTTTGACATCTAACCCCATTGCCCCGTCCTTCTGCCCTTGAAACTGAACTGAAAAATTATTTTTCTTAACTCAGTAGTAAATCAAAACAATATCAGGTATGGGATATGGCACTTAAAAAAAATTCAGGGCTGGGGATGTAGCTTAGTCGGGAGTGTGTTTGCCTAATGGTGTGCACGAGTTTGGTCCTCAGCACTGAATAAATCAGCTTGGTCATACATGACTGTAATCCCAGCACTCAAGAGGTGGATGCAGGATGACCAGGAATTCAAGGTCATCCTTACCTACATAATGAATTTGGGGCCAGCCTGGGCTACCTGAGGAACTTATTTAAGAGAGAAAAAAAAAAAGATGAAGAAGCAAGCACCTAGACAGACTAATGTAAGTCCTAATCACCAGCAGGCAGACTTGCCATTATTAATGGCCATGTCATGTATACATGATGGTGGTGTGCTGGGCAAGCATTAAATATTTTTTTGTGTGCATCTCATTAAGTTGGATTTGCAGGTTTTTTAAATTTATTTATTTATTTTTTTTGAGTTTGTGCCACTTGTGGATTTTGGTAGAGAAACCACAGAACACCAGGCTGCCAGCATTAACTTTTGCATTAGATGAAACACTGTTCGGTGAACGTCTGGGCTTGAGATTATTTTCTATCCTGCTTCATGCTCTGACTGGCTAGCTGTGTGAGCAGAGGAAAGCCATTGCCCCTTGGGAACTAGATTTCCCCAAGGGTGGAGATGGCAGTGTTTACTCCCCTGCCCCTCAACACTACTGTGATGTGTCTGTGAGCACAGACATGTGACAAACTCCGAGCAAATGGAGTTATTCTTTCCTTGAGGCCTGCTGTTTCTTTTGACCTTTATGAAACAGGATTTGGTCCCTGACTGATTTACCTTCACACATTCTCAGGGTCCAGTTTGACAAGGGTTAAGTAGCTCTTCCCCTGGCCAGTTCAAAATACACTGAGCTAATTCTGTATCCTGCAAGGATGGGATCTTGTGGCTGGGGCTGGCAGCACTCTATTTCAAAGAAGTACATTGGTGCATAGCCTGCCGAACACTGGGGTGGGAGAAATAGCCTTTGAGAGTCTAGATTTGAGCAAAATAAGTCTTTTGAGTTGTACATTGTTTTGATGCCTGTTGGCTCATGTCAAAAGATTGGAAGGCCCAGCAGGGAAGGAAGGACTTTCTTGGGATAAAGTTGGAGACTAGCAGGTTGGCTGACTCCCTGACACTTACTTGCTGTCCTTGCTTGCTCCATTTTTGGCAACTCTGAAGCAGATGGGGCGAGCTTGTGGAAAACAGAGCCACTGAGGAAGAAATGGCTTTGATTTCTCATAAGATAAGGGATCTCTCTCTTTCTCTCTTTTCTCTCTCTCTTTTTTCCTCTCCTCTCCTTTAGCATAACACTGGCAAGCTGGTGTGCTGGAATTTAAAATTGGTAATATACTTTGGGAGATGGATTGAAGCATTGAAACAAGCTCCTTCCTTCCTTGGGAATCATTGAGAGTCACATAAACGCTTTTTTCTAAGTCATCCAGGGAAGGGACAAAGGGTTAGGCCTTGGTCAGTCTCAGTGTTATGTCTACAGGAGGCCAGCTTGGGTATAGCCGGGTTCTCAGGATCCTGGTTCAAGCTGTGGCTAAGATAATTTTCTGGGACTGGATTCCTTCCCTAATCACCGATGTCTTTAGAAGGAGGATGAGGGAGGGGAAGGCTGGCTTACTATTTCACTCTGTAATCATGATGATTTGAGCTGAATTTTACCTTACATTGACCTCTGGCTCTGTGGGTTTGTGCCTTGTATAGTTGCAACTATAGTATTGCCAGGGAACAAGGACGACAGTGGCCATTAACTGCCGGTTTCTTTAAAAGAAATAGAAAATATGGCCAGATAGAGAGCTAAGATAAATAGATACACAGATAAATAGACAGGCAGACAGACAGACGTTAGTATTGTAGGCTTAAGTTCTCTGTATAAAAGAATCAAGTGTGAATAATTTAAGCATAATTGTACATATCAAAAAATCACTATGTCTTGGACCTTGGGATATTTGTTTTATATATATATATGTGTGTGTGTGTGTGTATGTTTTACATTTACCCAAGATTTTTAAGGGTATAACATTTCCCTCTGTGTTACTCAGCATTTCAGAATGACAATACATTCAGGCCTATTTCTTGGAATTTCAGTGTTGATATATGGGATTAAAAATGGTGGATGGATTTGCTAATGAACTGTAGCCTCTTTTTTTTCTTTTGAATGGATCTTCGAGAGAAGATGTGCTGTTTGTGATTTCCGCTTTTTATTTATTTTATTCTGTCTCTGTTTGTAGACTTTTTTTTTTTAAATTTGTTTACACTTGTTTGTTTGAACTAATCACTACTTAAGGAAAAGCCTCTCAGCCTCCCTTCACCAAGCCTTTAGCCATGGTGACCATTCAGGCATAAAAACGTGCTTATCTGCAAGTGAATGGCAGTTCTTTGCTTCATTAAAGCCCCTTTCTCTTTTGGCACTCGCATTGTGACTCTTTGATATTAATTCAAAGGCCAATTAAAGAATGCGGCCCATCTTTGAAGTAAGGCATTCAGGGCAAGGGTAGGGACGGACCTGGGCCTCTGATGGACTGTGCATTCAACAGGCCCTTTTCAAGGCAGTTTGAAGAGAGTCAAAGAAAATGGGCAGGAGAAGGTCAAAGAGAAAAAAGAGGCTAAAGAAACAGTCTGTATTTGTTCGGAGTATTAGCCAAGCAAACTGCAAATAGCAACAAAATGAAACAGTTAATAGAGCAGCCAGACAGAGCCGTGTCAATCACTTAACTTGAACAGCCTTAGGCTTACGAGGCTCCTTCCACTGCGTTACCTAATTATCTTGGGAAAGGCAGTAGCTGGAAGTAATGGTATTGTGTGTCTTTCTGCTTACTGCCCAGAAGAGGTGATAAATACCCACTGCTCTATAATTATGCAACATATATACATAAAGGAGTGGGAGGGGGTGGGAGGGCGCCGAGGCCGAGGAAGCATTGAAGTCTCTAGTCGTAGGTCTGAGGATGGCACTCTCAAACGTTAGCAGGCCAGAGGAGAGCTTAACTCACTTCATCTGAGGCTGGCTGAAATGTGCACAGTGTGCTAGAACAATCCTTAAAGACAAACACGTTCACCCATCAAGAAAGAAAAGTGCTTTCTAAAAAGGAAAAAGAAAAAAAAAAAAAGCCAATCCTAGTATGGACTTGTGTGACTACTTCCTTTCTGCCATAGTGGCAAAAAGATAGGGAGTGAAGTTGGAGACTCAGATCTGAGCTTTGCTCACTGTGCCTGGCTTTGGGGACAGGCAGCTGGAAAGCCCTTCTGGCAAGTGATGGGGGTGGGGAGAAAAGAGGGCTGGGGCCTTGACTGAGATCTGATTGGCTTCTACTGGGGGGGAGAGGCTTAGGGTGGATATTTTTGCATGCCACCCTAACCCCCCCCCCCCATAGAAGCATTAACAAACAATAGAACGGTATCATCAACCCAGCGCTGCTTTGAAAGTGTGAGTGAACAGAGTTTCAGAAATGATTTCCAGACTTCCCCAGGGGTGTATGGGTAAGACGGGGCAAAAACCGGGGTGCCCTACAAATGTCTGCAGATAAGTCGAGTGTGTTGCTGTAACTGCAAACCGCAGCTTTTAAGGAGGCCCCTGCAGACTCCTCTCAGATGCAGCCCGGCCGTTAAGGGACTGCTGTTTGATGCCACATTTGTGCATAATGGGTTTTGTTTGGAGGGACAGTAATAGAACAGAAGGGTCCGCTCTGCAGCTTTTGACAGGCCGGTCCAGAATGTAGCTATTAATACGAAAGTCCCTGTCTTTGTAAGAAAAAAAAAAAGTCTGTTACTGAAGTATATATAACCTGAGGGTCTGTGTGTTCACTCACCTACCTCATGCCAGAGTTTGAAATGCTGCTTAAAAAAAAAAAAAAAAAACAAAAAAAAAAAAAAAAAAAAAAAACAAAAAAAAACCACACAACAACACAAAACATTGCCAATTTCAGGGTCATGCAGTATACACATTGACTACAAAATAATGAAAACAAGTTATACAATTTTTGTACTTCAGCCGCTTGGTAGTAAATGGCCAGTAAATGATCCCTCCCTCTTCCGTTTAACACAAACAGGGACTAGGGCTAGAACATTTGACTGTTGTCATTCACCTGTTGCTGCTGAACCAACCGGGAACGTACTGTGCAACACAGAAAATTTCCTTCCCTGTCATGGGGCAAAAAGGGTCACAAAATAGCTGAACAATAAAGTATAAAATAAGGGGAAATTTAGCTACAAGACAGAATAAACTAGAACAGTTTCATCCCTGGTAAGCATGGAAACCTGTCGCGCGCGGCCTTTGCCGATAAGGACGACACAACAACCGAGGATTTCTTCAGCGGCAGGTTTATTGTACAGCTCTTTCTTGCAGATGGTGAAGGACCCAAACCCCGGGTTGTGCTCTGCTTAAATAGCCAGCAGCGCGACCTGTCCGTCTGTAATTGGTGCTCTGTTCAAGTCTTCATAAGCATATGGCTGGCAATTGGAGTGCAGCCTAAACCCTCATTAGCATAAAGCTGCGCATCCGTAAACTGTAGGGCTGCGCAGGCAAGAAGCGCGAAAATGCTGGCAAGAAGAACCAGGAAGCAGGAAGCCGGCGCCATCTTGTAATGGCGGGAGCGGTTCCCGACAGAAACCTCCATGTTTATAAGAACACATAATCTATCTATCTATCTATCTATCATCTATCTATCTATCTATCTATCTATCTATCTATCTATCTATCTATCTATTCGTTTATTTGTTTATTGAGACAGGGTTCCACTATGTAGCCCCGGCTGGCCTAGAACTCACGAATGTAGACCAGATTGGCTTCAAACTCGCAGAGATCCACTTGCTGCTGCCGTCTGAGTGCTGGGACTAAAAGTGTGTGCCACCATCGGCCTACTTACTTTTTAAACAGTAATTTGGAAGTTTTGTTTTATTTGTATTTAAAAAAAAAAAAAAAACCAGCTCGTGGTCTTTCCTTTTACGTCTACCCTGCCTCCCGCAGTGCTGGGGGCTAGATCCAGGACCGAGTTTGCCAGGCAAACCCTCTACCACTGAGCTACACTACCAGCTCTCTGTTCTTCTGCACCTCCTTCCTCTCCGTTTGAAGGAATGACTGAGGGTCATGATATGTGGAAAGATCAGAAGTACCCGCCGCCTCAGGATGCTCAAAGTGCGCATGCTCCGTGCATGCAAGCCACAGTCAGCAAAGCAGGAAGCAAGGCGTAGCTTCCCCGGTGTTTCCCTCTGTTGCTCCTGAGTGAAATGCAAACGGCCATCACCTGTTACTCTTCTGCCTCATTTTCTTTCTTACTCATTTCCCCACACAAACCAACATTGTTTGTCCTAAGGAGGGGGTCTAGTGAGCACACTCGGCTCCTTTCTGTACTGTTGTATTACGCCCTCTCCTCCCTCAACCGGAAGGACCACCGCTCTTTAGGAGATTGAGGTCAAGTAGAGTCTTGCCATTTGTCCATGCTTTGGTGAGTTTGGGGGAAAAGTGGCTACCTGGGACACAGAGGACACCTATGGTCACTGTAGATGCAATTTCTACCATGTAGAGTTTCAGCATCATGTGCTTTCACGGGTTTCAAACAAGGCGAGCCAATTTTCCCATCTCAGGCTCGGTGGCAGTGCCTGAGAAAGTTCTGAATCTATATGGCATTGGGGATTTAGGGTTTTAATGTTTCTCCCAAATCTGAGCAGGAGAGGGTTTTTTCCTATCTCCCATCTCCCTCTGATGTAAGTTTATTGTTGGATCTGCCTGTGGCCGTTCTAGTGCCAAGTGGCAACAGTGATAATGCCAGGCTCACGTTCACGGGCAAGGAAAGAGAAGAGACAGGCTGATAACCACACCTAGAGAAGGGCAGGGTGGGAGGGGATGGGGAAGACAGATGTGCCTGGTTATTGAATGTGCACGCACTGTCACATGGTATAAATGCCTGGTGGCTTCTGGGAGGACAGTTGGCGTTAAAAAGGCCCTTTGGAAGGGCTGTTCGAGGGAGCATACCGTGTAGCTGGTCTACGAACTAGAGCAATTACTGGTATTTGCTTGAAAAGTTATGCAAAAGGCCTCAAGACAGCTCACAGCGCCATGGAAAGTTGCTCAGCCATGTCAGGGAAACTGCAGGGAAAGGTGTCAGAGGTGGGCGGATTTCTGAGGAAGCTATTTAAGCTTCACCCTGGGGTCTCTTGCACGTGTGAGACCCTAGGAAGGCTGAAAATTTGCTTGACACTGTGGAGTGTTCTAGATGGAAGGAGAGGCGTGGATGTACATGGGATGTGCCTTTGGGGGCGCGTTCCTAAGAGTTTGTCTCCAGAGACGCACAAAAGCTGCTCAGATAGTTTAGTGTGCTTTCTCCCATTGTAAACAAACCCTCAGTTTTCAGTATTCTTTCTTTCTCTTTTAGAAACATGAGAGAGAAAGGACAGAAGTAGAGATGGAGAGAGAGAGAGAGGGAGGGAAGGAGGGAGGGAGGGAGGGAGGGAGGGAGAAAGAACATGAAGGTGCACATGTGTGCTGCATATATGCTTTGGGGTATATATGTGGGGGTTAGAGGCTAACTCATGGGCCTCAGTTTCCCCTTTCCACCATGTGTGTTCTTGGGATTGAACTCTGGTAGTCAGGTTTGGTAGTAAGCACCTTTTTTTCTGCAGAACCTTCCAGCAGGCCCCAAATGTTCACTTTTTGAACCTGGTTTGTATTTGTAAATTATATTAATTTTAGAGTCCCTCAAATTTTACAAGCTTCTAGCCAAACAAGTAACTCTTGGATCTCCCACGAGCTGTGCCCAGTACTCTGAGGTTGGCCTTGCCTGGCTTACTGAGGAAGGTTCTGAAGGGTGACTGAGTTGGTTGGTTGAAGTGTGGTTTTTCTCACAGGCGTTAATGGAGAGTTCTAGCTGGTGTTTTAGGTTTTGTGTGTAAGTGAGTGACTCAGATCTGCTGCGCTATTTGGGGGTCTGTTTTACTTGCTGAGTGTTGTAACATTCAGAGTTTTGAAAGAGAGGCACAATCTTGCTGGGGTACCCAGCACGCTAACTTAGAGCTTCCGGGAATCAGGGTTTGGCTTGAAACAACAGCAGTAGAAGCTGTGCATCAAGGAGAGAGACAGTCCAGCTGCCTGCAACCACTGTCTTAAATGTGCAGGAGAGCACATGAACCCGCTGGAAGTATAGGAAGCCTGCTCCACGCCAGTTATTCTCTGGGGAGAATAAGGATGAATGAGCTTTGTTTCCCTCCTAGGGCCTTTGCCCCGAGGAAAGGCGATCACATGCGCATCTCATGGCAGCTTCCCTGGTACTTTTAGAGCTCAAGGCACCATGGGAGTGCAGCACAAGCCACACCCCCATCCCAGGTCCGGAAAATAGAAAGGAGATCTCAAACCTCAGTGCATGAAGAAGAGGACAGTCAGCATTTAACTGGCCCAAGAAAGGCTAAGGAGGAAAGGCATCACAGCCAAGGAAACAGCACGGAGCGGCATTCCCGTGGATTATGCGGGAAATACAGGATATGTGGGAAACTAAAGACACCCTTGTCCTCGGGTTTCTTAATCTTCATAGGCAAAAGAAGCTGAAAAAATATGTCAAAAAAGTCCCGTTTGGACAGTGCTCTGTTCTGTGAAAACATGCTCATGTTTTCCAAAAGCACTTTAAACATTTGTAATTAAGCAAGTGCTATTTGAAAAGAAAATAAAACTCACAAGCACACGTAGGTACAAATTAGGTTATATTTTGCCATGCCGAGGATTGAACCTAGAAACTCCTTATGTACCAGGCAAGTGCTGTACTACCCAGCTACATCCTAACTCCCCTTCCACTCTTCCTGCTGTAGACAGGGTCTTTTCAAGTTTCTCAGGCTAGCCTTGAACTTGAGATTCTCCTGTCTCAGCCTCTAAGATAGCTTAGGTTACAAGTCCACAACACCAGACTTATTTCTTTTAATTTTAAAAAACTGGGACAAGAATGTGTCCCACTATGGGAAGGCTGAGCTCTTTTTTTGGGTGGGAGATTCCCTGGGATTTGACAACTTAACCCCCCCCAACCCTTGTGTTTATTCAAAATGCTTTGTTCAAGATGCCAATCTGATCACAGGGTCACACACTTATTAATTTTTTGTTGATTGTCATCTTCTCATGGCTTTAAATTGATCTTGTGAAATGACCATAGTGAAGCTGACTTTTTGTATTATATTGTATTATATTCCTATAACATCAAATGTCTGAAAGAAAAAAGTCGGGGCTGCAGATGCAGCTCAAGTAGGAGAGGGCTTGTCTGGCACAAACAGGGCCCTGGGTTCAGCCTGTAACTGTGAGTGGCGGCAAATGCCTGCAGTCTCAGCACTGGGGAGGTGGAGGCAGAAGGATTATGCGTTTGAGGTCAGCCTGAGTCATAAGACTGTGGCTTAAAAAGCAAAACAAAATACTAAACATTTTGTACACCCACAGTGCCGCATGCCATGAGTTCTGCTAAGTCTAAAATATTTTTATTACTCTAAAATAAAACCTTGCACCATTTGATCAGATGTTTCCTGATTCACTATTGGTCCTGGACAACTATCTGCCTGTGTTTGGTCTTATGAACCTACCTACCCTGGTGCTTTCACAGAAATAGAACCAGACAGTAAATGATCCTTTGTGACACCTCAGTGTGATGTTTCAGGCATTCACAGGTGTTGGGGCCTGTATCAGTCCTTCATTACTTTTTATGGCTGAGTGCTACTCTGTTGGATAATATTTATAGATTCTAAATTGTTCATCCATTCACCTGTTGGTAGACATTTAGGGTTGATGTGAATGTTGTTGCTATGAACATTTGTATACACTTATGTTTCATTTTTTTTAAAAAAAACTTAATATATAGGAATTCCAGGAGCAGCTATCACAATCAGAACACACAGAGAAAGTTCCATCACATTGCACCCTCCTGTCATCCTTTACCCTGGGGAATGACTTCTCTGCTCTTCAAGGGAGTTATTTTGTTGTAAGAGTATGGTCTGAAGTAAGTCATAACATATATGAAATTCTCAGACTGACTTCCGTTCCTCAGTATAACTGCCTTGTGCTCTGTCCACGTCACCTGTGTTAACACTGCACCCTTTTGACTGCTGGCTGGCACTCGATGCATTAGGGATGTGCCCCAACCTGTCTATCTCCTGATAGACATATGATAGACAGCTAAGGAAACATACGAGTCATCTCCAGTTTGGGATCATTGTGAATAACGTCACCAGGCACACGTATGTGGAGGTCCTATGTGACTATACCTCTTGGGAGTAAAAGCCTCGGGCCACATGTTAACCGTTAAGAACTCGTGAATGTGTTTAACTAGCTGGGCCATTTGCCTTTTACTAGCAACACGTGAGAGAGCCAGGAGCTCATAGTGTGAGTGCCAAAGCCTGCTCTTCTCAACAGTCTTAACCGCAGCCAGTCTGACACACACACATTGTTAATGTGCAGTTGTGGTTGGCGTTCGTCATTCCCGGTGAGTCCCAGTGCAAAAGGCATTTCCCGTGCTATCCTGCCATCTCCTGCACTTTCTTTGGTGTTCAATATTTTTTTGTTGTTGTGTTTCTTTTCTTCTTCTTGAGACATGGTTTTGTGGTGCCTGGGAGGCATCAAACTCAGTGTATGCCCAAGGCTGACCTTGAACTCATGATCCTCTGACCTCTACCTCCTAAGCGCTTGGGTTACAACTGTGCATTATTGTGCCCAGCTCTTCTGCTCACTTAAAAACTGTCTGCATTGTTGAGTTCCGAGAATGCTTGTGTTCCCACTACGCAGTCTTCGTTAGATAAGTGCTTCGCACAGGTTTTCTCTTAGTCTCTACCCTGTTTTACATTCTTTGAACAAAAAAAAAAAAAAATGATCTCAGGGGCCAGCAAGATGGCTGGGTGGGTGAAGGCGCTCGCTCGCTCGCTGCCCAAGTGTGCCGACCTGGGTTTGATCCTTGAAACCCATGTAAAGGCAGGAGTGAACTCCACAAAAGTGGCCTCTGGCCACCACATAAGTTTTGTGGCACGCTCCCCCTCACATCACGAACACAGGTAATAATAATCATCATAAAATTTGATTCAACTTTCACCTCGATAAAGTCTACCTTGTTGACTTTTGACTTACGGGCTGTGGTTTTGTATATCTAAGTTGTTTGTTTTGTTTTGTTTTTTCCTAGCCCTGGCTCTGAAGAAATTCCCTGTATAACACAGATTTCAAGTCTGTGACACACCGCAGTTTACTGCAGCGTGCAGTTAGGCTGTGGGCAGGCTCTGTCCATGCATGCTTGTGTGTGGCTGTCTAATTGTTTCAACACCTTGTACAGAAAGTGCTTTTCTCGATTTATGGATTCATTCTTGCACCTTTGTCCAAAGCAAACAGCCCTGCTTGCGGGAGTTTGCTTCTGAGCTCTGTGTTCCCCTGGCTCACTTCTGTCTCTGGAAATATGACTCTTCTAAGTTTATTCCTGTCTGAAAACTGTGTGTGTGAGTGCATGCTCATGTGCATGGTCAGTGTACATGGGGGCCTGTGAAGCCAGAGAACCTCCTCTATCGTTCCTTAAGAATGATGTTCACATTATTGTTATTATCCTTATTATTGGATAGCACTGTTTTAGAAGTTGCCAAGTAGCCTAGGACCAGCCATTGAGCCTCAGATTTCTGGCTGTCTCCAGCTCCCCAGCACTGGGATTACAAGAAAATGCCACCACACTTAGCTGTTTTTACATGAGTTCTACAGAAGGAACTAATGGCCCCTGGTTTGCACAGAAAGCATGTCCCTAACTGAGCCAGCTTTCCAGCCCCTGTATTCAGCTTTTTCAAAATTGATTTTATCTATCCTAGTGCTTTTGCCTTTCTGCATGTTTTCAACTTAGTTTGTTTATGTTTACAAAGGTCCTTCTATGTACAATTACTTTAATTAATTTTGTGGTGCTGGGGAATCAAACCCAGGGCCTTGCATATGCCAGGCAAATGCTCTGCTACTGAGCCCCAGCCCACAATATACTCATTCCTTTTTTTTTTTTACATTTAATTAATTAATTGATTTTTGTGGGAGAGGGGTTAGTTGTACTATAGTGCACTTGTAGAGGTCAGAGGACAACCTGTCAAAGCTGTTTCTCTCCTCCTACTATGTGGCTTTCCGGGGATCAAATGCAGATCATCATGCCTGGCAGCGAGTGTCCTTACCTGGTGAGCCATCTCCCTGGCACCCAGTTTACTTTTTTAAAGGTGTTTTTTATTTTACTTTCAAAGAGTTTGGAAAACTTCACATTTGTGTGCTGGTATGAATATATTTTTATCATCTGCAAAATTAATGAAATTATTCACCTAATTGGGGGTGTCATTCTATTACCAATATTTCCCCCATGTGAGTGCTCTCTTTCGGTAAAATGTTTGCCTGTAAGTTCCAGAGGCGCAGCGAAGCCATGCTATCTACACCAAAGAGAAACCTCGGATTACCACGCGTGTTTAACCCGCTTTGCTAATTTGTCATGCAGTGCTCAAAGTCACTCTCTGAGAACAAGGAAGGCATACACCACACATTTAACGTGCATTCATAAAGAACAGACCAGCTTGCTCATGGCTTCTAGACCATTTATTTAATTTATAAAGTTTTAAGCACTTGGGCCCTCAAAAGCGTTTGCAAATGTGCAGTATTCTAAGGTTTCAGGGCAGCCTTCTGGCCCAGGATGGAAAAGCTAGCATATCAGTAACTCATGGAGGGAACGGGAAGGTAGGATGTTTTGGTTTCTTTGTGTTTAAGTTGAGGAAGAAGTCCAGCTGCTGCTCTGTTGTGGAGGAGGACAGCCAGAGAGATGGATGGTCCAGTCAGCCCAGCACCTTCTCCCCTCTCTGTAGCATCGTGTTCAACGTTCTGTGCAAATGACACATGCTCTAGATAGGATTTTTTTTTCTCTCTACCCAGTGACTTTGCTAAACTTGACCAAGTATTGAAATTCAACAAGACAAAGTCAGTGTGAGAGTTAAGAAAAGAAGCTTAAAATATTACCAAAGATTCAATAAGTTTTGCTCTCAAATTTGGCAAAGGTCCCACAGGAAACATTTGGGCTTCGGAAACAGGGTGTCAGTAGCTTTGGGTACATCTTGGCAGGCTGCTGAGTCCAGGACGATTCTGACACAATGGTGGCTTGCTGCTATCATTTTGGGTACTCCTGTAAAACTGTGCTTTGATGTGAGCCTCTAATGCTAAAGTTGATTTGTTATAAATTCAAGAATTCTGGCCTGAAACTGCTCTACATTCAAAAGGATGTGACGCTGAATATAACTGGCTGAAACCTAAGCCTTTCTTACTTATTTATACAAATCTAGATGATTTTTGTGCTGTTTTGGTGATAAGTATTACTTTGCCAGATATAAAATTTTCATTCCTCCTTTAACTTTCGGGTGTTAAAATGAAGGTATGTGCAAATGAAAAGTGTTTTGTTTTGCTTTATTAAAAACAAACAAACAAACAAACAAACAAACAAACAGAGTTTCTCTGTGTAGCCCTGGCTGTCTTGGAACTTGCTATGCAGACTCAGAGATCTGTCTGCCTCTGTCTCCCTAGTGCTGAGATTAAAAGTGTGTACCATCACACCCAGCTTTTTCGTTACTGAAGGGCATGTAAAAAAAAATAATAATTCATATACTGCTTCGAGCCGGCACACTTTGCTCTCTTAGAGCCCTTTCTGTAGAGTCCTTTTCTGTGCACCCTTGCTGATGGAATGCTGAGGGACACTATTCTCCTTACATTAAGTTCATGAAACTGGGGACAAGAGACGTTGGTGACTGCCCAGAGTTGGGGGGGGGGCTGGCAAGAGAGAGTGCTGAGAGTGCCAGAGACAGTTTGACACTCCGCTCTGAAACAAGGTGACTCCTCACAAGGAAAGGGAAGGGTGACTCCTAACAGCTGCACTTCTGGTGCTAAAGCAAACTCAGTGGAGATTTTTAACTTTATCCCCACCTGAAATAAAAGGGGGAAAGTTTAAATTGCTAACTTCTCTGGGCTCAGCCGGGGTTCGAAATGTTCCAAAAAATAGGACCACTTGCAGTTGTTTTTTTTCTCAGCTTAATGTCTGTGTTTGGACCAGCAGTTCCGAGCGTTTTATTTCGGTGTTCTTAAACAGCTGTTGATTGCTGTAACACCGAGTTTGGTCTTTATGGTTGCCAGGTCACATGTTACCTTTGCAGAGCGCTCATTTGCTTTGCATAAACTTTTGGTTTTACCTTTTGATCTGTATAGAAAACAGGCAGATCCCTGCCGCTAATGAAACATGATTCCAGGAATTAGGAATTCCACCTCAGAATGTATCAGGAAGCACAGAACGGGCATATTCAAATGACGTTCTGTTGGACAAGTGTGTTTGCATTACTGGGAAGGTGATATTTTTGGAAGAACTGGGTTTCGGATCCACAGATTTAGGAAGATATGCTCGGGGCCTGGTACAACTCAGATTAAAGAAATTCTTCATCTGTCCCAAATAGCATGTCACTGCAGACAACGTGCAAGGCTGAAGAATCAAGTCCAGAGGGTAAACACTTGCTAGGCACAGAAGGAGGGGAGCGACACTGAAGCATGTCAGTTTCCTAATTCTGGGGTCAAGCTGTTCTTAAAAAGAACAAGGCTTCTTCAGAAAAAGTGCGAATATCAAACACCCGGGTCAAAGTTTATCTGTAGGTCAACAAAAAGGAGTGTGTATGTATGGAAGGGGGGCAGGGTGGGATCACTCCAGCTCTGAATATAAGCTCTGTATTGAAATAAATTTGCAGCCAAGTATTCAGGTTAGAAAAACCCAAATTCCCCTATCAGGCTTATTAAATATTATTTAATAATATTCAGATAGAAACACAAATTACCTTATGAGGTTTGTTAAATATTATTTAATAATAAAAACAAAAATGTTCTCATGTATAATAATCTAATAAGCGGCAATAAAAATAAAATTTCACATGCATTATATAATTTAACCCTCACCACAAGGCTGAAGTAAATAGTATTCCTATTTTGCAGATGAAATTATTCAGACTTGGAAGCATGACTACTTCTTCTAAGGTTTCAGTGAGAAGCAAAAAATAAAATATAAATATATATACTGGCATATTGTTCTTTCCAACATGATAGTTCCTTCCTAAAAACACCCCCCACCCCAAACCAAGAGCTGTGTGGTGTGTTATAAATTAATCTTAACATGGGTTTTATTTAGAATAAGCTGTGCCTACCAGCACTCCTGAAAATCAAGTCAGGTTTAGGACGGAAGGGAGATTTCTAGAATATTCTTTGTCCTTTCGGCAGTTCTTTCTTTCCTCTGTGCTGTCTCCTCGTCTGGAGGGTCCCACAGTGGTGGGGAAGGAGCACTGGGCGAGTCAATGTGTGATGAGGGCATTACCAGGGACCAGGGGCAAAGCTCCTACCCATCACAGAACGGCCCATGTCCCGAGCCTTAGCAATACCCGTCCCACTCTGGACATCTGATATCAGTGCTATTTTCAGACTCAGGGGGCCTGCCAATCCTCGGGTTCTTCTTGTTTTTCTTAACTTTGGTGTTTATTATTTTACTATCAAGAGAGGTTGCTTGAGATTCCTCATCTCTACACAAAATGAAAGATAGTTTTGAAGTACTGTCTGGAAAAATGGACAGCCTCAGTGGCTGCCATGGAGAATAAAATATGATAAAAACAAAAGCAGTTTGTTTTTTTTTTTTTTTTTTCTTTTTAAACATGCTGTGAGTTGCCGAGTTCCAAAGTTTTCAGTTGCTGTTGAGACAACAGAATAATAATTTTTTTTTCCCCTCAACTTTCTGGGTCAGGATCTTTCTATATAGCCCTGGCAGGCATAGAACTCATTCTGTAGACCCAGCTGGCCTTGTATTCACAGAGATCCACCTGCCTCTGTCTCCGAGAATGCTGGGATTAAAGGTGTTTGCCGCCACACCTGGCCAAGGAAAGTGATTAATTTAGCACCTTGCCAGGTATAAAACATTAAAGTGTATTATTAATTGACCATTCATGTCTGGTCCTAGGAAATTAAAGCAAAGGACAGACTACTTGGTGAGCTGCCATGGGAATTTCAGTCCCAAGTTTCAAGAGTTCTTTGCATGCCCAGAGTGAGCTGGTCACCTAGAAATATTTAAGAATAATGCAAGCAGTTTACAAGTATACCAAAGAGAGCCAGGCACAGGTGGCACAGGCATACACCTGTAAGCACTCAGGAGGCAGAGGCAGGTGGATCTCTGTGAGTCTGAGGCCAGCCTGGCCTATAGGTTGAGTTCCAGGACAGTGAAACATTGTGTCAGAAAAAAAGAAAAAAAGCATTCTGAAGAGAAATTCATACTCCCATTTTACTGTGTTCTCCTACCATGAAAGAACCCATTGTAGGGTGTGCTTTCGGGAATATTTTCTATTGTATTCTTTGTATTTGCTATCTCAAGTTAGTTTTTGTAAACAAAACTATTTTACAACTGCGGGGTGCATTTGAGTGATCCAGTCTACGCCAAAGTTTAGAATCACATGAGATGGCCACATTTGATTTCTTTGAGAGGTAGGACAGATTTGGGGACAGCCCGTGAAATTTCAAAGCAGGAAGCCATTTCTTCAGTGGCTGCTTTTGGCCTCAAAATCAGGTTAGTTTTCTTAGAACAAGCTGTGTGGGGAAGCTGAGTCAATTGAATATACCACATTCATTTCCAATTGATGATTTTTTTTCTTTCTTTTAGAAAACTGGAAATTTAAAAAACGTTGTTAGTTTAAAAATCACTGTTAACCAGTGTTCAATTTTATATTCATGAGAAAATGAGACTTTCAGGCTACCAGTAAAGAGAAGTTAATTCCTTGCAGTAGATGAATCAAAGAGTCTTGGGTTGAAGGGCTTGGAGGAGGTTAGGGGGCCTTTGTGCCTGAGGGATTGTCTCTGTGGGAGTGGAGAGGGAGAAAAGATCAGGAAGGGCCATGCCTGCTCAATGTGAGCCTGGGGGATGAAGCAAGGCCTGCAAGGCTCTTCTAGCTCGAGGTCAGAGGCATTCCTGCTCAGCATCAAGGACCAATGGATCATCCAGTGAGCAAGTCACAGAGCCTGGCTGGCTGGGGTAAGTAATGCTTTTCTGTGAACACAGAGAAGCCTCTAAGCCAACCCTAAAAACCCTTTAGAGGAACTGTTGACCAGTCTGTGTACCTCTTGGGAGTGTGACAAGGACAGGGTCTGGTGTAAGCCAAAGAGAATGGACTACAACCTACTAAAACTAGACACTAACATCTGCAGGTAAAGCATGTGTCTGGTGTTCTACTGTTATCACAGTACTTTTCCTTCTTTCCTTCCTTCCTTGCTTCTTCTTTTTTCTTTCTTTCTTTGTTTTGTTTTGTTTTTCCTCTGTATAGCTCTGGCTGTCCTAGAGCTTACTCTGTAGACCTGGCTAGCCTTGAACTCACAGAGATCCACTTGCCTTTGTCTCCCCAGTGCTGGGATTAATGGTATGTGCCACCACAGCCCAGTCCAGCAAATACAAGTTTTCTTAAGTGAATGCTGGTGCCCACTGTACGGCAGCTTACATGGCCAGACTGCTACAGTCTAATGAATCCAGCCAGGGACTAAACTCAAACATCCTTGGCTAGCCTGTGACCACTAACGTGACACCCTCCAGCCTGATCAAGAATTTGGTCCTACATGTAGCTTAATCCAAAGTCTAGACAAGCCAGTGCCCCATGAACTTCAAGGATCTAAGAGCTGTGCAAGAGACCCTGTGTGTGTGTGTGTGTAAAATGCTCAGAACATCATCTCGGTAGAGTCTAGGTAAGTGTTAGAAGTAGCACATATTCTCTGAGGTCCTTGTTTGAAAATAAAATTTCTAGGGGTCAGGGAGATCGCTCAGTGGGTTAAAGCACTTTCTGCTAAACCCAGTGACCCGAGTTCAATGCCCAGGACCCACACGGTGGAAAGAGATAGCCAACTTCTGCAGGTTGCCTTTTCACCTCTGCATATGTGATGTGCCCCAAGTTATTCCAACATATAAAATAACCAGCAAATAAATAAACATTACAGAAAAGAGAGAGATCAGTCATGCTCTCACACTCCCCCCAGCACCCCCAGAGACCCACAGTGTTCCCTTGTATCACTAGTAAAAATGATGGAGATGCCAATTTAGAGAAAGATCCAAGATGAGTCAGAGCGGGTGACTGTGGGAAAGTTAGGTTTCCAAAGGTCTTCCTGGTTTACCCATGGGATGCCAAGTTCCAGCCCCCCGGGGTGATTTTATATGTCTGAAACATTGGAAGATGCTGGTTGCAGGAGGAGCATGTTCACACACACGCCACAAAACCAGTGTAGATGTTAGGGGAGAAAAAAGCGTGGCAGGGAGTCGCCATTCCCTCTGAGGCAAATAACAGAGTACTAACTGGTTCCCCAGCCATTAGCTCTGACTGAAAACTTAGAGTTCCACAATTAGTCAGGGGAACCATTTGCAACCAGCATTTCCTGGAAGTTGGCTGCTGGAATTAAAAAAAAAAAAATTTTGACTAGACTATTGGCTATATGTTGCTCAGCTTCTTTTGTTTGTTTGTTTGTGTTTTTTGGGACAGGGTTTCTCTGTGTACCCCTGGCTGTCCTGGACTTACTCTTTTAGACCAGACAAACTTGAACTCACAGCGATCTAAATTCTTCTGCCTCCCTGAGTTCTGGGATTAAAGGTGTGTGCCACCACTCCCAGCTCTGCTCAGCTTTTCATGTCACTGCTCTGTGTGGAACTGGACATGAAATGGAAATGAAGTAAGAAATTTGGTGGATAGATGGCTTTGAATTCAGAGAAGAGTTGTGCAGTGGAGTCAATGAACAGCTCAACCCCTTCCCCGCTCCAGTCTCTCGGGTGTGAAAATAGATGCTTTAAGTTGTGTCTGATGTGTACTGCTGTGTCTTGCTCCCTGGACTCTAGGTATGGTGTGGAAAGCATGTTTTCTTGACATTTTGGATCATGTATCATGTAGGTCATTGATGTATGTGGACTCTTGGTCAGGACAAAGTTGCAGATCCTAAATCATACCCTAAAATGTCTATAGGGTTTGACATAGTTTAATTACTAACGGCAACCCAGAATACACACTTGATACTTTAGTTCTATACTTTACTCTTATTATAGAACTTTTATTGCAGAGCTTTTGTTCTATCACTTTTATTACAGTATCTTTGATACTCTGCATTTTTCAAAGGCTGTTCCTAACCCAGAAGAGCAATTTCTCATGCTTACCTGTGCGTTGTTAGTCCTTCAGAGCTGGGAAATCTGGGAGCCATGTAGTTTAGGCCCAGCTGACTGTCTGGGTTGAGAATAGAATCCTGGGAACAGAGTCCCAGTTCTTCCTTGCTTCCTCCAGCCGTTCTTGCTTACTGAAGAGGTAAACTTGATGGCCTGATGGTGGCTGTTTGGTTAGAAGTGATGGAAGTACCATATGGAATATCAAGGTGTAGGGTTAGGGAGGGACGTGACTAACCCTAGTTTGGTAGTTTTGGGGGGTGTATACCATGGTCTATGCCAAAGGTCAGTGAGTTTGTGGCCTTGAACTCCAAGATAATCCAAGGGTCTGAAATCCAAGCAAAGAACGAAGTTGAAGGAATCACAGCACTTGGAACCATACCATCTAAGAGAGCTATTGTTGAGCAGAAAGGTTCCTGATGTTCATCCTCCTTGTGATGTGCTACTGATGGGGGGAGTGTGAGCACTTATCTTGACCGCTGTGGGATGGTGGCAGCTGGGAAGGGTTTCTGCAGTGACAGGGGGTGTAACTGACTCTGGGATTCACAAGTATCTATGAAAGAGAGGTATAATGTCAATCTTTACTTCAGTTACATAATACCAATATAACCATATTCGTCTTGTGGTTTAAATCTCTAAAAGGAGGAATGACAGTAATCATGGCTTGAGGACTACGTGAAGGCAAGTTGTGAAGGTGTGTGGCATGATTTGTGGAGCCTAGCAAGCACTCAAAATGTTGCCATCCTGTAGACTAAGCAGATGTTTTCATCAGGGCTGATAAAGTGAATCTTTTTAGACACTCTGGGCTTTGGTCTCAGAGCTGCATAGTTCTCTACGGCCGTAGCACATGGCCATGGGAAATGCACATATAAACAGGTGTGGCTGTCTGTCAGTGGACTTTCTTTCTGGGCACTTAGGTTTGATAGATTAGTGTTATTCTTTCTTGGCAGTTAAAATATGTAAGAACCATCCGAGAGTGACATGTCAACAGGCAGTGAGCGAGCCATGTTTGGCTGACCTGTGGTATACACTTTAACCTGTTTAACTCCAAGGTATTATTTGGTTTTCTGGGGGCATGTCCATGTTTGGGGGAATGGTTGTCAGCGTTCTCTTGGTTGCTTCTTGCTTTGTACTACAGCAACCCCGGAAAGCCCCCGGGAGCTCATATGGATACCCACGGCCTTCCTCCTTCCTGCCAACCTCCACAAAGGACACTTGAGAGTACGGTGGAAGGGTTGGAGTATGTGGCTGGAATGTGGCTTTCTCAGAGCGGCCATGCAGCTCCGGATTTCTGTGGTAAACACATTTTGTTCGGAAAGTAACATGTTAGAACTGCTAAGATTTGAAAGTGGTTTCTCTGCCAGCTTAGAAATTTGTGGGGACACTGAGCTCCCATCATTTGTTGGGGGCCAAGGTATTCGAGGTTTCTGACACTCCAGAACCTAAGGAATGAGAATAAAGCCATACCTTCAATTGCAAGTCAAGGAGACACAGATGGTCATGTTTAATAAGCGTAATTCTAAAGTCCTTGTGTCGGAATCAGCCAACCATTTAACCACGAATAATGTTTTCTCTTGTGGCTTTCTAATTGCCCCACTTCCTCTTCGTCAGTTTCTAGAGTATTATGTCTGGCCTGTGTCTGATACTTCTTCCTTATAACTTCCTGTGCTGTAGATGTTTCTCACGAAGGATGGCTGTGAAGTAACTGGCATTCGTAGATGGTTCGCTAGTGTTTATCATAGTCGCTCTAGCACTCAGGGCATCCTGCACACCGAGTACCTGCTCTGCCAGTGAAGCACTTCCTCACTCTTAATGTATTTTCAAGCTTAGGGGGATAATAACATTTCACTTTCAGACACGAAAGAATTCTCTGTGCTGGCTAATATATTGAATTTACTGTTATTACAGAAGAATGTGTTATTACACATTCTTTACAGGGAAAAAAAAAGCTAGAAATGAACAAACAGAACTTTTCCCTGGGTCATCTCAGCTATATTTTCTTCTCTTTCTCTTTTCTTTCCTTTGGAGATATTATATTGCTATGTTGCCCATGAGAGCGCGGAGCTCCTGAGGTCAAGCAATTCTCTTGCCATAGCCTGGTTAGTAGCGTGGCTGTAGGTGCATGCCAGATTGCCTGGCTGAGCTACACTTCCAGGAAGGCCCAAGGAGCACTGAGAAAGTTTGCTGGGAGGAACCAGACTCCCGGAGGTTATTCCAGCAAAGTACCATTTTACCTAAGTGCACTGTTCCTAATTTCCACACCTTTTTGTAAGGCTACATAAGGCTTCCCAGATTTCATTACTTCTATGAACTATCTATGGCTTATGTGGTTTCATTATTCATGGGCTAAGGTTGTGGCCATCTCCAAGATTTTATTTCAGTAGAAAGGGGAAGAGACATTCGATATGAAAGGCTTTAGGATACTTATGATCACACCTACTGGTGACCTGCTGTATTTACTCTTTGGTGGTGGAACTCAGGAGTCCCTGTTGTTTAGGGACATTTTACAGTGTCCACAGCATAGGTAACTGATTTACTTTGGGATTATTTGGCTTCACAGAGGCTCAAGAGCAGAGGTAGAATTATGAGAGGGGGTAAAGGGGAAGTAGATGGGAGGGTGGGACTGGGAGGACAGGAGGGTGTGGGGCTGCGATTGAATGCAAAATGAACAAATAAATACATTAATGAAGAAAGAAAAGGAAAGAAAAGGTCAAGGCTTAAGAGATAGTTCGGTGGGTAAGAGCCCTTGCTGCTCCTGGAGTCCCAGTGCCTACCTGGTAGCTCATAGCTCCTTGTAAATGCAGTCCCAGAGAATCCAATGTCCTCTTCTGGCCTCTTTGGGCACCAGTTACCTGTGGTGCACAGACATACATGCAGGCAAAACACCCATCACATAAGTAAATAAATTAGAAAACAAAATAAGGAAATGTCAGGGATTCTCATGGGCCAAGGTTTCTGCAAAGGCCTTTAATAACATGTCACTTTGCCATGGACCTTTGGATAGTATGCCAAAGGGATCTAGTTTTGTTTTCTTTTAATTGTTTTGCTATTTACTTGGTGACAGGGCTCTGCTGCTAGATCATCCAGGTGAGGCTTAGCCAGGTGCCAGTATTTGTCTCCTTGAAAAGGGATCCACAAATTATAAAAAGCTTTTAGCTTCCTTCCCCCCAACATGGTTTTCCTTCTGCTTCCAGACTGAAACTTTCTCAACTTCTTTTGAAAAAGAAGAAACACATCTTTGTTGACAGATACATAGGATACTTGAGGTTAACTCAGAAACCACCCTTAAGACCTAAAACTGAAGAAGAGAATGAGACAGGGAACAATTGACTAAAGGGAGGAGCTGCTAGGCTGAGGGAGGAGGGCTTCCCTTGGCCTCTTCCCTGATTCAGAGAAAGAAACAAGGAGGTCTGAAACAAAGAAAGGCAAGTGTCTGAAGTAAGTCAGAAGATCTCATTCCCTTAGGGATTCTGTTTATTTTTTTTAAGCAGGGTCTCATAGCCCAGGCTGGCCTCAAACTTGCTAGGTAGCCTAGTATGACGTTGAACTCCTGATTTTTCTGTTTCTGCCTCCCAAATGCTGAGGTTACGCGTATGCAGTACCATATTTAGCCTCTTGTGTTTTTGTTTTCTGCTCGGTATACAGGCTCCAGTAACTCCTCTTTAGTTTAATAATAGGTAAAGTGTGCTGAGTTTTTGCCCTATCCTACTATTATTATTATAGCGATGTAGCTGTGGTGAAGGTTATGGAAACACCATCACATTTCCCCCTCGCTGGCAATTACTGAAACAGAGGGAAGTGTCGGTATCTATAACCTGGGTTGCCTCTAAAATTAACTGAAATCCTATGAGAGATTGGAGTAGAATGTTCTCCATGCACTTGAATGACTTCCCTTTTCTGATGCCACATGATACCATCAGCCGCTCTTTCTTCTGGGAATTCTCTGGCACTGTACCGTCAAAACAGCCAGGGAACTCTGATGCACAAAGCCTTTTCTCTTAGAATGACCTCCGGTTTCTCTTTCTTGTTTGCAAAACTATTCAACTGGCAAGCAAGGAACTAAGATCCTTTCAAACCTGTTATCAGGAGAGCAGTGTTTTTTTTTTTTTTTTTTTTTGTTTTTTGTTTTTGTTTTTTTTGTTTTTTTTGTCTCTAAACTTCTCCTTGCTTTGCTGACTTCTGACTGTTTGACTCTTAAAAATGAAACAAGTACCCCTGGGACACACAGTGAATCCCATAAAATTCAAGGAAGTGGCCAATCAGAGAAATGAACTTGCTCACATTAAGAGTTGACATGTAAGTTTTAGTCACAGTTCAATAAGGAAGGAAAGTTGGCAGACACATGGGAAGTTCTTGGCAGTGGAAGGAAGGGAGACAGGGAAAGCATGGAGGGAGAGAGGGAAAGAGCAAAGGGAGGGAGGAAGGAGAAAGGGCCTTTAATGGCTGGTTGGTTTAGGTAAGATGTTATGGAACTAGGCTTTCAGGGCTACATATGGCATTGTGTAAAAACAGACAGAAAGAAATTTTGGGCTAGGGAGACAGTGAAGGATGCTAGGAATCAAGATGTTACCAAGCCTTGGTCTTTTGGACAGTCTCACATAGGCATCTGGAAGTCAATTTGTTCTAGTCTGCTGGTAAAACCAAAACTTTTTGTCTACATGTTCAATTTTATAGTAATTACAGTCCTCTATCTTTTAAAGCTGATATGCTCGTGAATTAATTTTTCTTATAAAATTGGTTATTAATAATCATTATTTGACCATAGGTGGGATTTGAATGAAAACAAAACAAAACAAAAAAAAAACCTGTGGTTGATACGAGGTAATAAAGGACCACCAATACTTTCTGTGTTTTGAATGAAGATAGTTTATTTATGTAAAAAATTTCAGCTGACTTGCTGTGATTTTGGGCAAGTCTTTAAAAAATTTTTTTTAGGGCTGGAGAGATGGCTCAGTGGTTAAGAGCACTGTCTGCTCTTCCAAAGGTCATGAGTTCAATTCCCAGCAACCACATGGTGGCTCACAACCATCTATAATGTGAACTGATTCTCTCTTCTGACAGATGTAAATTCAGATAGAACACTCATATACATAAATTAAATTAAATTAATAAAAAAAAGAAAAAAAAAGAGTTGTTTCTTTAAAAAATTTTTTTTTATTAATTATTTATTACAATTTATTCACTTTGTATCCTGGCTTTGGCCCTTCCCTCATCTCCTCCCAATCCTTCCCTCCCTCTTCTCCTCCTTTGCCCTTATGGGCAAGTCTTTTAAAATATACCGAATATCAACTTCATTTTAAAAACCAAAGAATTTCTAACCCGAAAAACTATATTAAGATCTAATGGGGAATGAAACTTTAGATGGCAGAACAAACAAACAAACAAATAGCCTTATATATAAATAAAGGTTCTTAGAATGCTTGAGATTATCAGGGCCCAGTGGAATGCAATGTACTTCGATTTATTTCCTTAAGTATTTTGTTCAAGCTTCTTTGGTGGGAGGGGTTAGTTGCCACCACTGATTGGAAAACAGAAGTCAGTTCTCCGTCAGGTCCAAGGAAAATACTGATTTGACTGTGGAAGCATCTAGAGATTAGAATCTGAAGGCCTAGGTAGGAGAGTTAACCCTGCCACTGACAAACCAGGAGAGAGAGAGATCTCTTCCACTTCACCAAAACCTCCATGTTGTGGCTTTATGTATAATTTCAGCAGAGCTCCTGGCAATCCTTGAAGTGACTTTTAAACTTCTTGGACAATCAGCCTTCAGGATAAAAACAGGAGTGTCTTGAGAGAGCAGTAGAAAGCCATTTTAAATAGTGGTCACTCCCTGGTTTTCCTCCTGTTTAATTATGTTGCTAATTATTGGGGCTGTTGTCTTCCTTCACCTCAGTTGGCCATTCTTCACCAGCCACTGGGCACAGGCTCACACTCAGGCATTCACACACTCTTCCTGTTCTGGCTTCTTCTATTCTGAAGAAGAAAGCGGCTGGAGAGTACTCCTCCCACTTAATTGCAACCCTGCTAAAATGGGGGATGGGGAGGGATTGCCATAATTAACAACCGCCTCTGGTGACTCAGGCCTTTGGCAAGTCTTCTTAAAGCTTCGGCTTGTGTGTAGGGAGGGTAGAAGAAGAGGTGAGTAAGAATCGGCATTCACTTGGATGGGTTCCATACCTGTATTATGTAAACATATGTATTACGTAAAATTGTGTAAATCATGACCCTCATAGAGGGGAGAGTATGTGACCCATTTGTACATTAGCTGCAGCTGTAGGTGATGGCTGCTTCATAGTCTCAAGACTCAGGTTAAAGTTTCGAGCGTTGACACCCACTGGACGTGTCTTTGGTTTTACTAGAATAGCAAAGATAAATTCTTTTGTTTGTTACTGGAAGATTTTTTGTTTGTTTTATAACATGCCCCGTGTCATGAAAGCTTTAAAAAACTTACATGTTATTACTGATATATCCAAAACAGAAGAATAGGGCAAAGCACAGCAGTTTATTCTGACCCTGTGTGGCTCCATTACCCCTCCACCCACTCATCCATCTATATGACATAATCATTTAGTTTAAAATCAGTGCTGGTTGTTTTACGTGCTGCTACTGTTGTCTCTAATTTTCAGACACTACCTGGATATTTTTCTACGACACTTTTTTTTTTTAAGAATACATGGAAACAGGGATAGTGAGACAACATAGTTTATGATTTTGCTTGAGCCGCTCATAGGAGAAGTGTGCTGTGGTTGGTGGTGAATAAGACAAGAGTGTGAAGCGTACTACACAGTGATGTCTCTAAATCCTAGCTTCTGTTCTGATGTAGCCCGGGGTGACTAAATCACTGGAGGGTATGGGTGGGACCATTCTTGGACCAGGACACATCAGATCCTCTCGTTTCTAATCCGAGTTCTTTGGAACAGGCTATGCTAACCCCAAAATAGTTGTTCTCAGAAACTGGTGGAAAGAAGAAATGGCTGTCGTTAATCTACTGACTCTGAAACTACTTATTGCGTTATTATTATTAACTAGGAAGAAAAATTTACTTTAGTCCTTTATCCTTCTCTCTGCCTTTCCCCTCTTCTCTCTCCTCCTTCTCTTCTTTCTCTTTTTCTCTTCTTCCCTACTTCCTTACCCTCCTCCCTCCCTTCCTCAATCCCTCCCTCTCTTTTTTCCCCTCTGTCCCTCTCTGTCTTCCTCCCTCTCTCTTTCTGTCCTTCCTTCCTTCCTTCCTTCCTTCCTTCCTTCCTTCCTTCCTTCC
>NW_026593286.1:13734118-13768003 GCF_907164565.1 Psammomys obesus
TCCTTCCTTCCTTCCTTCCTTCCTTCCTTCCTTCCTTCCTTCCTTCCTTCCTTCCTTCCTTCCTTCCTATTTCTGTGCTTTCTTTTTTCCTCTTCCACATTTTCCTTCTGGTTCTACAAGATGTTTTCTAAAGAGGCAAGACGTATGGAAATTAACTTGCCAATGTCACAAAAGAGATGATACCTGCAAAGTCTTGACCCCACCCCACCTTCTGGAGCCGGGTAACTGACCTCCTCACAGTAGCCGTAGTGGCTAATCAGAAGGAGCAGATAGAAATTCTTCAAAACTGTGCTTCATTTAGCCCCTGTTGCTCTTTTTCATTAGACATAAGAGGAAAACTTGTCTCTATCAATAAAACACACTGAAAACTAAAATTGACAGCACCAGTCCAAAATAAAAATAACAATACAAGTGCCACCAAAACCTAAAGTTCGTCCCTATAAAGACCAAAACAAATATCAGCATAAAAGGAATTGTACCGAGTTTGTCTTAAGCTAGTTGCTTTCTTTTCATTTAGCTTAGGCTTTTTGCCCTGGGCATTAGGCAATGGGACTTCCTTCTTTACCTGTCATCATTAATCTGGACTCTAAAGTATAGGTGTCTGGCTCAGGCCAGGTGGATTTAGAAAGCTTTGCTTCCATTTTGGATTTGTGAATGGGTTAGGTCTGAGGTGAACTGGGCATTGGTGGACATAGATTGGCAGTTTATGGTCTTCAGAAGAGGAAATGGCATCAGACCTGACAATGTGCTTATTTCACAAACTTGGGAACTTCTACATGTGCCATCCAAGTTCTGTGTCCATTTCTCTCTCAGTCTTGGGCTTCAGGAAAGGTCTTTCTCCATGCTGTTTTTCCATTCCTGGTAAGGGAGGGCATCTGGAAAGGGGTGAGGGGACTGGGACTGTCTGAGGATCACCACATGGGGAAACTTTTGTTTGTATTTTCACAAACTCTCTCTTCTTGATAGCCAGCCTTTGAAACTGGTAAGAAAGCTAGTTCAGATGGCTAAGAAGCTACCTCATGGCAGACCCGAGGAGGCTCAGCGCATGTTTGAACTAACCTGCCTGTAGCTTGCCGCCGTGACATGAAGCACCCCTTACTCAAAGCTTTGGCATCACCTTGCCTGTTGCATGGCGACAAAGAAAAGACAACATTTCAAAGCAGTCATTCCTACTTTGAACTGGTTATCCATTTAGCAGTTTGACTGTTTTCCCTGGTCTTCTAAAGAGCCCTTTGGTGGGCTATGACACCAGTCTGAAAGCCCACCTCTCGACTGGAATCATCGGACACCTTCTGGAGATGCTGGAGGGGACCCTGGGTCTCTTCTTATGTGTCATTTCCCCCCTTCCACCCCCACCCTGGGGAAGTACCTCCCTCACAGTGCAGAACCCAGGAACGAGAGTGATGACATTGATGTTGTTAGTAATCCCTCTGCTGAGCCTTCTCTGTTTCCTCCAGGAGGAAAGTTTCCTTTTTTCATTGATGTTCGCTTATTACCTCTTGCTATCTTCCAACAAGCAATAATTGACCCAGATAAGATTTGGATTTTGAAAACAAGCTCCCTGTGCCCACCGCCCTTTCTTCTTTCCAGAACCCAAGAGAAAACAGAAAGCAAAGAGCCAATCTTAAAATGCCATATGGGATGTGTCAGCTACAGCAAGGGCACATTATTTTGATCTCTATATTAAAGATCTTAAGCTCACAAAGTCTAAAGCTCTGTTATTTAATAAACAATGTATCTAGGTTTTTCAGCCCTGAGAGGACCGTTTCATCTCTCTGTTGCCCCAGGGCATGGCGCTGGTCCCTCTTCTCTTTACTCTTTCTTTGGCCCTGGGGAGGGGTGCTAGGAAAAGGTATTCCCCTTTTTGAGTTTAGATTCCATAAATTATTCATATCTACATCCCCGGTAGTAAGGATATCAGCCACCTCATAAACATCCAGTAAATGTTGGCTGAGTGATGTGTGATTTGGTAGTGACCCTGTTTGCTCCCTCAGAAGGGGATGGCCTCAGGGTTTCTTATAATGATTCTGTACTTTTGTCAAAGATGAATTCTGTAGTTTAGTTCACTTACTTATTATCTTCTTATTCTGCTCTCCCAGCAAGGCACACAAAGCTGCTGTACTATTTAACTTTCTTCTTAAGTCTGCCTTTCTTCTAGTTTTCAAACATCTTGTGTCATGCTAATCCTGGCCAAGCTTATGTGTGGATCAGGCTGTGGGGTTTTGTGTGCCTTTGGGTAGTCTTGTCTTAATAAGGGTTGGCAAAAGCATTCTTTTGTTTTCAAGGTTCTCTGTGTAACTTGTTACCTAGAACTATCTATGGAGCCTTTGTTTATTTGTTGACTTTGAAACCATTTATGCACACAACGGCAAAAATAGTTGATAGTGGAAAATACAAATGAGGACCAGGCTCTTGTTTGTCTTTGTCAGTTTGCCCTTGGCCTTATTGAACATACTGTGTCTTATTTAAAGTTCTGTAAACATAACTTGGTTTAAGTTTCATAGTCAGAGTTCTTTCTTAGTAACCATACTTAACACAATTTTTACATGCACACCACACACACATACACCCCAAATCCTGCTAAACTTACCCCTTACCTTTCCTGTTCATGTTTTCACAACTGAGTTCCAGAATTGACTAATTTCTGTATCAAGACCTGTGCACCAGGATGGGAGAAAAATGATGGCTTTGGCCACAATTTTTTTTGTAAGTTGTCCCTCACTCAAATGACAAAGCTAAGCAGGTCTTACATTAGGGTAGCCTTGGCTTTCACTCTGAGCCTCATTTTTTTTTTCTCATCTGTTGTTTGGGAATGACAAAGATGAAGGAAGGTGTACACAGAGAATTTGGCTGTGAGCATGGCAGGGTAGGATCAGCTACCAAGGAGCCAATTTGCCTATCTTGGTAAAGAAATAATCACAAGAAGGGTTTTCAGATCCACAATCTACCCCTAGTTACCCATTTTACAGTGGTCTATGGCTTCTGAGAGAAACTGCTCCACATGGCAAGAAATGAACCATACTTGGACTGAAAAAATGTGGTTTTAATTCGGCCACAGTAACAAAAACAAAAGCTAAATCCCCCTTTGAAATTGGTCCTTTGCAATATGGATTTCTTTCCCCCCATGGGAGAAATTTTTTTTTTTTTCTGCACAGAAAGAAGGCATGTTTGGGAAAGAAATGCATCTAGAAGTGATCATTTGTTTTCTCTCATACCATCAGTGAAATTAATAGTCATCAATGTAAAACAAGAACATTTCTAATATCCAGCAGTTTCGATAAAAGGGGGTAAAGGGGATCCCAGGTACATGGCAACTGGACATGGCAGCATGGTTTTCCTTTCCCCATCGCAGAGTTTAGTGTTTCATTTGTAACACCTTAGCAATTCCTGCTTATTGGTGAGAGACGAAAAATGTCTGCTCTTGCAATGATCTGTAGTGTTGTGTTCCCCTGACTCCCCGAATAAATTCTGTTGAATATCTATGGGTTGTCACATTTCGGTCAGCAATGACTGCATCAAGCTGTGCTGACAAAATGTCCCGACATAATTGTTAATAAGCATTATCATTTTAAGCATGAAACAGTTTAGCTAATGATTTATCTCTTACAACCCAGAACTTGGGGCAGCTGTACAAGTCGTCTCTTTAGCAAATCAAGTAATTTCTTTAACAAAATGTTAAGCACAGATGGGCCATAAGCTGTCAGTTAACTATTCTTGTGCCTGCATCTGCCGGCTTTCAATGCACTGTTTTATGCATCTAGCCAGTCACTTAGCCGCGGCTCAGTGAAAAGCTGAACCTACTCTGATTGGCAAATAAAATGTTCATTTGTCTCTTCTTCCTATTGTTTTGTTTTGGTAACACATGTCAGCAGCTCAATTACCCAGTTCATTAACAGCTCCCAAAGGACACGATGGCCAGCCTGTGATAAGAGGGCAATTGTGGCCCATATGGCCAATAATGGCCTCTTTCTTGGCAATTGTAAACAGAAGTCACTTGGCCCTTTGCCTTTCAGAAGTACCGTTTTCCTGTTCCCCCGTCAGCGTGCAAATTACCTTTCTTAGCTAGAACGAGCTAGCGACTCTTAGGGAGCCTGGATACCCGTTGCAGCCCCAGCTCTCAGTTTTAATTATGACTGACTTTTAAGCTCTTGAGGGGAAAGTTCTTATCGTAGGAGACTATTCTTAGAAAGCTGTTAGCCGATTAATTAGTTGACTAATCAGTTTTCCTAATTGAATAGCAACACATTTTCTTGGGGGATTTAGGCTTTTTTTTTTCTCTCTTTGAAAGGCTCCAGTGGCAGTTATTATGGGGTTTTAAAAGTTATTATTTTTTAATAATAACTTTTAGAGCATGTAGAAGTCGTTTGTGGTCGTGTGTGTAAGAAATAGTGATATTCTTCTGTGTGACAGTTGGATTCAGGTTGCTAATGGAATTCTTTTCACACCACACACATACACACACACACACACACACACACACACACGCACGCACACACACGCACACGCACACGCACACCATATCACATCCCTCAAGACAAAGGGTTTAAGAAGACATTGGGTTAATTGGCTCAGTGTCAATCTATCCTAAACCAATAAAGGATTTTTTTTCCTCGATTTGAGCCCTTGAAAGGAAGTGCTTGTATAGTTATAGGTTGACCAGTTCCTGCACCCTTCCGCAACATGTCTCGTGAAGAGCATTTCCAATGATCAGGACCCACAGAGGCATGAATGAATGGAAGGGGACAGAAATCTTGCTGTCCCACAGTGCTGTAACAGGAAGGCATTGTAGTGGCTAGCCGGCGGGTGGTAGCTGGTGGTGGAGCCCGCCACCTAGAGAAAGGTGTTTCAGGCACGTCAGATGAAAATCAGGCCTGGAAACCGGTAGGATGCAGGTGCGTTTGGAGCTGTGCTACCCAGAGCCTCGAGGCACGTGGCCATCCTGCTAGTCTATTTGCTAACTCTTATCTTAAATAAACACCGAAGGGCTCATGTTGAGCATTGGAAATCTCTCCCCGTGAGAGGAGCAGGGGCCCTCCTGGACCCACGCTACTGGGCCATATTCATAACCAATCTGTACTCTCCTCCCAGGGCAGCAGGCTCTGAGGGAGTTGTTGAGTGTCAGGGTCTATTTGTGTTATTTTGATTAGCACCAACCTGGCAGGAGCTTATTTTCCTTCTAATGACCTCATGCTGGGAGGCGACAGCTTTGAAGGGAAGAGCTTGGGTCTGAGGGGAAGGGGATCCAGGAATGTTTCTGCAAGCCAAAAGACCAGGCACCGGGCAGACCTGGATAGGTAACGGGCTTCAGGGTCTTAATTAGATTTAGTGTTCTTGAAAGTATCTTTCCTTGGGAAAGCCCTGCACAGCCTTGTCAGAAACTGCTCAAACTCACTCACTCACTCATTCTCTCTTTCTCCCTCTCTCACACACGCATACAAATTTGCTAAGAATACTTTTGTCATCACTTTTGGAATGGAAGTGATAGATGAAATTAAGAACAAAACAAAACAACCATTACTCCTCACACCTAAACCATTGATTAGATTATTAAATCTTTCTTTGTCTATCAGCTGAGAAAATTGCAGTTACTCACGAAGGGGGTCTAGCTTGGAAGAGGAAGGAAGTGATCAGCAGTAGAAGTGGGGGGTCAATGGCATAATGGAGAGTGAAAAATAATTAAAATACATTATGATGTGTAGAAATATAGTGAAACCATTATTATACATAATTAACATAAGCTAAGAAAAACTTTGAAAAGTCAGTTATTTGAATACCAATCTAGGATAAGAATTCTGGAAAAAATAATTTATTGCTTGATGGCTTGTTAAGTAATGTACTGGTTCTTGCTCTACCTTACTTATTTTTCCCCCCAACTTTTGGTTTGTTCTTTCCAGATGTATGATTCCTTTATTTTCTTGACATAGGTACAGTTTTAAAAACACTAAAAACAATGTCCTGGTTTACTTTGTAGCTTGTAAATTAATGTGGACGAGAAGCCTGCAGGTGCCCACATCTCTGAACTGGCTTGGATTAACCCCTACTGTGCATCCATTTCAAACTCCCCCTCCTCCCTTCTCTAGGAAAAAAAGAAAAAAGAAAAAAGAAAGAAAGAAAAAAAAAAGAAAAGAAAAACACCCAACCTCCTCTTTCTCATCCACTCTGGCTTTCTTTGTGTCTCCTGCACCCTGCCAGGCAGGTGTCAGAACCCTGAATGAGGGTAAATGCCCCGTTGATGGATTCCACAGATGGAGCGTGGAAATCGCTAGAATAGGACTCAGCCACAGGCCATTTCTTGGGATCCAACAAAAGCCTCCAAATAAGTCAACAAAAATCTCAGAGATCACAAAGGGAAAATGTCATTTGTCATTTACTCTGGGTCCGCAGAGGGAGTATCATGTCTTGCTTCGTATCCTGACTTTCACCCGAGCAAACACGGGAGAGGTCATTTCACGTCTCTGTCAGTGTGAAGGGGCTGCTTCAGATCTGCAACTGCTCGCTGGTCCACGGAGCCCTAAAACTCCCAGGCACAGGAGACCCAGCAATCAGCCAAGGGGCGTAGCAAAGTTAGAGCCAGCGTGTTAAAGATTTTCCAGAATATGCTGTAGTCACCTTCAGGCACAGTGTGAAACGGAAGGATTCTTGTTTTTGTCTTGTCCTTTTATCAGTGGACTAAAAAGGGGACAAGGTTAGTCCTGAAAAATAGAAGCTGAGGGAAAGACTGGTGGGGTCTGATCTGGGGCCATTTTAGGGAAATGAAGGATGACTAGGAAGTTGGGCCTTCTGAGATGTCCCCGTCTTCTTTCTTGTCTGTAAATCCCATTGTATTATATCTAGGGCAAAGCTAGAGTTGAAATGGCAGTCATGTTTTGAGTCTTTAATTATTCAAATAAAAGGGCTTGCTGAGAAGAAAGACACTAAGCCAAATGCATGCCATGAATTACTTTGTTTCTCCCCCCCCCCTTTTTTTTCCTGTCTCCCATCCCTGAATTATATTTGTCTGGAAACCAATAATTACAGAATTCCATGTGACTAATTCCTTATAAAATTGAGGCAAGATTTCATGTATAATAGTGTTAAGTAGGATGAAATATTTCCTGAGGCTACAGAAGAGGTCACAAGGGGCTAAGGGACAAAGACACACTCTCTAATTCTCTAATTCCGTCTTTAATTAAACTTCATGGTTAGGCCACTGGTGGTCATACTTTCGCCTTCTCGTCCCAGTTTGATTTGTTTCTAAAGGGAGAATTTGTCTTCCTATGGGTGTGACAGTTGTCATATTTCTTCATTCTTTTTAGTGATGACATTCATTCTCCCAAGTTCAATCTTAGGAGCTAAAGTGAAATCAACAGGATTACTGAAAATTTGCCTCTGAAAATATAAAATTACACTGAGGTAGACAAAGACACCATGGATTTATAAGAATAAAATACTGAGTTAAGTTAGGCTTGGTGGCACATGCCTGTAATCCCAGCACTCAGGGAGGCAGAAGCAGGAAGAGTTCTGTGATTTTTGAGACCAGCCTGGTCTACAAAGCAAGTTCAGGACAGCCAAGGCTACACAGAAAAACCCTGTCTTGAAAAACCGAAAAAAAAAAAAAAAAAAAAAACCCAAACAAACAAATATACTGAGTTAAACATCCAGTTACCCAGAGAGGGGTTATGCTTTCCAGAAGTCCTGCTTTTTTTTTTTTTCTAAATAACTTATAACTGTCCCTACCTATATATTTCAAGTTTTTCATTCTTTCACTTTTGTTGAAGGACTGTACGGCTCTTGATAGCCTTTTACTAAATGCATTTCAATAAAAGAAAAACCTCTCCAAAGAAGACTTTAATAGAGATATAAAATGAGTAATCATGTCAACTGGTTGTGGTTAGTTCTGGGTTCCAAGCTGCCTCTGGAGTTAGGCCCAGGAAATGGTTTGTGATGGCTCTTAAGGAGACTGCAAGGTTAAACTGTTTTAATCTTCTTACATCTATTCAGTATCTTGGCAAAATGGGTTCACTTCTTAAGAATTTTATTGTTTAAAGAAACTAGACCTTGAACTTTTAGAGAACTCAACAAAGTTTCGCCAAACTGAATTCCACCAGGAAAGTCTTTGGTTTTGTGTAGAAAATTATGAGTGCAGCGGTGCCGTTCCTGTAAATTTTTATTTGTTTCGGGCAGGGTTTGGAAATTTGAGAGAAATGGTAACAAAGGGGGGCTATCAGCTAAATGATTGACATCTGAATTCCTATTTTGGTTCTTTTCTGCCTCTTCAAAAGGACTGTGTGTGTGTGTGTGTGTGTGTGTGTGTGTGTGTATGTGTGCTATTTAGAGAAGACTAAGTGACAAGAGACAGAGCAAATCATGTCTTCTGAAGTCATACAGGCCTGGGCCAAATCTTTAGCTTCATTCGCTGAATAACTCTAGGGTTCTCAGTTTCTTTTTCTGTGCACAAGGTGAGTAAGCCTTTGCTTTGCAAAGAGGGAGAGAGGGAGAGAGAGAGAGAGGAAGAGAGGGAGAGAGAGAGAGAAAGGGAGATCTTCATCATCCTAGAGAGTTTGATCCATGGCCCCTTGAGACATTGAAATAAAATGATGTGGAAGTCAGAGAATGGATTGTGGAGGGATATTGAAAACAGAGTAAAAAAAAAATCACAGTGAAATAACATTCAGGGTTGAGAGTTAAAAAAAAATCTGTGAATTGTGTTACAGTTCAAAGCAATAGTATTTCATTTTAGGCCGTGTAATGCATACAGATGTGTATTTTTAATGAGAGCTATTCTGAAATTTGAACTTTGAAAACACTCACTCTAATGAGTCCTAGAGCAATTTTTGCATATGAGCATATTAGTGAGATCATACAGAATCTTGTTTCTAGAGCCTAGAAATTTATTGCTGAGACATCTCCCTGTTTTGGTCTCAAGGCACAACATCAGGCATTCTATGAAGAAAAAAAAAAAAAACAAACCCTATAATTTCTTTTGTTCAAGGTGCCTTAAAAAGGTTTGTTTTCCTTCCTGTATTGTATGTAGGATCCACTATTCAGTCTGTTCTACTAGCCTGAATAATGCAGAATATGGATAGTAGACAAACTACAAGAAAACAGTCTTTGAATGCTATAAAATTGGGACTTAATTAAAATTGAGATTTGCTCCTGTTGAAAACAGAATGATCCAAATTCACTGAATTGTTGTGAATTAGGTTCTGCACAAATGTTCCCTTTTACTGCTATTGAGTGACAGAAGAAATAGTATTTCCATTTTAGAGCTCGATTTTCCTAGCTGGTCTATTAACCTTGGATTGCTGACTTTACATATTTTAAAGCCCACATCCTTTTGGGGTTTACAGATGGGGAGCAGTCACAATTAGCTTGTAAAATTGTAGCTTTGTATTGCCAAAAAATGATCAGTTGGTTCAAATAATTTTCCAGTAGAGAAATCAAGGAAATAATTTCCTCTCTGTCTCCCAAAATGCTACTGTCTAGCACTTTCCACTTCAGTTTAGAAGCAAAAGTAGTGATTTGTTAGAGTGTTAGAGAATTTTATTTGTGGTAGAAAAGGCTGTCCTGTTGAGTTAAAAAAATTTCTGAGTATTTTTAATTGCTGACTTGTTGTAGTTCCTCAAAACACACACACACACACCCCTATAATCTTCTTTGAAAAAAATTAAAAATTATTCCCAATACATACACAGCTATACAAATGCTTGAGAAGCCTTGAAAATAAGTTTTAAGAATTCATAGACCCAAACACCTCTACACAGATCTTGGGAGGCTAACAGAGAGCAGTGTCTCTGTCTCAGAGAAGTAGACTGCCAGAGACATCAGTGTCAGAGGAAAACTGAAAATTTGGCCATGTACTTTTACTTATTCTAATTACTATTGCAATTATTAAGGACCTGCTGTGTGCCAGGATCTAAGCATGAGCAAATCAGGGAAGAGGGCCTTGAGTTCACAGAGTTTATTTTCTGGATATTGATTGTTAGATAAAAAACAAGGTGGTCTTGACCCTCAGGATTAATTCTTGTTGGTGCTTATAAATGCGACCAGTTCTTTTCTTCAGAAACCAGAGATGATTCTGATTAATTGACCTGACAGCTCATGGCACATCATATTTACTTGGGAGAATTTAATAACCCCAGAGAGTCCCCAAGGAAACGTGAACATTTCCACATACCTTTACCCTAATAGGATCGTAGTAACAGAATGTAGATGTGAAGACTTAGGGTTCTCCCAGGCAGGGGAAGCTTCTAGAAAAACTTTTTAGCTGGGTTGAGCCTTGTATCTACCTTCACGGTGGAAAGAGTCACCAGAACAACAGAAACCTAGAATGGGGAAGGAAAATGGTCTGCAGAAATGAAATTGTCTTCTTGGGGAACAGGCCATTCGCTTCTGTTGGAGTGTCGTGTTTACTGTGTAAGCATACATAAGAAAAAGTGACGATTGTAGGTAAAGTGTGGCAGGAAGTATTTTATATGCTTGGGAATTTTGAAAGGGAAAGGAAATAATGTGGAATATTTGCTGGCAGTTGTTCATCAGGTATCATCCAACACCTGTCTCGCTATCACCTGAGATTGTATCAGAGATGCAAATTCAAAGAGCCCAGCTCCTAGCTACTGATTCCCAAACTGCCAACCTATGTTTTTCTGAGGCCTCTGAGTTTATTCTGCTGGTCCACGTGCCGAGAACCACTGCTCTCAAATTGTGTTCATTATTGTTTTGTTACTTAGCTCACATTTATGTTCATGTAGGTTGTATTGATAGCTGTTGAGTTTTTATAACATAATTCGTGACCTGTTTTATTTAGTGTGTTAATGTTCCTTTAAAATATTCTCATAGTTAAAGAAAGTCTTTTTTTTTTTTCTCTCTCTCTCTCTCTGCAACATGGTTTCTCTGTGAAGCCCTGGCTGTCCTGGAAACTCATAGAGATCCTCCTGCCTCTGTCTCCCAAGTACTGGGATTAAAGGAGTGTGCCATCCCTATCTCCCAGCCCCCAGCAGGAAGTCAGTTTTTACAGTTAATACCTAAAACAGAATCTATCTCAAATGAGATAATTTTCTGTTAAATTAGGCCAGGGTAAGTAAAAATCCAAGCACGTGACATAGCACAAACTAAGTGTGTATGTTTTATATATATGTTTTGTGTATGTAAGTATGTATGTTTTGCTTTTATGTGAAGTACATTTGGTCCCAGGTTTATTTTCTTTAACTTGTCACATTAGGTGGCTAACTCACTGCTTCCTCGCTTCAAAGTCTTTAGCTGTGCATCCAATATAGAAGTATTAAATTATTAGAAAACTTACAGTCACACCTAGGGATTCATTTCACCTCTTGGGAGGCTTATGACTTGTACTAACATGCAGTGAAGTTTTAACTTCTGTAGGACACAGTTAGATTTGCTCCTAAGATGTTAGAAGTACTGGGGCCAGGGAGAGAGCTCCAAGCCCGACAACCCGAGTTTGCTCTCCAAGACTGACAAGGAAAAAACTGGCTCTTAGAAGTTATCCTCTGACATCCTTAGGTGTGCTGTCACCCCAGTACCCCCTTATTCCCCACTCTCAATTATGTACATAACAAACCTTAGAAAGGAACTTAGATCCAAAGCTGGGTGTGACAGCCTACAGTCGGGATCTCCACTACCTGGAGGCTGACACAGGAAGATTATGGGTTTGGTACCAGCTTGGACTCCACAATGAGCTTGAAGCTAGTCTGGCTAAGTAGTTGGACCCTGTGCCAAAAAAACCCAAAAAACTACGAGTATAGAGCACATTGTGTTTACCTGCTGCTTCTCTGATCCTACCGGCCTGAGTTGCAAACAAACAACCACTTTGTTGAGTCATTTCTCTCCTTACATGCTTAAGTGATTCCTGGGGATCAGACTCACGCTGTCAGGCTTACTTGGCAAGCGCCTCTGACCACTGGGTAATCTTGTTACCCCTACCTTGATGTTAACTTGAGGTTTCTGCAGTTTTCTGGCTGCTGTGGCCATTTGCCCCAGCGCATCTCAATCCCTTCTCCAGCCCCAGGTCTTTGGGGGAGGTTTTAGGGTGCATTTGGATGTGCTCAGGGGCAAAGTTGCTGTGGCTCCTCCTCCTGTCTCAGACCCTGTCCTGATAGCTGTGGACAGCTCTCTGCCCATTGCCCAGTGTCAGGTAAGGGCGGCTCTCCTGCTCAGTGCCCTGGCCTTGCACGTCTTCTAATCCCAGGAACTGCAAGTCAACGGGGAAGAAGAACCATGTACCCCCTCTTTCCCCATTAAACAATGGTCTAAAAATGGCCACAAAGCTTTTCAAGCTCTTCTCATAGCATCTTCCTTTAAGAATTCAAATCTTGCCAGGTGATGGCATACGCCTTTAATCCCAGTACTCAGGAGGCAGAAGCAGGCAAATCTCTGTGAGTTTGATATCTACAGAGCAAGTTCCAGGACAGCCATGAACAGAGAGGGAGGAGAAGAGGGAAGGGGCCATAATCGGGATGTAAAATGAATAAATAAAAATTAAAATAAAAAAAATTAATTAGTTAAAAAAAGGATTCAGATCTTGCTTTTACAGGCGAAGTGGGTTGTTCATGCCATTTCTATCTCGTTTTCTGGATCTCCTCTTTTTTGCATACTGAGTCATAGAGCTCACCCCCCCCCCACATTAATTTAGAAAAGTACAGGCTGCTTGGGAAAAAGCAACGGTAGAGTCTTTGGTCCTGTGCATTCATTCAGTGCACTGAGAAGGGCCTCAGCTCTGGTTAACGTTCTCTTGAAAATTGTGAGAACTTTTGAACAGCGGGTCTACCCTTCCCTTTTTGGCCTGGGCTCCTGCAGTCAGGCAGCTAATCCAGACTGCTACTCTACCTCAGCAGAGACTTTGAACTTCACTTTAGGGATGGTTCACCAGACACTGTCTCCCTTTTGGATTAGTTCTTGGGATTACCATTAATAAAACAGAAATTCTCCTTAAAGCATTTTGCAGTTTCTGGTGATGCACTACTGATTTTTTTTTTTTAAAATAAATATCAGTATTAGAGTCTGTAGTATATGGGAATCCTGTAATAGTGTGCTATTACTCATTAATTTTAGATACTAAGTCAGTTTTAAAATATTCTCAAAATAACAATGATTTAAAAGATAACACTACCTTTTAAAATTAAAATGTAAAGTTAGCATACTAAAGAGTTGGTTTCATTATGGCATTTTTCAGACTTACATGTCATTATACTTAACTTTTATTTGTTCCCATCCAGCAGTAGTAAGAACTTATCAGCAAATGAACTAAGAGATGGAAATGGTGACACACACCTAACATCCCAGCACTTGGGAGATTGAGGCAGGAGGACTTTGAGGTCAAGGTCAGCCTGGGCTATGTGTTTCATTCATTACACAGACAAGTGCTGTAAGTACAGCACCGTGAAAGTGGAATGAGGCCCGCCCTTGTCTGCTAAGAGCTCAGAATAATAACAGATACTCAGGGCAAATACTTGTAGGGGGATTTGCTGCAGGGAGACAGAGTAGGGGAAGAGGCTGAGAACCACTTAATAGCCCTGTAGTGCTATGTGAAGGGGCTCTGTGTTCGTGCGAAGACACTTGAGAAAGCACTTCAGGCTCTCCGTCGCTGTGGCTGGGGAGACTTGGTTTATGATTTAACTTTACTGTGCTTCTTTCCCCCCCTCCCCCCATTCCTGTGCTTTTAGCCTCCGCGCCTCAATCAGACGAAGGCTCGGACATTGACTCTGAACCTGATTTGCCGCTGAAGAGGAAGCAGCGCAGGAGCAGAACCACTTTCACCGCGGAGCAGCTGGAGGAACTGGAGCGCGCTTTCGAGAGAACCCACTACCCAGACATTTACACCAGGGAGGAGCTGGCCCAGAGGGCGAAGCTTACCGAGGCCCGAGTGCAGGTACTGGTGCCTAGACATCCGGGGATTTCATCTGATGCAGGGAGAAACCTCCCGGGGTCTCCCCCCCATCACCGCCCCCACCCTCTTTGAAGCATTCTGCCCCACCCTCCCGAGTGCCTGGCTTACAGCAGGGCACACAGCTGAGAAGTGTTTGAAACCGAGAAAACGGCTTTAGCACAGTGCCTAGAGTGAATGCATATTTGCAGACTTTGGCTATCATTGTTATGAGGCTGTGTTTATTGCACACAGCACACAACACTTCGTTTTATTCCTGTGAGGTCATCATTCCAGGATCCTGATGGTGTACCAGAAACTACATGGCTCTTGAGGGTGGTTCCCAGGTAAAAGCAAACATATTTTGAGCGGTTATTTTGCGCAGGGCACAATTTTGAGTCTCGTATTTCACACGAATTAATTCATGAGTCATCCCCAAAGCCCTTAATTGACATAGTTCCTATCCCCAATCTATGGATGAGGAAACAGAAACTTCAGTTAGTTAAATAGTTGCCTGAGCTAGCATTGCTGCCTGCTTGTATAGAAACCACTGGGTCCCGTGTGCTTCATCTGTGGCTTTTCCATTCGGAAAATGTGGGAAGGTGCATACAGTAGTCCTTTCTTGATTACTAACTGATTCGGGAAAGTCTGGCCACTGTGGGCGGTGCCATGCCTGGGCCAGTGGTCCAGGCTGAGCGTGAGCCAGAGGAATGAAGCCAGTAAGCGGTGTCACTCCGTGGTCTCTGCTTCAGCTCCTGCCTCCAGGTTCGTGCCTGTCTGTGGCTTCTCTAAACGGATGACAGAAGATGAGATAAATCCTTTGCTCCTCAAGTTGCTTTTGGTCGACAGAAAGAGAGCAACAGAAAGAAAACCAGGATGATCATGTTTAATTATCTTTATTTTTACATTAATTTCTGTGTGTGTGTGTTACCTGTGGAGGTGGGAAACAACCTGTGGTAGGGTTAGTTTCTCCTTCCTCCATATGGGTTCTAGGGATTGAACTCAGCTCACCGAGCTTGCTTTCAAACACCTGTAACCAGCTGAGCCATTTCTCCAGCCCCGGGTTATCTTTTGAACTCTTATGAGGATTTCTAGAAAAGGCTACTTAAGTCAACACATATCTCTTGAGTGTGCAATAATGTTTTCATAATGACTGATGAACTTTCCCTTTAATTCTTGGGTCCTTTGCACAATTCCCAGAACTTCTGATGATCCCAGAAGCTGAGTTTCTCTATCTGGAAATGCCATCTGACACACCCAGCATTTCATGGTCAATGGTGTTGACGTGGTCCCTAGACTTATCAAGACTTTACCTGTGCAGTACATTACCTCAGCTATTGAAACAGCTTCTTCTAGCCCCAGAGTCTAGTGAGAGGAATTGTTTTATTCCGTCTTCTATATGATCTAAGTCTTACCAGAACAGTCAAGGGGTGAAGAGACAGACTAGTAGTTAATTCCAGGAGCTGCAGTCTAATAAGGACAAGGAGGTCAACATACAGATGACCATAAACAAACAAGCAAAGCAGATGTGTCAAGCGTCGATTAAAACGCAATGTGTGTGTGGAGAAAAAGGAAAAGATGAAATCTTGAAGAAAATAGAAAAATGTAGGCCAAATATTTATTGGACAGAGATGGGGAGGGGAGCACATGCAGCCAAGGACACAGCAAAGAGACAGAGTTGGAAGTGCGCGGGCGACATATGAGAAGACCACTCATTTTTCCATCCGGGAATTCTGAGAGGTCAGGGACTGGTCCTCTGGTTGGGGAGTATGAACAGAACAAGGTTGGGAGAAGGATGGGTGAAGAGGCAGGCCCAGGGCATCTGTGAAGACTTGGCTATCAGCTTCATATTCATAAAAAGCATGTCGAGGGGCTGTGGCAAGAGGTAGGTTGTGGGGTTGGAAAGAACGGGGTGGTGGTGAACGCATTCTGAGAGGGAAAGGAAGTAGCTGTTTTGTAAGCTGACGGTGGGTTAGAAGGGTGAAGAGAAGAGTCACATACACACCAAGGTTCCCGAGACTGACAATTTGCCATTGGAGGTATTGAATTGGGGGAGATTACTCAGTGGTGAAAGCCCTTGCTGAGCAAGCATGAGAGCCACAGTAAGGGTCCCCAGAACTTACATTGATGCTGTTGGGCAAGACAGCATGTCTGTAAGTTCAGCCTCAGGGGGAGGAGTCAGGGCATCATCACTGGAGAAAGCTGGCTAGCACCAAACTAGCCCCATTGACCAGCTCTGGGTTCAACTGACTCTACCTCAAAGTGGAAGATAGAAGCATCAATCTTGGACTTCCACATGTACAGGAACATGGATGCATGGACTTGTTCTCTATGTGAACATTATATACACAACACATAAATAAATATATACATAAAAATAAATAATGAAAAATAGTAGAACAGTTGAGTTATTCTTCCCACTTCACTGGGAGTGCATCTCTGTTGCACAGGACAGAAACTATCTTTTTAAGCCATGGACCAGGATGCAATTACTGAGATGGGTAGAGGCATCAATAGTTCTTTTATGTTGTAACACTATAACCATGGTATAACATACATAAAAAGCCATATCACATCTATTTTGTTTCTATTTAGTCGAGTGATTACCCAGTTTAAGTGTGAGGTGAGGTCCAGTGAGGTCCACTCTGTTTCAGAATTTCAGCTCTTGTACTTAATAACTGGCCAAGCCTGTGTACTGGTAGCCTCTAAAGACTAATCTATAATCAGCTCTAAATAAGAGTTGAAAAGCTGATGTGTGTTCAACCTTGCACTATCTCGTTCTTACCTGTGTCAAAAATGAAGAAGGGAACAGAATAAGTTTCAAACCCACGTAGCTTGTGTAATACCCACTATTCTCATCTGGCTCAGTGAAGGCCAGGGCATGATAATAATAGCCTATTAACTTTCAGAGGACATGGGATCAAACCAATAAAGAGCGGTTCGTATTTTTCTATATGGTGACCTCCCCTCCAAAGCAGGCCCCTCATTAATGTAACAGCTGTCTTAATGTGGCTTTAACCCGGTGACTCTTTACATTCCTTATGGCTTCTTCAGTTCCCTTGAGACACATCGTGTCTTGCACCAGGCTATGATCTACAGCCTAACAAATTCTCTACAACAACCAGCATATGGATCTTTTACTTAACCCAGCAGGAAAAAGAAGGGAGCAGTTAATCACTGATTAAAGTGCCAGCAGAAAATGCCGGAGAGTTCAGGAAGATCTGGGAAAGCAGTAGCTAAATCAGCTCATTTTGAATGATAGCCAGAAAGTGTGAATTACTTTAATTTGGGGCACCTGGGAAAAACAAACCTCGAACCCTCAAACCCCAAACCATGTCTACATTCCATGTTCTACCCCTTGGAGGAAAAATATTTCCAGTCTCTTCTGGATAGAGATGAAACTAAACCTATAATAACTTAGGCCTTTGTCAGTGTTTCATAGAAATTCATTTGGACAGTCGTGTTTCTCACTGCCAAAGCTGAGCACACAACAGTCTATGAGCCTCTGTTGTACAGAAAGGGCTCTGTCTAGAAATAATGTCAGAGGAAGAAGAAGAAGGAAAAAGAAATCAGAAAGACAAAGATAGACTTTACTGAATTCTTTGGGTAGCTGTTTATAAGCAAATAATGGAAGCATGGAGGTTTTACTAAGACAGAATTATTTGCAAATATTTATGACATGTGAGCATTTTAGTAAGTATTTCATCTCAGAATGAAGTAGGGGAGTTTCTTACTGTCTCAAGGAAGAATACAGGAAGGACAGTACCTGTGGAAGCAGCCTTGGACCAGAAGATACAAGGTGTGGCTTTTGGTCCTTGTTGGCCAAGAGTGCCTTGTTGAGGTTGGACTTGGGTTTCATTTTTTAAAAGTATGGGGTAAATTATATCAGGTGATCTCAGTCTGGTTTTAGGGCCCACGAGGGTAAACACAGATGGATGTCAGGGGTTCTGGGCAACCTGAGATTAGTTCACAACAGCATGTGTGTGTGCGTCTGTCTGTCTGTTTTCATAAGTGTTTGCTTTCTGGATTTCATCGTTTCAAATGTCTCTCTCTTATCTCCAAATGGAAAGCCACTAGCAGGGGCTGCAGGGATGGCTCAGTGGTTATCAGCACTTGGTGCCCTTGCAGAAGACCCTGGTTCTAACCTACATGGCAGCCCATAACCATCTCTACCTCCAGTCGTAGGTAATGTGGTGCATTCTTTTGGCTTCCTTGGGTACCAGACATGTATGTGATGTATAGATACAACACCCATACCCATAAAATACAACAAAATAAGAAAAAGGAAGAACAAAACCTTACGAGGCAGCACAATCTCTTAGGATTCTCTGAACTACAAGTTTGGGATTCTCAGGAAATCCCAAAGGAGTCTTAAAGTCACCTAACATACTTCTATAGTTTAGAAGATCGGATAGGTAGAGAAAACCCTGAATGTCATAATGGAACGAAATTAGAGTCACCTGCTACTCTCCACAGGACTCTGCTCTTGATGTGTCAAGATGCAGATGACTGGGTTTGCATGTGTCCATGGACCTCTGACACGTGTGAGGAGATGGAAGTCCTCCTCCTCTGCCTGCTCCCCCTTTATACATAGGCTAGAGCTGGGTAGCAGCAACGATGGGAGGGAGGGCTGGAGAGAGCAGGAAGAGGAAGAAGCTGGGAGGGAACAAGGGGGTCCAGATGGACCAACAATATGTCTCCAAGTCACCTACTTGGCATGTACTCTCCTTGGCTGGTAGCAGTACCTATCACAGAAGCTAGTGTTTAATGAAGCATTTTACAATCCTGAGGAATTCTCTTTCAAAGGATCAAGTATTAAGTTTTCCTTCCCATTTTTCAAATTGCATTTGAAATAACCCATCTGGAATAATGTAGGTTGGACTGCCTTTGAGGACAAACCAAAAAATGTGAACAAGTAATTTATTGATGGGTAAAATTAGGCTCACACCATGGGACAATTAGCACTAATCCATGAAACTTGGAAGCAAATTTGACCCAAGCCACCATTCAAGTTAAACTGGCTTTCAATGATTGGAGGTGTTCTGTGGGCACTTCCCTGTTTACTCATTGGCACAAAAGGCTTTGGCTGTTGACTTCAGAGTGGTGGACACTAAGCCATGCTTTCATGCATGTGGGTTTTCTCAAAGTGTCCATGTGAGATTTTAATTTATTAGTTAGTGTTTACTGAACACTTGCTAGCTCCTAAACCTTCTTGTAAGTGCTTTACCATATTGTCTTCATAAAAATTCACAACTGTGTCCTGAAGTAGTTTTGTATATTTCTCATTTAGCAAATGAGAGAAAAGAACCCCACAGACACTAAGCACAGCACTGAAGGTAAAAGTGGCGGCAGATAGGAGCTGGGGTTTGACGTTTGACTGGTCTGCATGATGTCTGGTTGACTAAAAAGCATTCCTGCGTTTTCACTGTGGAAGTACTAACCCACCCCACCCCAACTTAGAGTGTCCAGTCTGAACAAGTTGGTCACTTTATCATGAAGGGCAGTTTTATAAAAATCGCATTCTTATTTTGAAACCCATCCCCCCCTTTATAGTTATCATGATATTATAGGGAACCTTTGAATGGTTTTAATTTTACCTCAAATAACTATTGGATATTATAATGTAGAAATCCACATGAAGATCTTTTTTTTTTTTTTTTTTTTTGGTTTACAGTTCTATTCCTATTTATTTATTTATTTTACAGCCTGACCCCAGCCCCCTCCCTCCTCTTTTCCCAGTCTCACCCTAATGCCCCCTCATTCCCCTCCCTCCTTCTCGGAGGAGTTGGGGGTACCAACCCACCCTGGCACCTCAAGTCGCAGCAGGGCTAAGCACAGCCTCTCCCACTGAGGCCAGACAAGGCAGCCCAGCTAGGGGAAAAGGACCCAAAGGCAGAGAACAGAGTCTGAGACAGCCCCTGCTCCCGTTGTTCGGGGACCCACGTGATGACCAAGCTGCACAACTGCTACATACATGTAGTGGGTCTGGGCCCAGCCCATGATCACTTTTTAAAGAAAGGTAGGACTTTATTGATGGACTCAGTGGCAAAACCAGAAGATTTCGCACAGGTAAAAATGGGCCAGATTACTATTCATCAATTGAAGCAAAAACTTGATTTGGGGGTATATGTAACATATTTGATATTATACAGACGATTACAGCAGGCATCAATCAATGTGCGCTTCCTGCCCTCACTTGCTTATTATGTTTACAGTGGTGGAAAAGCCAGAAGAAGTGATGTAGAGAGAAAGATTTTGCATTGACTCCTAGTTTATAGAATTACACTTAACAGATAGGTGGCTGACTTTGTAAACCTTGTTCTTTCCGCCTTACTGCCAAAAACATTCTTAGAACAGCAAAGGCCAGTTATTTTCAGTTGCTGTGGTTACTCTTTTTAAAATATGGAGATATTTCTTTAAGAACATGTAATTTTTTTTGTATGTGTGTGCTTTTGTATGTATGTGTATGTTCTGTCTGCATGTATATGTGTGTACCACATGAGTGCCTAGTACGTGAGGGTCCCAGAAAGGTTCGTATTCCCTGCCATTGGAGCTGCAGATGGTTGTGAGCTATCACGTGCGTGCAGGATGGGAATCAAACCTGGGTGGAATGGAAGAGCAGCCAGTGCTCTTAACTGGTGAGCCATCCCTTCCGCCCCTAATAAGGAGACATTTCTAATAATTGAATCAAGTCATAAATTCTCTCTACGTTGGGGACCAAACCCTTCTGTATTATGCATTCACACGATACAGTAGATTATGGGTTGACTTCCTATTAGACACTGATGATTCTATGCTGAGTTATAGGGGGCCTCCGAGTAGAGAAATTGCTTTTCTTCCTCAGTTAGGTATAGGGGGACGACACCATTCCAGTATCCTGTGCTTGGCTGACAAAGGTCTTTAAAATAAAGGTCATTTTAAGAGCAGCTTTTCTTTTCCCATCTGGAAATTGAAGATGTTTCCTGAATTTCAAAACATAGGGCAAAGCCTAAACCCCATTTTCAGTATCAATATCTTTTCCCTTTAGTGATATATCTGGCAAAAGCATGATGGTTCTAGAAGCACTGAGGTTGGCATTGGTGAGCTCATTAAAAATGTTTGTTTAAATGGCCAGACCTGAGCAGGTCTGTCCTCCCTGGGCCTGGTTCTCTCTAGAACAGTGCTCTGGATATAGGGAGCTTCCACGTAAACATTAGGATTCTTTCCTTTGGGGACCCTGAACTTCTGGTGAAAGTTTGTTTTTCAGTAAAAGTTTGCTTCTCACCTGTTTTTCTGGATTTTTTTTTTTTTTTTTAATTGTAATGCTTGAGTTTGAACTGAGACCTCTGACATGCTAGGCCAATTCTTTACCACCTGTTGGTTTTTTAACATAATATTTTTATTTATTGTGTTTGGAAATTTAATATCATAAATCCCAATCACATTCACTTCGAAGTCCTCCCAGGTCTGCCCCTCATCCTTGTGGCCTCCCCGCCCTCAAAAAGAAGATTAAAAAAAAAAAAAAAAAGGTAGCTATAACAGGTACTAAGCCGTAAACATGAACACTTTTAAATAAGCCCCTCATGGGTTTATTATGCTATGTCTTCAGCATTTCCTAGTATCAATTTGGGAAAGGAAAATGAGCGCACACTTCAAATGCTTAGCCACCCAGTTTGTTTGGATCCCGTGTTTTGAAGGTAATTGTAGAAAGTAGTGATATTTCTTCCTTATTATTTGAGCAAAGCCAGCCTCTGTTTTCAACCTTGGGCTATGGCATTGGTCGAATGCTCTTGGAAGCAGTGATGTGCTGAGCTTGCCGGGGAGCTCAGACATTGCTAACGCTGGTCAATCCAAGCTAGGCTCATTTATCTAACGGTTATAGAAGGCAGTGGGTAGAGAGCTAGACAACGTGCTTCAACGATATTCACGTGCAGGTTCTGAGTGCTTCATGGAGAGGTACACTGGAATTCAGGATGGTGACTCCATGGATGAGGTCACCTTGGGACATCTAGCAGTTGACTTCTCCCAGAATAGCACGGAAATACGGAACTGTGTGGCGTTTAGTTGATTTTTGAGTAAGTGAGGGAAGAGCCTTTCTCAAACCAGACGGTCTTTTGTTCTTGTAGCTTTATCATGTAAAGTTTGACTATAGTGAGTAGTAGGGCAAATACCTTCAGGCAGGGATTCTCACCCCCAAGACTCTTCCACTAACACAGATTGTGCCAATCTCTTTCTTGAAAATGTTTTTCTTCCCATGATGCCCCTGGGAGTCACACTAGTTTAGACTTGCAGGGAGAAAACATAACCAACGTAGGCTTGAAATTGAGTGTTCATGGTTCCGTTACACCAGGTGGGAATTTATTAAGTCAAGTGAGGTTCTAATTCAATTATTTATCAACACGGAAAATACTGGATTACCTTCTTTTCCCCTTGGAAACATAAGGAATATTAAAAGTTAACGCTTGGGCCCGGTGATATGGCTCAGTGGGTAAAGGCGCTTGCCACCAAGCCTGATGACCTGAGTTCAACGCCAGGAAGGCACGTGGTGGAAGGAGGGAATGGAGTCTTCAAGCTCTCTCCCATGTACATTCTAGGCAAGGATTTTTCTCTGTCAAATTCGCTTTCCTTAGCCAGACTGATCAAGTCTCTCTACTCTCTATTGTGACCTCTATCAAGAGAGATACACCTTGTGACAATCATGGCCAACTTTTAAAATGAGCGGAAACTTTGCCCCTAAGTTTTCTGAGTCTTTGACTTGCTAACACTGAGTGTCTATGTCCTGTGAGGAATTCTTCTGGGCTCTGTGAAGGAGGCTGCCTAAATCCCAAACTTCCATCTCATCCTCTCCTAACCCTTCAACCTCAAATGCTATGTTCTCTTCATGTTAAATTTCAGTGAACCTTTACATAAAAATATTAATACTTTTGGTTGGTAGGGATTTTCATCACTTGTGGTGTGGTAAATATATGTGTACACGCTGGAAAGTTTACTCCAAGTTTAACATTTTAATTATGCAGATTTAAATCATAGTTGGGCGAGATCTTGAGATGTACTAAAGACCTATCTAATACCATTCAACATCTTAGATGTTCAGCTATCTTTCTAGCTGGTTGCTATCTTTTTCTTTTCTCCTCTGACACAAGAAAGACCTGGGCTTTGAATTACTGGAAGGAAAATTTTTTTCCAACAGATTTTTCTGAACATTTGATAGTGTCCAACACAGAGCATAACAGTACCTAACACAGGTATCTAAAGAAATAATAACATATTTTTATTGCAAAATCTTTCCTTTTATTTGAAGCCCTTTATGGGCATCTATTTTAATTGAGATCAGTGTAATGTGTCACTCTTTGAAAGAGGTGGGAAAATGGCTCTCCTCTTATGAACTTTTGTTCAATTCATGTAACTATTTAGGTCAGTGTCTTTCAACCCAAAGGGTCATGACCCTTTGGGGGGGGTTGATCATTTCAGAGGGGTCGCCTCAGATCATCGGAAAACACAGGTATTTGTATTATGATTCGTAACAGTAGCAAAATTACAGTTATGAAGTAATAACAAGCAATGATTTTATGGTTGGGGGTCACCACAACCTACAGAACTGTATTAAATGGTCACAGCATTAGAAATGTTGAGAACCACTGCTCTAGAACCAACACTTACACTGACTATAGACATAGAGGAATATACTGACAGGAATATAGCCCAAGGCTTGATGTATATAATTGGCCAGGACAAATTTAAGACCTGTGCCATATGTGTGAATGCTGGTGTCCAGGTACCTGATAGGTTTCCTGGAAGGCTGTGATATGAGGGTGCAAGGACATTGATGGCAGCAAAAAGAACACTTATGTTTGGAACCCTGCTCAGCTGTCCTCACCCAAGGTCATTACCAACTTTACTAGAACTGATGCAAGTCCATGTAGGGTCCATCCAGCCCTTTTCCCCACCCCTGACATTTAACTCCCCTTTCACCCCAACATGTTACAGAAGACAGAGGGCTCTTGCCTGTATTTGCCCTGTCAGTAAGGGGCCTTTAATCTGCTTTAGCATGAAAAATTCATTAAGAATGTCCTATTATTTCATCAGTGAAATCCTCAAATTTTAAATTAAATCCATAGGTCTGGTTTAGCAACCGCCGTGCAAGATGGAGGAAGCAAGCTGGGGCCAATCAACTGATGGCTTTCAACCATCTCATTCCGGGAGGATTCCCTCCCACCGCCATGCCGACCCTGCCAACATACCAGCTGTCGGAGACCTCTTACCAGCCCACATCTATTCCACAAGGTATCTAGGAAGAGAATGAGGGATGATGAAAATGTAACTCTCAGTTGCTTTCCATTGGCTGTTTTACACAGTGAATTCCATCTGTGATGCTCATGTTGATCCTGTTGGTGTACCAGTCCTAAGAACATCAGCTTCCCCTCTATACACCTGCCATGCCTCAGAATTAGTTTGTGCTATGTTTGAAGCTCGTGAGATAAACCGTGCTGTGATGGAACACCATTTCAGTGTTTTAAAACAATGCAACTTTCCCAAAGAAACATGGGATTTTTCTCCCCTGTTGCAATCAACTGAGGCTCTAGGACAGTAACTGGTTGCAGTAGTAATTCAGGGAGGGTAAACTTTGGTAAAGTCATCATTTGTTAGGACAAGGGGGAACTGGGATAATGTTAAGTTTTAAGACTATTATTTTGGGGTTGTGAGAGACAGTGTTTCCAACCGCTGAAACGCTGATGTTCTATTTATGTGTTAGTGCTTTAAGAGTACGTTTGATGAGAAATTTGGTATCTGCAGTGATTGCATTGTGTTCACTAGCCACATTGGCTTGTCACTATTGCCAGTGTGATATCTGTGCTCATCTTTTAGATGAGTGTGCCCTGGGTGTTTGTGTACATAGTTATGTGCCTATAGACATGCCAAGATAGATGAAACCGTATCTGTTGTGTGATTTTACACATGAGTGATTGGAAATGCAGTTGGAAGTTCACATAGTAGCTAACCAATGGTAACCACTAGTGGGAACTTTTGCATTGAAATTGCTCTGCTGGTCTACCAGAGAACTTCATGGTTGATCATCTTCTTTGTTTCAGCTGTGTCAGATCCCAGCAGCACCGTTCACAGACCTCAGCCGCTTCCTCCGAGCACTGTACACCAAAGCACTGTCCCTTCGAACCCAGACAGCAGCTCTGCCTACTGCCTCCCCAGCACCAGGCATGGATTTTCAAGCTATACAGACAGCTTTGTGCCTCCATCGGGGCCCTCCAACCCCATGAACCCCGCCATTGGCAATGGCCTTTCACCTCAGGTCAGTCCCGTTTTTCTAGACAGATGATTTGCCGTTACCAGAACCAAATAGTCAATTCCCTGAGGCAGCGGTATAATGAATTGCCAAATGTAAACCATAATGTATTCTTTATACAAGCCACATGATTTCAGTTTTCGAGTTTCCTTTCTCTCTTCCCTTTCTACTGGAGGCATCAAAACTTGTAGATTAGACTTAAAATTCAAGTGACTTCTAATGTAACCATGGAGACTCTGTGTTTATACTTAGTTGTCAAGGCATTTGTCTTCTATCTTTCTTATCCCTAATGCTGAGCTTTGGTTGAAAGCCTTAGAAACCTGCTGAGGTTTCTTTTCTTTTGGTTTTTGTTTGTTTTTCTGTTTCAAATGGTATTTGGTCAGCCAGTTGACAGAATTTTGAGTAAAAATCAGCATCAGAAAACACCAAAGCAAGCACAGCTGAAATAGCTCAGTTGGGAGAGCGTTAGACTGAAGAAAACACCAAAGCTCAGACAGAACAATTGGAGAGGAAGCAGATAAGTTATGTAGAGAGCAGAGAAGAGAAGGGGGAATGGGAGAGGGGAGAAGGAAAAGAGGAGGAGGGAAATGGGAAAGTAGAAGAAGGAGGAGAGGAACTGAGAGAGGAAGAGAGGAAGGGAAAATAAAAAGGGAGGTAGGGAAAGAGAGAGAGAGACCCAGCTGAGGACAGAAGAACCTGGAATGAATGAGTTATAAGAACACAAATTAGGAGAATTGCTAGTATTTGGGACTATATAAATATTTGGATGTTGTAATTGTTTTTCTAATTTGCATTGGACTGTGAGTTTTTCTTGGGGGATTGCATTAATAAATTGCCTAGATAATTGCACGTCAGAGGGATGGTTAAATTTCCTACATGTGGCATCTGTCTGAACTTGACATTATTAGCAGTTGTTTAAATACAGATAGCTTGATTTTATTAGAGAGGAGTTGGCCCAGGTTTCGGAGGAGAGCCACCCACTAAATTTGGAGAAATGTCACAAAGGGATTGCAATCTATAATTGCAATCTCGGATCTCTTTGGGGCCGAGAGTGAGAGTTTTAACAGCTTTATCATTTCTCTACCTCTTTTTTTTTTTTTCCTCTTGGTGGTTAGAAAAACAGAGAGAAGCTCCGAATGACACAAATGAAAAGTGAAAAGACAATTATACTCAATTACACACTAATCACGGGCTATCACCACTGCCTAAGCACCGAGAGGGTATTCTAATAGGCAGAAAATGAGATTTTAATGGCACAAAGGGTGGCCAAAATAACGACTCATATATCTTTGCCTTCCCTGGCTTTTTCAACTTGTGGTGTGCTTTTTCCGAGAGGAGCTCTTGGGCTCTGTGCAATGGTGATAACTCCAAGCAGCTGAGAAGTTCAAAGCCACAGGAGTTGAAAAGACTGGATGGCAAAGGCAATGAAATAAACATTTCCGCCTCAAGGCAAAAGTTCATAAATCCTTTTTTGTAACAGTAAATGTAATTAAGTTTTATAGATTCCTATAGCACATCCTGGGCTTAAAAAAAAAAAAAAGGCAAAAGGTGGCTTTAAACCTCAGCAGGGAAATAACAACATGAAAACAATGGAAGCCTTCCTACAGGACTTTCAGCTCCTTTGATTTCCAAGTACTGGCATTTGGGGATGTGATTTTACATGACAATGACAGGCTTACTCTCAAAGAGCCAGCTTTAACACTCAAGAATCTCATACAGAAACTTATTCCAGAGTTTACAAGCATCACTGAAGGGCTCTGCAAGTTTTAATATCAGTCACTTGGAGACAGAGAACAGCTTTTTTTTTTTTTTTAAGTTTATTTTTATGTGCATTGGTGTTCTTGTCTGCATCTGTGAGGATGCCAGATTCTCTAGAACCAGAGTTGCAAAGGTTGTGAGCTGCTATGTGGGTACTGGGAATTGAACCCAGGTCCTCTGGAAAAGCCGTCAGTGTTTTTACATGCTGAGCCATCTTTCCAGCCCCATAGAGAACAGCTTTGTAACGGACCGATTTGGTTGAAAGTTTTCATGAGCGTAAACTGTGACCTGCGCTGCTTCTGTAACAGGCAGGATTTCATCATAATTTTCTTCAGTTGTAATCAAAATGACAGGACCTTCAATTCTGCACATAAAATGGTTAGTTTCTTGAATGCAATGGTCAGGGAATAATGCGGTAAAAGTATTACCTAGGAGGACATATTAGAAATTGATCTTTCGGCCATTGATGCTCACCTTAAAAAAAAAATGTCAGTGACTTCAGAGTTGGTGGCAAGGTGGGGACGTTTCATATCTAGCAATGAAAAAAAAAAATCTCACACACTATTTCCCCCTGAATTTCTTTATTTCATCTTACATAGTACGTTGGCTCTGTCCTTACACTCGTGAATAACTAGCACATTTTGCGTCTCTACTGTAGACCGCTGTGGAGAGTTGCCTGTTAGCTCTTACAGTGTTCCCAACGAGTCATAAAAGAGAGAATAGTGTTGAGGACAGGACAGGGGATGTAACAGAGGAGAAAATGGAAATTAGAACTCAGATTTCTACAGCCCCTTGGATTGACTGCTTCTCCTCAACGCCTCCACTGAAGCAAAAGATGCCTGCAGAGGTTTTGGTTGTCTGGTTTCATTAGAAATTAGCATGAACAAGGTTATGACAAACCCAATTCTGATGACTTGGTTCAGCTATTAGGTGAAGAGACAATAAAAGTAGCAGTTTCTGTCTCACAGAGACCCCATCACCGACACGTTTGTCAGGCCATGTGATCCTAAGAACAGAACTAGTGTGACGGTCACATCTCCTGTCCTCCACTTGCGCTTTTTCCTCTGCCTCTGTCTTGTCATCTGTGAGGCAGGCAGTTCAGTGGCAGGACCAGAGACTGTCATCCGCCATTAATGTAAAGAGGCTGGAATTAGAATCCAGGACTGTTGGCTGCTGGTTTAGAATCCGGTCTGTTGTTGAGTGGAAAGGAAACACACTTCAAAACAAAGCAAGGGCAGGATTTTAGTCACATCTGAAAATAGTAGAGACTAGTTTTCTAAGCTGTTTTTTTTTTTTTTTTCCCCTCTCCCCAGTGCTGGGGGTTGAATTTAGTTTTTAGTTTTAGATTTAATCATTTTATTTAACACGTATAAGTGTTTTGCCTGTGTGGATGTATATGCACCATATGAATTCCTTGTGTCCGCAGAGGTCGGAAGAGGGTTTTGAGTCTCCCAGGACTGGAGTAACAGACATTGGTGGGTTACCATGTCCATGCTGGAAACTGAACCCAGGTCGTCTTCAAGAGCAGTCAGTGCTCATAACTGCTGAAACTTCTCTCTAGCCCCTCATTTAGGTTTTGAGTTTAGGTTAACTTAGAATTTTTTTTTTTTTATAAGCCTGACTGATTTTCACTCATCTTTTAATTTCTACTAGCAATAAGAAAAAACATTCCATGCTGACTGTATAGGAGTTTTTCCAGGATAACTACTGCATATTTTTATACATTGGTTCTGGGTTCTTTTTTTTTATGTCTGAAGCCTCTCTTAAAAAAATCAAGATATATGGTAGTCAATAGATTCTCCATCTGCTAAGATGTTTTTCTGAATCATTGTGGTCAACTCATTGTAGCTCTCTTTGGTAGCATCTATTTGGCATATTTAAGATATTTGTCTATTTTATTTGACATTTTCTCTAATATCACCAATGTTGGTATATTGTTGACTATTCAAACTAATATGGGAACCAGTGTGTAATGGGATTTTATTTTGTTTGTTTGTATTTTGTTTCTTTTTTTGCTTCACACAAGATCTCACTCTATACCAGGTAGGCCTGGGACTTGTAACAATCTTTCTGCCCCAGTGTCCCAATGCTGGAATCACAGGTGTGAGTCATTATGATTGACCAACTTCTAGTTTTTTGATAAAGAATTAATAGACACATCATTTGCCAGATGGTACCCACCATCTCTCCATCTGCCTTCCCCTTGCTATTCTCTGTGAACATGAGTCACACATTTCCGTTACTAGTCTCTGCCAAGGGAAGCATCACGTTGTAAGAAGGTTTCAATGGGCACAGCCACTGTCCTTGACCTGCTTGTCCTGTGAGCCTGGTCAAATGGTTTCACAAACGGAGGGCCGGCCTCCCGTTTGCTAGTGAAAGGCTGCATCTGAGAACTTGAGGCAAGAGTCTCAGAGACAGACAGGGGCAGGGCAGGTTAAAACCTCAATATTTCCTGCTTTCTGAAGAGCTGCGTGACATATTTAACGTTTCTGTGAGACAGGGCTCAGAACAAGGCTCCAGTACCTCCTGAGAAGACCACCCAACTCATTCAATTGAAATTATTTTTCTAGTAGCCATAACGTACAGACCACGCCCACCCCTGGCCACATACCCATATCCCGCCCCCACCCCCAGATCACTGTTATCCCTTTCCACTCAAAGACACTGTTTCTAGTATCTCTCTATGCATGTGGGACAGTCAAAAGACACTGACTTGGAAGTCGGATTGCAAGGAATTATTACCACACACTCAAGACACAAGGCTCATTAACATGTGACCCATGTTCTTTCAATTAACTTTCTTTTGCTTGAAATGCTACCCTTGGTGCTTCCCCACCCCCAAAACACACAGAGCCTACACTCCCAACATGGGCAATTAAATGAACAAACCTTTATAATTTCACGCCCCACCTCCACCTACTTCTATAAAGTTTGCCGTGTTTGTCGACAGTTACCAACAAGTTCTTGAGTGAAACACCCGGTCAGCGGGTTGCACGGCATCTGGGGACATTCTCTATTGTTCTGTCATTTATGAAAATGGGCCAACTTGGCAGCATTTAGGGTTCATCAACAATTGCAAATGATTCTTCAAATGTTTTGGGTTTGGTAAAACCTAAAACACATTTTTGCCAAGTACTTTTTCTCCTTAATTTTTCAAACTGTATATTTTAGGGAACATTTGATCCATCTGGTTTTGATTCATTTACTATTATATCATTGGTTTTCTCTTTTTTCCTACGGAGCCATTTGATATGCAAGAGGCTTTCCTATACTCCGTTTAAAGCCTCTCCTTCTTAAAAGGAGGAAGTCCTCTTTGCAACCTCAGAGGCCATAAATTTTGAGACCTGCTCAATCCAACAACACTTAAAACTACATTTGGTATAAATCTGGGTCATTATGAGCACATTTTATGTTTAGAGCGTATGGGCAGAGTCTCATTCTGGCTTATGAATGAAACCAATGACAAAATAAGAAAATAGGCTTAAATTACAAAAAAAAAAAGTTTTTGTTTTAGAGAACATTTAACTGTTATTAACAGATCCCCGAGGTCAGAGCTACAAACAGTGGCTGCCTTTCAAATTTTGCCCAGGTCTTGGGTAAGATGTAATCGAATAACCCATACACCTGTCCTGTTTCATGGCTAATCTAGCAAGGGGGAAAAAAATTCTCATAAAGATTTGTGTACCAGCTTGAAAATGCTCCAGACTCGGCACCTCCGGAAGAAAGGGTTGGTCTGCCGATCTCATCAGCTTTGTCGACCATCCATCTAAGTCTGGTTGAACTGTCACGTGCTGGTCGTGCAGAGATCCTAGGCCTGAAACATAACCAGAAGGATGGACGTCCACTCCTAACAAGATGGCGATTGACCGCGCAAGATGCCAGGATCGACTTCTGTCCTTGTTCACATTTCACAAAAGAAAGCCTTTACCTCAAATTCCCATCCAGTTGCTTTTAAAGAATAATATTAAAGTTGAGATTATTAGTGTGTAATGTATGTAAATTGCATATTTGGCGTCAGCTACGCTTATTAGGCAGTTTCCCCGTTTCATGCATATATGTATTAGACTACCATGGTCCCATTTCAAATTAGATTTCAATTGCTCAATACAGTTTCTTTGGACAAACATTTGTTAATGCTGAAACTAATTAGGAAGAAGCAGCTAAGTGTTAATATGTATACATTAAAGTCAGGGCTGCGTTTGATTCTGCTTGTATCTTTCTTCAGACCACAGCGTACAGTATGATCTCTCGTTCTTTAGTGGCAAAGGCAGGATGATGATGGCTTGTCCATTAAGATATAAGGAACAACTTGCCACAGACAAGCTTACTGTATGGATGGACTTTGGCCACTAAAAACAAGCTATTAAAAATAGCTACAATAGGTATTTTTCTGTTTCCTCATTTTTAATGGAAATCTTTACTATCGTGTATGGACATTTCTGTGTCTCCCTGCCCCTGCTTTGTGTTGTAGACACAGTAAGGTTTGATCTGTTGGTACAGACAGCTCTCATTTCAAGAGAGCTGTTTTTGTTTGTTTGTTTGTTTCTGGACATTTTGGGTACAGATTTGGAAGCTATTTAAGGCTAGTATTATTGATAAGACATTTGTTTGGACGTTTGACGTGCAGATTGCCGATCCGATCCTGTGTCCCAGCTTACCTTTTATTGCTTCGAAGAACCAGACAGGCCGGTGGTCTGCTGCACCAGCCCAATTCCCAAAGGAACCACTTCCTTCCTCCCACACGCTCCAGAAACTTGTCTGTGGAAGAAAGAGGAGTGCTTTTGATTAAGGAGATTTGTTGGGTGTCAAACAAAGCTGGGATGGAGACACGTTCCGTTCGGAGGTGGCTGTTCTCCAAAGCCTCTGTACCATTCTGGTTCTTCTCTAAGGTGGCCCATGAGCTCATTCCCTGGGTTTGGGGAGCCTTACATGTTTACAAAGACTCGAGGCTGTTTATGATCATAAATGAGCCCCTTTCAGCCACACCAGAAGAGCTCTGGGCCATTTGTGTATTTTCAGCCGCCCATATTCTGCTGAAGGAACAGGGGCTTCTGTTCCATGGTGAATATACTGCTGTTAGTTCCTTTGTTGAATCCATACAGGCGGTCACTGAGCTGGTGTCTTGAGTTTTGCTCTACATGCTGAGGTCCCTACCCTTGAAAATAAGAGGAGTACCTTGGCTTATGTTGACTCTAGCTGTGGCCTTTTGGCTTACTTAGATTTGGACAGTCGTGAGAATAACGGTAGGTTGGCCCAAATCTCCTTTGCATAGACAGAGAGGAAATATCAGCCAATGACAGCATCAGGAATCATGATTCTGAAGAGAGCCACAGACGAACCTCTTCTGCCGAATTTATTCGTGTGTGTGTGTGTGTGTGTGTGTGTGTGTGTGTGTGTGTGTCTGCTGAGTTGATTTAAATGGAAGTTCTGTCAGCTCTGTCCTTCTGTGCACTAGACAAATTAGACGGTGGCCCGTGGTGTTTTAGGCTCAGTTGAATTCCTCTAGCCACTGAAGAGGAAAAGGAAAATTGAATGTGATTGCTTAGTTTAGAACTAAGCTACTAGAATAAAAAGTTTGTCGTAGTCGGCAATATACAGAAAAGCCATGCTAGATTCTCGCTCCAGGCCTGTGGACTGAATCAACCCTTTATATGTGGTTGGGGTGCAATGTAAAGCTTTTAATTTATTACTGCATTTGCAAAATGGCAATATCTAGAGAAATCTGAATACTTGCATATTTATTCAATTAGGGGTTGAATGTATGCTTTGTGTTGCAGACACAGAAGACTTGATTCAGTCATTAGTTGTGTACTGTTTTTTGTTTTCGTGTGTGTGTGTTTTTTTTTCTTCTCTAAAGAATCTGTCTGGGTTTCATCAGAAGTGTATATTTTTCAGTGTATAGTGCAGTATTTAAAAATTGCTCCTGGCATTCAGCTTGAGGTTGGTAAACTGGAGTTTCTGAGACTAGCGACTTCAGTGTCCCGATGACCAATGGAGGAGGTAGCAAGCTGGGAGACCTTTTGAGGTGGCACCATTGGAAAAACATGTTTTTCTTTGTGAAGTACTGTGTGGCTCCTCAGTGCATGCAGACCGTGTGCAGTGTCCAGGTCACAGTAACTGGTTTTCTACCACCTCAACATTTCTTCCTTTGAATTGGGAACATCTGGCTTTGAAATATTCAGTTGTTTGTTGACAACAGTGATTAGAACATTCTGTTACCTTTTATACCAAACTGGACTCACAATCTACTGATGCTGCAGCCTCCTGTCCTCCTGCCCTTTCTCCCACATCTTCCTGGAAATCTTCTTTTTCTTATTCTCTTCCTCCTCATCTTCCTCCTCCTTTTCCTCCTCCTCTTCCTTGTCCACCTTCTCCTCCTTCTCTTTCTTCTCCTCTTCCTTTTACTTTTAAGATGGACTTTTGAGCTTCCACATGTAATTAAGAACATGGGGAGTTGGGTTTCTTTCACTTAACATATGAGCCTATGCAGTTTGGGGATGGGCACATGGCTCAGTTGATAAAGTTCTTGCTGTAAAAGCATGTAGATGTGAGTTCTAATACCCAGCAGCCATGTTAAAAGCTAGACACTACAGCATATGACTGTAGTTCCAATGCTGGAGATAGAAAGAGTGGAGGACCACTGGGGCTCGCAGGCCATCCAGCCAGTCTAGTTGAATCTGTGAGCTTCAGGTTCCATGTCCAGAAAACAAGGTGGAAAGTTATCAAGGAAAACACTCAAAAATCAACCTCATGTACCCACATACTCACATATATGTGCATTCTTATGTGTGCACACACACGAAGTGTGGTTGGCAGAGTTACAAATTTCTAGGTAGATTTAATTTCTAGATTGAAGGGATTTTTTCTGTGAGACGCTGTGCTTCCAATCTGTAGTGTTGAATTAACAGAGGTGAGTGTCTTTTAAAGAATGGTTCCTTTTCTTTTTTCTTTCTTTCTTTCTTTCTTTCTTTCTTTCTTTCTTTCTTTCTTT
>NW_026593286.1:13768013-13776674 GCF_907164565.1 Psammomys obesus
TCTTTCTTTCTTTCTTTCTTTCTTTCTTTCTTTCTTTCTTTCTTTCTCTCTCTCTCTCTCTCATACACACAATACAATACTTGTGTGTCATTGAAGCAGCTTCCATTTTAAAAGTTCTAGTTAACCTATTATAATCTGTTCTGAGATTCATACATGGCCCCTGTGGAGCTGATCCCCTGCCTGTGTGCCTCTGTGGGAAAACCCCCAGTTCAGAGTCAACCCTTCTCTGATTCTCAGGCAGGATTTCTTGTTTTAGCCTCTGTGGATGTCACATGACTATATTTATAACTCCCTGAATACCAAACTATCAACATTTAAAGGAACATTTCCGAGGAAGTAATGAGTGATTGATAGCACAGGTGGAAACCCAGCTCATGGTCCATTTATCTTTAAAATAGCTCAGTCTTGTACAGGTGAGTAAGTGTTTAGTTAATGTCAGAAATACCCCTCACCTGCACACATCCTTGGTCCCCTCTCTAAGAACTTGGGGGTGGGCAGGGGGATGACTAATTTTAAAGGAAAGGCTACAAACTGTCTACTAATATTTAGTTAGGGCAGAGAAAGGGACAAAGGGAAGACAGAGGTCCTAGTGAGTCACTTGGCTGTGTTTGGGTGCAATTCTCTGATCTAAACAGAGCCCCACGATCAAAACCACTACATTTCAAGCTATCCTCCATCTTGTCTGAGCTCTGGGTGGAGGGAAAAGTTTTAGGGTGAAGTGAATGTGCAGCATCTCACTTCCTGTCCTTGAGAAAGTGGAGTTGAACCCATTGCTGGGAGGTGATGTAGATTTGTATTTGAGAGTCAGATTGAGCTATGTATGCAGTTGGGGCTCCGTGAGGTGAAGCTTGCATGGGTAGATGCTTATCAGCATGGATCTGCTCTGCATTTCCTTAAATGCAGGCTGAGTTTATAGGAAATGAGGGAGGCGTTCCAAAATGCCATCTCATTCAAGCACCAAAGGATGCCCAAACATAGAGCTTTCCCTTCCTATAGTTCAAATCCTAAATCCCAAAGGGTCAATTAGTATTTGGCAAACATATCCTGAAGTAGACATGGACCGAAGCTAATGTACGTTTGATTGTCTAAGAACATGATTGTTCTTAGACAAGTTGCTGAAGTAAGTGGCCATGCGTTTGAGTACACACTCTTTAGAGGGCTACTGTGATTCTGAGAAAGTCCCTGAAATGAGAAGAGTTAACAGCAGGTAATGCTATTCCTTGTGGAAAGAGTTGTGTTAAGTGATGAATGAGGGTGTCTGACCCACATCTGTTTTGCATTAGAATGGACATTGCCCTGACATCCTTAGGAACATTTGTCAAGATTCCCTGGACAGAGCTTCTGTAAATTACATGCTGCGAATGTGTCAGGGTCAGATAAGAGGATACCATTAACTTCCCAAGTTTACTCAGGGCTCTGTCAGCCCACCATAATACGCTACGGGCCAACAATTTTTCCTTGAGCTATTTTGTTTTATTTTTCATTCATAGAAGGAAAAAACTGTGTGCCTTACCCCCAATATTGAAGTGTTTCTTTCTCATAAATCATATTAATTATAGACATGGTCCCAAAGCATATTAAATGCAAGCATGCGTAAATGAATTAAAACATATGAGAATTTTATTATGTTCATGGTGAGTGTGACATAGTCTAGTATCTATTGTGTTTAACTAGCAGACTTTTCTTCTAGGTAGACTGAGCCTCTTCTCAATGGGATTTTTTTATAATATGTAGATATGGCATGACTGTATATCATTGGCAAGAAGTAAACTGAGTACACACATATATGCCTATGTGTGCTTGTATATGTGCCTCTTGCAGTCCATTTCTAGGTTAATTGCCTTGATTTATATTTCATTCATTAGCCTTTAAAAAATTTGCTTGGCTGAGGCTGTAACTCAATGGTTGAGTGCTTGCCTAGCATATGCAAGGCTCTAGGTTTGATGCTTAGCCCTTCAAACAAACAAACAAACAAACAAACAAAAAACAACAAAGCAACAACAAAACAGAGAATAAAAATAACAACACTGAAAAGTGTGTGGCTGTTAAATTAATCACTTAATCTACCAAGAAACAGGTACTGGAAAGAATTCAGAAACTCGAGGTGATTTCTGTGATTTCTGTGATCTCCAGGCAGAAGTGGCATTTAGTCGGGGCATTTCCTACTGTGCATTTTCCAAATGAAACTTGGAGGTTTGCATGGCATAGGAGTCATTCTTGCCCGGCACTCATTCTCTCTCTTATTTTTTTTTTTCACCCAGCATTAAAACTGCTACTTGTAACACATGAGCTAAGGATATAATAATAATAATAATAATAATAATAATAATAATAATAATAATAATAAATAGCACTTCCTTAGCTAGGCAGGTTATATGTGTCTCTCTCTAGTAGAAGTTCTCCTGGCCCTTTGCCTCACTCTCATGGGTGAGAGGTCACCTCGAAGTCCCCAGGAGAAACTCCTGCCTTTAGGCAACTTCCCTCTTTCTTACAGCTTTCAAACAGAGAGAACTCCAAATCTAATTATTTAGATGCTAATCAATTGCAGAATAATTCCTAGGGCATTTGAATCTGAAGATGTTTTCTGAGACACGTGCATAGTTTAAATTGAGGTTTTGCAGCCTCAAAGGTGCACTTGCTGAAACTTAACCATTAATGGGCACCAGGAATACCTTGGTTAACAAAAGGCATTCAATAGACATTGGATTTTTTTTTTTTTTAATTTTTGGTTTGACTTTGGAAATAAATTACATCTAAAAAAATGTGTAGTCAGTAGAATTTTGGAGGGAAGGGTAAAAGGATTAAGAACAACAGCTGAACAACCCTCTGTATCATATACAACTAATCTGCTGAAACTTTTTTTTTTAATTAACTAAATATGTGTTGTTATATGCTAAATCAGAAGAGGTCTGATTACTTGAGAACAAGAATAAAGGCAGGAACATGAATTCTTCCTAATTGGAAAAGAAGCGCCTATGCATACCCCCTAATTTGCTTAGTCATTTTAGATTTCTGATAAGCTTCGAGCACTTTTGAAGGAAGGAGGATGGCAAAGCCAAAATGTTTGTGCCAAGACAAATATTTTCCAGACACATCGCTTTAAATGTAAATCTTAATTTGGCCCATAGGGGTCTTTTTTTTATCTTTTATATTTAATCTTACAATAGGGAAATTAATTCAAGAGAAATGCGGCATGAAGCAGTTGTAAAGACTTGGTCTCTTCTGAACCATGTAATCTTCCAATCAAGATGTAAACAACCTATTCAGAATCCTGAAACTTAAGAAGGAGCTGCAAGAGATCTTCAGAAAATGTCTCTAATAAAGCGGGATGATGGGAGAGTGGGCAGAAGATGTTTGAGCACAGGACTGCGAGGTTTTGGATTTGGTTTTAAAGGTCACCTGTGAAGCAGGTTGGAGATAGTGCCCGTGTGACACCGGGGAGGTCATTCAGAAATGTGCCTAATAGGGGGTTTTGTTCAGAAACCTTGATCAAGCATTTTATGTAACTGGATGTCAAAATGAAGAGTCCCAGGACAGTGGGATGGCTCAGTGAGTTAAGGTGCTTGCCTCCAAGGCTGATGACAGGAAGTCCATCCCCAGGACGGACATAGTGGGAGGAGAGCCAACTCCTTCGAGTTGTCCTCTGACCTTCTTAGTCGCGCTATGACACACTCCTATCATCACACACCATAGGCATGCATATTCTTGAATGCACTTGTGCACAAACACTATACACACACACACACACCACCAAACAGCCAAAGAGACCCTCATCTTTTCCCAGTAGGATAGAACCTTTATTTAAGGGAGCCACTTTTTCCCCTTGTTAATCTCCTTCACTTACCTGTCATTTCCTAAAAATGTGGTCAGCATCTGGGAGGCAGAATCGAGTAGCTTTGAAATTGCTTTCTTTGAAATTATTTTTGAAAACAAAACAATGTGCTTTTCCCTGTACTCAAATTTAAAAAAAAAGGCCAGACTTGGAGTAGACATACAGATTATTAATGGTATAATGGAGGGGTGCAGGGATTTATTTACTGACAAATGAAGATTTTATTTTAGATTTTGAAAGACTAGTTGCTGTAGGAAAAGCATGTATGGGAGACACACTGGCAATGTTCTTAAAGAAAGATGAGGGCTGCATGACATTCCATGACCATATTGAGGGAGGGCTAAGAAACTTACTGACTTCTTGTGCATGAAAAGAAGTTTCCATAGTTTCCCCTGAACCACATGAAGCATAAAATAGCTTTTAAAGAAACATACATAAAAGTGTAATGGGACCCTTCCACAGAGATTTGAGGTTTTGAATCATGTCAGGGGAAAGTAATGCCATCCCTATTGACATGCTCACGTCCCCCACAGATCTCTCTCTCTCTCTCTTTAAATTTTTAGATGACAGGTTATTAAAACGGCAACTGTCTCAAGTTTTTGCGATATGAATTACTGAGACGAATAATGATAATTATTTATTAGTCTTTTCCTCCCCCACCATCCTCCTTTTCCTTCTCTTCTCTCCTTTCCTCTCCTCTCCCTCTCCTCTCCCTCTCCTCTCCCTCTCCTCTCCCTCTCCTCTCCCTCTCTTTTCCCTCTCCTCTCCCTCTCCTCTCCCTCTCCTCTCCCTCTCCTCTCCCCTCCTGAGACTGAGTTTCTCTAGCACAGGCCGGCCTTGATCTTGCAGTCTTCCTGCCTCAGCCTTCTGAGATCTGGGCTTTTTAACCCCCCGTTGCCACTCCCTGCTTTCCAGTTCTGAAGTTGTGCAGATCACAACAATGCTACTGGGTCGGGCTTCATCGGGAAGGGCTAGTTTCAACCAAGGACAGCTGGTTTCAAGTTCTTTTTCTTCCTTCAGAGCAGCTACTGGGTTGTGGAGCGAAGGGCATTTCTAAGACAGAAGCAGCTATTTAAGTCTTCGTTTGTTTGTTTAAGATAAGATCTCACTCTGTAGCTTTCGCTGGCCTGAAACTCATTATGCAGACAAGGCTCCCTGGTCTGAACTCCTGGAGATCTACTTGTCTCTGCCTGAGGATTAAAGGTGTGCACCACCCTACCCTGTAAATACTTTAGAGACTTAAAGGCAGTCTATCCATTGTCCTGGAATACAGGCGTGTTTTCTCAACCTTGCAGTAGCTAACCCAACTTCTTTCAATTTTGCAAAATGATTTATTTATTTTTATTTCATGTGCATGGGTGTTTTGCCTGCATGTGTCTATGTGAGAGTGTTGGGACCCCTGGGGGTGGAGTTACAAACACTTGAGAGCTGCTATGTGGGTGCTGGGAATTAAACCCAGGTTCTCTAGAAGAGCAGCTGGTGCTCTTAACCTCTAAGCCATCTGTCTATCACTAACCCAAGGTCTTAAAGTGGCATTCTGTTGCAATTTTTTTTTTTTTTTCTAACACAGGTGCTGCAAGGAGTTGCAGCAAGAACAGGGCCATACCTTGTTTTGTTTTGTTTTCTCTTGGGAAGGGTTGTTTCTTGTTGCCTAAGACTCTGGACAGGCATGGTGGTAAGTACCTTTAATCCTAGTGCCTGGGATCTCTGTGAGTTTGAGACCAGCCTGGTCTACATAGTGAGTTCCAGGACAACCAGGGCTATGTGGAGAGATTTTATCCCAAAAAACCAAACAAAACCCCCAAACAAACAAACCCCCCAATTTTGTTCCCTTCCCCATGAAAAAAAATATTACTGTTTCCTTCAAAGTTATGCCATGAGAACTGTGTGTCAGGGGATTTTAAAAAGTTTGTTACAAAAGGTACACATTGAGCTTATGGAAAAGCATGTGTGTTTTGAGTAAGTTCTGCCCTAACTCCTTAGCTCTTCAGTTGTGACTGTACCTATAGATCCCATCTTTCTCTTTAAGTCACATACGGTGAACTGAGTTTTAAATAAATATCTTCCTGAAGGACACCATTCATTTAAAACTTAATTCCCTTTTACCTGATACCACTGGATATTTTCTTTTCAGGACGGATAGAGTCAAAACTGTCTTTCCTAACTGTTTGTTTAACCTAACACAGTTTATCTGCAGGACACACGCCACCCCCAACCCCCTGCTTCCCTTGTCATTACCCACTTTCATAAAAAGAAAAAAAAAAAAAAACCAAACAAACAAATTTCCAGCATTTTTTGTTTGTCTTGTCTGTTCTTTTCATCAGTCCAGCTCAAGATGTACATCTTGAGTTCAAAGGAGTGCGTTTGCTTAGTAATCCAGTAAGCGCTACTCTCTCTCTCCTTGAGACAGTCTCCCGTATCCAGGCTGGTCTCCAACTCACTGTGTCGCTGAGATCAGTCTTACACTCCTGTTTCTCCATCTCCCACGTGCTGGGATTACAGACTTGTGTGTCCGCTACACCCAGCTGTAAATTCTATTTTAAAGACTTTATAAAAACAGAGACTCCTGATTTGGGTTGAAATAAAGTATTTTTGCAAGTTAGTGTAACAATAAAGTTGATGATTTTCTGAGTGCGTACTATAAAATTGTCTATACAAGGTTTTGAGGAAGAGGGTAACAAGGAGGGGAGGAGGAGAGTCTCTGGAGGTGGAAGGCATCCAGGAAATAATTTAAATACATTATCAGTTTCACTCACAAATTTCAGATGAAGAAATTAACTGATAAACAGTGTTGGGCATGATCCTATTAGAGGTCATTCTCTAGAGCAGTGATTTTCAACCACTCTCAGGGGTTTGCCTATCAGGTGTTTACCTTACGGTTCATAACAACAGCACAATCTCAGTTATGAAGTAGCAACAAAATAATGTTATGGTTGGGGGTCGCCACAACATGAGGCGTTGTATTAAAGGGTTGCAGCATTCGGAAGGCTGTGAGTCACCGCTTCCTGTAGTTGTGAGTCTCTTGATTTCCGCCTTAATTTGTTAAGGTCGCTTGCTTGCGCCCCCAGTAAAACCATGCTTGGCCACTGATGATTTAATTTTAGATTAGAATTAATTTTTTCCCCCTACATTTTGCGACACAGCGCCAACAAATTTAGATCCCTGGGATGGCCTTTGCAATTTGGACTTACTCCGTTCCTTTGTCTGCTCTTGCGAGCCTCCTAGCATTCGTTTCTATCATTGATCGGAAGGGAGGGCGGGAAGAGGGGTGACCTTTTGGATGGAGGAAGGCAATAAGCACCTGGTGGCCTACTGAAGAGGAATCAGTTTAAAACTTGGTTAAGATTTTGTTTACACTCTCTTGGTCCTTTCTCTCTCTTTCCCCTCTCTCTTTCTTTCCCCCATCATGTCCTGCTCTCCCTTCTCTCTCTCCATATCCACCTAATAAACCTCTTTTTATATAAAAGATTTTGTTTACTTCTAGAGTTACTCAAACTTTCCCCAAAGGAAGTTACGGGATCTTGTTTTCCAATCTGAGTAAAAGAGCTTTGTCGGGGTGTATAAGTTGCTTCCACAGAGGACTGTGGTCTGGGGTGTTTTTATTTCCGCAGGGCCATGATGAACTGCTCTGCAGCTGTGGAGTTGTGGAGTGCCTCACTTAAATGCTTATTTAGTGAGATTGTTTTTGTTTGTTTGTTTGCTTTTGTGGCAGGAAGGGGTTCTTTAACCACTAGTAGGTTTCTTCTGCAGTTACTTTTTTTTTTTTTTAAAAAAGTCACTTTCTTTCTTGTGTGGGTGTTTTTAAGTTTTGAATTAATTACCTACTGGCATTCCACGATGAAAGGGTTAGAAGGGCCAGTGAAGATGAGTTTGGAAAAAGTTTTGATCTGAGAGGTTTTTGTTCTGTGATTAGTGTTTGCTAAGGTGTCTTATTCTCTGGGGTCATTTATAACCTTAAAAAAATAAAAGCTTGCATGTGTCCCTTTTAACTCTTCTTCCATGTAAAATGTGAGTCTGGGAAGGAAGGAATGATAATAGAAGCAAGTGCTTGGAGGGCCTTTTGATTTGCTTTGGCTTTGAGACAGGATCTCACATAATAACATAGGTCACCTTCCAACTCAGGGCAATCCTTCTGCCTCAACTTCCTATGCCCTGGAATTGCAGACCTTAGCCAGTATGCTGACTGCTTGGAGACTCTCTGACCATTTGTTGGCCCCACTGGCTCCCACGCAGTGCTGGGATTGGACGGTAGCAGGTGTCGCCTCTCTTGTGTCTCACAAATCAAAGTGGAAAAGTGAGGTTATCCAGTGGGAATAATGAGGGAGGCACCAGCAAACACTGGGGAGGGGGAATGAAGCTGGTTTGAGAGGGAGCATGGCGAAAAAGGTGGTGTGGAGGTCTCAGGGTACACACACAAAAAACTTGACTTAGCTTTACTTATTTTTAATTTTTTGTAGTTCCGGAGGTGGTCAAACTCAGGGATTTCTGCATATCAGGCAAGCACTTTAAAACACTTATATCTCCAGCTCCATCTTCTAATGCACACATATGTACACACACACACACACACACACACACACATATATGTACATATACATATGTACATGTACGAACCCACATGTGTGCATGCATACACACTCACATATATGCAAGTGACTTTTTAATTGCATGGCGGGGATACAGCTGTGTGGTAAAGTCATTGCTCAGCATGTATAATCCTGAGTCTGATTCCCAGAAACATACAGGCACACATATGACCAAGCATGCACACACAATCATGTATACTTGCACACACACACACACACACACACACACACACACACACACAC
>NW_026593286.1:13776684-13803814 GCF_907164565.1 Psammomys obesus
CACACACACACACACACACACACACACACACACACACACACGTACAATCACTTGAGTGTCCAGATGTACTATATTAAACATTTTTCTCTATAGACTGATATAACGTCTCCCTCTTTCTGTCGCTTCTTTACTTTTCTTTGAAATTCCAGTCTGATGTTATCACAACGGACATGGCATAATCTCTCCTTCTCTGTCTTCCTCCTCTCCTTCCTTCTTTTCCTTCTCCCTCCCCTTCCTTTGGCTGAAACTGCAGTCAGATGTTATCTTTGGGTGAGGTCATGTGGCTGCCACTTTGAATCGGGGTCAAAGCCTTCAAAACTGCTCCTCAACAGATTTCTATAGACATAAAAGTTGGCCTTTCAAGATCCTGCGCTGGTTCTGGGATGCCGTCTGTTTCTGCCCACTTCTAACCTCTTCCAATCTGCCTCTTATTGCAGGTAATGGGACTTCTGACCAACCACGGTGGGGTACCACACCAGCCTCAGACCGACTATGCTCTCTCTCCTCTCACTGGAGGCCTGGAACCCACGACCACGGTGTCAGCCAGCTGCAGTCAGAGACTGGAACATATGAAGAGTGTGGACAGTCTGCCCACATCTCAGCCCTATTGTCCTCCCACCTATAGTACCACGGGCTACAGTATGGACCCTGTCACAGGCTACCAGTATGGGCAATATGGACAAAGTAAGCCTTGGACGTTCTAGGGGGTAGTTCCTCCTAGAAGGGAGAGAGATCACCTCTTGTCTGAGAAAGGGGACCTGGAGGCATGATTAAGCCTTTCATCCCAGTATCAGTTTTGTGGCAAAGCCAGCTGATTGCTACAGCACAGGCTTCCTTGTGTAATTATTTTCTTAACCGATGTCAATAACATCTTGCAGTTATTAATTGTTGGGACATAAAACCGGATTGTCAGTAGGTAAAACACAGAGGTTGGCCAAAATGAAATAACCTCTGGCATTAGAAACACATGTTCTTAATGAGGTCAGCGCCAGGATCATATGGGGATAAGCCCGGGACACAGAGTTGTGTCAAACTTGTCTCAGGAATAAAAATATTAGTCTCGATCCTTTGATACCGTGGTATTAGATATGACGTTGTCAGCCTGTAGCTGATCTTGCCCCTAACTGTGAATTGTCCCAGCGTGACCTAAAAAGCTGCGTGTGTTTCCTTACAGGTGCCTTTCATTTTCTCAAGCCAGATATTGCGTAAGTGAACTGTCCACTTGGAGCTAAACTGGCCCTGTTTCCGGCCTCCACAGACTAGACATGAAGAATCTTCTCAGAAAAAAAAAAAACAAAACAAAAAACAAAAAACAGAACAAAACAAAAAAACAAACAAAAATAAATAAATAAAAATTAAAAAAAAATCAGCCTTTGGGGAAGGTAGAGACAAAAGCAAGTGATTGATTTTCTTTCTCCAGTAGTTGCTTTCAGATTCTTTGAACATATTGGACAAAAAGCAGGAGAGGCAAGGAAGACCCAGAGATATAAATCACACCATTTTAAGGCAGTGATGTAACCTGATTACATATCAAAATGTCCCCAACTCTTTGTTGTCGATCAAGAACTAAAACATTCCATTTGTGTGTGTGTGTGTGCATGTGTGTGTGTGTGTGTGTGTGTGTGTGTGTGTGTGTGTGTAAGAGAGAGAAAGAGTGTATCATGGACTGGTTTGAGTGAGCAGAATGTTCCCATAGTTCATAGTTGAATTCTTGAAAGTAAACAGGTTTGATGTCCAAGGCTGACCAAGTTCATGACATTCACACTGCTTATGAAATGAATTGGAAATGGAGGAATCCTTGACTTTGACACACTGGAAACTGATATGAAGATTGACACCACCATTTTGTAGGATGCTAGACTAGATGTGAAGGATCTCCCCACTAAATTATCATCATACCCTTATTTGTAATCTAGTTGTCAACCAATATCCCAGACATGTCTTGTGAAAGGATGTGGGATAACAAGAAAAGGCATGTTTTCTGCTGTGGGGATAGATGGATGGCATTTACTTCCTGAGTCACATTGATTTAGAAGCCAGTCTGGGCTGGGGGAGGGGCATGATGGAGAAGACGTGACACCATCACATATCTGCTTCTCAGCGTGCAATACCATGTACCTCACAGACACTTTGGCCATGGCCAAGGTGCTAGAAATGAAATCAGAACTATATTTTTGCAGGTGTTTTTATTTTTGCAGCCCATAATTCATCGGCGGTAGAATGCAATGATGTTTGCTCTTTGCCAAACAACCTAAATGCCCTGCTTGCTCAGAGACCATGTCCGAGAATCATGCTTTCTACAGCGATGACGTTTACATTCGTCTCTTTTCTACGAAAGGCAGGGCAAGAACAGAAATGTCCACGTGGCTCTCGTGTACTTTTAAATTATACAATGATACCCAATATTAAAGGATGATAGGGAACAGAGGTTTACATGCATTTATGTGGTGACATTTAGGATGTCAATAAATCTGTGTTTTGAAATGTTAAGAGGAAGGAGGCGGGAGGTGCTGTTATTTATTTCTTTCTATTCTTGGAACCATGAATGAGGTAGGCACAAATACATTCCCTTTAGACTTAAGAACAATGAGGTAGCGCATTAGTGGGACTAGACATAGAACTGAGTTATTTTATATGTTGGGCAAGGGTGATGGAACAGGAGACATAGTATCTTTGTGTTGCAGCCTCAGCCAACAATGATATGTTGTAAAAATGTCTTTCATGTAAAAAAGTGCAGTAAATATTTACTATTTATAATGAATAAACAGTTAATGAAAATGTGCCCAACACTGCTTTATTGTGTGTGTATGGGGGAACCGGTGACTGTAGAAGGCATGAAAAAGGGGGTTCAGGAGTGCACGATGGAGCATTCCTCCTGCTGGTCCCTTGTACATGGCACTGTGACATGGACAAAAGAGTCACAGCAGGATGCTGGTTTAAACACTCTCCACAGGACTGTGTTCACAACATCGGGGGTGGAATCTAGAAAAGCCCCAGCCCCGTTCTATATGCCACTTTTGGTTCTTTCCGAGCTCTCAAACTCCTTCAGAGTTATTTAGAAGTATGTCCCTCAGTGCACCAGGATCTAACTTCGTTCCACAAATTTCTCTGCATTGAAATTATTTTTGTTTTAAAGACTTTCATTTTAGCAACTCATTTCAGCCTTGGAAGGAAAGAGGACTGCCTATTTCTTTCATTGTTCTCCTTTCCTTCTTGATAAATACTTCCCCCCTCTTTTCCTTTCCTCCTTTCCATACTTCCTACATGAGAGTCTAGAAGTACTGAGCATCATCTAAAACTAGACACTGGTATTACGACAGTACAAAGTGATGAGGCCTAGGAGTGAACGTGGTGTTTCATTATGAGGTAATTAATCACAACACCTACTGAAGTTCTTGTATTCACTTATTCCTCCCAGTTTCTCATGTGACATCATTCCAACTGCACAATGGCCATCTACAGCCAGAAATTGCTGTATTGGGTAACATTGCTGTGGAACATTCTGAAACATTGTTTTAGGGAGAGTTCTGTTGGTTAGCTGACCTAAAGCATGTAGGATTTTAAGTATCCCAAAGATCTGATATATAGTAGGTAACAGTTTCCAAGTTTTTAAGGGCCCATTCTCTTTTTAGCTTTCACTTGTTCTTCCAATTCACCATGTTGTTCATCTTCTGACACTGATCTTTTCAAAAAGACAATGCACTTGTAGAAAGGAAGGTAACTGTCGCTGAATGCTTAGCTTTTGTCAGTTCCCACAGGACTCCTGTGAGGTGGGTGCTGTTAGTCCTATTTTATAGTGTCCATGCCCTAAGTTGTTAAGTTGAACAACACTACACGTAGGAACAGCAGAATCAGAGTTCAGTGTCTACCAAACATCGCAGTAGGAACTGCATAATTTTACTCCAAATGCTGCTTCAGATATCCGTTTCATTATGTCAGCCTACTCTTGTGCCAAGATGAAAACAGGCATTAAAGAAGTAATTCAGTCTCAGTGCACAAAAGATGTGCTGCCAGGACTCAGATGTTACAACAGAAGCTGGTCTTCCCAGGATCCTCTCCTGCCTGCTTCTTGACCTCAGGACCTGCCATATGTGGCCCAGCTCTCTTTCTGATATATTTCTTTATGCCCTTCTCTTATTTCTGGATGTCTTCAGAGCTATTGCTCTGCTGGCCATTCTCATGTTCAAAGTCTTTGTAAATCTTTCTTCCATGACTTTTGTCTTCATCTAATCAATCTCCAGGAAGATGAACACCTGACTTCTCCCCTGGACTGGAGTCCCTACTCTCATCTTTTGGGACAAACCATGCTGAGGACTGTGAAGCATTTACACTTAACTAAGTTTGGCCCTGCTTATTTATGAAATTCCCTCCTTGATAATATCACCATTCACATGCATTTGAAAGGCTAAAAGTGAAAACTACAAATCAGAGTTAAAGACTGTTAAACACAGAGAGAGAGAGAGAGGGAGAGAGAGAGGGAAAGAGAGGAATAGTTAAGCACAGGTAAAAGGGATGCTTATCTATGCTGGCGTTTAGAAATAAGGTAATGGCCAAGGCCATTGGTTTTTATGGCTGTGAGTTTAGAAATGGAGGAGAGAATGTATGAATGAGTGATCCGTGTTGATGAGGCATGGAAGTCTGTTCTCGCATTGTATCAGAGCTAAAATTATCACATAGGGCCAGAATTAGTGTCTCCATAGAAGGAAGCTGACTCTGACCCTGGAAATCAGTCCTGTTATTTTGAGTGAATATTTTTGGTTTTCCACAATTCACAGTTAAACAGAGCTGGTGTCATACAAGAGAAGGCATGAGTGCCCAGAGGTAGGATTTAGGACAGATCGTAGGTGTAGACAAGCCTTGATGGACCTGAAGGTTAATTTTGGATGAAATGTGAGAGACAGCATTTGTGTGGGGTTCCTCACTAGAACAGTGGTGGGCTAAGACACATCTACCTTTTCCATAAAGCCCTGACAGTATTATTGAGCACCTCATCCCAGGAGCTCCGCTCATCCATAATAGGCACCTCAAACCCACATGTTGAGTGAATGAATAACAAAGAGTGACTCTCTTGTCCTGTTTGTACATGATCTCTAGACAAGGGGACATTTGGTTCATGCAGGAATCTAGGCGCTATCTTTTAACTCCATTTTATTCGGGATTCCTTTAGCCTCTACCTCCCTTCCAGCTCCCCTGCCCTAGGGTGGAGGGAAAGAAGGGAGGAAGAGAAAGGGGATGTAGGTCTCTTAAGATTTAGTTCTGGTTGATTAGAGTTGTTAGGTTCTTTGGAGCAACACCAATCTCAGTCATCAGGATATTCAGCAGCAGCCTTTTTCCTTCTTTCACTGTCTCCTCTAACCCCTCTCCCCATCCCAGTGTGTCCCATGAATTGTCCATTTTTCTTTCCCGAGTCCTCTCTGAAGCCTCCCTCAACTATGGCCTTTATATCTTCTCAGAGTTCTCAGAGTTAAACCATCTCCAGCTGGCAAAAACCATGCGCCTCTCCGAGCCACACAGGTTGTTATCAGCTGTGGATAAACTAAGGCAGTCCCATATTCCACACTTGGGATTAAAACAAAAACATATTTATATAACATAACTGAGTTAAAAACAAACAAACAAAAACTTCCACTACACAGGACCAAAGGCTTGAGGTTGAACTGGTACAAAACCCAAGGGAAATAGTGGGAAACAGGGCCTAGTAAGCCAGACATCCCCTACTATGGTGTTTCTGATGGGCATTGAAGGTCCTAGAGGGAATTTGCTGGATTTACCACAAAACAGTCAGTTAGTTGAGTTGGTTTATTGTTTAGAAAAGTGGGCCTATTCAGACCTGGATGTATAGTAATCTGTGGAATTAAAAGAAACACACATACTCACACAAAGAGGCAAGTTGTACTCATTGCATACACATACTGGTAATCTATAAGTTGTAAAATGAGAAAGAAAAGTCAAAGTCATGGAGTTGTATATAGACAACAAGAAGCAGTTTTGGATACTGAAGGCTCTCATTCTTCCTTAGGTGTTTTATATTTCAGATTATACTAACTTTGAAGGTCTCAATCCCCTCCTTACGGGCTTGGAAGAATAGTCATCGGCTCCTTTTTAGAAACACAGGTGAAAACTGAGAGCCCCCGCAGAAGTATTTGACTTGGGAACTATGACTATTAATTAGGGTTTCATATAAAAGTACAGATTTGGGTAAAAAAACACCTTGAATTGGTCATCTCAATAAATTAAGAGAGATTCTTTACAAATTTGAAGGGGTACGGGGGAACCATACAGGGTTGTATAGCAACCTAGTCATCATAGGAGCCTGACCGTACCTAAGAAGAGTGAACAAGGGAGTGAAGAAGGGAGGGAGAGAAGAAGAGAGGGAAAATCACCTCTAATGGAGGGATGCAAACATCTCAAGGAAGCCACAAGAAAAGGGAACCAGGTTCCGAAGAGAGGAAGAGGGGGAGGAGGAGGAGAAATACAGGGTAAAGAAATTCACAGTTTCTGCCCTCTTTTGCTAGGGTCTTATTGGCTGAATCTGCTTAAAACTGCAAGGCAGAGGGATCAGACATTTCACCCCACAGCAATATCCTACACAGAGAGCAGGGAAGGAAAGGGGAAGGGTCTGGCCTCAGATTAAAGTCTTTTACTTTGCAATCTGAACGTGTTTGTTCCTCTGTATCCAAAATCCTTTCATTTCCGAGTCTATTATGGTAATTGTCAAATTGCCCAACTTATTTCTTCAATGAAATAAAATTGTTGTCATTTACATTTGGTTATTGTGCAACACATGCATAATTCTTTAAAAAATTGTTATTCATTTGTTCTTTCAATTAGCATACAAAATATTAGGTTTAGGTTCCATTATGGGATTTTCAACATAATCTGCTTTTGGATGGCCCTCCTCTCCACTTCTCCCCATCTCTCGGACCCCTCATCCTTTCTACCACATAGCCTCCACTCTGCTTTCATATTCACAGTACATGTTTTCCATTATCATCCCGTCTTTTTCAATAACTCCCTGCCCTCTCTCATAGCCCCATTTCTATTTCCATACCTATCTAACCACACTCACACCCACAAACATATATAAACATTAAAAGACAGGCTATGCCTATGACAGAGAACACCAGACACGGCACAGTATGCCTTCAGTACACTAGATGTGTTTGTTTTCAGTTGCAATCCATCTAAACACTAAGTTCCATAACTCTATGCTTTATTCTTTAAGGCCGCCTGATATTGTGATATAAATGGTTTCCTAAAATTGAAAAAGCACAAAAGGCATTTATTTAGGACTTTGGTTAATTCATTACATCTGTTTTAGATTTCAGAGATTGAAGAGGGGGAAAAATAGATCATAATTTTTATATTCAAGTGGCTCTGATCTATGGATGAATTTATAATATAATTTGTAAGATCATTTGATGAAAGCTAAATCTTAGTTTACTTTTCTTACTAACGATGAAGAAAGGACTCTCTATGAAATTGCAGTAAAATATGATTATATAGAAAATACTGAGCTTGTTTAATAAAATCAGGTTTGCAAAAATCACAAAAGCAATCACTAGTAAATGAAGTTACATAATAATTATATTTCAGAGGACTCTGTATATGCTCATAAGGACTTGCAGACATTTCTACTTACTAAAACATCACTAATTGGTAGCTTAAATTACTTCATATTTGATAATAATAAGACTCCTTTCTCTATAAAAGCTTCATCAACTTGATTTTATTCCAATTATAAGAAAATAATGAACATAAGCCTGCATTGCAGCTCTCTCCTAGAATCCAGCAGGAGGAAAAATGAAGCAGGATCTACTACTTGGGTGGGACAAGTTTGACCTGCTAGAGAGTTCCAAGCCAGCCATATCTACACAGTGAGACCCTGTCTTCGAAATGCCAAAGCTAAAACTCAAAAAGAAACAAAGGGAATCCTCTCTCTTTGGAGAAAGCTTGACTCACATTGTTCTACTGGTGTCAGGAACACTGGAAGTCTATTTATTTATTTTCTCTTTCATTCTTTAGCAAAGTCTACTCATTAGTTTTCGGGACCGTGTCTGTGTATGTGTGCGTGTGGGTGTTTCTGTGTGTGCGTGTGGGTGTTTCTGTGTGTGCATGCCTGTGCACCTGCACACATGAGCAGAAGCCAGAGATCCAGGACTTCTGCGGGAACTCTCCACTTTATTCTTTGAGACATGGTCGCTCATTGAATCTGGGGCTTGCTGCTTGGACAGGCTGACTGGCCAGTGAGTTGGAGAGCTCTGCCTGTCTCTGCTTTGCCAGTGATAAGATTATAGACACATCGGGGCTGGAGAGATGGCTCAGAGGTTAAGAACACTTGCTGTTCTTCCAAAGGTCCTGAGTTTAATTCCCAGTCAACCACATGGTGGCTCAGAACCAGATCAGTAAGATCTGGTGTTCAGGCAGAATGTTGTATAAATAATAAATGAATCTTTAAAAAAAAAAAGATTATAGACACGCACTACCTCACTTAGCTTTTTAGTAGGTACTGGGGAGTTGAACTTGGGCCTTCATGTTTGCACAGTGAGCACTCATATGCACTGATCCATCTTCCCAGCTCACATTTCAGATGTCTTTTTTTTTAAGTGAAAAAAAATGTAGAAAGAAGCAAAATTGCTACTTACGTCAGCTCTTGCATCGCAGTCTAATTTCTTTATGCATGCAGTATAATCTTTAATAGTTTTGGTGACTTTCATGATTTCATCTAAATTACTAGGCTTTTATTTGCTCTGTTTCTTCTCTTTGCTCACAACTGTTCTGCTCATAATGTACAAAACAGGAAACAGTAATTTTGTAAACCCCAAACCCTCATTGCCACGTTTTTGTCAACTAGACACAAACCTAAACGTACAGGAAGAGCGAATCTCTATTGAGGAATTTTCCCTATCAGACTGGTCTGTGGGCAAATCTGTGGGGAATTTTCTTGATTGTTGGTTGATGTGGGAGGGCCCAGTATCAGTTGCAGTGCTGTCTCTGGACAGGTGGGCCTGGCATTTATATGAGCCGGCCCTGAGGGCATGAGAGACAGAGGGATGGCCGTGCCTCTTGCTGGCTGCAGCTGTGGTGAGCTTGCCCCTGGTGGTGTGGGTATGGGAGAGCTGGCAGGCTGACCAACTTAGCTACCACCCAGTCCCAAATCCGGGGCTTTGAGTTGGCTCATCCCAACATCTACCCCATCAGTGAACTGCTGGAGTGTGTGAAGGGACCGGTCCTGCAGATCCAAAATGGCAGATGACATGGAGATGACACAGGGCAACAACAGATATCTGAAAGGAGTCCAGGTGAGGCTCCAGTATTGACAGTATAGCAGAAGCCAGAGGCCTCACACCATTCTAATGAGTCAATGCAATGAACGTTTACAGGTAAAGGTGCATGGACAAAAGAGTATACTGTGGGGCACATTGTGACACACTACTGCTTTCATGACAAGATTTTCTTTTGTTTTTTATTTCTTATTTTCTTTTTGGGTGAGGTTGCAAGGGCGGAGGGTGAATATGAAGGGATGGGGAGATGAGTAGAATTGGCATGCATGATGTGAAATTCACAAAGAGTCAATAAAAAGGAAAAAAAAGGAAGGGCAGCTAAGCAAGCCAGGAGAAGCAAGCCAGTAAACAGCCCTCCTTCCTGGTTACTGCTTCAAGCCCCTGCCCCGAGTTCTCTCAGCTTCCCTGGGTGACTCACTGTAACATACCCCTTCCTCCCCAAAGCTGCTTAAGTCTCACAGCAACAGAAAAGCAAACGAGGAGCCCAAATCAACTCCCTCTCTTGAGCTACTTGTTGTCTGGCATTTGATCACAATGATGCAAAACCAGTATCCTCCATAATTATATATAATAATATCCCCATGCTGCTGAAGGCATCATACGTATGATCTACACACCTTCCTTACAGCAACTCAGCTTGTAGTAAGACTGTATGATCTCAGAGAGAGTTTCAACGACCTCTCTAAAGCCACATGGCGAGATTTGTCAGTTCAGGAGATGGGATCTCATGAGCCCCTTCACTTCCCTGCTGTGTTAAAGACACATATTCCCAGCCTCTGCATTTTCCCCTTTTCCTAGTCCTTCATACATTATCATTAAGAAAAATAAGAAACACAAAAATAAAACTCAAAGCACCCAAGAGAGGCTGATGTGTCCTGCTTCACAAGATGCAGGGGCCTTCCATGTGGAATTTAAATCACTGTAGAGAGTACAGTCAGTGAGTGGGTTTAATGAAAGTTGGAGGGTCAAGGTGAGAAACTGTTGGTAGTTTAAAGAAAGATGGGGTGGGCTCAGACAAGTACCGCAGGTCAAGAAAAAGGACTTGTGAGATATTTAAAGGTAAATCGATGAAAGACTGTACTGGTAAATTGGTTGTGCAGTGCCAGAGCAAAGAAGAATCCAGACCAGTTTTCAGGGTTCTCATTTGGGTAGTGGACTTGATGGTGGATTTACCAATCGCATTACAGAAAAAAACAGATGGAGGAGAAAATAGAGCAAAGACATTGTTCTTCTTGTGACATTACATGGAGATGTTGAAGCCACTCAGGCCTTCCCCAGTGGAGTGGTAGAAGAGGTGATGAGGTCAACACACCTGTAGTTAAGGAGTGATGCCTAGCCTAATATGTTTGTTTGGCTGTCACATGATTGGAGCATCAAAGCATGCATTTACCCATATTCCTGTGCAGAAGGAAGAGGTTGCTACATGGGTGATGGCCGTGGTTTGAATTGTGTCTTTTAAAGAGACATGTAGAAATTCCTGATTCTTGCAACTGTGTGACCTTACTGGGGAAAGAATCTTTCTAAATGTCACTGGGATGTTTTGGCACCAGACTTGGTTTCTGGCTTCTGAAGCTGGCATGGATAAAGATAGCTAGCTACACATGAAGGAAGAGGAAAGCCTGTAGTTAGCAGTGCTGAGTGCTGGGAGGAAAAAAAGAGTGCAAAAAGAGAAAAATGACATCTGCTTGCCCAATCAAGGAGGTATTCATGGAAAGAGAAGAAAGGAGCCCAGAAAATGCAGAGATTACCTAGACGGAGAGCAGGGCATGCACTGTGGCTGGATTTGAGATGCAGCTTTGCTCATTTGAGGCACTGAACTTAGTTAGAACCTTGTTTCTGGTCTGTTTGAGGGTGGCCAGGCACTGTTAATGTTGGGTCTCCCCGGAGGCCATAGTCTGGAGCTTGCAGTTGCTTTTATATGAGATGGGAAATAGACTGAAGGCTTGCAAGTAGAGGAGAGACATCTGTCTTCCATCCTTCATGGATGATAGCATTGGAGGGAGGCAGCACTGGAAATACCAGGCAGTTGGCACTCGAAAACTTGACCTGCATGTGCTGGCTTTAGAATCAGCCAGACATGGTTTGGATTCTGAACTGCTGTTAATTGACATATTCTGTTAGCCAGTAGCTTCTCTGAGATGCCACTTTCAAATCAAGTAGAAATTGAGAGAATAGTCTCAATCCCTAGGATGGCAAGATTAATCAGGATAGTTTGGTGTGTTTCCAAAGCACTCTAGACCATGTCGTGAGGTTCCAACAAATGTTGATTTTCTTTTCTTACCCCACTGAGTAAAGACAAAAGGCATGATACCGTGCTTCTCAATGAGGAAGAGTATAAGGAATAGAGATTAATGTGCTCGGGACACAAGAGAGAAAAAGACTTCTTGGCATTCACTCAAGAAATCACAAAAAATGGTGTTCTGGTTTTCTTCCCTTCACTATGCTGACTTAAAAAAAAGTATTTATTTTCAGTGTGTGTATGTGTGTCTGTCTGAATGTCTGTCTATATATGTGCATCATATGCATACAATAGCCCACAGAGGCCAGAATAGCGATATCTGACATTACCTACTTGTTCGGCATGCTGTAAGAAAGAAAAAAAGGAGGTCCTGTTTGTGAAATATTTTATAACAGGAATTTAAATATTGGAATCTTCCTTTGAACTGGTCAGCTATTCAGAGTCTCAACCCCTTTGTCCTGTTAGGGTAGGGGGAAAGCCATATTTACCAAGAAAATTTATACAGTTTAAGAAATTATTTCTTAGAGTGAAATGCACTCTATACTAAATTATCACTTGACAATGGCAGTCTGAGAATAGCAGGCCCTATCTTTTTACCCATTTGAAGAGGTCCTAGTATCTTCTTGTAGTTGTAAGTACTGGGTTTCTGAAGATGTTCAGGCATAGAAGGAGTTAGCTGGGAGTTTGTATAGCATCATGTAAAACTTGGTTGTCCAGATGACTGATTTCATCCCACAGGAAATCAACATCTGGACATCAATGTCTTTCAGTCTTTGTAAATACAGTGTATATTATCCAGTTTCTCAGTCTGTGTCACAAAATAGGAAAGTAGTTCAGAAAAGACACATCCCACTTGACCTTTGCCGAATGATTTAATAAAGTTAGCTTTATACAGAAATATGAATGAGCAATTGCTGATAAAAACAGACTTGTGGCTTTGCCTCTTTCAGATCCTCCTTCCTTTGCATGTGCTTCACAGACTTATTAACTCTTTAATGTTTTCATAATTGGTGGCATTTGGCCCTGGGGCCATATTGACAGCTCTGGAGTTGGGTTCCATTAGAATGGAGATTCTGAATTTCCTAGGTTTTCATCCCCTTTCAGCACTCATCTTGATATCTTTGTCTGTATAATTAGGCAAATGTGTTTTCAATTGCTTTTATGTGTGTACACATTTCACCCCTTTTATTGCTATCTTGATGGATGTTTTATGGGATAACTTTCCAATTGGGGACCTCCTCTACTTACAGAGGTGCCAACTTTTGTTTCTGCATCCACTTAGGCCTCTATCGTTTCCATCTGCAGGTGTAACTGAATATGACCCTCCGCTTTCTGGAGGAAGCCTGGGCCTCCTGGGTTTTCTGACTGAGAACTCTCTTATCCTACCATTTCACCCACTCTCACTTCTTCTTTTATGGTGTTATTCTAATTTAAAGTGAAATATAGACCTACTTGCAAAACTTTGGAGACTACAGGAAAGTTAAAAGAAACTTCTTTGTGGTTTCAGAGCTACCAGGAGAGTTGTAACCATCTGCTTCAGTGATTTCTTCCCAGAGCCACTTCTGGCCCTCCAGGCCCATCATGCATCTGGCTCCTCTCAGTGATAGCAGGAGGCTTGGATTGTATGAGACTTCATCCTTACCTGTTATCTTCTTACTAATTTATTTGCCCATGTGATAATAAGATCTCATCTAACATATTTTTTTTAAAAGTATCTATCTATCTATCTATCTATCTATCTATCTATCTATCTATCTATATACCTACCTTTCTGTCTACATGAACCTGGGTCTTCTACAAGAACAGTAAGTGCTCTTAGTCACAGAGACATTTTCTCCAGCTCCTTGCCTGTCATATATAATGGTATTTCCTCTGTTTTTATAATTGCACAGGACATATTAGGTGTTCAGTCAATACCTGTAATGTCTAACCAATGCCTGGCCCAACCTGAGACCCACCCCATGGGAGAGAGCCAGCCCCTAACACTATTAACGGTACTCTGCTATGCTTGCAGATGGGAGCCTCGCATAGCTGTCCTCTGAGAGGCTCTACCCAGCAGCAGATTGAAACAGATGCTGAGTCTCACAGCCAAACATTGGACAAAGAGTAGGGAGTCTTGTGGAAGAGTTGGGGGAAGGATAAAATCACCCAGAGGGGACAGGAGCTCCACAAGAAGAGCAACAGAGGCAATTAGTGAGGGCCCAGGGGGGCTTGCAGAGACTGAAGCACCAACCAAGGACCATGCATGGACTGGACCTAGGCCCCCTATACAGATGTAGCTGATGCACAGCTCGGGCTTCATGTGGGTTCTGAAGTAAGTGGAGCAGGGGGCTGTCTCTGACGTGGAATCTGTTGCTTGCTTTTTGATCACTTCCTGCTGGTGGGGCTGCCTTGCCAGGCCACAGGGGAAGAGGGTGAGCTCAGTCCTGATGCAACTTGATGTGTTGGAGTTGGTTGGGGCTGCTTCTTTTCTGAGGAACAGGGGAGGGGAAATGGGAGAAGACGGAGAGAGGGTGGGGCTGGGAGGAGAGGAGGGAGGGGGCTACAAATGGGATGTAAAGAGAATAAGTAAATACATTTTAAAATTTGCCATTTTAAAGCACATTAATGTTTAGAAAGGTCAAAAAGTTTTAATATAATTTATAATGTATTTTTTTTTGTTAGCAGAATTCCTCTTCTATGTTCCTTTAGCCAAGATGTCTGGGCAATACTGTCACAGTAAACAACCCAACATTATAGTGGTGTCAGACAAAGGATCTTTGCCACTGTCTCTATATGTGTGGTGCTTCCAGGACAGCCTTGCTCCTCAGAGTAACTAGGACCCTGACTGGGGAAGTTTTCTGTTAGCATCTATGTTTCAGTGTGACTGGGCTAAGAGGAGGGATGTAGTGATTTGGGTAGTAGTTCTTAGAGCTCCAGCCCAGGCATGCCGCATAGCACATCCGTTTACCTTTGATAGACCAAAGCAAGCCACACAGGCTAAAAGGACACAGCACACAGCTGGGAGACTCCGGAATTACATGAACTGTAACACTGGTGACTACCACAGAGCTTAAGAGCACATTTGGGAAAGAATAAAAAGTAATTTTATTTTATAGTGTTGGCCTCTTGTTTTATCCGTCCACAAGAAGCTCCATACCAGGATCTGCTCAACACGTTTTCTTCACATGCAAACAGACGTAGTATGTTTGTAGCTATACCTGTATGTACCCCTCTTTTTGCTTCTCAAACAGAATACTGAGTGAACACTAGTCTATATGGTTTTGTTTGTTGGATTGTTTTATTTCTGCACAGTGCACACAGGAGAACTTCCTGTATTATAGTCTGTAGTTCTTCCATGTTAGTGTTTATCTACAAAATGTACTATAATTCTCATGACCCATTTGCTCTCTGAGAGATTTGCTGGCAATCTCTTCCTTTGATGAACGAGGCAGACAGCACAGTGTACTTAGATGAAGCTGTTGTGGTACGGTGTAACGAAAACCAGCTTGTTCAGGAAGATCTGCTTTATAATCCCAAATCCCACTGATTGGCTGAATAGGCAACTCATTAAACCTCATGAGCCTGGGGTTTTTCTCAGTGATAAAACGAAGCTATTAAATCTTCCCTCCTAGGGTTGCCGGGAGAAGTGAAAGGAAATATGTTGACACACTGTGTGAATATGTGAAGGGATTGAATTTGAATACAGGACTTGCCGCATAAGCTTGTTATGATAGGAAGCAATGGTTAGCGAGCACTCAAACGTATGTCCTCTTGGATTTTCACCTTCTTAAGGTTTGGTTTTTATTTTCAACTACGTGTATTTGTGTGTTTCTGTATGTGGGCATGCACACAGCGCATTCCGAGTTCAAAAGGAGCACCGTGGAGCAAGCATTACAGGTGGCTGAGGCTGCCCCACACGATGTGGAAAAAAGGACTCAGGTCCTCCGCAAGAGCCGCGGGTGCTCTTGACCAGTGAGCCATCACTTCAGCTCCCTTCATTCCCTTTTCTATTTTCATTTAACCTGAACTTTAAAGAAGAAAAATTGTGCTTTATTAAGTTCACGATCTTAAATTATTAAGGCATAAAAATGAGTAGAGAGGTATAGCTGTACTACAAAATTATCCCATCATGAGGTCCCTTTAGTGTACAGACACACACACACACACACACACACACACACACACACACACACAATCTATGGAAGAAGTGGTGTAAAATCTCTAGGCCTGACATTAATTTATTAGTTAAGATTTAACACTATCATTTCCACTTCCTAATTCCTAACTGAAAATTACTCACTGGAAAGTCAAATGGGATACAGATGAGTAATTGTCAAGTATCATTTGCCAGTACTTGTACTGATCATATTTTGCTGTCATTTGCCGATTTATTGTCATAATTGGCTTTAGTTTTTTTTTTCTATAGATTTTGCTACGTGTACGTATTCAATATTTCTTTTCTGCCCTATTCATTTTCATTCTTTTCTATCCCATCCCACTAATTTTTCATTACAAGAATTCTGGTCGTGATATTTATGTTAGTTTTATGATCCCATTGAATGGGCCAAGGTACAGGCTTTGAAAAATATTGCCCACAATTTTTTCTCTTTGTTCTGACCTCTGCTAGGTGGCTATGAAGATCATATTTGTATATTTATCAGAGTGACACGCTTTGCTTCTGTTTATACCTCACTGACCAGAGCGAGCTGCACCCTGGGCCCTAGACTCTCCATGCTGGAGCCAATAAAGCTGCTTAAACTTAATGTATCTCAAATAGAAGTCTTTTCTCTGTCTTTGTTAACAATTTGTTTCTGTGTGGATTAGTCCCCATCTGAGCAAATGTTACCACCTCTTGTTCAGTTGAGCAGGTCCCTGACTTTTTTGTCACATTCCACATACAAAATCACCTTACGTTCTAGTGACTTTGCATTAAAATTTGTATCTCAAGTCTAATAACCCCTTATTACTTCTGTTGCAGATGTTCTGTTTGATCCAGAACCCCATCTTTCTTGGATTTCCCTAGTGTTTCCTGAAAGAAATTGGCTTCAACTCCTCCCCCAGTTCCTGCACCCCTCTTGCTCCCGTTTCTGCCCTATCTCCCCACTCCCCACCCAGTGCTATCCCCTCTCAGTCTGTTTCCATTTTAAATGTAGGTTACATCTTATAAGTCAAGGTTGATTTCTATGACTTTCTTATCCAAACTGTGGTTTGTGATCTGTGTGCGTACCTTGAGTGGTAGAGGCGTTCATACCTAGGTACTCCGGGGTCGGTCTGTATGTAAGTTTTTTGACTTTAAGTTGTGGTAGCTGCAAACGCTGTTTGCTCTCATCAGGCCCTTGGCCTCCCTGTGTTTTAATCTAATCTTTTCTAATTTCACTACCTTTTCACTGTTTCTTAATACTCTAAGTACTTTCGTTTGCCTCAGGGCCTTTGCATTCTTTCTTTTGGGTTATGGAGAATTGAAGCTAGGGCCTCATGCATTGTAGGTGTGCGCTCTACCACTGAGCTATCTTCCCAGCCCTGCACCCTTTATACTCTCTCTGTGTTTGTCCTTCCTAAAACTTTAACTCCCTAGCTAGTTTGCAACTTTCTTTTTCCTGGTTGACATGACAGCATTCACTGACTGTATCCTTTTTGTCATGGGTTCGTTCAACATTGTAAATTCTTGAACAAAGGATTGTTAAAAATATGAATGGGAAAAGTATATACATTGTATCCTTTTGGTTCTTCATGATAGATAGAATACTCATTCTAGTCCACTGTCACCAAACCCAAAAGAGACATTAAGAAAAAAAAAAAAAAGATCATACATCTTTGTCTAGTTCCCCAAATTTGAGACTATCTGTCCATTCATCTCTCATGCACATATAAGCATACCCAACATGTCACTTTTTAGTATTTTACTCAGCAAATGCATTGTATAGATCTGATACACAATATTGAAAAGATGAGCTTGCCATTTTCTTCTGTGCCCTTTCTGGTTGGATACGAACGGATTGCGATCAGCTCTTTGTCATGGATTGCAGTCAGCTCTTTGTCCTTGCAGGTTGGTCCCTCCATTTTTATAAGGAAGGTTCCCCTGGCAGTGGAACTGCTGTGGAAAGCAACTTTATTTTCACTCGTTGCTTTAAGTCATCTTCTCCCTCCCTTTAGCATTTGGCCATATTGACTCCCTTCCCCAGCTAGTCCACGGAGAGCACACAAGATGGGCCCAGTGGGAGGTAAAGTAACTGTTTGTTTATAGAGACACTTGCAGGGGCAGATAGCTTCTCCCTTTTGACTGCTGACAAGGGGTTGAATTAATACAAAATTCCGGTGCTTTTGCTGGATGGTACAGTCTGCTGTTTTCTTTGAAGTGAAATTTGAATAAAAAAGTAAAAGCACCCGTGACTCAGTACCAGGCTTTGCATCTTTTATAAGAGAAGGAGCAAAGGAGTTGCTGTTAAATGCTTATTAAAGTCCCACGAAATGCTATGGTGGACGTATGGACATTGAAAGCTCCACAGAGGCCATTTTAAGCACGTATCAGAACATGTAAGTGGTGGAATCAGGTGAGCATTAAAAAAGACAAAAAACAAAAACAAAAACAAAAACAAAAACAGCTCCAGAAGACAATTTAGCATGCACAGCTAGCTTTGGTTGGACATCTTTTAGCTTCAGTGCAGTAGTTTCTGATTTTTTTCCCTGCTTTTTGTCTTTCATGAGCTCTCTTTTAGTACCTTTTTTTTTTTTCCAGTTCCTCTAAGTCACATGATTTTATTATTTTTCAAGTAGTAAATATTTGGTGATCAAAAAGATCTACTGTTAGAAAGGGAACAACAACAAAAGAAGCTTTCTTTTAGATTGCCTGCAGTTAAAAAAAAAAAAAAGAATAAAGCCAGACCCCAAAGAAAATATGTAGATGAGGGGGAAAAACCATAAAGAAAAAAAATACAAGAACTGGGACTGTCACTTAGCAGTGGGACATTTGTTCGGCATGCATATAGCTCTGCATTCTAGTCCAGCACCCCCAGAGCCTCATACCTTAAATTTAAAAAAGATATAGGAAGAAATGAGTGACCATGAATGACCTAAACAACATACACACACGCACCGCAGGGTCTCTCTTCTGCTCAAAGGTATACCAAATTAATACATCAGATTATAAGCCAAAGCGCTTTGTGTATCTTCAAGAGTTTTTTATTTTATTTTATTTTATTTTAATGCCTCACATCAAAGGTATATAGTAAGAAAGACCATACTATATAAAAGCTACCATTCAGTGACTAAGGGCTGGCTCTCTGGCTCTATCTTATCATCAGACATTTACCCTCAGAACCCAGGGCGCTGATCACATGAATTCAAGAAGGAAGGGTGGATTTCAGAACTTCATAAGTCCTTGATACATTCCCTTAGACTTTTGTTTGGTTTTCCCTCCATGAGCAAATGAATAACTGGGTTCTAGAAGGCAGGGGCCGCTGCATACAACAGGGAACTTCCAGTACTATTGTTTCTATCTGATCTTGCTCAAATTCATCAGGGAAAATTAACCTTGGCAGCTTATTCAGTGACTAAATCTTGATATTTTTCTGGCTTAATTCATAACATAACTGTAAGCTATTGCCCTGTGTTTATATTTCCCATCCATTTCTCACATTTCCAAAGCATGCCGATATGTGATCCGGGCAGTTTAGCTACCATAATTGGCATTTTTCTTGGGCCGAAAGGAAACAAACTCCTCACCCACCATACTTTTTTAATTTCTGAAAAACAACAAGTAACATGGTTAATCCCCCTTTTTGATCTTTTTTCCTTTTGAATTTTCCTTATATTCTTTCCCTCTTTTAATCTTTTACTCTCTTTTTAATCTTACCATTCTGCCCCACCCCATTTATTTGACTTTTCATTATGTATTGCTTTAAAAGAATTGGTCCAGTCTATGGAAGTCAGTCTTTAGAGTCTGTTCAAAGACCCATTATCCACATTTAGAGGCCTCCGTATTTCTTTAAAGAATTTCATTTGTGGCGTTTGCAAACTGCCTTTCACCGTATTAATAGAATGCAAATCTTGCTGACAAAATAATGTTTAATTAAATTGTTTCTTGAAGTAAGACGTTTTAAAAAAAAGTCTTTATTTTCTGAGTACACGAGTAAGATAGGTTATCTTAAACTCTGTGAAACTGACAATGTATTTAACAATCCGCACAGCTTTTCATTCAGAAATGTCGAGATGCACTTTTCTCTCACTGTTGTCCATGCTTTGTGATCATAAGGAAGGCGCAGCAGGCCAGCCTAGTTTCAGGTGCTGACATTTTTTTAAGAGTTGATCTTTACATCCTTCTCGTATGATCTTGAGACTCCTATCATGGGGATATTAGTTCAGTTTGGTAGACTTTAACCTCATGTAGCTAGCGGTCTGGGAAGAGTGAAGAATCAGGGAAGTTATACGTGTTAATGTGTATTCAGGCTTCTCCTATAACTTGAAAGTCCTATTTACAGTGAGTTGCCCATTTCTTTTACAAGTCGCATTTTCAAAACATATCCTACGATGTTTGGCTGCTGGTCTAATATTACACCTCTCTCTTTCATCTTTCTTTTTACTACAAACCCTTAACGACAAATGCAGGCGGGTCAATGATACTGGTTTACCTTGCTCTAGCATGTGAATTAGTCATCAGACAATCAGTTCAAGGGTCAGGCTTAGAGAAACAGTACCAAGTGAACGACACGCAGGTCGTGGAGGTGCACTCCACTTCAAAGGGGGTGTGCCTGGCCACGAGGACCAGGGTCATAGGCAGGAACAGCTGGGATTGTCATTCGCTCAAAGATGGAGGGTGTGTGTGCTTTGAGTGTGTTTGTCTCTGTGATAAAGTTTCACTACTGTGTAAAACAACAATTATCTTTGAAATGGCTTTGCTGGTAAAACACGATAACTGAGTTAGGACCTATGGGACACCAGGCATCTAATAGCAACTGAGGGGGTGTGATTTAGGACAAACTACTCAAAGCCCCAAACCAAAACCAAACCGAATCAACCAAACAAACAGAAATCCCAGAAGTAAAAACCAAAAAATAAGATAAAGGAAACAAACACCAAAGGCTGACATTTCTCCACCCTGTCTACTCACAAGGAACTGTGGAGGATTTTAACATCTGAAGAATGTAAGGCAGGCTCTCCCTGCCTGTGAGTGAAATTAGACTATGGACTCTCTTGCTTGGGAACTGAAATGAAAATAGAAAATTGTGAGTCTATTCTGAAGATTTTAGAATATGATATTTATACTCAGAAAAACATGAGATGAGAGTTTTGTTTAACAATTATCTACATGTAAAACTCTAGCACTTCTCTGGTGAAACATTTGGACGCGAACCTGATTAAAATACGTTTTAAGAGAGGTTATTAAAATATGCTTTAAGAGAGGTTGCAAAGAACATTGAAAAGTGTTTTTGGTCTGTAAGGCATTTTAGTTTCAGTTTGGGAACTGAAACTTTGTCTTTGGGTTCTTCTGATTTAGGAGTACAGCCTTATTCCCAGTCAAGTAAGCCAGACTCAGGGAGTGAGAAGAATATGTATCTCACAAGAAATAGCGCTCAGATAAGAAGATTTCTTTGACTCTTTCAGGAAGCTACAGCGTGGATAAGAAAAGCAGACCCAAGCAGCTCTCAGTACTTCTAAACTACTGGAAAGAAGATAGAAAAGCCAAGTCAAAAAATGCAGCAGAAGAGAGAAAATCCAAAATCCAAACCATATGACGAAGTCTTATTTCTCCGTTCATTTTGTCATGTTGCTTTACTCTTCCCGGCACCAAGTGTCTTGTTGGGTTATGGCTGCTCCGAGAAAGCCATTTCAAAGAAAGATTTTTTTTTTTTTTTAACCAGGAGTTTAATAAGAATAAGCACTGAAACAAGAATGTGACCCGTCCATGACAGAACTACTGCTTTGAAGGGGAAGGGATTCTTTGAACTCTGAAACTAAACTACGGGTGCTAAGAACGCGTAGAAGTCCCCTGCCTACCCTAAAGGGAACACGAACACCTTATTTAGCCAGATCCAGATTGATAAGATAAAATTATTGCCTAAATGCAGGTGGTATCTGAAGCGAAAGAAACACAGATCAACTTCAAAAAGCCAAACAAAAACAAACTTGATTTACTTCTGCTGGCCCGTTAGGGAGCAGCCTATCTGGCTCCCCCTTTGATTCTGTAACTTGGAGAAGACTGGGTTGGAACTAACATACCACTAATTTATCATGGGGCACAAGTAATATTTCTTTTGGATTATGTTCTTTTCAAATTATAGGCAGGACAAGAGGGAAAAACAACTTAAATCAGGAGTGTGAATCGTTCGAAGGAATTTGTCACTTCTGATAGTATCTGGCCGCAAAGACCATAGATTTTTGCTTTCATTGGGAATTAACTCAGAGAGTCTGTGCAGGACAGCAAAGCAGGTTTTAGCCTTCCTATGAGCAAATACACTGAATATGGAAATGTATCAATTCCCTCCTTGTCCCTCTTTTCCCCCCTCCCAATTGAATTCATATGCAATGGGAAAATTATTAGCTCAGCATCTGCAGAACATAATTACAGTGCTGTGTTCTATCCTTTCACAGAGAGCTGAAAGTTGAAAGCTGACATTTTTTCCTTTCTGTGATTTGGAAATATTCATGAATCTTCTAACACAGAGCTGCCCTGGTTGCCGTTTAATGACACAAGTTATTCTTGTGAAAACACAAAAGTATGCTTTCAGTACAAGTTAAGCCAATGCAAAGGCACAGTATATTTAATATGTATTTATTCACAGTGTCTTTAATTTTTTTTTTGTTTTAATTATTTCAGTGAAGTAAATGTTTATGTCCCTTCTAATTTTACATGCTGAAGTCCTAAGGTAAGAGTATTAGAAAGTGGGGCCTCTGGAAAGTCTTTTGGCTAAAGGACTTCATGACTAATATCCTTACTACAGAGACTCCAGAGAGGCCCTATTTCTTATCCACTTCACAGTGTGGAGACATCAGTCTATCATTCCAGGGCAGTGCTTTACCAGAGATTTAGTCTGTTGGGGCTTCCAGGAAAAGAAGAAATCTTATTGTTATTTACAGCCAGTCAACTAATTGTATTGAGTTATAACATCCCAAATGCACCAAGACTTCTTTGAGACTGGCGACCAATCAAGAGATCATCTATGGTTGTTTTGAAAATAACTTGTTTGCATTTCAGTCTGAAAGGAGTTGTGAGAATCATGCTTGTTACCAACAAACCTTACGTTGTGGACACTAATAAATATGGATGACTCCTCCTGTCTCTGACAAATCCCTTTTACTGTTGGGTCCAGTTTTACCAAAGCCATTTATGTTTATTAAGTTTTTACTATAAGTCACATACTCTTCTAGGATCCAGAGAGACACAGATGTATGAAATAGACGTGATTGTTCTTGTGAGATCCGCATTCAAGAGCAGGAGACAGATAAGATATGGTGGCCAGGTCGAGTTACAAAGACAGGAAGACAAACAAAATAAGACAAGAGGAGGTCGTCAGCAAGGCAGGGCTGCTGAAAAGGAGCGGCTGGACCTAGTGTGTCTCAATAGGTGACTTATGAGCTGCCTGATGGCTACGCAATGATCAGGGGAAGAAGATGCTGGACAAAAGGTCCAGAAGACATGGAAAGGGCAGAATAGGGTAAATTTGGGTAGAGGGTAAAGGAAGAGACAGTAATAGGTTGTGAGTTTGAAAAAACTGGAAAAAAATTCAGATCATGCAAGGCTTTGTGGGCCAATCAGAATATTGGGACGTCTTTAAGCTTTAAAGGAAGGCACTGGAATATTTTGACTTTTGGAAGGCAGCTATGCTCACCTATACACTATCAACACAGCACCCTTTTGTTTTTTGTCTCTAAGAGACTGCTCTGACTGTTATGTGGAGATGTGTTTGTGACTGAGACTGGGGACTGCCCAGCTTTGTCACAGGCAGAAGTTTATCAGACAGTTCTGTTCAGCCATCTGCTGGTCAGTACTGCTGCTAGTCCTGAACCAGTGTAATTAATTTCAGTGTGAGCTGGTATACAATTGCCCACTTTAATGACATCTTATTTTAGTGCATGATTAAGTACTTATTCCTTTAAGGCAATACACTAAGATGATTAAAGTTTAGTATATCTTAGATATTCATATTTCAGATATGGAAACTTCATCCGGAGGAGGAGGAGGCAAATGAATGTATGAAACTAAGACGAGCCATGATAGAAAAATAGCTGGCAGCCAACCTGTGAGAGGACTTTTTCACACATTCATCGATTTATTGTTATAGAAAAAGATGCTACCAACTTCAGTTAGCCACGTTGATTTTATTAGCACCGATAAATTTCCTAGAAGAAAAAAAGAATAACAAAAACTGTTAGCAAAAGCCTCTCACCAGGCATGGTCGCATACGCCTTTAATCTCCCAGTACTCAGGGGATTGAGGCAAGTGAATCTCTCTGAGTTTGAGGCCAGCCTGGTCTACAAAACAATTTCTAGAATAGCCAGATCTACACAAAGAGGCCCTATATTAAAAAAAAAAAAAAAATGGAAGCTTCTTACATTATTTTGTCATAAAGATTCTAGGAGACAGATCTTAGTATTATTACCAATATTACCGAGTCAAAGAGAGATTGAAAAGGCTGGTAGAATGGCTCAGTTAAATTGCTTGCCAAGCAAGCCTGATGACTCAAGTCCAGTTTCTTGAACTCATTTCTGTAAGGCGAGAACAGACTCCTGAGAGTTTTAATGAGAAGGCGCCTGAGGTCAAGCCTGATGACCTGAGTTCTAGCCCTGAACACCCACAGGCTAAAAGGAGAGTACCGGTTCTCAAAAGTTGTTCTCTGACCTACACACATGCTGTGGCTCCCACAGGCCCCCAGACAGACAAACCTAATTTTGTCAGCTTAGAACCTCTACCATGACATATATTAACTCTTTCTGTGCGATGCCACACCTCCAAGCCCTATGCTCACTGTTCCTTTCTTCTCCACCCACCACTGTATTTCTGGCATGTGTAGAAGACAGAATTGGAATCTCATAAATATTCATTTGCTTTTTCCCACATTACTCACACAAGGATCTCATAAGAACAACACTAACGAAGCTTTTGCCAATTCCGGTTCCCAAAACCAGTTATTTTTATGATTTAGAATACGCCGTCTTTAGTCTCTCACATTTTCACTGTGAGAACACACAGCCCCCTTGCACGGCCATCTTTCTCTCCTTGGATTTGATCTTGTCAGTTACGCCATCTCCAGGGCACAATCTGAGGCCTCCAGTGGTTTTGCCTGCCTCAAGCTTGTTTCTAGTAGATTCTTTAGCAGGGCCTCGTAGGCTTTTTGTTTGTTTGCTTGCTTCTTGAGGCAGGGTCTCTCTGCGTAGCCTTAGCTGTCCTGGACTCACTTTGTAGACCCGGCTGGCCTCCCTCTACCTCCTAGTGCTGGGATTAAAGGCGTGCATCACCACCTCCGCCTCCGTCACCCAGCTCCCTCATGGGATTTCTCTTCCCTTGGTTGTTGGGAACAGATTTTCTGGTCTCTCTACGCTTGAATCTCAGGTTTGTGGGGTATAGATCCCACTCTCTTCCCTCTATGGGAACATTCAATATATCAGTGTCCCCCCTTTTTTTCATCCCACAAATGCCCCTGCTAAAAACTCTAAAAATAATCGAATTTCCTCTCACTTAAAAATTGCTTGCCTTATGGCTCGCACACTACTCAGGAGCCTTTTATTTTAAACACTAGACGTCTTACTAGGAGGGACATGGAACAATTGTTCCCGGGAATCTTACAGATTTTCTATAGCAGGAAAGTTTGCAGAATTATAGTTTTAAAATATTCATTCTATCACCTTATTTCAGTTTTCTTTTTCAGGGCCCTGTCTCACCTCACAGTTGGAATTTCTTCGCTCATCCTCAATATTATTATTATTTTTCAGTTGCTTTAAAAACCTTTACAACTTTGACTCCATTTTCCTGATTCATGTAAGAAACCTTTCTCCTCTTTTTCCTTCTATTTCTCAGAAGGTATTTTTGTTGTGTTTAATGAGTCTGTGCTCATCTAGTTTATTTGTTGTTTCTAAAATGACTCTACCTTTACCGTTAATCCTCTCTTGAATTCTGCTGCATTTCTTCTGAGAATCTTAACATTGCTATTTGCTGATTTTTTTTTTTTTTGTATCTATGTTTTGATCTGCTGGGAGCAACAGACTTGTTTCTTTGGTTTTTTTTTTTGTTTGTTTGTTTTTTGCTTTTTGTTTTTTTTTTTTTCTAGTGGTAGTTTTATGCAGAAACTTCATGCTTTTTCATTATTTACTTTTGAGTTAAGTTAGCTTTTGTGAAATCTTAGGCAATACTAGTTCAGAGAACACACCAGCATCCAAAAAACTCCTTCCCTTGAGTTTCCCACACATTTAATACAATGGAGACTCTTTATATAGTCTATGGAATTTTCTCACCCACCTCACTTTTATCTGAAGCCTCTCTTACCCTCGTTTGTCTTGTCCCTGTTCTGTCCAGTCTTAGCTGGCTTCCTTGCATTTTGTTCTTTGACAGGGGCTCTGTCCTTAAAAGTGGCCTGGTGGCTTAGTTCTTCTGCAGGTGTGCAGGGGTTGCTTGGACTAAGCTCTTACATCTCCTTGATGTACGAGTTTATTGTACCAACAGCTGGTGTATGTGTGAGCCTGTCCAGCTATTGATATTAAGGACCTTTTTAAAAATTACACTTAAATAGCTAGGCATGTTGGCATACGCCTGTAATCCCAGCATTCGAGGAGGCAGAGGCAGGCAGATCTCTCTGAGTTGGAGGCCGACCTGTTCTACAGACTGAGTCCAGGATAGCCAAGACTACACAGAGAAACTCTGTCTCGAAAAACAAAGCAAAAAATTACACTTAAATAATTACCTGATTAATGAATGAATTAAGTGTACTTGTATGCATGTATATATGTGTATATATTCTGTGGTGCCAGCATAAGTCAGAAGGCAACTTGTAGGGCTCAGTTCTCTTTTTCTATCATTGAGCTTAGGTTGCCAGACACCTTTCCTCACTGAGCCAGCTCACTGGCCCTGAGATGTTTACTTTTCACAGCATCTCCATGAGTACCAGAGAGTGTTTTTCTATGCTTGAGCCTTTCCTTTTGGGTTGGTAGATGCTTTCTTGCTTTCTCTTGTTTTCATTCATGCAGGGATGGGCACGGGGCCCATCTAGATCTATTTATTTATATTTTGGGGGTTCATAAGACTGCAAGCTTACTTTCTGTTTTTAAAATTGAGATATAGTTTACATAACATGAAATTAAAATTTAAAGTATCTAATTGGGTCATTTAGCACGTTCCTGATGTTATGGCTACTGCCTTTATCTGGTTCTGAAGTATTTTATCACTTGAAAAGAATTATGTAACCCTTCAACAGCCATTTCCTACTCCCCCTTGACCTCTGCCTCTGGCTACCACCAATTGGTCTTTTATGTCTATGGATTTAGTCAGTTAGTCACTTTGGACATTTCATATCATGCAAAGTGTAATCTTATATGTCTAGCTTCTTTCACTTAATATTTTTCTTTTCTTTTCTTTTCTTTCTTCTTTCTTTCTTTCTTTCTTTCTTTCTTTCTTTCTTTCTTTCTTTCTTTCTTTCTT
>NW_026593286.1:13803824-13840988 GCF_907164565.1 Psammomys obesus
CTTTCTTTCTTTCTTTCTTTCTTTCTTTCTTTCTTTCTTTCTTTCTTCCTCTCTCTCTCTCTCTCTTTCTTTCTTTTGAGAAAGAGTTTCTCTGTGTAGCCTTGGCTGTCCTGAACTTGCTTTGTAGACAAGGATGGCCTCAAACTCACAGAGATATGACTGCCTCTGCTTCTTTGAGTGCTGGGATTACAGGCATGCACCATTGAGCCTGGCTCACTTAATATTTCTAAAATTCTTCCAACCCATAGCACATATTTGTTATTTTTATGGCTTAGTAATATTCCATTTTTAGTGTATATATATAATTTGTGTAAGTATTGCCCAATGGGCTTTGGGGTTCTGCTTTCTACTCACTCTCTTTCTTTGAGTTTAGGGATTCAGGGAATCCTAAGCTTGCTGCCACCACTTTAGTGATCTTCTGATGTCTGTCTAAGCAGTTTTACTTGAGACTTTGAAAAACAGTCAGATGTTGGAGGAGAAAGGAAGAGACTGGGTAGGTCCTGGAAGGAAATGTCCTCTATTTTCTTTTGAGGTCCTGGTGCAGTCTCTTTCAGGCTGCCTGAAGAACTTTTCCTGAATCTCTTTCAGATCTGGGTTTCTACCATTGCCCACTCTTTTCCCATCCACTTCAGTCAGCTGTAAGGTTCAGACCTCCAAAATCAAGCGTGTCGTGACGTCACCCTTCCACCTTTTCTGCTTTCCTGTGCATTCTGCCTTAGTCCAGTTTTCTGGTGGGAACAACAGTGGGAAGGGACGGGTGCGTGTGCTTGCAGAGATTCTGTGCTCCTCCAGTTGGCTTACCGTAATGAAAGAGGCGGAGCCTTCTGTGCAAGGTGCTAATAACTAGACATTTTGGGGCAGTGCCTCTCCTCTGGCTTCACATAAATTTCAAGAGGAGGCTTTGAGACTTGGTCTGTTAGTACTCTTAGCAACAAAGGGAGACACAAACCTGGACACAAACCTGGACACTGTGCCTATGGCACTTCCAACCTGGGTTTGCATGTCTTTTTGTTTTGTTTTGTTTTGTTTTGCTTTGTTTTTTCGAGACAGAGTTTCTCTGTGTAGCCTTGGCTGTCCTGGACTTGCTCTGTAGACCAGGGTGGCCTAGAACTCACAGCCACCAGTCTGCCTCTACCTCCCTGACAGATAGCACTGGGATTAGAGTCATGCACCACCAAGCATGAATGTTATATGCTTGCATTCAAGTTCTACACGTGCGTGTTCTGTTTGTAGAGCACCTATAGGTTCTTTGTGTAAAACACACATACAGAAGCACATACACCTATCCACGTATGCACATGTGTGTAACTGCAATCTGTGTTGAGCCTGTTTTTATGTTTCCAGAAAACCATGCCCATTTATGAGCAGAACCACTTTACACTGCCGTTCCTTTTCACAAGGTAAGAGGAAGGGTAGTAGCAGCTCATTCACTTGGGGCAGAGGTGAGGTACAGTTTGAACGCTGGGAATAGAATCTCTGATTCTTCTAGAAAAATGTACCTGTGGGACTTGCATGTCTACAACTTGGGATGGGCTAAAGGAATCGAGTCCTTTCCCAAGAAGAGTGGTTGGGTTTGAGGAGCGTGTTAGCTCCTTTCTGTCTAGTTGCCACTAATTGTCTAAACATGCTTGGGGAGAGGGAATCTCAATTGAGGAGCTGCTTTTACTAGATTGGCCTGTGGTCACATCTGTGTGGTATTTTCTTAATTGCTAGTTGATGCAGCGGGGCCCAGTGTACTCAGGCAGTGCCATCCTGAGCAGGTGGGCCTGAGGTTTTACCTGAGAAAGCAAGAGGGAAGCAAGCCAGTAATCAACTCTCTTTCATGGCCTCTGCTTCAGTTCCTGACTCCAGATTCCTGCAGTGAGTTCCTACCTTGGTTCCTGTCCATCTTGGTCTGTAACTTCTAAGGTAAAAGGAACTCTTACTGTCCCAAGTTGGTTTTGGTCAGCGTTTTATCATACCAATAGAAAGCAGACTGGAATGGAGGTGGAGTATTTCCTTAAAAGATCCTAGCAGGCCAGTCCTTATATATATGCATTTATTTTTAAAATAATTTACAGTTTATTCACTTTGTATCCCAACTGCAGCCCCCACCCTTTGTGCCCTCCCAATCCCACCCTCCCTCTTTCTTCTCCACCCATGGACATAAGAATAAGAATACATTCTTTAAGTTGTGGTGTAGAAGAGTACAGGCATTGGAAGCAACCAAATAATAGACTAGTTAATATTTCAAAGTAAGACTTGCAGTTCTGGGGCCTGACAGATGGCTCAGTGGTTAAGCGTGCTTCTGTACATCTGAGTTTGAACACGAGCTGGGTGTGGTCTTGTAGGCACTTGTAATCCTAGTTCTTCAGAGGGCAGAGAAAGGAGGCTCGCCCAAGTTCCAGGTTCAGGGAGAGGGCCTCTGCTTCAAAGAAATAAAGTAAAAGACAGCAGAGGACACTAGATGCTCCCCTTTGGCCTCTGTGTCCTCCCCACAGGTACCCCCCCCACATCACCCCCACACATATCACATACGCATGTGATAAATAGAAGCAAAAAAGCAAATAAAATAAAACAGATATGCAGTTCTGTAGTTTCTCTTTAGTTTTATTTTTGTGTGTGTGTGTGTGTGTGTGTATGTGTGTGCATGTGTGTGTGTGAGACTTTCCATAGAATGGATGGAGTAGGAGGGCCCCTTTCTTTAGCACGGAAAGTTAATGACATAGGAAGGAAAGTACCATTAAGTGGCCCTTCGCAGGTCATGCTATCATTTCAAATGTACATTATGTTTGTCTGTTTGTTTTTTTCTTGTGTGGCTAGAAGTTACATTTTTCCTGTCCTGAAGAAATGCAGACGGGGGATAGGAGACATTCTAAGTCCCTCAAATTGCTGCACCACTTACACGCAATAATCACATGGTCACGATTTGCTATGTATGGAATCTAATGTCAACCTTCCAAACGAATGAAAGAAAGAGGAGGGGGAAGTGGGAAAGGAGGAGAAGTGGGGGGGGGCAAGAAGAAAGGGGAAAATGTCAACGGCGTCATTTCTTTAATTTCCAACTCTGAAAGGATTGTTACAACCTCTTTGTTTCCTTTCCCAGCCTGGACCCTGCAGGCAGAGGGTGGAGGGTAATTTTAGAAGAGAAGGCCAGGACCCAGGAGGTCACAACCTGCAGTTTCTATAAGTGAAGAGCTTCTATTTGGGGAGGGAATGTTTGCTATGTTCCTTAGTTATCTGTGGACCTGATGTGTGCGGCATCTTCTGAAATGTCTTCCTGGGTATCTCAGGATAAAGCACTTCTGAGGGCCTGTCTGTCTTTCTGCATTTCTGCCTCCCTTGTCCTCTCCTGACTTTTCAATTCTGGAAAGAACCTCCTTGAACCAGAGAAAGCCCTTGGTGGGAGGCACTGTCTGTGTAATTCTTACCCATTCCTGCTTCCTGCATCCTGAGTTTTAAATTCTGTAATCAGGCAGGAGCCATCTTCCCTAATAGGAAATCAGCTCACAATTTCTTTAATTGACTTTTAAGGCCCAAATCTAGCTGAAATTAAAAGCTGTCATCATTTAGGAAATGTCAAGGGTCACAAATGTCTTAATTCAGTGTGAAACTGAGGTAGAATGTATACTTTTATGAGCTCTTGGCAAAGGCTGGTTTTTTTTTTTTTTTTTTGCTTTGTTTTGTTTTGTTTTTTTAATAAACGAGAAAGACGTTTCCTCCAGAGCTTTCACAGAGACTCCTAGGAATTGACTTGAACCATGTGATATGAGATAACTTCTTCCCAAAGAATAGGTCCATTTAGGCAAAAGAGGATCCTCTTTCCCACAACCAGAAACTGCGCAGAACTTCTGATCACATGCCTTTGTAAATACATTTCATGGCTCTGTGTGTGTGTGTGTGTGTGTAGGGACAGGCAGGATCTGGGTGAATACAGTTTTCATAGCTGAAAACCGCCAAGACATAGAACTTATTTTCTCCTGTGGTTTGAGAAGCATTCTAAGATATACCCTCTTCCTTCTTTGAATAGCAAAATGACCTCATCCGTGGAAACTCTGGTTGGTAGCTGGTTCACACTAATAAGCTGAAAATGAAAAGCATCAAGCTAGATAAGCTGAAACAGAAAATATTCTGTAAAGGGCCAGAGTGAAGTTTTGGTTTCTATAGGGCAAAACTGAGACTCTTATGTAGGTCCTTCTGTACATAAGAATAATCGTGTTCAGTGTAAGTCAGGTCTAATGAGGAAAATAGGATTTCTTTGGGGGTTGGATAAAGTTTCACTTAATTGGGGTTCATAGTTAGCATTCCTGCTCATCAAATCAATTGTCAGTGTTCATCTGTAAAAGCCGTTCTTAGCTGGTATGCAAAAATAGGCAGCAGGCTCTATCTGACCTGCAAGCCATATGCTACCCTGGGTCCTACGCGTCTATTTCTGCTGCTTGAGAAAACGTAACAAAAGATGGGAAGTGTCTGTGTTCCAAATGTGTCCTCATGCAATGAAGTAGTTTAACTCCACTGTGTGTGTGTGTGGAAGGGTGTGAGTGTACTTACAAAGCACCAATCTCTCTCTTCATATTTACAGCCATGGAGTCTGACTCTCCTTTTAGGAGGTGTATCATTCCCAGTGTATCACACACCAGAGGCTTGTGTTGTGTATGCTAAGAAGAACCTATCTCCATCCACAGATACCTAGCCCACGTCAGGTGCTGCAGTGCAGTGCAGAGGAGGGTCCGGGTCTTAGTCTTTGGGTGGACAGCTAGTCTTTCCTGGGCCAAGGCAGCACATACCTGGCAGGGCGCTTTGCACTTACATCACACGTGGTTCCCAAAATGAGGTCATGACCTACTCCTTCCATGTTTCCCCTCTCCACAAGCCCCTCTCTAGTAGATTATACCCTATTTTTTTTCTTTTTTTTTAATGGTTTTGTTTTATTTTCTAAAGACTTTCTATATATGTGAATGCTCCATTTGCAAAGTGTGCCTGCAAGCCAGAAGAAGACATCAGATCTCGTTATAGATGGTTTTGAGCCACCATGTGGTTGCTGGGAATTGAACTTAGGACCTCTGGAAAAGCAGCCAATGCTCTTAACCTCTGAGCCATCTCTCCAGCCCATGACCTATTTCTTAAAAAAAAAAAAAAAAAGTTAGTTTAAATATTGTGTAGAGGGGCTGAGTGCACACAAGTGATTGTGCCAGTAGATGCCAGAAGAAGGCTTGGAAGGCCCTGGAACAGCGGTTCTCAAGCCTCCCAATGCTGTGACCCTTCAATATAGTTCTTGCTGTTGTCATCCCCAACCATAACAATTTTGATGCTACTTCATAACTCTAAGTTTGCTAATGTTAGGAATCAGAATAGAAATATTTGCTTTGCGGGATATCTGATATATGATTCCTGTGAAAGGTTATTTGACCCCAAAGTGGTCATGACCCATGGGTTGAGAATCTGTGCCCTGGAGCTAGTTATAGGTGGGTATGAGTCCCTTGGCACGAGTGCTGGGAACTGAACTTGGGTCCTCTTAAAGAGTAGTTCAGGTTCTTAACCACTGAGTCACCTCTCCAGCCCGATGGCCCATTTCTACTCTCATATTACAGATAGCAGGTGAGCATTAGGGTAACTGTTAATGAAAGTTGGGCCCTTATTCCCAGACTTAGCTGTAGGGACTTCCCATGAACTGCTTCATCTAGCCCACATCCAACTGTATTTGGTACCATTGTCCTCATTTTATAGGTGTGAAATGGAAGACACAAAGGTACAGAAGCTGCTAGGGTTTCTCCATAACTGCAAGGCTGAGCTGGGATTTAATTCGGGCAGTGAGTGCTTCAGTACCCGGGCCATCAATATTATATTTTCTTAATCTTAGAAAAATGCATACTCAAGAAAACACAGGGGGCAAATGTGAAAACCTGTCTCTCAGCGGAGTCACACTCCGCATCTCTTTTCCTCCTTGACTAGGCCCTTAGTCCCTCAGTCTCCTGGTTCCTTTGGGCTGATTTGTCAATCACAGGTGGGTTGGATACAAGGCAGAGGAAGACGGTGTGGGGCTGGGTTGTCAGATGAACATGGAGGAGGTGATGGAGCCCCGTTTGTAGAGGGAAATCACATTGCAGCTGTGCCTTGTCATGGAAAGATGCCTCAGCTTTCGGCTTGCCTCACCCCCTTTTCTGGCTCACACTGGGCAAACAACCTCTCCAGTCCGTCCTAGATCCTCTCTTATGTAAACTGCACCAAGCAACATTTCCTTGTTCTCCCCTGGTCCTTAGGTCTCTTTGTCCCCTTGCCTGGGTGCTGTGTCTATTAAATCACATGCTAATTTAGACATCAGTGTCCAGCTTTGCTGTCTTCTCTGTAGGGCTGACTGGAGAACCCCAGCTCACGCCTTCTGTAATAGGCTCTTCAGACCTTATTCCTAGGTGATTTTACCTAGCAATGTCCCAAGACCTGTAGGGGGAAAAATTGAAACTTGGTGATATAAATGATTGAAATAGCCATTTACCTTTGATTTGGTTCACACATCTCCAGCCTGCAGAAACAAATCTACTGCTTTTGAAACCCTTTGCTGTTGTCCAACGTAATGGGGGAAAATGTTTTCTTTGAGCAGTGTGCTGCTGTGGCGAGGGTGCAGATAGGACCCCAGCCTCACTGTACAGCCTGGCTGATGCGCTGATTAAAGGAGAATGCCATGGTGAACGGAAAGATATTTTAACTACTATATCTAATTACAAAGAAGAGCATGGTACTTGCCCAGATCTGGATGTGTTCTGTAATAAAAAACAAGAGCAATTAACAATCAAACAACTGCCTTTCCTGACAGGCAGAAGACACAACCCAGGACTTGGAAAACGTTGAGAGCTCTCACTTGAAGAGGAAAGCTGAGATGGTCCTTTCAGCTGTAGGGGAAGATCCAAGGGCTCAGCGCTCTGTGGCGAAAAGGCTAGTGTGGCATTCAGGAAGCCGAGGAATCTCTGTGCTTGCATTTGTGTGGGTGAAGCAATGTCCCGCCTATCTTTAAAGATGGTCAAAACAAGTATTTATAATTTCTCAGACATCTTGACATAGGAGATAGCTTTCCCTCCGTTGTAATTTCCACAGAGGTAGGTTAGTTGTTTTTTTTTTTTTTTTTAATGCATACTTAAGGAGGTACATTTCTTTGCTGTTTTATCTTATATTCCGAATTTCACAGTCCTGTCCCTGGGCTGTCCCACAGGGACTTGTATGGCTCAAAAAGTTAATATCCATAAAATACCATAAACTCTAGGGATAAAATGTCCCAGAGAAGTTATATACATTTTCTAATATACACAGTGTTTTCCTGGAATAGACACTGAGATATGTTCTCTGCCTCCAAGCCCTGTGCTGCCTTGTTCTCCAGAAATGATGCTTCTCAGTCCAAGAATGGTACTTATTGGCAGCCCGTGAAAGGGTCCTCAGTATACCATTGTCTCTGAAGATAGGGCATATGTATGATGCTCTGTACACAAGCATAATTTTCTTGACTTGAGGCCCTGGCTTGTTAAGCATCATATGTAAACAAAATGCCTGCAGATGTGCTTAAAATTCGAATTTCTGGGCCATACCTCAGACTTTTGGAATCAGTAGTTCTGAGGTGAAATTCTGGAATTTTCACCTGTAAGCTAGCACCACAGTGATCCCGACTCAGGCTTCCCACACATCACACCTTAAGGCATTCTTACCTGGAGGAGCATTAGCTGCCCCTCTCCCCTCTACCAGAGAACCCCATTGCTAAATGTTCATGTTCCTCAATGCTTGTTTCTATACACATATATTTATAAATTATATAGCTGGCCTAATCTTTCCTATACAGATATTTTCTACATTGTACAATATACAGAAGATGGAAATTGAACATATTAGAAGGTTCTCAAGAAGAAACAAGGAGCATTTTATATCTTAGAAGATTGGAGCTGGGTTTATAACTTCGTGGTAGAATTTGAGACTCTGGTTTAATCCACAGTGGACACGAACAAAAAGATTAAAACTCTATCTATGGATTATTATGGATTACTGTAACTTTCTTGTTTTCGTTACTGTGGCAATGCAGTTCACTCTTATTCGAGTTATGTTTGAGTAAAAGCAGTGAAAACATAACATGCTCATTGTTTTGCACAGCCGTTTGAAAGTCTATATCCAAGTTTAGCTTACTTGGTAGCTGCAATAATCCATTTCATAGCTGAAAGTAATACTTTTCAAAGAGTCATCATTTTGAAAAAAAAAATACAAAACTAAAAAAAACCAAACCAAACCAAAACAAACACCCCACAACTATATCCACAGCTGTGCTTTCTAGTTGCAAACAGAACATTGTATACACAGTAAATAAATAAAACTTTTTTAAAAAAGAAAGAAATTTCACCCAAGAGTCTGACATTTGGCTGTAAAGTTTCTGTATTCTCTGACGTCATTTAGCTTTCTTTTCAGAACTGCCAGGTGAGGGGTTAGGGATTTAGCTATGTGATCCCAGTATAGCAGGCACTGGGCATGATGGCCAGCACCTGGGGGGAGAAGGAGGAGGAGGAAAGGTCAGAAGTTCAAGGTCATCCTTAGCTACCTACCTAGTTTGAGGTCAGCCCGGGTTAGATGAGATCCTGTCTCAAAACAACACCTTAACACATGACTTAGAATGCTTTCATCTGGGAGATTTCAAGAGACTGGAGAGTTCTTTCCCAGCTTCGATTGCCTAAAACTGAATTATTATACTGCTGTATAGTTTTCCTTTCTGCTAGTCATACATCAAGGAAAATATTTCTGAACTTTTGTTTTCAAATACTTGAAATGTGAAGCTTGAGTTAATTTCTGAGATCAATGTCACATTTAAATTACTGATAAATTGTAACCTTTCCTTTGGAAGATGCAATTTGAGGGTGTGGATAGGAAGATATATAGATACTTGGTGAGTAGCACAGAACCAAGAACTGATGACCATCACTGAAATGGGGAGGCGGGACAAGTTGGAGGCACTATTGTCATTGAAAAAAAAATGTACCACTTTTTTTTTTAAGTTTGGAAAACTTAAAAATCACTTAATTAAAATATGGCCAAGGAAACGCTTTGCTACCCAAATACCTTATCATTATTCCAATCTTATTATAAAAATTTGATGCACCTTCTTATAATAAAAGTCTTACGACTTTGTAAGTTTTGAGATATAATTAAGTACGTCATTTCCCTCTTCCCTTTCCTCCCTCCAAACCCTCCCAGGTTTCCCCCCATCCCCATCTCATTTGAATTTATTCTCAGAATTTAGTCTGACCATTTGGTATTGGACAACCAGTTGGTATGCCCTTCCAAGGAAGACTATTCCTCCCACTCCCAGAATTCTTTAGTTTGCCTGGTTCTTTGTTCAGATTTGAGACCCCATGAACTTCCGACCCCCACTCCACATTAGATTGTCTGTAGGTGTTTTTCTTGTTCTGGCCATGCTTTGAAGAAAGTTTTGGGGTTTTTGTTGTTTGTTTGCTTTTCTTTTGTTTTGTTTTTCAATTTAATTTTATTTTTTTCTAAGTGTTATCTTTTGGAAAGGTTTGTCCTTTGGATGGTGACCTGAGAAACTTTGTGTATTCCTGGCCTTCAGTTCTTTGTTGAAACAGCCAGTAGCTCTGGGATGAGTTTGAAGTGCAATGATATCTCTGTAATCTTAGCCTGGAATTGTTTGTGCCAGATGAAGATTTTTTTTTTTTTTAAATTTACTTTGCATGTGTCTCTTTCCCTATTACACAAGAGACCTCCAGCCTGGCATCAGAATCCTTTCCACTAAATTCAGAGGAATTATGGAGAGCCCCAACTGCTATCCAAACTCAAAAACTGCTGAAGGCAAAGAAATCAGTTTGGATTTCATGTTCTGAGGGAATAGGCTTTGACTGTCCGGCCAGCCACGATGACTAAACTCTGTTATTAGACAGCATCTGAGGTATTAGACAGTATCTTACGATATGTCACTTACTGGGGTGAGGTCCCTGGGGGTGTAGATTAAAAACAAATAATTAGTTTAATAATGACTGGTTTGTTTGGTTGGCCTATTGTCTGATTACTTTTTCTTAGTGGTTATTGGTCTGATATGAAGAGCTTGAAGTGGGGACAGGAGAAGTTCTCTGTCCTGTCACTTGTGCTATCTTCAAGGCCACACTGTCTCTGTCATGCCTTCCTCAATTCATGGGTCCACTTTGTTACACGATTCGGTTAGGACCAGACCATTTACTACCTTAAACTGTTTAGTCCGGGCTATGCAAACCGCCAGATTTCCCAAGATGCTGCCTGTGAATGAAGAAAGGGCCACTGCCAAGCCCGAATGCCAGGCGCTACTACTCCTCCCTCAGGTTACACAGGGAACTGAGTCACACAGACTGGGAGTTCTCCGTGTCAGCTCATATATTATCAAGGCACAATTCATCTTTTCTAATATTTCAAAACAGAATGTCCGAGGCTGTCTTCCTTTACCCCAGTAACCTCTCTGAGTGTCTTCTAAGGGCCTTCCCAACATGCTAGAGATGACAGGGCACAGAGCCCGCAGTGTCAGGACAGATGATGCAAGGTGTCCAACCTTGACCTGGGGAGGCTAACCTGGGCCTGTGACACCATCCTGAGATACATCAGATGAACCTTGGAAGATCCGTGCCTGTGGGCTCCCGCATGCCTGTGTCCACACAGCGCACGTGTCCTCCTCATTTTAATCATGCCTCAGAAGATCTCTGCATCCTGCGTTCCTAGCAGCATTACGTATGGGTCGCCAACAGTCCAAGTACAAAAATTCATCCTATGAATTTCCCCTTGAGTGTCTGTCACTTTGAGGCTGACACATTAAGACATGGAGAAAATACTTTACTCCTGATCAGTTTTCTACCCTTTATCTTTGTTCCATTTACAATACTGGTGAGTCCCACAAAAGCAGGGAGACCTATCTTGCGCACGGCTGTGATATACAGCTTCAAGAGGAGTTCATGGTAGGCCCTCATTAAATATTTGTGAAACAGATGCAAGAAAGAACAAACAGTACACAGTTTGTGGGTTGGTCTTTGAGTGGCAAATCATGCTTTCTCTTACCTCAGTCTTTCTTCTGCGTTGATCAGTGTTTTCATTTGACCATGTTGTATTGTAGGTGCATCTGTGAAGCCATTGAATCAAATGGCGGCAAGAAGGTATCTACTCTCACCATAGATGCCTCGTTTTGAGAGAGATGCCGCATTTTACATCCTACTGCATGGTAGGAGGGCTGTTAAGTACTCTGAGGGGGTTTGCTCATTTGATTCTCACATAATGCCACAAGTAGATGCAACATGCTCCATTTTACAGCAAAAAGAAGCCTGGAAAGTTGAGTAGCTTGCTGGCACTGATGGTGAAAGTTTAATCCTGATCTGTGTCCTAGAGTTCTAGCATTTACAACTGATTTTAAAATGAGACAAACAAAACCATTTTGGGGGAATAAAATACTAGGAGTCCTCTCTTGTTTGGCAAATCCACATTTTCTAGCAGCATATGTCTCCTTGTGTCCATTGTTCTAAAATTCTCTCAAAGACTTTTGTAGCCTCAGGCCATGCTGTCTGGGTGACATCTCCTGTAGGTACCCAAAGTATATTCATCTTAATTTCTTTTAGCTTGAATTTTCATATGTATGTAACAACAAACAACTCCCCCCCCCCTTTTTAGGAAACATTTGAAAGTTAGTCTTGGTTTTATAGGCAGCACCCTCCTTGTGTAGAAAGCAAAAAAAAAAAAAAAAAAAAAAAAAAATCACCCTTTATTAATGTATCAATCAAACATGAGCTCTGTTAGCCCCAAGGAAGCCATCTTGAAGCTGCAAAGACTTTTCAGAAGAACATAAAATTGTATTTTACTAGAGATTTCTGTCTTAAAACACATTTATTAGAGATTCCAAATCTCCATAAAGATTTTTTTTTTAGTCTCTGAGCATTAACTTTTATTAATAAGTTCATTTGTATCTTGTGTGCTACAAGAATCTCATGGGGGAAATATGATTTTCTGTGTCTGAAGTCATGCACTATACAAAGTTTTCTCAATATAAGCACCTTAGTTCTTTTTTTGGGGGGGTGATCTTAGGTGTTTCACCCTTCACCTCCTCAAAATAGGAAATCATCTGTAAGCTTTAAGAGTGTCGCCATGGAAATTACTCATCCTCAGAGAATTTCATGGTAATAACCAGAGCCACATTCCGGGTCAATTAAGTGTGCACAGATCTCTGCAGTCCGATCCTTCTGTACCTTCCATTAGCGATGTGTGTCATTAGCATATCACATGCCACAGTCTCCCAAGGCAAACCCTTGTTTCTTGTTTTAGAAAGAACACTAAGCTGCTAAGGCAATCCCATAATCATAATCTCTCTCTCTAGCAAGTTGCATTTTTTTTTTTTTTTTTTTGGTGTGCTTGTCTTTGAAAACATGAAGGAAACACCAGATTGTGATGATCATCAGTTTGTCTTGCAAACCGGAACCATCTGGGTTCCCTAGTATTCACACTGGGCTTGAATTTTATCTATGATTAAAAATACTTATATGCCAAAGCGAAGTTAAGTCTTTGTAGAAGAAATAATGTTACCTAAGTATATGGTAGGAGACAGTATGCGTGATAAATGCAGAGTATCATCAGAGCAATTGTATCAAGAATCAAGTTCCTAAGAAATTTACTTGGGGCCTAAACTCTCATTTATTTTAAAGAAGTAAGCACTTCTTTGAAACAGTACTGCCTCTCTATTAAGATTCATGTGACTGGCTGCATGCAAACAAAAAAATACAGCCCTAAGTTTGGGTGGGGAAATCTCCATTCTTTTCCTCATTATTCATTAAAAGTCATGTTTTCTCATGGCCAGAGAGGATGTTACAAACAGTTAAATTCTGGCTTGGAAGCTCATGGGGACTGATGATCTCTAGACCAAATTTTTATCCTAAAATGTCATGCTTGGTCCTCAACTTCTTTTGAGGTTGCTGCTCAGCGCAGTTTCTTGTTTTTCTTTCTTCAGTGCATACATGTGTCCTGAGGCTGCTTGTAATGCGAGAATTTTATAAAATTCATAAATTTAAAACACCCCACACATCCAAAATTCTTTCTGAATGTGTAATTTTCAAGTTATTTTTTCCACCAAAATCACATAAAATAAAGCAGTACTATGGTCATCTCTTTTTAATATTCTCAATTACATTTAATTTTATTGGTCTTTCCCTAAATACTAGGTACCATCATTAATAGAGCAAATTGACTTGGCCGCCTGGTTTTAAATGGCCAACATCCATCTTTTGATGTTATTTCTTTGAAATAAAATGTATCTCACATTTAATTTGGGAGTGAGCAAACATAGCATAAAGAAATAACGCAAAATTCGAGATGCCTTGGGGGGGAAAAGTTTTACGTGTGTGCCTTAAAAGGTGTTTATATATAAGAGGACTTAACTTGCTTTGTGTATAAAGGGTCTATAGTTCTTCAAAGAACAAGTACCTCATCCCAGATCCAAGTTCACTGAGGTTAAATTGTGTTCAGGGAGTTCAAGGTAAAAGAGAAAGAAAAAGATTATGCCTTTTCTTATGACAGGAAGAAACTCATTTCCAGGGGAGCGACTCCCAAAACCCAGAAAATATGTTCCAGACCCCTCGACGTGGTAAATTCATGCATCTTGTCTGAGCACTGCAGCTATGAGGGCAGGGGGGCAACTTGTAACTACTTTTCTTTCATTTATTGAAGAGACATAAAAACTCACGCAAAGGACGTGCGAGAGGCAAACCTTCTTTTCAAAGCCCTGTTCTGTTTAACCCACTGTTCACCTTTTACACAGGTGTCCTCAGACCCTGAAAACCCAAAGCTCCAATGAAGTACAGGTCCAGGAGTATAAGCACTAACATGTATATGTTAAACAGAAGTCAGTGTTTTCTGAAACCCAAGCAGAGGGTGAAGCCAGGAAGCCTTAAACTCTTTCAGATTAGGGAGCTTTGGGATTTTGATAAGCGGGCCCCTTGGCTGTAATTGTTACTATTTCTACAGATACAAAGTGAAGCACATGAGATTATTGTGAAAACAATCACATTGAAATACAATAGTGATTAACATATTAAAAAAAGTTCCACCATTGTTATTTCTTTACAAGAACAAGAAAAATAATCGTTGTTTCTCCAATGCCCCTAGAAATTTAACTGGTAAATAACTCCCCTTGTATTGTCTCCTGTCTAGTTTTTGTGAGCATGAGTTCGATCAAGTAAGTTAAGTCTTCAAAGAGAATGGTATCTTTTACTCATTTATTTTTGTATATAGCAACTGCCTAGCAAAGTGGTTGCACAGAGCAAACTGGTATTTTCAGAGTGAAAAAAAAATACTAATTTTCATGTTGAATCATTCTAAAGTTTCTGTGAAAAGAAGTTGCAAGTTACTTGGATTGAGACTGGATTGTTTTGCCAAGCTACCTATTAGATTACTGCTGCATCTTTTCAACTCAGCCATCTTGCACTTCCTTAACAGTCCTCATGACAGAGGACTGACGATTTCTCATGTTTTTCTGTAATCCTTTCATTGTTAGAGAGCCTTTCCTTAGAGTGGGGAAGATCAGCCCTCCCTTAGCTTTTAGGAAATCTCCATGGTGGAATGGGCAGCTGAGTACCAGGGACCAGGCGTTTTGCCCTGAAGGGCTATGTCTAAAGGCTGGGGAAAAAGAAAAAAGCCATTGAATCCCCAATAGCCACAGCTAAACTGGTGGCAAGGAAAATGACATTTAAGGATCCCATGGGGCTGAGTCATCGCCTTGGGGAAGGTATCTACAGAAGAGCCTATCTCGTGACATGCCTGGGCTCTGGAGTCAGATGTGTGGGGTTGTAGTTTCTTTCTAGAACTTCTAACTTTATGATCATGGGAAAGCAGCTGAATCTTTGATGCTTTTAGGCCTCTTCTGAAAAAAAAATGGCAGGGATATTGGCTGGATAGATGTTCCAATGAAAATTATATTAGATAATACAAGAAATAACCAGCTTGGCACTAAGTATGAATGGCCTCAGGTGTGGTCACAGAAAAATCTGGTAAAAATAGACAACAGGGGAATTGCTGTCCGACATAATAAGAGGTTTGGAGATAGAATTTTAGGATTTGGTTGTAAGAGGTTCATGGCTAAGGAATAAGTTAGAGTTTGGTCATAGGGTTCATCTCTGTCATTAGTGAGTTTTTTTTCTTCATATTGCTGTACAGATCTTCCACATCTTGGCAATTAATTCTTGTGTTTGTAAAAATTACCTGAGCTGTTTCAAATCTCACATCTCCTCACAGCCTCACAACAAGCTCCTTTTCTATTTTCTTGGTCAAGGTGCACCATTCGTCCAATTTGGAGACTGAGTTCCCTGGAATAAAAGGCAGCTTAGTATGATTGGCTTACATTAATTTAACTCTTGGGCTGGGAGGGACAATCCCCAAATTCTTTTTAGGAGACGGCTAAGAACAAACAAAATTTGGATTCTTTTAGCAAGAGAGAAGATTCTGAATAATGAATGCTTGGGAATGATCAGCAGTGCCTGCCACAGTGTCTTCACATCCTATCTTAAAATATAGGTCTCTACAGGACTCTACCAGTTCATTACTGCGTGTAACTTCGGACAAGTGATTTGGCCTTTCTATCATCAGTTTCTGCATCTACAAAATGAAGGCAAATATTTTTGCCTATTTTTTAGATTCCTAAGAAGGTAATGTAAGTAGAAGCCATTTATCAATTTTTATTTTATACTGGTACATAGATTTGATGTATTGAGGTGAGCCCTTAAGTAGAACATAGTCTTTCAACTTCTACATTTCAAAGCTGACAACTAAACCACACTTTGTTGTTTCTCATGTAACCTTCCAGAGCTTAGAATTCCAGATTATTGTGAAGAGGAGAAAATCTTCTGTAAAAGTCAGAGAATGTTCACAAAAGTCACAGCATACTATAGCTCTAAATATGTACTTTTTCGTAACAGAGAAATTTCTTATTTGGAATTAGAATGGTCTCCACAGGCTCATATGTTTAAATACTTGGACCCTAATTGGGGGAACTGTTTGAGAAGGATTAAGAGGTATGGCATTTCTAGAGAAGGTATGTGACTTTCAGGCTTCAAAAGACTTGTGCCGTTCTTGGATCAGGATGTAAGCACTCAGCTGTTTCTGCCATCACGCCTTTGCTTCTCTATTATGGACTCTAACCCTCTGAAACATAAACCCAGTTAAATGTTTTCTTTTCTAAGTTGCATTGGTCATGGTGTTTTTCATAGCAATAGAAAAGTAATTAAAATAATGACAATTTCTGATTTGTTTTTTAAGTATATTTCATTTTCCTTTTATTTGTGAATTTCTTCTCCAATTTTTCATTATGCCTTGATATGTTTTACTTGATACATGTGTGTATATTTGTGTGTGCATGTTTGTGTTCGTGTGTGTGTCTTCTGTTTACCTGTGGACATGGAGGTTGGAGGACAACTTCTGATATTCTTCAAGAGGCTTTCTACCTTGCTGTTTGAGATAGGGTCTCTCTCTCTCTCTCATTGGGCTAGGAGTTTGCCAATTAGGCTAGGATAACTCTGGGATCTGTCTCCACTTCCCATCTCTATTACAGGGATTCCAACCATGTGCCAACAGACTTGGCTTTATAGATGGATTCTAAGGATTGATCCCAGGTCCTTATATTTGTGAGCCAAACACTTCCCTGAAGGAGTCAGTATTTGTTACTTTATATATGTTAAATGGCATTCCTAATGACTAGAGTTGAGAATTTTACCTCCAGCCAAGCTAGATTAATAGGGATGGGAATTTTCCTCACATTAAAAACAACTAGAAAACTGGGCAACAAAATAACAAAACTCCAGATACCGTATTGGTTATTGTAAACCAAGACTAGTGATTTCTATTTTACAGGAAACAATTGATGGAGATAATTCTTAGCAGGACCTCACCCAGATTACATTCTCTTTAGGAAGTTTCCAGGCCACAGCTTAAAGAGAAGATATTACTAGGCTTTGCCTCATCTCTGAGCTGAGGAGGTAGAGCAGGAGGTCAAGAAAGGACCTGTAGAAAGTCTCTGATGTTTAGTGGATTTGTGAGCGGCTCCTGGGAATGGAGGGATACTCCAGCTGGTAAGGGAGCATTTTGTGGGAGTGGAAGGAGAAGTCCTTGATGATCTCACAGAATGGGCAGTTATGTCTGTCCCCCGCCACAGCAGAAAAATCTCATCATGTACAAAGCATCAGATACAGCCCTCACAGGCTCTTTCTCCAGTACAGAGGAAAGTCAACAAGGTAAATGCTACTTCCACTCAGACTAAACTTAAAACTAAGATTTAGAAGGCTCCAGTCAGTTTCAAATAATTCAATGGTGTCTCAGAATAATTACTGGAATACAAAAATATCAGCACCCAACAAGATCAAGTTCAAAATGTTTCTCATCAACCAAAAATTTACTGGGCATGCAAAGAACCAAGCCAATAATACCTCCAATAAGGGTGAGAACCAAATGATCAAAATTGACTGAGAAATGATACATATTATGGAGTTAAGAGATAAGAACATTCAGAAAGTTATCATTATTGCCTTTCATAGTGTCAAGAATCTTGGAGAGAGGATTGATCAAGTTAAGCAGAGATAGAGAAGATACACAGCTGATCTAAAGCATCTAGAGGTAAAAACCATTGTGTCTGATGTGAAAAATACCCTAGATTAGATTACAAAGAGCTGACATTGAAGAGAAAGAGAATAATGAATAGAAGGAAATAGTAATACAAGTTGTAGGAAGTGACATGAAAAATGACCAAGAAAGACAAGAGCATCAGTGCATTGTGGGACAAGCATATATGTGCTATCGTGACTGTGGGAAAAGATATGGGGCTTGGGAGGCAAGCAAAGGGTCAGCGCGATGGCTCAGGGCGTGAGGATGCTTGCTGCCAAGTCTGGAAGACCTGAGTTCCATCCTTGAGACCCATACTGGAAGGAGAGAACTGACTTCTGCAAGTGAGTTGTCCTCTGACCTCCACATGTGTGCTGTGGCATGCCCCCCCGCCACTGTCATACACACCCAAAACAAAAATGTAAAAACAAAACAAAAAGAGAATAAAAACATCGAATAACATCACAAAAATTGCTTAAAACCAATGAAAAACTGGCCTTCCTTCTTTCTTTCTTCCCTCCCTCCCTTCCTTTCTTCTCTACTTTTCTTTTTCCATTACACACAAACACACACACACACACACACACACATATACACACACAGAGATAGAGACACAGATACAGACACAGACAGATATGCATAGGGACTTAAAACCTCACATACTTTGATTTGATTGAGGTTCTTTCTACCTCCAGTATTTGGTTTGATTAAAACTAATTAAAGCATTTGCTTTGTGTAACTACAGAAGGACAAGTTTTGGTTTAGAAGTGGATTCATCTGATCTGCTAATAGCGTATTCCCTTAGCCGTGGAGCTTAGACACGAGAGGAACAGCTGCTTTCTCGTTTTTGCCTGGGAACCAGGCTCCCAGCAAATGTTCCGAATGCACACACAACGCCTTTAAGCTCCCCATGATTATCTGCAGCAATTAGGACGCTGTGGCAGCTGGTGTCTGTTTGATTAGACCTTTCATGAAGATTCTCAGTGGTAAGAAGCCAAGTGGTTAGAGTGATTGGGCTCTCTCATGGAACAAAGAGTCCTTCCTTGGGTCAGCCTTCTGTTTCTGAGTAGGACAGTTTTCACTGCCAATGAGGTGGAAGAGCATTTTAGGACTGTGGAATGGCATCTCGAGAACTTACCAACCAACCAACCAACCAACCAACCAACCAACCAACCAACCAACCAACCAACCAACAGAGCCCCTGGCTACACTACATTTGATCTTATGTCCCTGTTGGGTCAGTTTTTATTTTGTAGAATGGCAGTCTCTGACTTCTAGACATTTGGTTTTGTGAAGTTCTAGTTTTACCCATAAACCAATGATCCCCTTCCTTAGAGTTACAGTACATTTTGATGCCAAATGTTATTGCGAAGATCAATCAGTGTTAAGAGTTTGTATGTTTGAAATTCTACATCCACTCTTCAGTGTGTTTTAATTTTATTATTGTGTCTCAGCCTGATGGACAACAACAGGTTTGCTCAGACAACCTCGAATTTGCTATATATCTGAGGATGACTTTGAACTTCTGTCCTATCTCTAACTCCCAAGTGCTAGAACTGCAGGGACGCACCACCACACCAGATGCAGTGCTGAGAATTGAACCCAGGGCGTTAAGCATGAGAGGTAAAGCCCTGTACTAACAGCTTTATACCCCTAGCCCCTAAGTACATGTGTGTGTGTGTGCATCCGTGTGTGCTTGTATGTATGTTCTCACGTGGATACATGAGTAACATGTGCGAGTAAGGGCCAGAGGTTGAGGTCAGATGACCTCAGCCATCCTCATACACTTTCTCCCTTATTATTTGAGATGGAATCTGTCACCGAGCGTCTGTCATGTTCACCAGGCCGCCAGGCTTAGGAGATAGCAAGCTTCACGGATTCTCATCGTCTTTCCCGGCACTGGGGTCACAGGCGTTATACATGTCACCACATCTGACTTTTTATGTCAGTGACCCGACCCCAGCTCAGGTTCCCAAGCTTCCCTGTCAAGCAAGTACTTCACTGGCTGGACTTGTAACCCAGCCTCCTAAGTACTTATTGAAACCTCTAATTTTTATTCTTTCACCTTCCTCCATAATTCATCTCTCTCTTCGCTTTATCCCTAGCCTTTGGCAATTTCTCCTTTCACGAAGCCCCGAATAACAACACAAACTCACCACTGTGTGTTGTTCAGTTACTTTCTTTGTAATTCCCACCAGCGCTGTGTATCTGCTGAGGAGTTCAATCAGCGTCTTTTCAGCCAAGAGCTCTGCGTACATACATCCGTGTCTAATGCTGCACAAGTCAGGGAAAGCTGAGATGAGATGCTGAATAGACAAGTGCAGCCACAGCTGTACTTTCTTTTTTTTTTTAATTTGGAGTTCTTAATTACACGAGCACGTCTATACCCATCTCCTCCAATTAAGTGAAAATGTTGTCATACCAGAAATGGTAATCCTAAATTGCTTTCTGTACTTTCTGGTTCTTTCTGGAACTTGGGGGAAAAAAAAAAAAAGAACAACACTATATAATCACGGAGGTATGTTTGAGTGCATTCTGTTTTTTGAAAGGTCAAAAATGTCTGTCTGTATTTACATTATGGAAGACAAATTATGGCAATGCGCTTCTCTGTGAAGCTGAAGGTGGATTTTATTCTTTTCCAGGGTGAAACTCTATAGGCTGCTTATAAGAAATTTCCTCTGCTAAGACAATGCTTTGATCCAGGGTGATTCTAGACAATTTCTTTGGTTCATTTGTATATACCTGACCTACCTAGGTGGCCCCAACCTTCTTAACAAGTTTGGTGGGTGCTTCTGTGGAACACCTTCAGCCCTGTTTATCTGCTTTGTGTTGGCTACAGCCTTTGGCTCTGATTTCTGCGTAAGTGGTCACGAATTGAACCGCATAGCGCTTAGCATTTTTTTAAAATGTAAGTCAGAAAAGAGAATAGGGCCAGATGGCTCAGTGGGTAAAGGCCCTTGCCACTAAGCTTAACAACCCGAGTTCAAGCCCCAGAACCTACATAGTGGAAGGACTGGCAAACAGACTCTTAGAAATTGCCCTTTGACCTGCCCACAAGCTGTAAGGCATGTGTGTGTGTGTGTGTATGTATGAGAGAGATTATAAAACAAAAAGTACATTTTAAAAGCCTTAAAAATAGTCTTTTTTTTTTTTTTTTTTGACTAGGAAAATAATAGCCTTTCCTTGATGGGCCTCAGCAAAGCCTGCTGCCAGTGTATATGTGGCATGGCATGCATACGGAGGTCAGAAACAACCTTGAGGATCGGCCTTCACTCCGCTTACTACCTCATCTGAGAAGGGACCTCTTGTCATAGTACCAAGCCACCTAAGCATTTATTCAAGCACTGAAAAGCATCTCTTGACTTCGCCTGGCACACGGGTTAAGTCAAGTTGTTTTTTTCTGGCGTGTTGTCCTGAGCGGTGCTGTTTGTGCCTGGCCCTCTTTGATAATCACTACGCTCTTCAGTTGTTGAAGAGCGCACAAAGACAAATTATCCCGACTTCCCCAGGCAGTAATCTGATACCTAGTATTCTCAAAGCTCCACATTGTCACAGGTAATTACTTATGACCCATAAGACCCCTGGCTTTATCAAAGAACAGTTTTTAGAAAGAACACATTTTTCCTCCTTCAGCAAATATACACTATTCCCTGCAGTGTTCCTCGCAAAAACATTCGATCCAAGCTGGAGTTGCAACAATTCAGTTTCCAACCACTCCTGTGGAACCCTGTAGATGATCTCTCTACCCTTACCATTTGCTACCCTAAACCAGTTCTCCCAGCCCCTTAAAGATCTGCCTTTCATCCTGTTACCCAAAGCAAAACCTCAAAGTCATGCCTACGCCTTCTTCTCCGCTGCTCCTCATGCCTTCAGTCAGGACCGCACACGTATTTTCTTTCCATATTGTCCCGGTCCAGGATTACCTCTTCAGCCCTATCATCCATTCAAGAATCTGCTTGTGTTTATTCCAGAGACTTTTGTAGATGCTTAGTGTGTGATGGGTAGCACGGTTTTGCCATTGAGATTTTTGTTATCAATTTGGGAACAAAATTTGATAGGATTTTTGTTCTGAAGGAATGCCGAGATCAATCGGCACCAACAACCCATATACATATATATAAAGAGCTACTCTCAGAATTTAATGGGGGAGAGAGGGCAGGACTGTCTCCCTGCTCAGAGTGCTGTAGAAATCTGAACTGATCTCCCCCACTTTACCAAGTTTCCATAGCACTTACGTAATTAACTGCAAGCTCCTCACCCAGGCATTCAAATGCTTTCACAATATGGAACCAATCTAACTTTCCATGTTAATCTGCCACTTTTCCTGGAAACATGGAACTCATGCTCCAGCCAAATTTTTCCTCCGAGATTCCCTGAAATTGCCTTTAAGTATTCTGTTCTCTAATCTCCCACAGATCCCTTTTCTCTATACCTCTTGTCAAAAGCTCATATGTCTATCCGTGCCTACTTGGACGCCTACCTGATGTGAACTCTGGGTTCCGTGCACATAGCATACTCATTGTGCCTTCTCGTGGCAGTGTCCTCGTGGCAGTGTCCTCCCGGGTTTTGCAGGCGGGTACATTTCAGGCCGTTGGTATGTGGCACGTAGGTAGTGTGGGTTATTTAGTTGACTAGATGCTAAATAGTTAAGTGCAGTCAACGATGTAATGAGAAAGAGTTAGCTTGTGACCAGAGAACGTAAGATTAGGGGTGCCAGAACTAACGTTGCCACTCATTTCTAGCCCAGGCCTTCAAACTAATTTCACAGTTTTGCCAACAAAATGGGAATATTAATTCCTGACCCGTTTATCTTACAGGATGATAACAAAGGCAAATATGAATTTGAGAATTCTTCAAAAGAAATATGCTGCTGATGGTACTGCCCCTGAAATTAAGAAGGATATCTGTGAGATGTAAGTTTTATTTGCTAGTTTTAAAATCTAAATCTATGATTCAAATTCTTGGATGTCTGTGGCTGTACTATATATAGGTCTTATATGATTTTAAGAAATGACTTTTAAGCCGGGCATGGTGGTGCACACCTTTAATCCTAGCACACAGGGAGGCAGAGGCAGGCCGATCTTTGTGAGTTCAAGGCCAGCCTGGTCTACAAAGCAAGTCCAGGACAGCCAAGGCTACACAGACAAACCCTGTCTCAAAAAAGCAACTCCCCTCCAAAAAAAAAAAAAAAAAAAAAAAAAAAAGACATTATTTTAATCTGAAAAATATTAAGCACTAGCTCTGGACTTCTGCTCATCTGTAGCATCCAATTCTTTCTAATATTCTTTCTAATATCCAGATTGTGTCTTATTTAGTCTACACAGTGTTGATATCTTGTATTCTTGAGTGGTGTTCCTTTCAACTGAGGATTTCTCCTCACTAAAAGCTCCTTGCTCTTCTAATGTGTGCCTTCCAGTAGTATTGTAACCAGGCTTCTAGTCTCTTCACTTTCATATTTTTATAACAGCCTTTCAGAATTAAGGATATATTTGCTTGTCTGCGCTTTGATTTTTTTTTGCTAAAAACAAAACAAACAAACTAACAAAAAACTTCCTCCAGGAAGTCTCTCTGTTCATACTGTTCATGTCGCCTAACCATGGCAACTTAGCCTCAGCGAAGAAGCCAGCACCACCAGGAGAATGAAGACGCTTGTATTTAAAGGGTAACCATTGTGCTGTACGCACCGCACTGGATAGGTTGCAGACCGAACCCCACACAATCCTCACAGGCATCTCACCAAGTGGGTCTCATCTCCCCCACTTCATACTGGAGAAATATGAGGCCCCTGGGGATTAAGGCACTCTCCCAAAGAAGACCTTGATTCCAACCTTGGTTTAGTGTTTGATGATTCTAAGGTCTGGATTCTTACTTTCAATGGTCCAACGCCACCTAGATTTTAACTGAAGACATATTTCTTGAACTGTGCAAGTTGTGTCAATGGGGTTTTCTATTTTTATGACCTCCTAAGCCTTAAAACAGCTCTCTGAGATTCCAGAGGCTCAATTGTGGATAGCCCTTGAATAAAAGAACACAAAGAAAAGTTGGCTTTCTTACAAAATATGCTTCAGTTATATTAAAATTCCCTCTAGTACTACTTTTTTCTTGATAAATTCTGATATATTGATTTTTATATATAATTACTCTTGGTAGTATCAGTCAAAATAGCCTGGTTTTCTTTAGCCAGTTTGTATCTAGTCTGTTGATTTGCATTTAGTTGGTTGATTTGTGGCCAAGTTTTTCTCTATGGAGTTATCTTATTCACTGTAAGAGGAATGTTCATGCTTTCTTAGACTTGCAATCATATATCCATAGATACTGTAAGTGATGAGAGATATACTCAATTCTCTTTGGCCTTTATGCAAAGCACAAAACAGTTACAAAGCAAGCAAACAAACAAACAAAACAACAACAACAACAACTCTGTAAATATCTTACAGACCCCCTTTGTTTTAGTAAAGTGTCTACCAACAGTGGTATGACTGGCTTTGTAGGATTTTAGTAAGGTCTTCGCTATCTATCCATGAAATGCAAGTAGTATGCTCTATCCATTTGGTGACTGAAATCTTTCTAGATATTGTGAGGTCTCCTGCAGACATGAGTAACCAAGAGAGTAAGAAGAACCGAGACTTTTGACTGTGCAATAAGACACAGACCTAGTGTTTAGGGCATACCTTAAAGAAGACTGATAGGCTAGAGCTTAACAGTGGGGCTCATTTGACTAAATTCTTAGCATGAAATAAGATTAAAAGCTACTTTTCCTTGAACTTCATGTGATACAAGCTGGATTATAAATTAGGCACATTTTGTTCACTCTAAGCACTTATGTTTGATAGCCTAGGCCAGGAATAAGAAAAGAGACCCCTCTCCACCCAATTAGGTATCTTACTTGCACTAGAGAGAGTTGAGAATATAATTACTCTTGGTAGCATTGGTCTAAACAGCTGTGGTATTTCTCCAGTCAGTTTGCATCATATTGACTTAAGACTTAAAAAAAATTCAGCAGAAGTGGGAAATAGTAAGATCTGGAGAGGACAGGAACTCCACAAGGAGAGCAACAGAGCCAAAAAATTTTGAGCACAGGAGTCTTTCCTGAGACTGATATTTCATCCAAGTACCATGCATGGAGATAACCTAGAACCCCTGCACAGATGTAGCCCATGGCAGTTCAGTGTCCAAGTGGGTTCCATAGTATTGGGGACAGGGACTTCCTCTAACATGAACTGATTGGCCTGCTCTGATCACCTCCCTCTGAGCGGGGAGCAGCCTTACCAGGCCACAGAAGATGACAATGTATTCACTCCTGATGAGATCTGATAGACTAGGATCAGAGGAAAGGAGAGGAAGACCTCTCCTCTCAGTGGACTTGGGGAGGGGCATGCCTGGAGAAGGGGTAGGGGAGGTGGGGTTAGGAGGGGAGGAGGAAGAGATTTATTGGGGGGCTACAAAGTGAATAAAGTGTAATTAATAAAAATTAAAATTAAAAAACATTCAGCAGGGTATTAAAGCAGATGCTGAGACTTGTAGCCAAACTTTGGGCAGAGTACAGGGAATCTTAAGAAATAAGGGGGAGATAGAAAGACCTGGAGGGGACAGGAGTTCCAAAAGGAGACCAACAGAGCCAAAATATCTGGGCCCAGGGGTCTTTTCTGAGACTGATACTCCAACTAAGGACCATGCATGGAGATGACCTAGAACCCCTGGATAGATGTAACCCATGACATCTCAGTGTCCAAGTGGGTACCCTAGTAAGGAGAACAGGGGCTGTATCTGACATGAACTCAGTGGCTGGCTCTTTGATCCCCTCCCTTGGAGAGGGGAGCAGCCTTGCCAGGCCACAGAGGAAGACAATGCAGCCAGTCTGGATGAGACCTGATAGGCCAAGGTCAGCAGGAAGGGGAGGAGGACCTCCCCGATCAGATGACTGGGGAGGGTTTGAGAGGAGAAGAGGGATGAAGGGCAGGATTGGGAGGGGTAAAGGGAGGGGGCTACACCTGGGAAACAAAGTGAATAAATTGTAATAAATAAAAAAATAAATAAATTCATTATCCTTACCTTAATTTTCCATTTGAAGGCATCCTCTTTTTCACTTGATATGAAAATGAACTTTAGTAAACCAAAAGGTGAATTACCCCCTCCAAAAGCCCCCCAAAATCCTACCTGCCCTGACTAAATCTAGAAGTGGAAACAACTAGGTCTCTGCATTTTTTCTAAGCTGTTTGGAGGAATCTGGTTTTCCATCATAATTTGGGCAGACCCTTTGTTTTCTGCTGAGCTCTGCTTTCTGCATGTGTAAGATGGATGATGAGTGTGGTTTCAGGGCATTAATCTCATTTTTCATGGTAGTTGTTCTCAGTGTTTTCACGCTCTGATAATAGGACTGCCCCAACAATTAGGGGATTATTCAGTTGTACTGTTTTCCCCATTCTTCAAGCCTTCAACAAACTTTAAATGTTACAAACCTATCTCTGGGTAGTGTTTTTGCCTTTGGGCAGGACTGTCTCATTTAGTCTTTACAAGTCCCACGGGACAGATATTTTAATTCTCATAGCAAAGATAAAAATAAAGAGAGGCTCAAGAAGCCAGTGCTTGTGCCTATGTCTTTTTTAAATGAGACTGGGACAGCTATAGTACAGCAGCCAAAGTCTAGGTCAAAAGCTGCCCAATAGGAACAGAAATTCAATTACATGATAGTTTCACATTTTTTAGTAGGCATGTCAAAAAACCTAAGCAGGTAAATTCAATTTACCTAATATTCCACTCAGCCTGACATATGAAAGAGATGATTAGTTCCATAAACAATCAATATAAGGAATATTAATGAGTTCTCATGAATTCCTTTTCAGTTTCATAAATTATGGTGCCTTTCGGTTAGAGGGACATAAGAGCTCCTAACAGCTCCATGTAGCTGTGTGCCACATCTACCACCTGTACACGTGTGCCACATGTAGCTTTGGGGACCATATCTCCAGTCATCAAAGATATGGAAGTGTCCAAGAAAAAAAACAAAACAAAACCAAAAAACAAAACTGTGTTGACAACGAATTTACTTTCCCGTGCAAGAACCCCAGTGCAACCAACTGCCGGCAGGTTAACTGTGCTGTGTTTTCTAACTGAACGCTGTGCTTGCCTGGTTTCCTCAGCACCGTTGACGTGCTGTAGGGTTAGTCTTTGCAAAGACAGAAAAGAGGTTTTGCTTCCTATTCCCGCCTTTCACAGTCTATTTTTCTCACATCTTTATGCCACTTGATGGAGTCTTCCTCTCAACTGAATATCCAGCCAGTGGCATAGACCCATACTTGTCTGGCTCAGATGGAAGTAGCATAAACATATACACACAGTGCTGTCATTTTAAAGAAACCGAGATAATTTGGGGCAAAGACTTAGCTTGAATTTGAGATGGAGGTGGAAGAGGCTCTGCAATGCCCTCTTCTCCTGTGAGTGCACCTGCTGAGCATCATTCTGAACTCACTCTGAACTGCCCCAAGAAAGATATCTTTGCAAGGTATAATGAAGACTCATCTTTCAGTGGGGAGACTGTCAGTGTCAAATAGAGGATTTGGGGTACTCAGGGGCAAGATAAGTCAGAATAATGAAGTTGTCCTTTCATGCTTTGGGCTGGGCTATGGTAGAGTCTGGAGCTGAGCAGAAAGTAAGATGATTCCACCACAGGGGATGGAGCAAAGGAACACCTGGTCTGTGTTTCTTTCGGTGGGAGTGGCGTAGATGTTCAGCTCCCCATGGAGGAAGTTTCATAGCAGCTTTCTTTTTGGGTATAGCTGCTTCCACATCTCAGTAGGCAGCACGGTTCCATGGATTCCTCATGCTGTTTCCCTAAGGTGGTTATACTACCTCACTAGAGCTTGTAGTACTTTCAGTGTTGCAGAAAAGAATTGCATGATGAAGGTTTGTGGCAACAAGAAATAGAGTATCAGAAACTCTTCAAGAGCTTATCACTGGCAGGTAGAGTGGGCAGGTGTATATGAGTGTGTGTGTGTGTGTGTGTGTGTGTGTGTGTGTGTGTGAACTACGTCATGTCTACAGCAAACTCAACACTAAGAGTTACTTATCTTTTTGATTCCATATTGAGTCCACATCCGGGGAGGTTTGCCAAAAAACCAACTCCTTTGTATTTACTCAGAAACACAAAACAAACTTCAAAGCAGTGAGGAAGCATTGTTTAAATTCAAACTATATAAAGACAAAATGAAAAGTTAAGGTAACTTTCCTTCACTTCTTTTCTTTCCTGTCATCTACTGCTCTTGGCACAGATTTTCTTTTTTTTTCTTTTTTTCCTTATTAATGTTTCAGAAGCTAACAGGAGAAAAATACATAGCCCTGTCTACCCACACACCCCCTTCTCCTCTTCACACCTGCTTAATCTGGATGAGACTGTCAGACACATAGGCTCTAGATCATACTGCCAGTTGCTTTACAACATAAATGTGTCTCCTCTGTTCTTTGTTACAGTTACATAGTGTTATTTTATATAACTGAACTTACTCATTCCTTGTGGGTGAGTATCCCGCCTCTTTCTCCCTCCTTTCATCCGACAGTTATGATGCTATGGTAAACAAAAATGTCTGACTTTATGAGATAAAGTCAGCCTTATGGCTTTAAAAGCATATTTATTAATTAAAGATATGTGGGACTCCCAATTAGACTTTTTGATCACAGTGAGATCATAATTAATACTGCACCGAACCCAACCTGGTCGAAAGCTGTGGCTATTAAGTTAGCCTGCCTTATCTTACCTGGGGCCGTGGTTGATATGTGAGTGTCTTTGAAATGCTGAGAACATCCTCCAGTAGCCACACCACCAATGAAATCAGTACATTTGAGAGCATTGAAAAATATCACTCCACTTCTATCCAGATATAGATTAATTAAAACATATTTTTTTTCTTTGATTTGCAAAATTTTAAGCAAAAGGCATAAGCAATGTGACCGAGTCTTTAAGTAGAATGACCTAGCTTTGTGAATGAGTCAGTGGCTTTGATAAGCTAAGTCGCATATTTTTGTATTTTGAAAATATTGAATATATGGACGTAGCTCTCCATACCAAACAGATTACTGACTTAGTGTTTAAAAAGTTGTTTTTGAGTTTTGAGGATTAAGCCCAGGGCTTTGCACATGGTAGGCGAGTTCTCTATTACCGTTTCTTTGCAAAAGTGTTTGTTTTCCTTCTTATGTTAGATTCTGAATCATCACTTGCTAACCACACCCCAGAGTGCTCCGTCTTGGAAACACAGAAGATAGAAGTCTCAGGGGTGTCATTTTGATAGTTTCTTTCAAGCTTTCACGAAGTGCTGCCTAAGAAAACCCTTCTGGTAAAAATGTGCTGCTGTCCAGGATGCTGTTCAGATACTGTCAGGGTGCTTCAAGGTCCCATGAGTGAGCCATCTTATCGACCTTTACTCTGACATTTAGCTTGGCTCTATTTGAAGTGCTCCCATGAATGGGTCATCTTATTGACCTTCTCGTTGCCATTTGACTCAACTACATATCAGTCAGAACCAGAATGAGTAGGTCACTCTTCCTTTCAGGGAAGACTGCACCTTAGAAATGTCCATAATTCTTACTTTAAACTGAAACCAGAAAATATATTTTCTAATGCCCGTCAGTTAGCAGAACACCTGTCATCCAACTGTGTGCCATGTATATATAATTTAAAAAAAATGTTGGCCATCTAGTGCTTAAAATTTTAGGGATTTAGGCAACACCCAATGCAGAACAGATGAATTTCATGGTTACTTTATGCATTTGCACAAATTAAAATACAAGTCCTCACTCGGTTTGTTTGAACCTCTTTCTTCAATTAGCTCTGTATGTAGAGAAGGCCAGAGAGCAGTTTTCAGAAAGCAATCCAGCTTCTTCTGTGTGCTCTTACCTTTGTGTGTGTGTGTCATGGTGACAGGGCCAATCCAAGATTAAAAGCTGATGTGTTCTATCAGTTCCTGCTAATAACAGGTTTTATAAACATACACCTACAAAATCATGATGATATTTACACAGGGTAATTTTCATTTAATATACAAGAACAGTAGGTATAAACTTCTCAAAGGTAGGTTTTTACATCTGAATATTAATATTGAATAAGTGATTCTTGTCTCTAGTGTGTGTGGACCTGTGCACACAGGTGTGTGTGTTTGTGTGCTTGATTATGGAAGCTAGAGGTTGACCTTGGGTGTTTTCCCAATTGCCCTATCTTACTTTTTGAGACAGGATCTCTCACTGAACCTGGGATTTTCTGACTTGGTTAGTCTGGCTTGCCAACAAATTCCGGAGATTCTCCTATGTCTGCCTTCTCAGTCCCAGAATAACCGGTGTAGCCCAGTGTGTCTAGCTTTTCCTGTTGGTGGGAGGGGTCCAAACTCCGGTCCTGATGCTTGTATGGCATCTGAGCTATCTTTCCAGCCCCTTGCCCTATCATTTTTTCAATAAACGATCCTGGTTACAATATTTTAGTTTCATAGTTGAACTTTTCCAATATTGAGGAAACTTCCAATATCCATATCAATGAAGTCAGTCAGGCTTGTAGGCAGAGTAGATGATAACTTATTAACAAAGCCTGGGCCTTCTAACCTTAGGCTATTCCCTTGCTATTTCCTCAAAATAGCATTTGAGACCTCAAGGTCTTTGTTCATTGGAGACTACTCAGAAGGAAAGCGTAAGCCACACTTTTCCTTCTCTCACTTTGTCTATATAACCTCTTTTGTTCATAGGTCTATTAAAAATTCTGTAGAAATGTAATTACTGGGCCAGCAAGATGGCTCAGTAGAGAAAAGCACTTGTTGCTAAGCCTGACGACCTGAATCTGATCCCTGGGATCCACATGATGGAAAGAGAGGACCAAATCCTGTAAGCTGTCCTCTGACCTCCTTACACACAGCATTGTGTCACCTGCACACTCCCACATATAACCCCCCCCAATTACATGAGTGAAAGTATATAAAAATGTAATTGGTTAAAGAAACTAAAATTTCAGTTATTTGAAGAAGAGTAATTGGGCACCCACTATGTGTTTTTTTTTTTTTTTTAAGACAACCAACTGTGAAGTAGAAGAAAATCAGTCTGTTGATTCTAGGCAATTCCAATTTTATTGAAAACCCACTGTAGCTACTGAGGAGTTTTTAATGGATTCTATTTTTTAAGTTTATTTAACTTTTTATTATATTTGCCCTGGTGTGAGGGTGTCAGGCCATCTGGAACTTAAGTTAAAGAGCTGCTATGTGGGTGCTGGGAGTTGAACCCAAGTCCTCTGGAAGAGCAGACAAGGCTCTTAACCTCTGAGCCATCTCTTCAGCCTCCTTTTTAATAGATTCTTAAAGCCAACTGTTTGGTCATTTTTCTACCCATAGGCTGTGGCCTGCCACGTGAGCAGCTCTGAGGTAGAGAAGGTAATCGCACGTGCAATGGAGGCAGGAAAGAGGACTGCTCACCTGGGCACGGAGGGAGGTTGTGTGTTGGGGCCTAGAGAAGTGTGTATGGGGCGGGGTAGTGGTGGTGAGCAGAGCTGCAGCTGGGAAGGTGACCTATGTCTCCTGGAATCGCTGACAGTGTCACACAACCGTAAGATACTTCTCCAAGCTTTTACTAAGCTGCCAAGCAGGGGGAAAGAGACTTTTAAAGGGAAGACGTGGGAGATCTCTGTCTTTTCCCTTTCACAGCATGGCCTCTCTCTTGCCGTGCCTTTGTCCAGGGCTGACATTGAACCTTCACAACCTGGCTCCTACCTATGTGTTGTTTGTTTCTGGAGTCAGTGGGTATTCCTGTAGTGATAACGGATGTATACCAGTTCTGAAGCTCTGAGCTCTTAGTGTGTTCGGCAGCTTGGAGCAGGGGTGAGCATTTGCTGAGATTCAGAACTCAATGACTAGATCACTAAGCAGGAAGAGCATAAAGGCAGGTTGGTACCTTGTACTGTGTCTGCCCTCTTTCCTCCCTTTGTTTCTTCTTCTTCTTCCCTATTTTCCCCTTCTTCCTCCTCTCTCATTCTTTTATATAAAAAACAAAAATCACACAAAGATCAGAAAGTGTTAAGGTTCAGCTTAGAAATGGCGTAACTAGTGCCCATGTTGTCTTTATGCAAGATGCAAAATAAAGTGTTGCTAGCACTCTGACTCCCCCAGTCTGCCCCTTCCTTATGTAATCTCCCACACCCCTGCTAGAAATGCCCATGATCCTATTATGATATCCCACTACAGGTTTACACCACCCATGTACCAATACAGCATGCATTGTCTCTTCCTCCTCCTCCTCTTAACACCAAGTTATACATGTATGTCTGATATCAAATCTTCTATAAATAAAATATGAAAAAAATATATTGTTTAGTCTCAATTCAACTAACCTTTGGAATGTTTTGAAACTAGTATGAGATTTAAAAATATGTGAATATAATGGTGCATGCCTATAACCCCAGCACTCTCGAAGGCAGAAGCAGGCATATTTCTGAGTTCAAGGCTAGCCTGGTCTACAAAAGGAGTCCAGGACAGCCAAAGCTACACAGAGAAACTTTGTGTTGAAAGAATAAATAAATAAATAATTAAGAAGAATGTCCATTTCTCTTTGCCAAGATAATCAATTTTAAAATGTTGTCTCACTTGTTTTTATTATTTGTATGCTCTCCTCCTATATGTACACATTACTTTGGTCAATTTGAAACTAAGTTATAGACATCATAGCATTTTTCACAAATACTGTATTTCCAAAGGGTAGAGATATTCTCGTATAACCACAGTTCAGCTATCAACTTCATAAAATTGAATGGCTACAATAAAATCTGTTAGAATCCAGTTTGGTGGTCTGACCTAATGACCCCTTATTATATGGCCTCTCTTCCTGTAAAAGGTCCTTTGAATATAGGACTCATTTAAGATCAGCTGAGGTATTCTGTTATAATTTCTTTTTAGATTCCTTTTATCTGGAATGTTTCCTTATCCATTATGTCATTTAATAATCACATTATTTTCTGTTATAGTAAACATTTCCTCTACCTTCTAAACAGAACATAACTCAATTTGTCATTAATTTTGTATGTTTTATAGCGTTTTGCTAAATGGTCATTAAATAGTATGTGAATATTTTATGTTCAGGAATACAGGAGATATGGTTGACTACTGCACAGTGTTTAGTATTCAGAGGAAGATGAGGTAAGCTGTTTTGACATTGAGATGAAAACAGCATATCAGTAGCTCTATACATATACTCTCAAATATACCTGACAGAAGTTACCTGATGTCAGAACGATGACCTGGAGAAAATACAAGGTCTTTCGGGGATGGTAAACCCAAGCTCACAACAATGATAGTAATCACAGACCTAAGCCTTCCACATTAAATATCTGTTCTGAAAAGAGGCAAAACTTCCAGTGCCTGAAACCATTGAACTAGGGTGAGGGCATTAGGATGCACAGTTAATTGGAAAATGACTAGTGACGCATAAACCTCAGAGACTCTAATAGTCAGAATGCCTATGTGAGACTTTTAAAAATACTTTTAATCAAATGGACTCAAATCCTTTTGGTCAAAGCCTTTTTCTCAATTACTGGTTCTCTTTCTATGCAAACCAATGGGAATTCATGTTATTTACTTGGCTCCCATCAGGCGAGCCTTTCTCCTGTCTGAGAGTGATGGTCTTTGTTGATACTTCACTTTGAAGTCGGTACAGGATTGCACTACATGGCCAGTTTTACGATAATGACCCCACATTTGAGCCAAAAGAATTCCAAGAACTAAGTTTGTTCCAGGAAGTGGTTTTTAACCTCCATTTTTCAATGTCCGAATTCTGTATTAATCTGTAATTCTCTACTTTGAAAAGATAGAGGTGTGTGCATTTACGAGGCATTTTAAAGTTGTCTGGAAATCTAGTTTTCCTCATAGTTCTGCCCCATTGATATGCAAGTAGTAGAAGTGCAGGTATATTTCTCTCTTCCCAGACTTGATATGTGTCATCAAAGAAATGATTGGTAACTGTTTAAATCCTTGTGCTAGATGGCTCTGGCCTGATCTTTCTAACAAAGGTGACAGTTACAGCATTCTAATGACAAAGGAAAAATGTTTGGATTCAATGATATTCTAGAATTTCAAGTACTTTCAGAAATTGTAAATTGCTGGCAAGAGATAATATTTATCACTTTGGGACAGTGGTTTTTGCAGAAAGACCATTTTGCTAAGATAGCAGATCGGAAGCTGAAATAGCAAAAGGATTTCCATGTCCGATGCCTCAGGGAGAGAATAATGAGATGTAGGTTCCAAACAATGCAGCTATACAAAGGTGTCAGGTTTCAAGAAAGCAAATTTTGGGGAATTAAGAAATCTAGTGAACAAGGTGCAATAAGAGGAAGTATAAAATTCATGAGCATGAAAGCAACTGAGGAATCCAAGACACCATAATTAAAGCCCAAAGAGCCACCATCCTGAAAAAGAATATAGGACTTAACACAGATAGTCTGTGGGTAACACCAGAGAATGCAGGACAAGCTGAGAGGGGAACCCAAACAGCAGCGAGAGAGTGCTGTTTTCTGGGTCAAAATGCTAGCTGGGCTCCAGACGGCTGTGTGGAGGAGGAGAGAGCATGGAGAGTGCTAAAGAAGTAGACAGAAACAACCCAAAATGGTAATTTGTAGTTATGGCTTGTGTCAAGGGTTACAACAGAGTTTTTATTCCCGAACAAGAAAGGAACTGAAAACAAAATCCGGAGAAGCAAGCTTCAGGAAATGAAAGGTTTGCTTGGCTGAAATGGTTAACTCTGGAAAGTCAGGCTAGCTCTTTAAAGGACACAAACAACATGGCCAAGTTAACTTTAGTCAGGAACTCGCATTCTAGATTTTGGGCAGATTCATGATTTAAGTGCCTTCAAAGGCTATGAAGAAGAGGATTTGGTGAAAAGCGTAGGACAATTACTTGGAGTTCAGAGAACAAATATTTTGGGTATTAAAAAAAAAGACCCAAGAACAGAGGCAGCTTTGAGAAAGCCTTTTGAAACGAGTCAGGACAGAGAATTTTGTCCTTGGCATTTAATTAAAAAAAAAAAATTGACGTTTCTTGAGAACATAGATATAAACAGGGAGACACAGCTGTGAGATATTAGAATGTTTCCTTTCCATTTCTTCCTCCTTTTCCTCCCTCCTTCTCTCACTCTTTCTCCTCCTTTCTTCTATTTCAGCAAGGTATAGCTTTGAACTTGCTATGTAGCCAGTGAGGACTTGGAGCTTCCTGCTTCCATCTTGGGTTCTGGAATTACACCACCAAACCCAGTGTGGTGCTAGAAATCATATTCAATTATTTGTATGTTCTAGAAGAGTGTTCCCTTGACTGGTCTACGTCCCCAGCTCTCATTTTTCCCTTGCAATCCTCCGGGGAACATGTGTTGTTTCCTCCTCTGGTTACAGGCGCCCTATCTATGTTGACCTTCATCTTATGTTGACCTTCAGGGGTACAGCCAATTCTCACAGGAAGACCCCAGGCAGCAGGTCACAGAGGCTCTTTGAAAGGAATCTCACATATTATTGAGTTCAACCCTAGAGGAGGCACAGAGGGAAATATTGTAACAACCTGGAGTAAGCGCACAAGGCTGTTCCTTCCAGGGAAGGAATGCAATACCTGTTAGCTGCCCAGAAGGCTGGAATGGAACAGAAGGCTAGAACAGAAGAACTTCCTTGCCTAGCGAGCTCTGCACTTGTCTGTATGACTAGAGACTTTTCCAACACTGGACCCTCCCCGGGACCCTGACCATAAGCTTGTTTTTCTCAGTCAATCTATAGAACCTATCTTTATAGGATTCACAAAGTGTTGCAATGTAGTCATATTTGATCTGTATTTGACTTACTTTGTTCCTTAAGGAGGTTTACATATGCAGAGTTGTGTGTGCAAGTTCGAGTTTATTTTCACCAGAGCGTTTTTTACCAAATTGAGCTGTGCTTAAATCTACCTAAAATAGGTTACTTGGGGTGGGACTCCAGAAGCCAACACCAGCTACTGAGTTGTGAAGCTAACCTTTCTTCTTGCCTCCCTTGGCTTCTCCCTTTGCAGCCTGTTAAGGCTGTAGAGACCTCTACATAACCCTACCCTCTGCAAATGACAAAAGAGACCAGAAGTCTGCAGGGCCAACGGAAGATTTTCAACTGGAGAATGCCTGTCAGAGAGTCTCACCTTTTAAGATAACCCAATGGCCATTTCTGGGGTCATCCTTCCATGTGGATAATTTCATCTGGAAAGAGTCTGCTTTTTTTTTTTTTTTTTCCTGTGAAGTTAAAGAAGCACAGATGTTCTAAGGTTGGCTGTTCATCTCTTTCTCATGAAACTTGGGTTCTGATGGAGCAAGGACCAGGGAAACTTAGTAATTGCTGTCACATCAATGAAACCTTGTACAGAGCAGATGGCTCTAACTGTTGCTGAGATTTCATGTTTCCTTGCTTTTTCCTCATTTCCGAGTTGTAATTTTAGGCTCTGTTTCTGCATTTGGTGATTTTTATTTTTTCTTAAATAATATTTTATTATTGAAAGTGTCACATATGTACACAATATATGGCCTCCAGCACACCTCCTCCCAACTTCTTTATTTAAGTTTAAATGTTTGTATTTTTTGGAATTAAAATATAATTACATAATTTTCCTTCCTGGCCCTTCTCAAGTACCCCTTGTTCTTCCACAAGTTCATGGCATCTATTTCTTTTAAAAATTGTTTTGCGTGCACACACACACATACACACACACACTCCTAAATACAACTTCCTAAATACAACAACACAGTATTATTTTATATAAATATGTAAATAAAGCATTGTGTAACAATCTTGAGTGTGGAATTCTGGGTAAGTGCTTCAACCTCATCAAGATAGGAGGGAGGGAAAACTGCAATCAGATATAATATGTGAGGAGAGAATAAATTTAAAAAATACAGATAAGAATGTTTCTTAAAACCGGAGGAACAGCTTGGTGTGGTGGTGCATGCCTTTGACCCCAGCACTCAGTGGGACAGATCTCTGTGAGTTTGGTCTACAAAGCAAGTCCAGGATAGCCAAGGGTACACAGAGAAAGCCTGACTTATAACAAACAAACAACCAACAACCAAAAAACAAGCAAACCAAACCAAATCAACCAATCAACCAACCAACCAACCAACCAAACAAACAAACAAAAAGCCAAGCCAAATCAAAACAGAGAACTGGAGGAACACCGTGAAGATTGAAGGATTTTAATGCTTCTGGCCAGAATTACTGACAGCTTTGGATTTTGTAATTACGATTATTGGCATCATATGATACCTCAAGTTCAAAAGCAAGTTTCCCCCCTAGATGATCATTTTTTGAAATATTAGAACACGTGTGCCCTCCCTCATCCCAATCCTTTCCAGCATCCAGTGCTCTCTGGGCTTCAGGTGGGGAGATGGCAAGAAGGTGCCCCCGGAAGTGAGCCATATCTGCCAACACTAAGAAATAAATGGCTATTGTTTGTATGCTACCTAGTTTATAATTTGTTAGCGCAGTCTCCACAAACTAAAAACTAAAACAGTATCTATCTATCTATCTATCTATCTATCTATCTATCTATCTATCTATCTATC
>NW_026593286.1:13840998-13849511 GCF_907164565.1 Psammomys obesus
ATCTATCTATCTATCTATCTATCTATCTATCTATCTATCTATCTATCATCTATCTATCTATCATTTATCTATCACCTATCTATCTATTATCTATTTATCATCTATCTATTTATCTACCATCTAATATATGTATGCATATGGATTTTAACTGTATAGGTCAATTAAAGTAGATAGCATCGCTTGGCAGTGTCTTGTTTTCAAGCTGTTTCATTGAGCTCTACACTGGGAAGCAGCTGACACTACCCTTCCTCTGTATGTGTGTGTGTTCCAAGTGCAGACTGAAAATCTTGCGCCTCTGGGGAAAAAAAGAAACGTGGAACCGAAGTGTGTGTGAAGACATGAATCACCTGTCCTCACATTTACTGGTGCTGAGAGTATACGTTTGAGAGTATACATTTACAAAACTCCGGAATCCATTCAAGCTAGGTATATGTCTTCTCTGTTCCAGTTCTAGGTATAAACCCACAGCAACCTATGTGTAAGTGTCTTTATTCCTTCCTTCCTTCCTTCCTTCCTTCCTTCCTTCCTTCCTTCCTCCCTCCTTCCTTCTTTCCTTCCTTCCTTCCTTCCTTTTCTTCAAGACAGGGTTTTTCTGTGTAGCCTTGGTTGTCCTGGATTCGCTTTGTAGACCAGGCTGGCCTTGCACTCACAGCAATCCACCTGCATCTGCCTCTCTGAGTGTTGGGATTACAGGTATGTGCCACCATGCCTGGCTTATATGTAAGTTTCTTAAAAGACACACACCAAAATTTTCATCGTAGAAAACTGGGCTACAAAACAAATGCCATTTGAAACAGAGTGAGCAAATGCATAAGATGAAACAGTCTACAGCCTTGACAATTAACTCCAAGCTTATGAAATGGTGTGGGTGACTGTCATGGGGGTGAGCAGAAGAAACTGGTATTTAGTGAGCACAAGAGAGTACAAGGCTCCATGTATAAGGCTCATAGCAGGGGAAATGACTGATGGCATGAGAGAAGTCAGAATAGAAGCTTCCTTGGGAATGGTGCATGGATACTGAATGGGTGTATCATGAGGCTTCTGGGGCTGCTCTGGTTCTTACTGATTACTGGTTACATAAAGGCATCCACGTGGGGAAAATTCCACGTGCATGAAGGTTATGCACACTTTCTTTTCTGTACCTTTCATTAATTTACTAAAAAACAAAACAACAACAACAACAACAACAAAAAACCCAAAGTCTCTGAAATTAGGTCAAGGTAGCAATAGGTTTGCTTTCAAAAAATAATATCATTTAGACATATATAATGTGGCATTATCTTTGTTGCAGACTAACATTTTTTTAAAATTTATTTTATTTTATTAATTACACTTTATTCACTTTGTATCCCCCCCCCATAGGCCCCTTCCTCCTCCCCTCCTGGTCTCACCCTCCCTCCCCCCTTCTTCACGCATGTTCCTCCCCAAGTCCACTGATGGGGAGGTCCTCCTCTCCTTCCTTCTGATCTTAGTCTATCAGATCTCATCAGGAGTGGTTGCATTGTCATCTTCTGTGGCCTGGTAAGGCTGCTCCCCCCTCAGGGGGAGGTGATCAAAGAGCAGGCCAATCAGATTATGTCAGAGGCAGTCCCTCTTCACATTACTATGTAACCCACTTGGACACTAAACTGCCATGGGCTACATCTGTGCAGGGGTTCTAGGTTATCTCCATGCATGGTACTTGGTTGGAGTATGAGTCTCTGGGAAGACCCCTGTGTTCAAATTTTCTGGTGCAGACTAACAGTTTAAAGTCTTCTTTTAATTAAGACGTATTAAAAGAGGTTTTAGGCTTATTGCAAATTAAAGGGATAGGAACAGGCTTTCTGCACATTTATCCCCTATCCTCAGCCCCCACTAGAGTGGAGCAAAGGTTACCTGGACACGTTGCTGTCACCCAATATCCGAAGTTTACTTTAAGGCACTTAGAATAAGTTGTGTGAGTTTGTGATGACACATATCCATTATGAGACTACCATATGACAGTATTTATTTGTGTCTAAAAAAAAAAAATCTCTGTGTTCTATGTATTTATCTCTTTTTCTCTGCCCCAGCCCCTGAGAGCTACCTGATCTTTTAAGCACATCCATACTTTTGCCTTTTCCCAGAAGAGCTATAGCCTGTGTAGCCTTTTCAGATCGGACCTTTGCACTTAGCAAATGCGTTAATGCTATCTCTTTTCATGGCTGCTTATATCGTTTCTCTTCAGTGTTGAGCAATATTATAGATACACTCCACTTTATCAATTCACCTACCAGGGGCTTCTTGTTTTTCTTTGTTTGCTTGTAGTTTTTTGTTTGTTTGTTTTTGAGATTTTATTTTTTTATGTATATATGAGTGCCTGCGTGTGTGTCTATGCACTATGTGTTTGCCTGGTACCCTTGGAGGCCAGAAATCGGGGTCAGAGGTTCAGAGTGTACTGTTCTTGCAGAGGACCACAGTTTAGTTATCAGAACCCGGAACAGATAGCTCACAACTGCCTGTTACTCCAGTTCTAGGAGATCCGACGACGCCCTCTTCTGGCCCATATGAACACTGCACTCACATGTCTGTTGCGAAACATAGAAACACACATATTCACACATAACTAAATACAAAATAAATCTCTGAGACAAAGGACCTTATTGGTAAATGGGATTTTGGAAGGTCTATGTCAATATTCACAGAGCTGAAAGGCTGGCAAAGTCCTTCAACTTTATTAAGCCCTTTTTTCTTTTACTGTCTGGGGAAGCTTGAGATGTCTAATTAGGTCACTCTTGGCCTGAAAGGGTTCTGGACAAAGCTAAGACTAGACTCTGGAATTCTAGACTCCCATAGACTCATGTGTTTGCCTGACCACATTGCATCTGCTTTCTAACTTGAGTTCTTCAGTTCCTGGATACCAAGGCTTGAGACGAAGGACTTGGCTATGCTTTCTCTTGGCATTAATTCCTAGTATGTAAAGTATGCTAGCTGTGCATTTGAAACAAACTAGCCACTGAGATCTGTTGACAACATGTACCCAAAATAGCCTTGTGCAATGAAATTAATGCTGTGTAAAATTTTCAGTCCTTTAAGGAATGCTTCTCTGCAAACTCTGGAAAACAGTATTCTTAAAGAAAATTCCAATTCAGTCATCAGCATTCCAGCTTGGAGAATTCTTTATCTTTGGCATTTTCCTAGGGCATGAATTAAAGTGCACGTAACAACTTTATTTTCCTACTACTGAGTGGGAAGTTAACAAGGTTGGCCTGAGAATAAGGATAGAACATAAACTAAACATATAGGTTCTTTTTCACGAAAATATGTCTAGCAACTGTTCAGGGTTCATTTACATAACTTATGTAAATGAATTAGATTTGTCCACCCACTCAGAGTCTTCACCCACACATGTAGACAAAGGATAAAGACATAAATATTTTCAAAATACAAACTTAGGATGAGATTGCGTGGTGAGGGACATGGAAAGAGCTAGATATCAGTAGCTGAAGAGCAAGAAATGCGATGAGTAATCAATAAAGGAAGGGAAAATAGTTCCCGTTGCCTGTTCGTGAGCTGCAGTTTCTCCGGGCTGTCTTCAGTTCCTGTTTGTAGAGTCTAGGATCTCAAACTGGCTCATGGGGTCTAATGAGCACATCGAATGCAGTGCTCTTTGCCCTGGACAGACAGGACCATGTCAGTGGTGGCAAAATGTAGAAGTGTCACCTCTCTTGTGTTGTCCATCATTGGGGGACGCTCCCTCCTACACAGTCACAACAGTTGCTAGAGAAACTGAGGCTTAGTGGGTGACCCAGGAATTTGTGAACTTCCGAGCTTATTTCGGTTGTCACGTGTAATTGGTAGCAATAGAAGTGATCCTCAGAAAGGGATCATCACAAAGACAATTAGTGCAAACTGCAGTGATTTCTTTTTAGGTAAAGGATTCAGTTTTAGACAACACTCTTAACTGCTTCTTTCCTCTCCTTCTAGAAATATCAATGCAAGTGGGTGCATGAATACATAGTCTTAACTATATCTCTGTGCATACATAGTTGCCTCTCTATATCTCTCTACTTGCTTTTTTTTGTTTCTGTAAATAGAAGTATTCCCTTCTTTCTTTCTTCCTTCCTTATTTCCTATCTTCCTTCCTTTTTCCCCACTCCCATCTATCTTTTATTTGTGTATGTGTACATACATATATATACATGCATATATACTATGCACTAGGATTTACTCTAAGAATCAGTATAGGTTAAACATGTAGCTCAGTTAGTAATTCACAGAGCCCTGAGTAAGCTAACCAGCACCAAACAAACCCAGTCTAGTGGTTCATATTGGTAATCCTAGCACTTGAGATATAGAGGCAGAACAATCAGAAGTTCCAGGCCATCTGTATCTACATAGAAAGTTTAAGGTTAGACACTGTATCAAATGGAAAGACATTAATATAAACATTTTTAATGTGTCTTATTACCCATAGGCAATACACTTTACCATTGATACTGCAGAAATTCATATCACAAGTCAAAATCTATATGAATAACAAATATAGGGATTTTCACCATCTTTTGGGAAGAGGTTATTGTTGTTTTTTAATTTTAATTTTTATTCGTTGATTTTTACATCCCAGTCATAGTTTCCCCACTTCTCTCCTCCCAGTCCCCCCTCCTTCCCTGTCCCTGTTTTCCCTATCCTCATTCCCCTACTCCTCAGAGAAAGGGCACCTCCCTACCCCAGCATGACAAGTTGCATCAGGACTGGGTGTATCCTCTTCCCCTGTGGGCTGTCGAGGTAGCGCCGCCAGGACCCAAGGGAAGATGCTTAACAACCACTCAGAAGTAGAAATAGAATAGACAGCAGAAGAGGTTGAAGAGAGAGAACAAGGTAAGAGAGGGAGCAAGGAGAGGAATAAGGGTTTATATCAGACTTGTAGAGAGCAGAGGTGGGAAGACAGTTTGCAGAGAGAAGAGAAACTTTGGGTGGTATTTTCACCATCTTTTTTTTTCCCCCACTACTTTTTTAAGATCAGTATAATGGACTTTAGGCTTAGAGAAAGAATTAAGGACACACGCTAAGATGCTGAAGCAAAAACAGGGCTAATGTTAGCTATTATAAAGTTCCAAGGAGATGATGTAAAGACGAGATCATCTTTGGTAATACTTCCTCATCTGTGTTGGGATAGTGAGTGCTGAGAAGAAAAAACCATGTGTGTCTGAGACCTACAAGGCTTCATTTTGTCTTCTCTTTGCCTTTCTTTGAGAGCTTCAGCAGACTCTCCTAAATAAATCTTCCAGTTGAAACATATGCTTTTGGCTGCACAAGATGGTACACATTATAGTCTCAACAGTGGGGAAAAGGACAGGCAAGAAGGTCACGAGTACAAGGCCAGCCTTGGCTATATAGCAAAAACCCATCAGGGACTGAGAATGGGAGGGGAGGGAAAAGGAGAGAAGAAGCAAGAGGAAATAGAGAAAAAAAAAAAAAAAGAAAAACAAGCAAAAGGCAGAACTGTGATCCTTACCAATGTAAACAAAAGACAGAAATAGAAAGAACTGAAAGTGGTTGTTTGAAAATCGTATGTCTTTTTTTTTTTTAATTTCTAGTTTGACTTGTACACATTCCTACATATTTTCAAAGATTGAATGTCTACAACAGAGATAGCTTCCTAGGTGGCTCTAGTGGAGTGTCAGGGGCTCATGGATGAGCTTAGCCATGTTGAGTGAAGCCATGGGAACACATGAAGTGCTGAATGGAGGGAGGGGAGAAGGAAAAGTTTTCCAGAGGGTAGAGGCCATCTTTAGAGGCATGTGTGGGAATTGTTGATGTGTAATGTGGTGGGATGGGCTATAGGAAGTTTCACAAGCCCACCCTTGCTGTCTTAGCTATAGTTTCTGTTACTGTGAAGAGACATCATGAACATGGCAACTCTTATAATGAAAAATATTTAATTGGGGCTGGCTTACAGTTCAGAGGTTTTAGTACATTGTCATGGTGGAAAGCATGCCTGTATGTAGGTAGACATGGTACTAGAGAGGTGCCTGGTAGTTCTACATCCAGGTTGACGGGGAGCAGGAAGAGAGATTAAACCGCTGGGCATGGCTTGAGCTTCTGAAACCTCAAAGCCCACCTCCAGTGACACACTTCCTCCAACAAGGTCATACCTCTCCACAGTGTCAATCCTTCTGTGGGGGCCTTTTTCATTCGGACCACCACAACTCCAAAGTCTTGTTTTGCTTATTCAGTGGAACATGCAGAGAGCAAGGTGTGAAACCATGGCTGGCTAGACGGCTTTGTGGGTATAATCTCTTGCTGCCAAACCTGAGTTTGAATGTAGAACCCACATGGTGGAAGGAAAGAACTAATTCCCACAACTTGTCCTCTGACCTCCACATGGCATGTGTGGATGCACAAGCACACACACACACATACACACACTTACAAATATACAAACACACAATCAATACATTTAAAAACTAAAGAAAAAAGCTGAAGGGACAGATTGTGAAGGAGCATTGCTGTGTTCCAGGGATTCCAAGCTGCCTGTATAAGGCATGTTCTTCCCTTCTCTTGCTTTTTCTCCATCTTTTAAGTTTTGTTTCTGGTCTTCAGTTTTACAAATCACCCTTTAGTTCCAGTCCTTTGGCTCGGTGCCTTCTCTAGCTCACCTTCATCTATTAAGTAACAGCCTACTATAATAATAATAATAATAATAATAATAATAATAATAATAATAATAATTTGCTGTGTATTGTCTCAACTTTATTTCTCTCATCCTCACCCTCCTCAAACAAGGAAACACAAACAAGTTAATTCTAAGTTGGCTCTCCTTCTCCTGGCCTATTTGCATAGGAGAGATTTGTTTTTCCCTGGAGATGGAGTCTTGCTAGGCACTCTAGACTGGCCTCAGCCTCCTAAGTGTTAGGACTGCGGTCATCTAGCACCATATACTGCTAGATAGACCTCTTAATCAAAACTTCCAGCTTGGTCAAGGGCCCCTGTACTCATCTTAGTCAGAGGATAACTTAGTGATTCTAAATCTATACCCAGTTGTATCAGCAGGTAGCCATCCTTTCTCCTGGCCCTGTTCTAGCTTTGTGATGCTGGGCTTAAAACTGGGTTCCTCTCTGAATTATTCCTGAGCCCTATTAGGTAGGTTGGTGGCCATATATCCAAGTTCTCTTCATAGTCCCTTATTCCTAAATCCTGTTTGAGATGCTGTGCCTAACTCCCCCAGTCTCAGGACAAGAAGCTACTTCCTTCCAGCAGAGTGGAAGGGATAATTGTGCCTGATTCCATCTGGGGTCCCAGCAGGATGCTATCTATTATCATGCTCTGTAGAAAGCAGGTTGTCATCCTGGTGATGGCGAGCCTTCATCCTCATCCATTGTCTAGTTCTAGTTCTCAGGGCATTTCTTGAGATTTCTCAACCCCCTGCTGCTAATCCATTTGTTCCAGGTCATGTCACATGGCACCACAATGTTGACTTGGATGTGCTCTTGAGGTCATGTTTTTTTCCTTTGAATTAGTAACCTGTGAGAGTGAGACACAGACACAGACACAGACACACACACACACACACACACACACACACACACACACACACACACAGACAAACACACACACACCAAGGAGAAAAAGTTCTCTTTATTTCATCTAAGGTCTGAGCAAAATAAGCAACTCAAAGTATTTTCCCTTTTAATTCAACGAATCTGGCCATTCTCCCCCTACAAAATACTTTAGCCTGTGTTGTTAAGATCCACACAGGAGCTGTGTGGGCACACTGGTCATATACATGGAGCTGACAGACTTGAAGTGTAGATAAGAGCCTTAGAATCAAAGGACTAGAGAGAGTGATTGGATGACTGTTAAATTCCAAATCCTTAATGTTTCTCCCACTTATGAACTGAGACAATAGCTACTTTTGAAACAAGTTACTTTTTATAAGAATCCCAGAATCCCCCTTTACTAGTGACATTTGGAAATGTAACTTTTTTTCTACCAGAGGACTTACTTTCCACTAAGGCCAGTTGGCCACTGTGATTCATAGTATATCGTTCCACCAGTTTATGATGATGCAAAGATTCTCTGTTGCAGCAACAGTGGTTTGAAATAAGTGTCCAGAATTAGCCATATGATTTATTCTTTGATGAGGTAAGTTGAGTACCAGTAAACCATAATAAGATGCTCATAGTCTGATGTTCTACTGAAAATGCTGCTACTGAACAAACTGCTAATTAATAGACCACAGAAGAATTGTTTCCATCTTTAACTGATAGAACTTGAGACAAAGATCAGACTCAGACCTTTTTTGTATTTTATTTATTATTTTATATTAATTACAGTTTATTTACTTTGTATCCCAGAAGTAGCCCCCTCCCTCATTCTCTCTCAATCCCACCCTCCCTCCCTTATCTCCTTCCTGCCCCTCTCTAAGTCCACTGATGGAGGAGGTCCTCCTTCCCTTCCATCTGAAGATCAGACCTTTTTTATTTGTTTAGGGTAGTGACCCTTTCTTCTCTTCTCTTCTCTTCTCTTCTCTTCTCTTCTCTTCTCTTCTC
>NW_026593286.1:13849521-13939585 GCF_907164565.1 Psammomys obesus
CTTCTCTTCTCTTCTCTTCTCTTCTCTTCTCTTCTCTTCTCTTCTCTCTCCTCCTTCCTCCCCTTCACTCCCCCTTGCTCTTATTCTTTCTTTCATTTTTGCAGAAGGACATGAATTCCAAGGAAATTAATTGGATTGTTTGAGGTATCTTAACTTTTAGAAATTTTTGTTCTAGAATCCAGTTCTCCTGCTTTGGGAGAACTGTTTTCATCTCTGTGTGTTTCTTCTGTTTTCATCTCTGGTTTCATTTCTGGAGAACAGAAACAACCTTCCACCAGATGAGAGTCACTGTTGACTCTGGCCACACATCAGAATTACCAAGGCATCTTGGGAAAAATCCACCTGAGCTTCATACTTATTAAGTCTCCTTCCAAATTGTTCTAGGTGGACTTTTACAGGACTAGTATTCTTAAAAATTGCTTCTCACATTGTGGCAATTTGTGAGTAGATTAAAGGCCTGTGATATTTTTGGTAATTTAGATATTCTATGCATCTCTTTTTTCAATTTCTTAAATCTTGCTGATACAGACCACAGGCATTCTTCGTTAAATTTGCATCCCTGCATTTCCCAATTAATGTTTAAAAGTACTTTAAAAAAAAAAAAAAGACAGGGTCTTTCCATGTAACTCTTGCTGTCTTGGAACTCTCCATGTAGACTAGGCTAACCCTGAACTCACAGAGATCTACCTGCCTCTGTCTCTGCATCCTGGGATTGAGGGCTTGTGACACTGTGGCCAGCCACTTGTTAAAAGTTTTAACTACTTTAAAAATAAAGCAAGCAGTAGTTTGCAAAGTCGTCTGTGGGTACTGGGGTGGCACCTCAGTCAGTGACGTGCTTTCCTAGCAAGCATGAAAATTTGTGTTCAGTCCCTCAGAACCCACATTTAAAACAAGTCACGTGTGGAACATGCGCTTGTCATGGAAGCATGGGAGAAATGGGGAGAGGTGGGTACCTGAGGCTCACTAGCCAACCTAGCCTACTTGATCAGTAGGAGACACCACCTCAAAAAGCAAGGTAGGTAGTACCTGAGGAATAGGAGTGGGGATTGGCTTCTGGCCTGCACATGTACTGGAACATACCTGCATGCATACCTGCACGCGCGCGCGCGTGCACACACACACACACACACACACGCACACACGCACACACACATATGCACACACACATTCACACACACACATGCTCACCCACAAACTCTCTACCATTCAGCATTTAAGACCAATTTTGAGTCCTTCTTTAATATCTTTCATATTACCAACTGAAATGAAACTCCAGACGATGTTGAAATATACTCTTTGAGGCTCCTGCTTGGTTTCAGGGTTTTCTTTGTTCTGATGAAAGCACAGTCGTTTTCCTAATGATGAAAATGGCTCTGAGTGACAAGGACCTCTAGGTCCTTACAGGAAAGGATGCTGCTACTGTGTGACCGAGTTCACCAGCTGGCTCAGAAATGTAGACACCTCGTCCACAGTTCAGTAGGAGAAAAGTGGCTTAGTGAGAAGTTTGAGGAGGTCAGTTTTCATGCTCACCGAATGACTTGGGAATCACAGACCACAGTCATGCATGTAGGAATGCAAAAATCCAAGGGCTGAAGCTATGTGGAACTGTTATTTTTCTTGGCTAAGACCGATCATTTTCTTCTTTCTCCCCTAAATTGGGGTTTTAAAATGTTGTTGCTACCACTTATTTCTCTTGGCATGCTCAATGACTGACTTTCTTTGTTCCCACTGCCTTTTCCGTGGACCCTCTTCAGCTCCCTCTCTTGAGTAAATAATCTAGCTTTTCTGTGGCTTCTGGGGCAGCTTAGCACTCCTCCCTGGGTAATTTTCCCCTTAGGCTCTGGGGTTCTGCCGACCATGCTCTCAACGCACGTGTGTTCCGTCTTTCGTCTCCGAAACGAAGAGTGTTTGGTTTTATTGTCGTGCAGTGGACAACTGTCTTTTCCCTGTCTGCTCCTCTCTAAGCACCTCAAGCTGGGCTTCTGTTCTGATTTCACACTCTGGCCTTTTGCAGCCAGCACAGGACTCAGCCAAATGTGCCAATTCCCTCTGCTACCCTCAGTGTGGGGTATGTCTCTGGTGAAGAATTGAGTTCTATGCTCTTGTTTTTGTTGTTAAGAACAAACCAATAAACAAACAACCCCAAATGAAGACAGCCAAAGACCTCCTCAGTTTTCATTCTTTAAAAATTTTTTTTTTTCATTGCGGTTCATACCACCCCAAATCAATTGCTGTCTTCTAAGTTTCTCTGTTTATTGCTTAGTTGTCAAATCAATTATTTTTTGAGGAGTGGGGAGGAAGAACAGGCTTGGAGAGATCCATCATTCTATGAAGATACATGTCTTTTTCTAGGTTAAGGTCGAATATAATGAAACACACGAAAAAGAGGAAGGGGAACACGTGTGTCACCACTCCACCCACTTGAGAAACTGTGACATGGAAAACTGTGACGGGGACGGCTCAATCGTTCTGCGGAATGGTCTGTCCTCTTTCCAAAGCCTTCCGAGTTTTAACATTAGGGCTTCTTTCTGAGTTCCATTGCCTGAAGATTATGGCTGTGTGTGGAAGGAGAGGAATCAAACCTGATTTGCTGGGGAAGGGAAATCTCTTTCTCTAATGGTTAAGAAGTTCTTACCCCCGGGTAGGTGAAGGGAGAGCAGAGAACCACCCACCCAGACAGCTTCTCCTCCTCTCCAGTGGGAAGATAGCTTTTAGTTAATGGGATGAGATTATGAGTGGAGTCCCGAGGTCTTCCCATGTGTGTCTGCTTTACCACCACCTCCGAAACACAACCCACGATGCTGAATTAATTGGATGCTCTCTTTGATTAAGACAGCCTGGTTGCGTCATGCACCGTAGCAGAGGGACATAATGGATGAGACTGGCGATCATGGCCATATTGCCGAATGCTCTTCAATCTTATTTTAAATTCCAGCTTTTGAAATAGCTTACAAATGCCATGCAGTCATTAATGTTGTTTTCCTTTTAAGAAGTTCCGTTGCATACTAATGAGCAGCTTAAAGCTAACAGAAGCTGTGTCTCCACGCGAGCTGAAGTTTGCCATATGTAGAACTCCTGTTTCACACGAGCTCTAAGTCTGCAGAATGCGAAGTTGCCACAAATATCCAAGTGCAGAATTCGGTCCCATGTACAAGTATGTGAGTGAAGAATTTGGCTCATGCATACACTCTTGGAAAAAAATTTTCCCATAGTTTTCTTTTCTCTAAGGTATTGAATGGGCCAATCTGTGTCCTCATGTTTCAAACATTCAGCCCCCTTGAAACATTTTGATTGCCTCTTGCACTGACTAGAATTGTACAATTCTGTGTTCCAAATGATATCTTTTTCACTGGCTTCATATAACTCCAGGATAAATTCTATGCTCCATACACCATGCCCTTATGTATATGGCTTCTATTTTTACTTTGCCTCTTCCTCTGTTTTCCTTCTACCATTTCACCCAACATGTTTTGAATTTGCACAGTTGTTTATATTTGAGACAATCATACTTGAAACCAACAATACTTATTTTATTTAAAAAATATTTGTCTCAATGCAATTCCCAATTTTAGGACCTGGCACATCAAATTCAATTGAAAGAATGCAAACCTTGGGAAGAGGCAATCCCCCCTGACGTAGCCAGCAAAGAAAATGTGTTGTTTTCATCCTGTGGAATCAGTATTTCTGTTTTATTATCTTCTAAACAAGGGCAGTAATAGAAACATAAGTGTAGTGTTTCAGCAATAAAATCTCACTCTTACATAAACGAGAATTTGAAAAAGGACGTTGGTGCCATTGGTGTTTGATTATTTAAGTTCATCTCATTGAATGCAATCATCAGATTAGACACCCAGGCTTCTGAGATAACGGACATGTGTGAATGGCGTAACGTGCAGTACTAGTCAATTAGTGGTAAGTACAGAATGCCTTACTCAAAAAAAAAAAAAAATCTGAAGATCTGGACTCTAGGTCTCTCCCACGAGTGTGAAAGAGTTATGACTAACTGTATAATCGAGATACTTGGGAAGCTTGGCTTCCTCTTGCTGACAAAGTAGAATTAGACGTTTTTCTGGTGCAACTGGCTTTCTGGGGGAAATCCAGTTCCATGATTCTGCTCTCGGCTGAGATTCCCTGGAAGTGTCATTAATTTATGACATGAAGACAGAAAGCCTATTAATTCATCTGCTCCAATCAGCTTCTGCTTCTGGCTTATTCCTGCTCATCCCAGCTGCTTAAAACTAGTTTTCATAACTTGGAGCATCAGTCATCTCTTGACAGTTCTAACATCTCAGCCCCAATTCCTTGACCACGTGTTAGGAGAACTCCTCTCTATCACTCCAACTGTGTCCTTGGCAAGCTTTGTACCTGGCATTTACTGCCAATGAGCCAACTCTCTCTGCCCTGAGTCAGCAGCTGAGTCCCTGGAAAAGAGCCTCCATTCTCTTCCCCATTCTCACAAGTTCATAATCAGAGTTTTACTATGGCTCTTTGCTTATCATAAGTTACCATAAAGCAGATCTGACAAAGATGTAGGTGTTATCAGGGGTTAATTAGGGAGATGATCTCCCAAGGACAAGGCAGAAAGGAAGACAGGGAAGGAAAGAGGTTAATGATGGGGGTTACTACTGTGGGGAGTGGATTCAGTGTTTGGAGGACCCTCTGACAGGCTGTGGAGAAAATACTTAGGGAATATGAAGGCAGAAATATTTCTTTACCCACCAACTCTCTCTTATGCTTTGAGATTTGCCCCTAAATAGGCAATTTCTCTAGATTTTAATATTTTTTTATATTTATCTATTTGTGTGTGTGTACACAAAACACACATGTTTAGACATCAGAGAACCAATTATGGGAGTTCGTCTTCTACCATGTGGAATCCAACTCAGTCGTCAGGCTTAGGCAGCAGGTCCCTTCACCAGCTGAGCTGTCTCAGGGTTGTAGGCACTAACTTTAGACTGTCCAGCCTCCCTTTGCCCTTGCCTGTGGTTAGAGTAAAACTTCAAGACAGAAAAAGAAGGCGCTGAAGTTAAGAAACTACAGGAAAGTTCAGGAAGGGCCTACCATGCCAGAGGAGAACTCCAAGTGGTTCATGTCCGGTACGACATATCGGCTGCTTTCATTACACCTCTTTTAAGCAAAAATTTATTTTATTAAAAAAAAAAAACACATGTGTATGTGGGTGGAGAGACATACAAGCAGGTACCCATGTTGAATCTCCCGGAGCTGGGGTGTTACTTCCCAACCCAGTTGCTTGGAAATGAACCCAGGTTTTCTACAAGAGCCTCACAGGCTTTCAACCATCTTTCCAGCCCTCATCACATTAATTTTTAACAATCAGATTTAAGATTTAAGAGACCAGATTAGAGAAAGCTGTTGCCGAGAGTTAATATATACATATATATATATATATATATATATATATATATATATATATATATATGTATATATATATCCCGATGGAAAAGTTATTTCCTGGAGGTTTTTTATCTTCCTGGCTTTCTCTTTTCCACCAGAGGCTACATCTGGGCTTGAGAAGGTAGTAGGTAGCCTTTTCCACCAGGAGGGAGAGCTGCGTGGAGGAAGAAACGCAGAAAGGAAAACCAGAGCTTGGTGTGGGGAAATGTGGGGCTTAGCAGTCACCCGCTGAAGTTCAAGCTTTTCTATATAGTTTCACGATTTGGCTCTGAGAATAATTTATGTTTTCCAAACATGTATTCTGCACATCTTGAATGGCCCCACCAAGGATCCCAGGACACGGCTACTATGTTGCTATCTGTACTCCTTGTTACATGTTTCCCGACTGGCTGGAAGGTGATGCTTTTGCCTGTATCTTGAACACAAAGAGCTCACCAGCTAGATTTCACGTTCAACTGAGTTAGACCCCTGCAAGCAGACCAATGCCAAACAAAGAGCTTATCGACTGTTTCTAATTCCGAAAGGGGGAAGTATGGGTAATCTAAATGAAACTCACATATGCATCGTTTATTTGTAGATATGGTTGTGTAAGAGATTTGTAATGAGTTGTATATGCTTAATTTGAATGCTTGGTAAATTTTGGTTATACGCTTATGCATATGGTATGTGCATTAAACCATTCTTAGGGTTGCCTTTGGTTATAAAGTCTCAGTCTAAGGTCCTGCTGCACATCTGGCTGTTCCTTTGTTCCCAGGCAGTGACTAATTCTAATAAGATCTCCTTACACCTCCAACCTTGCAAGTAGAGGGAAGAGAGGCTCCAGAATTAAGATACCAACATTGATGTTTATATGTGGGAAGTAAAGATTATTCACTAGGTTACAGAATCTTAGCATTCTGTGCTGGAAGTAAACTTCTAAAGAAATTTAACTTAACTTTTAAAGAAATTAGGAAATAACAGCTTATGGAGAAACAGTGGTTTACTGAAGGCCATGGGAATAATGGCTTATTTTTAACTTGGAGAGAGTCCTACGCTTGTACTGTTGATAATGAACTGTCGTGATTTTGATTAATGCTGGTGTCTGGCATCATGTAAAGTTAAGACCCTTTTATGGATTCCTTTCAACACAGTGGAAGCTACCTCGGCCATAAATTTCTTTAGCTGCAGCAGCTGCTGTGCGAGACAGTAGTAAAAACTCCAGCGTTATCCTCTCCTTTTCTCTGAGGATTTTAGTACAACAGAAAGTCTGAAAACGATCCTTTCTAAATTGAAGCAGGGCCGTATGGCCGCATCTTTCTCCAGAAATCAGCCAAGAGAAGGGGCCTGATCGATGCTGGAAGAAAGCAAAGAGCCAGGCTGCTAACTCAAGAGGAAGGTATTTACATGAAGCTTTCTACCCTAGCCAGATGAGGCTCTGTGCAAGAATGATCGGGTTGGCAGTTGGCAAAAGGAAATATGAGGCTAAAAGTCACAGTAAACACTCTTTCTTTCTTTTCCCCCCAAAGAGTGCCAACACATTTTTAATTCTCAACAGACACATTATACCTAGAGCTAAATAAGGTGCAGATTTATCTTTCTGGGAATAAACATGGATCAACTCTGCTACAGTTTGGAAAGGAATTGAATCATTTATTCCGTGGTCACTAATAAACAAAAACACACAAAAAGGAAATTGTTTCTTTCGTATACTATAGACCCGCTCAGTGCCTGCTTTTGTTTAATAACTATCAGTGTTTATAACTATCAGTGTTTTCTGACTTCTTGTTAAAAACAAAAATAAACCAAAAAATAAAAAACAAAACAAAACCCATACCACTTCACTGTACTTAGAAATCATCCAAACAAAGGCAGCACAATTCTTTGATCCAATAGATGAAATAGATTCTTTCAGGGGCTAGAGCCATTGTGTTTTCCTTTGTCACATTCTAAAGGCTGAAAGAAGCCTTCAAAATACAAGCCAATAATGTCACATTCTATAAAGTGAGCATGGGGAAGCAAAGGACTTCCAAAGCAGGTACGAAGAGATGTTGATAACCATATTTCAAGAAAAGAGGGATAAAATAAATGTAGGCCTGTAATGGATGATTTGGTCTAATTCATCATTAAGTCCCTTGGAATAGTCAGGAGTTAAAGACACCTGCCACCAGGAGACTGAAGTCTGAAAAAAAAAATGTCATTTGCCCTTGATTGCAACTGGGGATAATTGAGTTGCAATTACTGAACAAAATTTGTTGAGTGACAGTCTAATAAACTCTGCTGGATGAATATCGTATTATTACAAAATAATTTCCGATTTTCCCCACATGATGCGGGTGAATGACAAGAATTAAGCAGTTAGCAAGATGGCTTAGCAGGTAAAGCCACTTGCTGCCTAACCTGAGTTGACCTGAGTTCAACCCCCGGGTTTCTACCTTTCCTACATGGAAAAAGGAAAAAATGGACTTTGGCATGTTCTCCACCCAGAAACTGATAAATGAATAAGGAATGGATGAAAACTGCAACAGGAAAGTTCTGGTGTGTTATATGAGGGTAACTGTAGACAATGAAGAGTGATAAGCACTTCCAAAAGGGAGAATTGAGTGCTTTCACCACAAGGCAGTGATTCTCAGCCTTCCTAATGCTGTGACCCTTTAACGCAGTTCCTCCAACTATAAAATTATTTTTCCTTGCTACCTCATAACTGTAAGTTTGCTACTGTTATGTCATAAAGTAAATATTTTTGGAGATAAAGGGTTGCCAAAGGAATCACAACTCAGGTTGCGAACCACTGCCCTACAGAGATATGAAACCCTGAGGCAACAGGGATGTTTAATTTGCCTTAACAATTATGCTGTATAAACATGTATTTCAATATCACGTATTGTTCCACAAGCATATACAAATTTCTGTTTTTAATGTATCAGTTAAAAATTCAATTCACATGTTTAAAGAAACGTCTAAAATGATCTCCTTTCCTGGGCCAGGTGCTTCTGAAGTGAGGATCCCATGAAACAATGCATCCACATACTTATTTATGTTAAGAGTGAATTTTGGGTATGTGAACCTATATATTTACATTAAATGCGTCTCCATTTGATGGAGGTTAGTCATGGGACATGTTAAGGTCATCTAATGTAAGTATGTTTGACTTTCTCTGTGTAACTTGAACTAGAGTAAGTATTTCCAGGGTAAAAGACTAAGAGTTGGTGAAGAATTTTTTTATTTTTTGTTTTCAGACACTTAGCATTCATAGGGGCAGGATGAAGGATTTCATAAATGAAGGCGCTTTTTTTTTTCTCCCAGAAGTTAAGTGTTTTGTCTAAAGTAATATATCTGTTGATGGGGACTCCAATTTACCATTCTATTTCCTCTTTCATGCAGAGAACCTAGCCATTCCCTTGAACTGACTTACTGTGTAAGGAAGCATTTTCTTCTTTTTCTTTTCATTTTTAGCTGATCACAGTAATTAACACAGCATGTTTAAAAAGACTGATTTAACTGTGTTTTCCGGAATGCAGGGAAAATGATCACTGTAAGTCTTCTATTTTCATTTGTAAACTTTCAAAATCATTTCCTTGCTTGTTTCTCAGGACACCTGTGTGAGAATGACACTGTGAGACAGCAAAAGCCCAAATATATTAAAACTCTTCTTTTTTTCTTCTTTGGACATGTTGCTTCCATAGTTGATATGACCAAGAATAATCATGGACAAGGGGGGGGGTATGACTATTTTTTAGAAGGCTTAAAAAGCCCCTAGATTAAAAAAAAGTCAAAAAGATTATTTCATGAGAAATAGTTTACTCCTCAAAAGTTACAGAATATTTAAAAATTTGTCAAAATTCTGCTTTTAAAAGCTATTATAGTGGATTAATCCTTTTACTTCCTACTTTTTCTTTTTGGGATCCCCCCTTTTGGTGGATTTTACTGAGAAGCTTCCTTAGTTACTCAACAGTCTTCTTGGGGTACAAGACCACCATGTGATAGGACTCATTCTTAAGAAATAGCTCTGGGTGAAAGGAAGAGGGAGAAAAAAAGAAGGAGAAGATGGAGGGAGATGGGAAGAAGGGAGAGAAGGGGGAAAGAGGGAGAGAGAAGGAGGGAGAGAGAGAAAAAGAAGAAGAGAGGTGGGGATGGAGAGACACAGAGATGGGGGAAGGAAAGAGATCCTTTATGGACATGCTTTAATGACCTGAGTACCACCCACTACTTCTTAAAGTTTTTCAATAGCAACAAGCTGTGTTCCAAGGCTTTAACATGTGGGCCTGTGGCCTTTGGAATACAGTCCAAATCCACTCGAAAGCATCGTCACAAGCTATCCATGGTGTTCATGGTATTCTGTGAATCAGGAAGGCACAAAGGGCACAGTAGGATTGCACTGCTTTGTTTGAATGTCTGACACCTCATCTGGGAAGCCTTGAAATCTAGTGATGACTGAAGCCTGGGGAGATGTTAACATTCATTTGCTTACAAGAATGACAAGTGATACTAGGGATTTAATGGATAGAAGACTTACCTACATCAGTTCCATGTGGCTGCTTGGGCTTCCTTATAATATGGTGGGTGGTTCCCATGAGTAGGAGTCTTGAAACAGCCAGGTAAAAACCTGCGCTGCCTTTTATAAACTGGAATAAGATGCCACACAGTACCACTTCTGCATCTCACAAACTCAAGGAGGGGGAATGGAGACCCACCTCCACAGGAGACATGATAAAGAAGAGTATGTGAATGAGAGACATTCTTGTGGTCCTTCTTGCAAAATATTATCAAATGTGGCTTCACTCTCACACAGCAGGAAGGATGGTTGGCAGAAGCTCCAGGCAGACATCATCCCTATTTCTTGGCTTCTTCAGAAAGAAAAATAGTCCCCCTCCTAGTTCACTGTCAATACCAAGAAAAGAACTGTGGTTGGCCAGCCTTGGTCATATGTTTACCCAATTACAGATGCTGACAAAGCTATGTTAAGCTAGGGATAGTCAGTTCCAGAATGGAAAAACCATCTCTTTGATACTAGAAGAATAAAAGGGATCCTAGCAGAGAGAAACAACCAATGTTCATTCACCCCAGGTGGCTTCTTTGATCACCAAATATTATACAGTCTCTTCCCTTTTATCTGAACCAACCCGTGGACCACCAGGAAGCTGATACTTTCTGTGTGATAGTGCTTATGTGACCACAAGCTGTTACTTCACCATCTTATCTGCTCTGCCAGTAATTGTATTTTTTTACATTCAACCCCTGTTCTAGGTGAGTGTTTTTCAGCTGTGATCTCTGGACCAGAGGCATTAGCATTTCACACAGACCTGTTAGATTTGCGACTTCTCAGGCTTCCCTTCCCAGTCCTATTGTCTCGGGAATGGGATGGGTGGGACCTAGCTCTCTGCTTTTGAACAAAGCCGCTGATGGTTCTGAAGCAAGTTAAAGACTGAGCAATGCTGCTTTAGATGCTTGAAAGTATCGATGGGCTATTGAATGAGCTTAAGGTACCTACAATTGTAGCAGGTAGTTTTCCTGTTGCGACCAACTACCCCTCAAGAATCAACTTAAGGGAAAAGGGTTTGTTTTGGTTCATGATTTGAGGGCACAGTCCTTTACGGCAGAGAAGATACAGTGACAACAGTGAGAGCCCGCTGGTTCACAACTCTGGAGGCTGCGGAGTGAAAGAAATGAAACCTGGTGGTTTCCCCTGCTTCTCTCTTTTTCCTATTTAATTCAATTTTTCTCCCGCCCTTAGCCCATGGAATGGTATTACCCAGGTTTAAGGTAGGTCTTGCCTCTTCAACTAAACCTCCTCGGAAGTACCTACACAGACACACCCAGAGGTTCATCTCCTAAGTCCAGTCACACTGGCAATGGAAATAAACATTACCCTCCGCCCCAGGCCCTGCCTCTGAATGCTCAAGACGGTGGTTCAGACTACCTGTGCACTAATGGATTTTTTCACCGACTAGGAGCGCTTTGCCAGGGAGGAGGGCTGGAAGGACTGGAAACAGGACCTGGTTTTAAGAATAGCTCCTCTCCCTAGCTGGGGAAGGAGCAGTGTCTCTCAGGAGAGGGTGCGGAGGAGGGTTGGTGGGGGACCTGTGTAAGGTTACCATTTGAGCAGCGACTGTACAGTCAGGGCTCCCAGGAACCACCAGGATATTGAAAATTACGGAAAGAATTGCTGCTTCTCCTTGAATTTGCATTTTCTTTTCATCATGTTGACATGAATGCAATACGACAAAAGGATAACTTAGTCCAAATTGCCCGAGATGGTTTCCCCCGTGCAGCCCAGCCTCCGTGCCTGCACCGTGTAGACACACATGGGTACAAAAGCCCATATGGCCACATTATCTCCTCAGTTACACATGTACAAGTCCTAATGACTTCAATGGGAGTTGCCCGTAATAACCGAGGGTAGGGATTTGCCCCATGCAATTTGAATTGAACCGAAGCCCAATTTGTAATACTTTAGTTGAAAACTAGCAGTGATTATAAGACTAGGGTGTGATTAAAGCTTCACCTTCGGAGTCTGCTGCCCAGAAACAAAAACGTTTCAAAAATCATTATGTTTTTTTTTTTTTTTCAAGTTGTAGTAAAGAATGAATTGTTAAAACTTCCAGCCTAAGAAAAGAATTAAAGTATTGGGGGAAATTGGATATTCAGGGTGGCTGTTTTTCATTACTCTGCAGCTAATGAAAAAAGCGAGACTTCAAATAGCATTCTGCTTGTATTGTTTCTGTTTCCCCAAAAGGACCTTCAGCACATTTTCTGGAATCATATCTATAACCTTCTCCTGGAGTCGAACTAATCCTAGGAAATAACATTTCATAAATTTTTAATTTTTTTGATGTTCAATTGTTACTTTAAAATTTCTATTAGCAGTTTCAATTTTGTAACAAACTGTCTCAAAACTGAGCATACCCCCCCCCCAAAAAAAAAAAAAACCCAGCCATTTATTTTCCTCTTTGGGGGTTTGGAACCCATGGTGGGCTCATGCGACAGCATGACAAGACAGCACAACGGAAGTGCCTTGTATGCCATAGCTGGGACGGCGGAGCCTGAAGGATCAGATTCAGCGGGGCCTCTCTACCCACACTGGCACCATTTTCTCTTTATGTGGTTTCTATGTACTTGAGGCTTCACACCGCAGAGAAGTCTCTGGACAGCCACCCTCCTTCCCCGCCTGTCTTCTGAAAGTGAGGAAGAGGTCGCTGCCAGGCTAGTTAATGCTTCACCTAAAATGGGAACCAGGTCATTCCCATTACGTCCACTGACTAAGCTGTTACAGAGACTGCACGAATTCCAGTTAGAGAGCAAGATTCTGCTCAGGATAGAGGTTGGTCAGGTGCTGCCCAAGGTGCTGTAGGAAAGATGAGAGGCAACGACACAGATGTCTTTAGAAAACACTGTCTGCTATGCCCAGACATCCAAAGCCCTTAAAACTTAGATTAGACCTGTGTGGTATATGGACCAGATAAGTAGGATTTATAATCATGGAAGTTGCCTCTCTACTTGTCCAATGTTCAGCTAGGGAGGTCTGCTGAGGTCACCCAAGAACACAGAACTAATTCGCCTCCTTTGAGACTGCTCTAAAACATACAGACACAAAGACATGGATCAAGGTCTAGTGATTCCTCCCAGAAAACAAATGTGAAGAAATGTGGGAAGTGATCAAAGACGGTAGATGTGATCCCAGGAAACAGATGTGAAGAAAGGCATGATAGACAAGAAACGGTGAGTCAGGATTGGATGTCCCTTTGTACCACTGAAGCTCAGTCACACTGGAGACTGCTATGCTTAGAACATGCCTCAGAAATGTGCTGCCCAACAAAAGGGGACCTATAACCAGCCTCCCCTCTTGGCTCATAGTTGTCTATGGCGAGGCAGGCAACTTCTGGTCCAGGTGAGCACAGCCTTATTAGGCCAGTGAAATCCTCAAACAACAACAACAAAACATCATGATGGTATTAAAGATAGGAAGTTGCCCAATGGGAAACTGCCCATCATACCTGTTGATGCACTCAAATGGCATCTTCAAACACCTCTACCTGGTTGAGGGCAGGACTGGTAGAAGAACTTTTGAAGTACCACTTTTGAAGTACCACCAAGGATCCACGTGTTTCTGATGCCATCATCCTTACACTTTGCTATTTGCCTTTTCTGAATACATTTGTGCTCTGGCTGTGCCCTTTTACCTGGTCTTCTGTGGTATGCCCCCAACTCTTCTCCTTAGTGCCATGCTCGCCTTCCTCAGAGCATTCAAAGTAGTTTTGTGAAAACACAGCCCTAATCATCTCTTTACTCCACTAAGGTCCCCAAGCCATAGCAATGTGTGCAAAGCCCAGCTTGATAGAATCTCCTCCTCCGCTCCACTTGCCTCTAGTCTGTCAAGCTTTAGTTGCAATGGTGTGGTCTCCTGTTTCTCTAACCCCTGAGCTTGCTCCAGCCATAGGCCTTTGCATTAGCCCTTCTCTCACCTTGAGCTACTTTCCTTCTTGATCTTGGCCTCCCTAGATCTTTCTTACCGATCGTCATCTCAGCTGAAATGTTCATTTCTTAGAGGGAGATTTTTAAGTCCAAATTAGGACCACAGTGCCTTTGGAGACTGAGCACTCTGGGAGTCTTCAGTGATGATCCACCTTTTTCTCATTTTAGGAGCAGCAGCAGCAACAGCAATGAGTGATTTCAGATGCGTGTTTACATGCTGTTCACTGTGTGTCTTTATAGGGAGACATTTGGATATGCACATTCCTGCTCAGATACATACATACATTCTATAGATGTATGTAAAGTTTTAGTAACGTCCTACTGTTTTGCGCATTTGCTTTTGAGCCCCATGTCTGTTCTCATGCTACCTGTGCTAATGGCTTTTAAGCAGGTGAGACCAGATAGGGCATGTGTTCGTGTGCCTTGTGTGTACACAGCCAAGCATGCAAAAGGGATGACCCAATTCTAGAACAATACAGAAACCCTTTGTGGCCATGACCTATCCTATTTCTGGTCTCATTCTCATACACAAGCATCTTTGAAATTTCCTTTTTTTTTTTTTTTTTTTTTCTTCCCCTAAGAAAACTCCTTTTTCTTAGAAAACTCTTTTGTGGCTGAAGAATTTAATACAGTTCCACATGCTATGAGTTTGCTGTTCACACGTTGTGAGCAGGCAGCTCAGCAAGCTTTAGTAACTACTCAGTGCGTGCCACTCCTTTAGCCAGCGCCATTTCCTTTTTCTCACCCCATCAAGGGTTCCCACTCTTGTGTATGTTAGGTTCCATCTGTACCTCCACCCCAGATGACCATGGGTCTGCTTTCTGTCTCCATAATTCTGCCTTTCCTAGACATTTCATACACATTTAGCTTTGATTAATTTAGTGTCTGGTTTCTTTCGCTTAGCATAATGTTTTCAGACTCACCCATGCTGTGGTACGGATCTGTCGTTTGTTACTTTTTATTGTATTTATTTTTATATATCCCTCCTTTTTCCATCCATGAGTTGATAGATATTTCTATTCTCCAAGGTGCTAGCTAGCATCATTAGATAATGGTGCTAGGAAAATCTGTGTTTTTTCTCTTTCCTACACGTAGATATCTGATAGTGAAACCAGTCATGTTTGCCTGCTTTAACTTTATGAAGCCTTCTGTTTTCATTTCTGCCTCAGCAATATGTACGTGTTTCAGTTTTTCCATGTCTTTCCTTACATTGCTGTTGTCTTTTTGATCACGGCTGGTCTAGCTGGGGTTTAAGTTTGCATTTCCCCAAGACTGATGATGCACCACATCTTTCAACACGTTTTTGATCATTGGTGTATCTGTTGCAAAATGTTTGCTAAAATCCACCTTTTACTGGTTTCCTTCTATCTTATTAGATCATCCTCTTTTTAAAACAACATTTATTCATTTAATTATTTACTTATGCACACACATGTTGGTATATGGATGGAGGTCAAAGGACAATTTCCAGAAATCTGATTTCTTCTTCTATCATAGAATCTAAGGATACAACTCCAGTCTTCAGGCTCAGCTTCAAGTATCTTCATCTCTTTCATCAATATGACTATCATATACTATTTTTAAAATTTCTTTTCTTGTGGCTTTTGTTTTAAAGCCTCAGGATTGTCCTACATATAATGATGTCATGGTCAGAAACATGCCAAAAGATTATTTGGCCTCAGAGATCATTTCTAGTGTTCCCTAAACTGGTAGTCCACAGAGGAATATTTTAGGAGACATGAAAAACATATTTTTACTTATGGAAATTTGTGGAATCGTTCTCTAGAGACTTCATGGTGGAGGGTCCTAATGTATATTCATGTTCTAAAGGTTCTGAGAAGTTCTATAATTACAACCTATTAGCTTCTTACCTCCAAACCTACTTAAGTCTCTCTTATAATAGATCATGTCTACATTTATCTCATGTATCCATATGTACCTAATGTATTTCGTGTATATAATGTATTTATAAGGCAAATGTTTTCCATGGATCTGTTTAACAGCTGAACAGTGAAGAAGCAGACTAAGGGAGGCAAAGGATTTGCTCACAATGGTGATCAGAGAATGCAGTTTTCTCCGCTGTTGGTCTTCACTATCCTATGCTCCAGCATGTTGCCTATAGCTTCTGCCTAAACCCAAAAGAAAGCTTAGGTGGTCATCACCTATTACGGCCTCTTGACTGCTTTCCAAATACCCTCTCTGTCTCTCAGATCCAGGTGCTGGAAGGAAGGACATGCATGAAGGCATGTGCCTAGAGCTAAGGTGAGATATGTGTTAGTTTTCTCACTGATACGATCAAATTCCTGATAAGACATTACGGAAGGGAAGAAGGCTTTAGTTTGGCTTTCAGTTTCCCGGGACAAAGTCCATTATGGACTGGAATGTCAAGTGGCCACTCCCATTGCATGTGCAGCCAACAAACAGGAAGAGGAGCCAGGCAGTAGGGCCTCAAGGTCTGCCCCCAAGTAATCATCCTACCACAGGCTTCTATCTTCCAAAGGTTCTATAACATTCCCAAACAGGTGGGGACCAAATGTACATGAGCACATGAGCCTGGGGCTGGTGGTGGTGGGGATTTCACATTCAAATGACAGTAAGAGGTAAAGGATAATTTTTTTTCAATCAAAATACATTCTGTGCACAAGACAGTTATTGAGAAGCAGCAGTTATTCTATGCTTGGAAGCATAGTTTAAAAGCACGAAAACATTGTGGGTAGAGAGATGGCTCGTCAGATTAAAAAAACCCCAAAACTTCAAATTCTTGTAGAAGACTGGAGTTTGACCACAGCACCCACATCAAATAGTTCACAACACTCTGCAACTTCAACCCCAGGGAATCATGTATCCTTTCTCTTCTGACTTCCAGAGGCATCTGCACACACACACACACACACACACACACACACACACACACACACACACCATGGGGAGAGACAGAGACAGAGAGAAATGAAATAAATCTTTTTAAAAATTATGAAAACAAAACTCTACAATTAAGTTTAAAATGCCGGTTCTTTGTACATGGGATTTTCATGGAAATGACTGATCGTGGCTCCTCCTAAAAGAGGCGGGGGGCAAGAAGGGAGTTGTAGATCATGTTGGGAGTCATCTGCAGCACTCACATTTCTAAGAAGCTCAGTGATGAAGAAATTCTTCAGCTCTATAGTTTTCTTTAACGTAGTATTTACTGAACTATTTTTGTCAGGAAGGTCCTTTGTTTCTTAAAGACTGTTTAACAGCACCATGAAGGATTGCAGCATGGGGAAATCTATTTCTTAGACTGGTCGCCTCTTCTTCAGATTGGCTCAGTGTCCGCTTTCCTAGGAAGAATCCTTTTTCATTCACAGAAAATGTTGAAGGCTGTGCATTTGATAAGCACTAAGTATACAAAACTAAGGAGATAGAATATAGACTTGGAATTTCTTTTTCCTCCTCCTCCTCCTCCTCTTCTTCTTCTTCTAAGTCCTTTCCACAATTTTCCCATGCCAGCTTTAGGAGCCCAAGTGAGTAGAGACTAGAAATGTACAGTGATCTTGGATTCTAGCTTCCTAACTTTGCTGTTTGTATGCTCTTCAAAGATTCAGTCTGATTTATGACCCATCTGAAATACGATAGTTTTTTTTTTTTTTAACAAGTCAATCATGATATTGTTAAATGCTAAATAAATTTTACTGTGGGTATCAGATGAGAAATATACTGTCAGTGAGCGGTGTATTTCAAGTCACACAAAAATGGAATTCACATGAAATTTTATGTGCTCCAGAATAGAATAACCCTGATTCATGCAGGGAGATCTTAAACGCTAATGTATGCATATTTATGGAATGCAGAGCTGAGACTTGGCATGCTGCCTGCGCAGCGCTGCTTCTGTAAACCTCAATAAGGCCCACCTGTTGCAGCTTCCACACATCCTCAGCAAATCCAAGGCATGCAAAGTCCCAGGGCCTCCTTTCCAACGCGATTTGCAGAAACTGGTCCTATTACCTTGGACACACACCAGAGAAAACAAAATAGCTCAAAGCCATGTGAGAGAAAGAAGAGAAGTGGGCTCACTAAGTCAATATCCTGCTTCCCTTCACAGCTACTTTTTCGCAGGGAGAATGGCCGCCATCACTGTGAGGTCCTTGCCTTGGAGCTTGTAGACACTTCCTAACCACACTGGTAAATACCGTGTTCCCACAAGCTCGCAGCAGAGGCTGCATCCTCACAGAGTCCATGTGAGGGCGCACTTTTGCAGTTGCCCTGCAGACCTCAAGAGTCTAAGGCGCAGTTAGAAGTCACATTGTATTCAATACTTCAGTTGTCTCCTCTGTCTGTAACTTTTAACCTCTGAGAGCTCTGTGAGGCTCCATTTTCATGCCCAAATTATATTAAAGTAATCGTTCCGATAAACGGCTTAAAGGCCAAATTAAAAAAAAAAAAACAATTAAGAAACTTACTTTGGGCAAATATACCATATCTCTATAATTCAATATTATATCTTTTTGCATCACAGCCCCCCCCCAAGCTCCAAATTATTATTTCACTGTTTTCTTCTGCTCTTTTTAAGCCTTATAAAATTTAGTAGTGTAGTACATGCTGGTCTCCCTATTTTCTTGGACAGCCTGTGTTCCTCAGTTCTCTCAGTGGACATGGCTTGGTTTCTTTTTCCTCGTTTCTTTCAAATTGGGGCCACATGGCCTTCGGACTGAGTAGTCCCTCATAGAGAAGAATGGAATTTTAATGCATGGGAGTAAATCTTTGTTAAGATTGATCTGTTGTAGAGACACTGGATTGTGTTTTCTCTTGGTCTTCCCTCTTCTACAAGGCCGTATTCTCCCAATTAGCTACAGTGACAGAGAAGGTAAGTGAATAAGCAAGCAAGGAGAGAGAGAGAGAGAGAGAGAGAGAGAGAGAGAGAACTGGCATTAACATCTCTGCTCTCTATGACCCTCCTGTGTGAGACATTAAGTCTAAATATCCAAGTGGAAGATCTGAGGATAGTTATGCCATCTTATCAGGACCATCAAGGAATTCTGTGATTTCTTTGGTGGGTTTGGTTTTCCCTTTCGGCAAACTTGTTTGTTTGTTTCATAATCCTGTTTTTATTAAACATCTCTTAAAGTTAGCATGTCACCAACATTGGTGGCAGGTTGGTGATGTGGAGACGTGAAACCTCTTGTGATAATCTAGAGTTTGTTTGGAGGGAATGAGATGGGGGTCTCTTCTTCTGTTTCTTCTTGATTCTGTGATACAGGACATTATGGGGAGAGAAAGTCTCCCATCAGCATCTCCTGTCACTCAACTCCTGGGGGTGGGGAGGTGAGAAGGGACTATGAAAAGGGTTAGTCTGAGAGAAGGACCTACTGCAACCACTGCTGTTCCCCTCCCCACCACATCCATATCTACTTCCTTGCAGAGATCAGAGACCAAGCTTTCCAGTTACTCCTGGTCAGTGGGCTCTCATTTGCCTTGCTGTGGTGACCAGAAGAATGGAAGGTGCCATGTAAATCCAGGGTGAAATAGTGACAAGTTCAGTCATAATTCTACAGCAACAGACTTCCCTGCCTTAGCCTCTCTCTCTACCTTTGTTCTCCTTCCTGTCTGAGCAGCTAATCGGCCATCTTGATTTTCTGCCGTCTGAGTCCTGTGTTCTCCACTGCTCTTCACGCTATTAAAGACAGGCATTGATGGTTCACTCTCACCCCTTGAGGCCGCCTCGTGCTCTCAAGACCTTTAGCGCTTTCTGCTCCCAATTTTCCACTTTTCGGATTGTTTTGTGAGATCGAAAGAAACTTCAAGAAACTCTTTACAAATAGAAACTAGATCTGCCTTTCACAACCAATTTAGGCAAATACTGAGGACACTTGGGAAGTTTATTTAGCTACACTACCATCATCAGGATGGAATGATTTAATCATCTCTCCCGAAATGGAAATTTGAATAATGACATAATCTCCACATTCAGAAATCTTGAATTGCTTAAACACATGTCCTCTTGGGGTCTAGTTTTCCAGCGTCTCACCCACCTGTGCGCTGGAAGGATTAGCTGAAAAGCTTCCAATTGCACACCACACGGCGTGCATGCCATGTGGGAAGCATAGCATGCAGAAAACAACATTTCTAGCTTTCAAAACAAACACGAGAAGATATTATGCAGGGTTGTTCTGGGAAACGAGAGAACATGATAGATGCTGAGTGGGGAGGGAACTCATGTTGGCCCGGCAGTGGAGATGGCAGTATGGGGCGTCTTTTGAGCATTGGCTAGTTGGGTGGAGCATTCTGTCAATCTTCCATAATCTCCTACAAGATGCACTCATTTCTGGATATTTGTATTTGTCTCTTAGCAGTGAAAACGGCCACAAAATATTTGATTTTTAGTAGCAGCATAATTGTTTTTCTTGAACCCCATGAGAAACATGCAGAGTAACCAGTGCCTGGAAGAGGCCTTTCCAGTGAAGCCTTGAGGGGCTCTGAGAAAGTCCAACCCTTGGGCCCACTTGGGAAATAGAAACTCAAGATCATCAGAAATTTTACTGGTTTCCCAAGTGTTTTGATATTTTGTATAATTAGGAAGATCTGGGAGGATGGAAAGAGTTTCTAAGACCTTTGCATTTTCTCGAAAATGTTTTCCATGGCTGCCGAGAGAATGTTTTCTTTTTGCCAACACTCCTGGCAACCCTTTTCAGTACCTGGAAAACAGAAGAGACACTAAAAACACTGGGGTGGGGGTGAGGTGTGTGTGTGTGTGTGGTGCTTTATCTGGTTGTAGTGGTGCTGAGGACTTTATCTAGGCCTTTTCTGATTGCAGCTTTCCCACATCTATGTCGGTTATGCTGAAGAGTGCGATTTTGTTCCATTCCTTGGCACCTTCCGCCTGCTGGCCAGGGCTGTTTCTGTGCACCTGTGGGATTGCTCAAGGAAGCAATTCACAGTTGTTCTTGGAGAATTCACAGCAGCCTGATTCTGAAACATGGCTGCTGGAGCACTGCCTGATTGGGGATGTTTTGAAGGTGTTACAATATCTTTACCAGGGTCCATGTTTTAGTCCATAAATAAAATGTTCAAAATTGAGCTGGGCATAGGTAGAAATCAAATATTTGAAAAGCAGCACTAAAAAAAAAAAAAAGATATTCAAGGTGATTGGACCTGTGGAGGACTGTGTCTTAGGCTGTCTTATGATTTGTAGAAAGTTTCCTAGGCTTCTGGGGTGGAGTGGGAGGGAAGGCGATGAATTGACAGTGACAGTTCCCTAACCTTCTCCTGTTTTTTTTATTTTATTTTTATTTTTAATAGTCAACTTAAAGTCATATAAGTTTGATGGGTAAATAATCTTGTACACTTAGGAAGACTGCATCCTTCAAGGCAGGTTCTATGTCTGGGAGATCTATAGAGCAAAGAGCAAAGAGTAGAATGAAGACAGTATCAGTCTATACGTAGTGAGTTTGGTCAGTTAAATGGGGATGTGGAATAGCTCCTGAATGTCCCTATAATTGTGTTTGGTGATGGTAAGATCGGTCTCTGGCAGCAGCTTTCTACAGGGGGACCTGGAACTGGACCCCAGAAGTGCTCTGCCCGACTTGCTGTGATGGATGGAGAGGGTGCACAAGCGGCTGTCAGGAAGTCTCCGCTCTCTCGTTTGGTGTTTATAAAGTTAGAGGTAGGCTCACTCTTCTAAATGATATGCTACATGGATGTGAAGTCTGGGATCATTGTAGCCAGTTTGCTACCATGAGAAAAAGTCAGTTTTAATTTACCTCGAATGAAGCCAACCAAACATTACTTTTCTGGCCGCCGGGGTGAGTTCGGAAGTGGTCACATGGTTAGAGTTGGTGTCCCCAAGGAGAAGCATTGACTCTTTTCTTCAGTACTTTTAAGGCCATAAATTCTGTCTCCTTTGGACAACAGAATGTGAAACCGAGGATATGCCAGGTGTGGCTGTTGATGAGACTGAGGCAGAAGGACTGTGAATTCAAAGCTAGCCTGAGTTACATGCTGAGTTACATGCTGAGGTTCTATCTCTAAATCAAAGCAACGGGACCAAGGCTGGATATATAGTGGCTGCTTTGCTCCAGTGGAACAAAGTGACTTGAAGACAAAGACAGTGAGTGAAGGAGGCAGAGCTTGGACAACAGCAGGACCAGAGCTGAGATCTTGATCAAACCTGTCCTGAAGTTTTTTTTTTTCTCTCTTCTCAACTTTGAGTTTGTGAGCCAGTATATATATTTTTTGTAACAAACAAATGAATCAGTTGAGTTGGAAACATGAGTTAATTAAAATGAACTTGAATCGACAGGACTCTTTAGAGAAGAGCCGGTGTGTTGCTCTGTTGGATGCCATCATAATTTTTAAGTGTCCAGGGAGGAACTCTGATGTGTAAAGGACAGAGAACAATAAAACACACAAATTCAAATCTACACCTTCACTATGTAGGTCAAATGCCAGAGTCACTTAGTTTCAACTGATTTACTGGAGAAAACACAAAAGCTTGTAATAAGAATCAGATGTCCTACAAGTTGCATAGAACTAATTGGATTCAACAAAATCTTGGAGATGTTTCTGCTTGGTTTTTTTTTTTTTCTTCCTTTTTTTGAGCAGTCCAACAATTTAGTCAAAATAGAAACTGCCTTCTTTCAATTCTCGGCAACAAATGAAAAATATACAGCACAACATAAGAAAACAATGTGATCTTGTTCCATTGAAACACACACACATACCAAGAAAACTACAAACATACATACACAAACACAGAAGAAATTATACAATGACACACGCACAAATAATTTACCCAAACACGAAACTAAACCGTCACACATGCTGAAATCTATGGGTACTGATACACAAAGGCAAGGTTTCTGCTCTGTCTCATGCTTTAGACCATGCTCTAAAGTGACATTGAAGTATGCATTGGTTGTTACATTTACAATAAATAATTTAATATTTGCATGCTTTTCCTCCTTTAGAAAACAATCAAAGGACAAAGACAGTTCATAAAACTGTCCTTGAACCAAAGCAAACCCTCATGTAACGCCACTGAATAAGAATGTGTAGGAAGGAAACAGAGTTTATTTTCTTTCTGTTTTAATTTCAGACTGCAGAGCAGGTGGGGGCAGATAGGAAGGAAGGAAAGAGAGCCTCAAGGGAGATGCCATGAAGATGATGGAGGAGAAAAAGAGTGACTGAGTTACATTACTTAGCAAATGAATACTGGGTGAATGAAGGGAGCAGAAAGAATTACATAGCCTGTATTTCTAGAATCCTCATGTCCTGTCTCCATCGGAGCTGTCATCCAATCCATCAGTACTTACATCAAAAGACAACTGAGTTGATAAAAGCATGATATGATAAGAAATGGATTCTTCTTTCTTTTTATTTTGTGCCATGAGAGAAAACCAAACCAAACCAAACCAAAACAACAACAACAACAAACCATTCTGTTGTATGTCTTCTGCCACAGCCACTTCTAAAAGAACAATGCCCTGCCCACAGAGCCTGCTGCATAGGCACTGGTGCCTTACACCTTGTTTATCTAGGCCCCGTACTCAGATCATGAAGGCAGATATGTGAATTTGATTTCAGAGCAGCAGCGGCATGGGCTGTCCAACAAATTTGAGCATGGTCTGGCTCTAGGAGACAAACCAGACCAATCAGATTTTCTGTCTCTGGAAGTGAAATGAAGAAAGACAAAAGAATCTGCCAGTTGGCAATCAGGCAGAAACTGCAAAGCTGCCTGGAGGTAAATTTGAGGCATCAGTGAGCCAAAGCCATTTCCATGAAGGAGTTTGGAGCTGTTTGGAGGAAGGTCAGAGGGGAGGCTCTGGGGAATGCAGAGTCTTACAGTCATCGTAGGTTTCAATGATGGCGGCACTCACAGTGTAGGGGCGCAGGCCTCTGCGCTCCTCACGGTTTGTGAGCTCTCATAAGAACTGACCCTGTTGACCTGGCACATACATCTGCAGCCATCTCTTTCAGCTCTAGAGTTAACCCAAGCATGTCTCCATTCCTGCAGTCCCAAGGAAATACTTGTTTTGGGTATTCATTTCATTTCTTTTCATTTTTTTTTTTTAAGACATGATTTCTCTGTTTAGCCTTGGCTGTCCTAGACTAGCTTTGTAGATGAAGCTGGCCTCAAACTCACAGAGATCTGTCTGCCTCTGCCTCCCTGAGTGCTGGGATTACAGGTGTGAGCTGCCATGCCTGGCTTCTTTTGGGTATTTCAATTTCCAGTCCTTATTTAATATAAGGACTGGCCAGCAAGCTTGTAAAAAAAAAAAAAAAAAGAAATTTTCTGGGCACAGAACCCCAGAATCCTGGAGACTTCAATTTGATGAGTATGACATATTTCCTGGTGCTTGAGGCAAGAGCCTGTCTTTGGCCTCTGACTGGTTTGGATTATGCTGACCACATAGGAAGGGGTCTGCTGATCCTGATTTCCTCAAAGTGTTAGTCTCAGATCTTTCTGTACTTAAAATCCCAAAGAGTTTTTCTTTAACAAAATTTGGATTTTCTTTGTATCAAATTTAAAATATTTAATGAGTTCGTTAAAAACAGTAAAGCCATCACATATTTAATTACAGTCATTAAAAAAAAATCACAAACTGGGCTGGCAAGATGGTTCAGTGTTTAAAAGTGTTTCCTGCTGCTAAGTATGACAACTTGAATTTGGTCCTTGGGACCCATATGGTAGATAGAAAGGACTGACACCATCAGGTTGTCCTGTGACCCCTGTATTGTCTAAATGCTGCATGCATATACTCTCCCAACCTGGGCGTAAATGCTATTTATAAAAATGTAATAAAACTTAATAAAGGACAAACGGAGGGGTGTAAACCAGCCGTGCACATTTATTGGGTTATAGTTTTGTTGAAGTTTCATTCTGAAAATGGAGGTATTGTTGTGGTGAGCTTAATCCTGTAGGGTTTAGGGGTGACTCCATCCTTGAGCCCTTTGCCAGCTCTGGCAGCGTGAAGGTGTTCCTTGCCTTGTAGGTGCCATTATATCAGTGTCAACTCAGTGTTTAGAGCAGTTTTTATAAGGCTATCACTCAGCCAGGATTAAGGGTGACTCAAGTAACTTAATCTTAACTCGATCATATATAAAAACTATTTTAGATTAAGGTCCTATTTACAGGGTGGTATTTGCATATCTTTTTGGGAACATAGTTTGGTGTATGACACCTGATCATGCATACTTTTGTAAAAGTAATTCTGTTTTTCAAAATAAATTTAGTTAGAAGATAAACATTGCTTTACATTTTATAAATCTTCATACTACGTGTCTTAGTAGCATCAAATTAAGTTAGCTTCTCAATCCACTGTGACAATATTGCTTTTTTGAAGCATCTATAGAAAATGTCGTCTTCTTAACTGGTAGATGCTAGTAGCCATTTAGGCTTATGGCAGAACATTTTCCTTGACTCTACTCCACAGTTTGGTAAGTAGTAGTTCCTTCCTTTCTTTTTCATTTTTTAAAAAGGTATATTGTTTAGCCAGGCGTGGTAGTGCACATCTTTAATTACAGGAGGCAGAGGCAGGTAGATCTCTGTGAGTTCAAGGCCAGCCTGGTCTCTAGAGTGAGTTCCAGGACAGTTAGGAGTGTTATGTTACACAGAGAGTCCCTGCCTCCAAAACGAACAAGCAAACAAAGTATTATTTAAGTTTGTGGATTTTATCCATGAGTACATGGTATTGTATACATGGTTTTTCTACCCCCTCACTGTCTCTAACTCCTCCTTTGCCCCACACCTTCTTGAATTCAGTAATTTCTTAAAAGTTATTGGTATGTGGAATTTGATACTTTGTTTGTTTGTTCTGTTTTTGAGGCATGGGTCACTATGCTATCATTGGCCAGCCTGAACTCACTATCTAGAACAGACTGACATTGAACTTAGAGTTCTGTTAGCCTTTCCCTTTCACGTACTGGGATTAAAGGCGTGCTCTAATCATGCCAATAAATTTCTCTTTTGTTGTACCAAAATTTATCAGTATATCTTCTAATTTGAAAGATTCCTTTACTGGTGAATAATGTGACATTATACAAACAGTCATTTAAAAAAAAAAAACCAGTGTCATGAGTCATGCAGTTATGCATTTTTCAAATACACTGTAGGAAGCCCCACTGCATCCCTATAAAAGAATGAGAAGGAAAACAAACAAACAAACAAACAAAAAAACCCACAGCACTTTGTACTCACATGAAAAGATTTATCACCTTATACATGCCTCCTTAGAAAGGGTATCAGGACACCTCTGGGTCCCTAGATTGTGTGTGTGTCCACACATACATACAGGTACATCTGCATGTGTGTACATGTGGAAGACAGAAGGTACCTCTGGGTGTCTTCCACTACCATGCTCCGCTTTGTTTTTGAAGACAGGGTCTCACACTAAACCTGAAGCTCACTGATTGGGTAGATTCACTCACTGGCCAGAAGGCCCCCGGGGTCTTTCTGTCTGCCTCCCCAACACTGGGCAATAAATAGGCATGTACTATTGTGCCTGACTTTTTAACATCCAATCTGTTTAGGTTTTTATGCTTGCGTGGCAAACATTTTATACACACTGAACTACCTTCTTAGGGACCCCCAACCACAATTGAAGGATTTGTGTTCTAGTCCATTTTTGCTTGAGGAAATTCTGCAAACATTTGCATTTCAAGTTCTACTTTAAGGCCTGTCTTTTCCACGACATCTTGACTGATGCCACGAGGCAGGTGTCTCTTCTCAGGAACTCACATCATTTTGCTTTTATTTCTTAACTTGTTTTTGAAGTTCTGGGTACTGAACGGAGACCTTGCTCATGCTAGGCAAGTGATGCTGCCGAGCCTGAGGGCTATCTACAGCCCTGTGGAGTGCCTTATAGTACTTGTTCCTTGAACTCTCCTGGGATTGGATCTCCGTCACATTTTGACCTCCTAGGTAAAGAGGACTTAGGTACTCTTAGGCAAAGTGCCTTGGCACAAATCTGTTCTTATATGAGTTCAATCAAATTGCTTGTGCTGGTTCCATACAGGACAGCTTCCGCCAGGCAGTGTTGTACATGCCTTTAACCCTAGCATTTGGGAGGCAGAAGCAGATGGATCTCTGAGTTCCAAGCCCAACAGGAACTCACTGTTAGTTCCAGAGTGAGTTCCAGGACAGCTAGGCTAGTCTCAAAAACAAACAAACAAACAAACAAACAAACAAACAAACAAAAATAGCTTATAAATTTCAAGAGGTCCAGCTAATTCTCCTGTTTATCATAATGCAATTTTTTATATCAGTTTAAAATGACAGTCTGCCTTCTTTACCCCATGAACAAAAATAGTTTATAAAATAATAAGGCTTATAGACTTTATGCCTATAATCAGTATGCATTAGAGAGAGAGAGAGAAAGAGAGAGAGAGAAATGACCAGAAGTTGATGTCTATCATCCTCCTCAATTTCTCTCAGCCTTATTTTTGAGGCAGTCTTTTCCTGAACCTGGAGCACATTGATTTTCCTCTACTAGCTGACCAGTAAGCCCCAGGCACCTTCCTGTCTCTGCATCTCTAGTCCTGGGATTGTAGGCATGTGGTCCTGTGGCCAGTTATTTATTTTAACATGGGCACCAGGAAGCCAAACACAGGTCCTGTTGCTTGCATACCCAGCTCTTTACTGAGTGAACCATCTTTCCAAATCATACATCTAAGTTTTATGAGTATTTCTTTTCTCTACCCAGAATGCCTGGCAAACTTCTATTGTTCTTTGATGATGGTGGCCAAGTGATACCATTCTTGACCTCATGAGATACTTTTTACCTCCTAAAGCAATTGCACTCATTTTTATTATACTCTAAAGTATTTCCTTAAAGAGCCCTCTCAAAATGTTTCCAGTGAGAAAAAGAGGTTGAGAGAAAGAGAGGGAGGGAGAGAGGGAGAGCAAGCGAGAGCGAAAGAGAGCCAGAGAGACAGAGAAAGGTTTCTCACTTCCATATTGTGGCTGGTCAGGGCAGGATCTGGTACTTTGGAGTTCATAGCTACATGAATAGACACAAGCACAGCATGGTGAATGGGCTTATTGCAGGGAATAATGGTTTGTGCTTTTCATCAGATTCCATGTGTTTCTGAAGACAGTTCACCTGCAATTTCTGTGAAATGGAGAAATTTTTCAAGAGTGTTAGTTGGTAGAAGAATTCCTGAACTGTAAGATGCGTCCATCCGTAAGCGGCAGACACAGAGAAACCAGGGTTACTCCCCGGAACCACGTACTTGGTCTTCACTTCTCTCTCTAGATGAGCATTCTCCATGAAGGGGGAATAGCACCTTGCCCTAGCGGCAACTGGGACCATATCTTATCCGCATTGCTCTTCACAAGGAAGGAAGCCTGCTTTCAGCAGTGGTTAGCTCCACCATGAAGGCTCAACCAAATGGCTTTCTTTTAGATCACTTGCCCACTTTCTAGTGACAGCTGCAGCAAGGACAGTGAAGAGGTAGATCTGACTCCACTTAGCCCGAAGGCTCATTTTTTCAACTTTTTTTTTTTTATTTATACAATGTTCAGCCTGCATGCTAGAAGAGGGCACTAGAGCTCATTCTAGCTGGTTGTGAGCCACCACGTGACTGCTGGGAATTGAACTCAGGACCTCTGCAAGCACAGCTAGTGCTCTTAACCACTGAGCCAACTCTCCAGCTCCATAGGCTCACTTTAGAGACAGTTACCGTGGCCTCGGAAGAGATTCCAGAAGGATGGCAGAGATCCTTCAATTCTAACGGACAGTAGGGAAAGCAGTGGGCAGGCACAGCAACTCCCGAACATGTCAGGTGATATTTGTAGGAGAGGTAAATGTGAGAGGTGGGAGTGGGGGTTTATCCCAGACAGACTTATTCACCAAATGTCCGCTTCAATAACTGTCTGGTGTGTCTTTACAAAACTCCCTGGGAGGACACTTGAAAATACCACGTTAGCTAGCCATGGCCAATTTAATCATGTTGTATGCTTTGGAATAGTGACATCAATTAATGTCTGTGGCTGAATGGAGTTTGTTATTTAATAATTGCACTTTAATATTTCAGGTTACATGCTCTCCAAGTATTGCAAATCAGGACTTCACAAGGAGCTGTTTTGTTATTATTTTCCTACGGTGAGTGATGAGATGAAATTACACGCTGCCGCTGGGCTCTACACAGAGTTGGCATCCTTGTTTGTTTCTGCCTGTTTTCCTGTTTAATGTGGCCTTCTGAGAGTAGTTATTGACTTGAAAAGTCTTGGTGAAGCTAAAGAGGTGCCATTGTGCCACTCAAAAGACTTTTCCCTTTTGAACTCACCCTTGAAAACCCAGCCCAGGGCTTGGTTCACGAGTGAGAGTTGGTTGATGGCTGCAGAGGGTTAAATGGTCCCCCTACAAGCTCATGTGTTTGAATACCCGGTTTCTAGCTAGCGGTGCCCATTTGGAAAGGAGGTGAAACTTTGAAGGTGTGGAGCCTTTCGGAGGAAGTGGTTTCACTGGGGACCTGCCTTGGGTCTTTATAGCCCAACCCTACTTCCTGTACATTGTCTGTATCCTTCCTGCAAATGCAGTGTAACCACCTGGATTTCTGCGCCTACCACCATCTACTGCCCTGACTGCCTCTCTTATGACCCACTGACCCTCTCACACTGAGCCAGAGAAAACCCTTTCTCTCTTAACATGCTTAGGTCAGGTATTCTGTCATATTAGTGAAAAAAATAACCAATGCCCAACTACTTCCCATGATGTAATCCAAAGGGATATGAGTGCTGTGTCATTTGTCCATCCTTCCCTTTCCCTACATTATCTCTTAACTTCTGTGTTTGCTTATCATTTGTTGGCAGCAGAGCTTAATGAGTCTCACACAAGATTTTCTTATATATTTCTGTCACTATTTTCTTTGTCTTAGATCACTAGTTTTTATCTTGGGATTGATTTCAAAGTGGCCTCTTCTTAGACCTTCATGTATACTAGATTCTACCCATTAAGCTCTTTTATTCTGCCTTTTTCTTTCTTTCATAGGATTCAATACAGTTTATACTTTGACCCTTGTTTGTTTATTTGAGTCTCATCTCTTCCCCATTCACAAAGACAGGTGCCACCCTTTCGCTCATTATTAAAAGGCCCTTCACCCCATATAGGGACTCACATGTTCAGTGCATAGGAAACACATGTTCAAGGACTAAAGGAACAGGGCGGAGAGTGTGTATTTTATGTGTGTTCTGCCAGGAAATAAAATCTGCCTTGTGTGCAACAGGTAGTCCTACACAGCAGAGGAGGAGGGGGCAAATAGAAAAGAAGTGGCAGGGCAGCCAAAATGCAAAGGCGACTGAGGTCTTCAGACTTTAAATAGTCTCCAAAAATGGCCTCTGCCCTGTGAGGCTCTTGAACAGAGCCTGGGAATGTAAAGTACATGTGTTTTATATTTGAGTACACAGAGGAGGGGCATCTGGCTCCCACTGTGAGCACTTATGGGTGTGTCGTGGTGACTAATGGCTGCCCCTTGAGTGTTTGTTTCTTACTCCTCTTTCAGACCAGGAAGTCAGGTCCGCCAAACCCAGTGAAGGGGTCTCTGCAAAGACTGAGGTCCTGGGCCTTGCTTTCACACGCAGAACGCCTTCGGGAGAGGGCAACGTGAAGGTGGGAGACGTTTGCACCGCAGGCGTCCCCTGTTTTCTGAAGTCCAGATGTGCTCTGCAGTTAAATTGGAATAATTGATTTTCAAAGGAAACAGAAAAGCCATATTTGTTTTTCAACACTTCATCATCAACATCAAAGTCTGCCCCAGGTTCTCATCTGCGTGTTGCGTTTTGCTACTTCTACTCTAGTTTCCCGACCAATGCTAAGTAACTAATTAACCATGTAACTCGGACACATCCCTTTGGCTCCTGTCGTTTCTTTGACTTGAACTTCCGCATTTGTGAAAAAGAAATAAAAAGTCATTGGAATACTTTGGCCCTTGTTTGTTTATTTAAGTCTCATCTTTTTCCCCTTCACAAAGACAGAGCCACCTTTTTGCTCACAATGCACAGGGGCTCACATGTTCAGTGCATAGAAATATGGTCATTCCAGTTCTGACCATCAAGGAAGAGAAGTAAGCATCATATCTCTTGCTTGGACTGTTGTATCTCTTAAACGCAACAATCATTGCCCAAGGAAAGGGGTAGGGAATAACCAAGCAATGCTTGGTCCAACTTGAGATCCACCACATGGCAGAGTGCCAAACCCTGACACTCAACAATATTCTGCTATGCTTGCAGACAGAGCCTAGCATAGCTGTCCTCGGAGAGGCTCCACCCAGCAGTGGATGGAAACAGGTGCTGAGACTTGGAGCCAAACACTAGGCTGAGTGCAGGGAGTCTTGTGGAAGAGTGGGAAAAAGGATAGAAGGACCCATAGGGGATATCCATAGGGGATAGGAGCTCCACAAAAAGACCAACAAAACCAACTAACTAGGGCCCAGGAGGGCTTACAGAGACTGAAGAATCAACCAAGGACCATGTATGGACTAAACCTAGGACCCCTACACAGTAGCTGATGGGAAGCTCAGGTCTCATGTGGGTTCCCTAGTAAGGGGAGTGGGGACTATCTCTGACATGGGCTCTGTTGCCTGCTTTTTGTTCACTTCCCCCGGTAGGGCTGACTCGCCAGGCCACAGGGGAGGAGGATGAGCTCAGTCCTGATGAGACTTCATGTGCTCGGGTGGGTTGGTGAAGGAGGCTCCCCTTTTCTGAGGAATAGGGGAGGAGGGATGGGAGAAGAGGGAGGGAGTATGGGACCAGGAGGAGAGGAGGGACGGGCCTACGATCAGGATGCAAAGTGAATAAATAAAATAAAAAATAAGAAAAGGAGTAAATCCATTTATTCATGTAGGCGTTGTGGTGCTTAATATTGATTGCCAACTTGACAGTACCTAGTTTAACCTCTGGGCTTGCCTGTGATGAATTATCTGCATTGCATGGATTAATGTATAAATACCCACCTTAGCTGTGGGCAGCACCTCCATGGGCTGGGGTCTCTATCTGAATAAAAATATGAAGGCCATCTGACTACTGGTGCCCATTGCTCTCTGCTTCCTGAGTGTGGCTGCAACGAGGCTCTCTGCTTCACACTCTTTGTCACTATGACTTCTCTCCTGTCAAGGCCTGTCGCCTTAAATCAGGAGTCAAAATTAACCCTTCCTTAAATTGCTTTTGTCAAGCGCTTTGTTGCAGCCCCAAGATTCAAACACACACATGCACTCAACACTCTTGCATAGCCCCATAGCCCAGTGGGTACCTGCACATCATTATCACCTAGGCTGTAATTCTGGTTCTGCTACTCCCTTGATTTCAGGCAAGTTTCTTACTTCGTTGTGCTTTCTCATTTTAGACACAGAAAAGAACTAAGGTGTTAGTACCTCAGATACAGGCTTGGCGAAGCATTAAATGATGCAATGCATACGATTCTCAGAATCTTATGTGTAATAGATATTCTGTTAATATGAGCTATTATTTATTAAGAGCCCATTTCATAGCATGAACACTATTAGGCTTTGAGGCCCAATAATAGTTAATGGGGAGTGCCAAAGTTAAGGTCTCTATTACTGTGAAAAAATATTATGACCGAAAGCAATGTGGAGATGAAACTGTTTATTTCATCTTAAACTTTTTATTCCAGGGAACTCAGGGCAGGGGAGTCAGGGCAGGAATTCAGAATAAAAACCTGAAGGCATGAACTAAAGCAGAGGTCATGGAGTACTGAGGCTTACTAGCTTGCTCCCTGTGGCTGCTCAGCTTCCTTCCTTCCTTCCTTCCTTCCTTCCTTCCTTCCTTCCTTCCTTTATCTTCTTTTGTTTTCTTTTCTTTTTTTCCAGACAGGGTTTCTCTATATAGCCTTGGTTGTTTTAGACTCACAGAGTCTCAAACTCACAGAGATCCACCTGCCTCTCTCTCCCAGAATTCCAAGATTAAAGGTGTGTGCCATGCTGCCTGGTTCAGCTGGTTTTCTTCTACACCTCAGGACCACCTGATCAGAAGTGCCCCCACTCACAATGTGTCGGCCCTCCCATATCAATCGATCAGGAAAATAACCACAGGCTCACCTACAGCCAGTGTCGTGGGAACATTTTCTCAACTGTGGTTCCCTCTTCCAAAACGAGCTTGAGTTGGGTTGACATAAAACTTAGCCAGCAGAAAGAAGGATGTTAGCTTCCCTGATCTAGCTTCAGATCTTACTACCCATTTCAATCGTCACCTTATACATTTCCCCTTTACTGTCCCCCTCTAGCAGTTGTGACTGAGGGTACAGCATACAAGCTCTGTTCCCTCAGGGACTCAGGTATCCTGTGTTTGCTTCCAGCACTCATGAAACCTAGGCAGGCTGATGCTTGGAATGATAAGTTTTCATTTTGGTGCTGATGGCTGAAGGTAGGGCCTTAGGCATGTTAGGAAAACATTCTACTCCCGAGCCACACTCCCCTCTCCCCCTTTGTCTAAATTTCTGTTTTGAAGCATGTTCCTTGCCATGTTGCCCAACTGATCCAGCTTAGTAGCCCAGGAAGGACTTAAGTCTGTCATATTCCTGCCTCAATTTCTTAACATAATCTAGACCAAACCACGTATTTATAGGAAATCCCAGGGTAAGGGATCATGTTAGTCAACAGTGAAGACACAGACACAGAATGTCAAGAATCTTGTAGATTGAGGAAGTCCAGTTTCTTTAACAAATGAGCAACACGGAGAAAGACAGGGAACAGCTTTAACATCTGATAAGAAACAGCACCAAAATAATGAGATAAAATGTACAGGATTTGATTTGGCCATTTTTCAAGGAGGCATATTATAAAGAAACTTTTCCCTTTGGAGAAAAATGGTTGGAAAGGGAACCAATTGGACATTAAATGGTGCTAGGAAACATTTTATTTTGGGGATATTACAGTGCTTGTGTGCTTATGTTTAAAAAAAAATACTTGGATTGGGAGATTGCTCAGGAATTAGAGCTCATCATGAGAGTCTGAGTTCACACATTTGTAATGCCACCCATGGTGCCGTGCCTCTGTAACTGCGGCATTTCTTACAGTCAGATGAGAGACACAAACACGCATGCACACATACATCATACAAATTCATCCACCCAAAGCAACAGAAAAACAGTTCAATTAAAGGACACACAGCTCTTGAAAAGCACTGTGTAAATGCATAGAATTTTCAAAGAAGTGACAATATTATAAACAAAAAAAACTAACAAACTTGTGTTCTTTATCTAAATAATAAAGCCAGCAAAAGCAAAGGTGATGGTTTCGGAATAAATGAATTTAAAATAAAAAAGGCGTGAAGAAGACACAGACATATTCCCTAAATGTTTAACAAGATGCTGGGGACATAGATTATATATATACATTCTCATACTGTTATGGGATATAATTTCTAAAGACAATTTAAAAATGTTTCTAGAAGATGGTGAGTACTAGAGGGTTTCATAAAGGAGGACCTGTGTTGGATTTCTAGCCAGCATCAAGATCTGGCAATATACTTTGATTGGCTGGCTAGATACTCCATAGCCAGTAATGTTCCAGACTCCTCCCTGGTAATTTGTCTCTATAAGGTATAAGAGTTTATGAGTGGCTAATCAATCAATCAATCAATCAATCAATCAATCTTTCTTTCTGTTCTGCTTTTCTTCCTCCCTCCCTTCTTTCCGTTTTTCTCTTTCTTTCACTGTGGGTGGACACATCCATTTTGCATGCTTATGAATACTGGGGAAGGATGATGGATACTTCTCTTTGCCTTATTCCTTTGAGATAAGCTCTCCTACCTGAAGTCTGGTCTTTGAGTCAGGTTGACTGATATAGGCCAGCGAGCTCCCAGGATTCACCTGTCACTGTTCCCCAATTCTGTCCACAGTAGAAAGAGGTGATAGGGGGCTGAACCTGACAGCCTGAGTTTTGTTCCTGGGAAACACATAATGGAAGGAAAAAAAATCAATTCCCCAGATTGCCCCCTGACCTCCACAGGGACACCGTCACACACATATCTCCCTTAGATAAATGTACTTTTAAAGAAAAAGCAATGGAGTTCAAGCCCAGAGTCTAAATCCTTTATCCTTGCCTCCCTGGTTGGGAGGGTAAAAACAGAGTAGTTACAGGCAGTGTGGGAGACTTGATTGCCAAGGAAGCAGGGGTGGGTAGTAGCAGTGCATTTGGCATGATGCTTCTTATGCCTTTGTCTAGACTGAGGTGTTATAGAGATGAGGAAAAAGGGTTCTGTTGGATTTGAGATTCCTGAGTGTGGAGACATTCAGGAGGGCTTTGGATGCACACAGCAAGACTACTATGAAGATTTTACAGATATGGAGCTGGTAGCTGGAACCAGGACTATGACTAAAACTATTTGGAAAGGGCTAACAAAGAAAGAGGCAAAAGCCTAGGCTGTGTAGAGTTCCCAGACAGAGAGAGAGAGAGAGAGAGAGAGAGAGAGAGAGAGGCTGAGTTGTGTTCTCTAACTTCAAATTTGTATGTACAAATCTTAATGTTCAGTGTGACTTATTAAAGACAGTGCTTCTAAGAGGGGGGCATAATCAAGGATAAATGATGTCTTAAGAATGGACAGATTAGAGTCCTGATCTTACAGGAATGGGGAGGAGGAGGAGAGAACAAGGAAGAGAAGGAGAGGTCTTTTTCTATGGCACACACCAAGGATGAACAAGTGACACAGTGAGACAGACGTTCATTCATCTTGCACACCAGGAAGAAGGTCCCTTTAAAACAGGAAGAACCCTGTCAGGTCTCAGCTGAGATTTTCAGCATAGGAACAGAGATCTAAGAGAGAAGGAATGCAGGTTGCAAATGACAGTATGGCTATGTCCCCACAAGTTATAAAGTCTGATACATGCCCATTAGGGTTGACACTTAGGATGTCATTGATAGGGTGTGGAAGTGGCGGTGATAGAAGAATCCAGTTTTAAAAGGACCAAAGGAAGTCAAATTGAGTGCGTAGAGACCATCCCTGCTGGATTCATAAGGCAGTTGTCGAAGTCTTAAGTCAGTGAGGTCGCTCAGTTGGTAGAGCGCTTCCTAGCATGTTCACGTTCTAGCTTTCATCATGCAAATCTCATAAACTGGGTGTGGTGGTGTGTGCCACTCGGGAGGTAGAGTTAGGGGCATCAGAAGTTCAAGGACATCCTCAGCTACACATAGATTTTGAAGCCATCCTGTCTGCCTAAGTTAGCAAACAAGCACATAAACAAACCTACAGATGAAAGTTCTCTTAGTCTCCTACTGAGTCATAATTGCATTTGAAGAAGAACATGCACAATTTAAAGTTTGAAATAGAACATAGGTCATTCCTTGCAAGAAACTGCTTGGAACTAGAATGAAGGAGGGCTGAGATGGATCAACAAGAGGCAGAAATGCGTATGCTTTAAGTGTGATATTACCTGTCCCACAGTCTATAAAGAAGGAGTCCGATGAAAGAGAAAGACTGAGAATAAAGAAACACGAAAGAATAATCAACGTAACAAGAGCATCAGGGGTGGATGATATCAATAAGCCAGGTCAAGAAGTTAGTCCTATGGAGAGTAGGGTCACTTCCCCATTAGCCAATGGAGATTTACGAACATACAGAATTTTTGATAGAAAAATTAGAAACTTAGGGAGTGTGTGGGTCCAGAAGTCTCATTTTCTCCATGAAGTTGGACACCAAGTAAAGATAAAATAGTCGAGATAAAGATTGATGGTGTGTGGGCTATGTAAGAATATAAGATACCATGAAAATATGAAGTGAATGGGAAAGGGCTAGGAAACCAGACCATTCAAGAATGTCTGGACGTGCTGATTATGGTCATAGGAAAATTAAAAACACAAAGGGATTGTGGGAGGATGTCTGGACAGTGTCAATCTCTTAAATAATGTCCCTGGGGTGGGAAAATGAGTGAGAAGAGGTAGTTGGAACCACAGAGATTATCCTGAATAGATTGTCAGCCTGGATTCTGAGGTCATCCTTCATGAGAATGGGATGGAGACAAAGAACCGAGAGCTAGATTTGGCGTCCAAAATCCCCCAAGGGAGATTTGTTGGGACTTCCGGGAGAAAGCTGTAGAGGCTAGGGTAGGAAAACAAGTCTCACCAGACTATACATTGCCGCTGCGGAAGAGTGGAAAACAAATGTCTTAAAAGCAACCAGAGGGATTGCAACAGTTTGAATGTCCTTTCAAATGTCTTTCAGAATCTTGTGAAAAGGACTCTCCTTCCCCTAATGGAACACTGCAGGTATGTGTTTGCAATAGTGCTGGTGAATTTACTATAAGTTCTCTCCGCTCCTGCCTTCTGCTTTCTACTTGCTTGTTGTCCTTCTGTCACGTGGTAGTGCAGTGTGGAGACCCTCATCAAATGCCCTCATGTTGCTCTGGACCTTCCCAGCTTCCAAAAGCATGAGCCAAGTGACTCTCTGCTGTTTATGTTTTACCAGGTCTGCACTATCCTGTTTTAACAGCAGAAAACACATTTAGACAGCAAGCAAGCAGGATGAGGCAATGGCTTGGCCGTGAGAAGGGTCAGAGATGCCAGGATGGAGCCAGCACAGTGTTTTCCTGCTGCTCTTAGAAGGTCACTGCGTGCTGCAGGCTCAGGGGCCTCCACATCATGATGCCGCTCTTCCTCCCACCCCGTCTATCTGTCAGTCCTTCCATTACTAATGCTCCTAGGTCCTCCTCACTTGCCCCAACATGTCTGTTTCTGCCCTCCTGCCTCACATCTCATCGGAGAAGCTTCTTACAGTCAGTGGCAGTTAAGCTAGAGATACGTGGTCAGCATGCAGAGAATAAGAGATTTCAAAGCTCTGAATAGGATGTCTACATTGTTCTCTCAAAGGTCAGAGATAATAACAGAAGAGTGGGGAAAAGGATTGTCAGAGCCAGAGGTGTTGGCTTTCTACAGTGAAAAAGTTATTTGCCACAGTGAAAAAGTAACAGCACTAGGGCATGATATAACATCTCATCTCACTCTGAGAGAGAGAGAGATAGACACCTTGATTGCATGTATGAATTGACTAAGGCCATAATCCCAACATAAGTTGGGAAGGCTCATGAAACCCACCCTGGGTGAGAAGCTATTGGCAACTGATGGCCGCTGGGGGAGGAAAAGTCAGTTTTCTTTAGGCATATGGCACCCGAGAGACTTCCTCTTCTTCAGTAGATGGTCCCACATCCACACACAGACGGTACTAAGTAGACTGAGCGCACATTCAAAAACAACAAAGTAGGAGCACATGAAGGTGAGAGGGACACATACATGTTAAGAGAATTAGGGAAAGGATTGAGGGAAGGAAAAATAGGTGGACCCTATCAAAATGCAGGGTTATCTCCTCTTGTAACGATGAAATTTAATCTGATTTTGTGTAACAATTAATTTCGGGCCTCACTTGTTTCTTTGTTTGCTTCAATCATTCTGGCTGATTTTCTTTTTGTGGTCTTGTTTAGCTGAAGCAGGAACTCAACCAAAGATTTATTCTGCTTATTACATCAGGAGTCAGGAATTAAAGAGCAAGTAAGACTACTAAGAACATATTCTTACTGGAGAATAAGACTTTTAATCATTTATTCGTTAGCTATCCATATGCAGAGATACGCCAGCCAATCTTCTACTCATGGTTGATTTATGAATTTAGAGCAAACTGTGAAAACGTACATTTATCAATATTCTATCTGTCTGTATCCCTACCTCTATTCACTTAATTCCATTATATTTACCAATTACCTGTCTATTCCTCTATTATCTCTTTTTCACTCTGCCTCTCTGTATCTATCAATCTATTATATATCTATAAGTAATCTACTTATCTATCATATGTCTATCATCTATCAATCATCTGTCTATCTTCATCCTCCTCCTCACCATTATCATCATTCACCTAATAGCATACATGAGACCAATTTGAAACTGAGAGTCCAAGTATTCTTTTTCCTAGTATCCTAAGTTCTCTGGCAGTTCTTTAATGAAGTACTACAAACTGAGTGTTTCTAAGCAACAGAAATATAGTTCTCAAGGCTGGAAGAGCAAAATCTAGATGCTGGCAGATTCACATTCTGGTGAGTGTCCACTTCCTGGTCCATGATGATGCCTTTTTGCTGTGTCATCACTTGGCAATGGGAATGAACACTGGCCTCGTTTGGCCCTTTTGAAGGGCACTGATCCAAATCACAATTGCTTCACTTCCCTAACCCAGTAACTCCCTGAGATTCTACCTCCTATGAATACCACACTGGGGATCTGCTTTCAACATCAGAAGTTAGGGGAGATGTGTGTAAGCACAGACATTCCGTGCATAGCAATTACTGCAGCCTTTTCATTCTAAGCGTACGGTTGCCTTAGTTTCTTTTGAAAATGGGACTGAAATCTCACGTTTGTGTCTTCTGTGAAGCAGAGGACAGCACATTTGCCAACAGATACTTTAGGCAAATGAAGCTCAGCAGTAGCCTTGATGGTTAAGGGGCAGCATGGCCTTCACATAATGGTCAACTCTCTAATTCTTTAGCAAGTTATTTGTTCTTTTACCTTTCACCACCTTAATTTGTGAAGGTAAAATTAAGGTTATCTGCACAAGACTGGGCCCTTCTATATTCCACCATTGATAGAGGAAATGCCCAGAGAGCACTATAACTTCCTGAGGTTCTCCTGACTGTTAATTATTAAGGGAGGAGAGGGTGTCACTCATGTTAATGATGTAGCCATTGGAAGATTAGAGGGGAAGAAGAAAGGGTTAGAAGGACAAGGGGGGCAAGATAGGGCAACGGGGTGAACATAATAATATGATACTGTACATATTATGAAACTGTCTAAACTAAAAGGGAAGAGAAGAAGATGAGAGACTTTAACCTGTCAGAGCTGTTGGGAGAATTAATGGGATCATAATGTTAAGCCTTGCCCAGTCACTCAGTATTTGATGTTGTTGACTGAGGTGGAAACATGAGACATAGTTCAAAAAGCAAAACAATACAATACAATACAAATATCACAGCTTTCTAAAAAATCATTTGTGGCTCTTGGATCCTCTTTGCTCACATACAATGATACAATGATGTGGGTATATATGAAGTAAAAGTAGGAGGGGAAACCCCTTCACATAGAAGGGTTTGGGGGTAGTTTCTTCAACAAACTTTTCCCCCAGAAATCCAAGGAGTTCTAAGTAAGGAAAAGGACCTTTCTTTTTAGCACCATAAATACAAAAGCATAGAAAACTCATACAAAAGCCAGGCAATCATCACCATGCAGTGAAGAGGACAATAAATTGACACTAACCATAAAGGTCTGGAAAGTGACAGATAACTAATTTGTGCCACATGACACAGTGGAAGAAGAACTGGCTTATGTGGTCTCAAGGGGTCCTGGCACGTTGCTGGCTTTCCCTAGGTCTCAGCTTGTTAGGGAGTCAGGTAGGGGTGGTCTTTCTAACCTGACTCAAAAGACCACCCCTATGAGAGTCAGAGGAGAAATGAGGAGCACACAAGAGTGTTTTGCATGCATAAAGGGCGAGGCATGATGTGTAAATGCAGGTGTCTAGGAAAGGACAATGATGGCACAGTTTTAAAAATCCCTATAGTCTGCTTGATTTTTTAAAGGGCTCTTTCCAACTGGTTTCACCCTATCTGTACCACCAATATGGAAAACAACAGAACCATCCAGTTGGTGTTCACTGAGGCCAAGACACGAGACATAGCTCAAATACAAAACAAAACAATACATTGTGGCTCTTGGATCTTATTTGGTCACATACAATGAGACATATATGAAGTGAAAGTAGGAGTAGAAATTTCTAGAAGGTCAAAGGGAACGAATGGGAGAATGAGGTGTGTGTTGGGGGGGGCAGGTTAGGAGTGGAATATGTTCAGCATAAATATACACCAATATGAAGACTGATAAATAAAAGAGAGAGATGTGCCATAGGAGAGATTAGGGTAGGATGCAGATTTTAGACTGAGATTCTGTTCCTTCATCTTGTGGATGTCTGAACCTGGCCAGGGCAACTTCATCCTTCTGGATCTCCCTTATCTGTGGCATCAGTAAGATGATCTGCCCTCTCCATCTCTGTGATGTTCAGGAGCCAGTAAGCAGCAAAAGATCAAAGTGAACGTCTCCTAAATAATACATTGGTGATTGCATTCCTCTCAAGTGCAAATGGTATGAAAATGAGGTGAGGTCAAGTGGGAAAGCCTGTGCTCTCTCCAGAGGACAGACCATCCAGCCACTCCGAACCGTAGAATTAACAGAGCGGTTAATTAATAATCTACCTAAAAATTATGAAATAACATTAAGTTGAAGGATAGTCTATGCACATACAGGAAAACAAGTAAATCCCAGGAAAGATTCAGAAGTGTATGTGCTTTTCCCCAACTTTAAAACACCTTCTTACATCTTCAAAGTTCAAAATAAAAACAAAAAGCACGTGGGGCCAGTGAGATGGGTCACTAGGTAAAGGTGCCCTATACCCCGAGTTCTTTAACCCAGACCCACACAGTGGAAGGGAGGCCCCTGTGGAAGAGGTAAAGAACCAACTCCCACAAGTTGTCCCCTGACCTCTACTCATGATCCGTGGCACACGCTTAAATACACATGCATCCAAAATAACATATTTTTAAAGATAACTATATGCCGTTGTTAAATAAGGGGGAAAGGTTACTTTTGAAAAGCACAATAAAACAAAAAATTGAGAAGATAGTGTGTGTCCACAAACACACTCAATTGAGTAGCCACAGACTAGGTAGTACTCACTGGTGTTGGCTGAATCCAAATACAAACTCATAAATCACAAAGGGCAGGAGGAGAACAAATGCCTAAGATCCGGACATCCGAGGATGTTCAAAAGGAATGGAAAAACAAGAGCCATCAAACGTGCCACGGCTGTGAGGTCAACCCCTTGAAGTCGACTTTAGGGAAAGCCTTGATCCCCGAGCTCTGGGCAGATGCTATGACTACTTCCACTTCCTTCAGCAAAAACAATTAACATCCAAGCATCTCTTGTTCTGCATCCAATCAGAACCATCTGAAGGATTTAAAATATCACGGAGCACTGTGTTACGGAGCAGCTGGCTGGCTGGAAGGGTCTCATAAATGTCACTGGGAGGACTCCTAGCAATCGGGAAGACAAGAGACAAAAATAATAACAGTAATTCTTTGCCCTCACATAGCATCTTTCATCTGAAAAGCTCAAAGGCTCAACGCATTTTACAGATGTTGTAGTCATTAAAATGTATATGGCAGACATTATTCTCCCTGGATTACAGATGGGGAGGGGACCGTAATCCTGTCACTCAGACTAAAACTGGAATAAACATCTAATTATTCGTGAGAGGATTTTTTTTCTAATATAGCCCCCTCTTTCTGCAGTTTCCTATTGCTTCTGAGTGGACAGGACAGGTCTCCTCGTTGGGCCCGGTATATCTGCTGCCAGTATCCAAATACTGAAATGAGATCAGATCGGAATCTTTTGTCCCAGACGAAACATATTTAAACTTCTCAAATCTTTCTTCAGAAGCCCAAGCTGCCCCTTTCTCATTTTCCTACAACCTGGAGGTGGTTTTCAACTACAGTAACTGAAACCAGGGCAAGACGCTGTAGCCTAGATCAATCAGCAACTTCACCTGAGTCCAGCCACAGTCTCCAGGTTAGACTGTTTTTGCAGCTGGTCCTCCCAAGATGATTTTCTATGTTTTGCTACTTTTAGTGTAGGGCTTTGACTTCCAGTTACAATGTTAAAAATTTTTCTTTCTTTCTTTCTTTCTTTCTTTCTTTCTTTCTTTCTTTCTTTCTTTCTTTCTTTCTTTCTTTCTCTCTTTGATTTAGTGATTAAACTTTTTTGGTTTGTTTCTGTCTGGCTTTGTTTGTTATAGGGCTGGGGCGAGTAAAGGTCAAAGCTTTACTCACGCTGGGCAATCATCCTGCCAATGAGCCATGCCCCTGAAATACTTATCTTTAAAAAGTGGAAAAATGCAAAATAAACAGATACTATTAATCGAGAGAAAAACCTCTTCCGTCTCATCCTAGCACAATAATGGTTATTTTTGCCTTTACTGTTTTTCTTTACCTCCGTTAATCTCTCAGCCTTGTGAAATGACACTGTGCATGTCATTTTCTAGTCTTCAGACAGCCTTCTGCTTTCGACATCACGTTTACTCTACAGAATTTCTCTCCACTAATTTTTGGAAAAGAAGCGCAACCTTTCAAAGCATGTAATAAAGAGTGAGTCTGTAACATAATTTTCTTAGCTGTTATTTAAATTATTCTAAAGATAATAGATTTGTCTTCATTCCCCCCCCCACTATAAAATGTCTTGTTAAACATCTTTTCATTCGAAGCCTTTTTTATACTACAAGTAATTTTGTTAGGAGTCTTAAAAAAATCTGTTTTAAAACAGCTTCTCTGATGGTAAATGCTAATTAAAAAGCCTCAAAGTCAGTGTCAGTTGTACCATACTCTGCTCAGGAGTAAATTTTCTCATTGTTTGAATTAGCTAAACGTTTGTCTTGTTTTTAGAATTGAATTCAAATGTTCCGCCACTATTCCCCCTTTTTTTCTCCCTAGCAGACTAAATGCATTCTCCTTTTGGGGAAATTACACTTGAATAAGGGATGCTATATATAAACTAGGCTAATGAAATTTTGATATGAAAATAGTGACTATTATAAAATCTTGTGCATACTAAACTTCAGGCCACTGCTTTTTTTTTTTTTTTAAATCTGTCCTTGTAAGGCAAATAAGAAATATTATTAATAGGTTGTAAAGAAAACATCACACTTGGTGTTTTGGCTGGGACCCAACACTGCCTTGGTGAATGGTGTTGCTTGATTTTCTAGGGCCTCTCCCTTTTAGTCTCCAAGTAACATCGCTGTAGGCTTTGGCTCAACCTTATTCAAATTCTTCAGCCAGTATTGCCTTTCTTTTTGTGTTCTTAATATATGTACGATTATTTATCCTGTGCTCAGAGGTGAAAAAAAAAATCATTCAAGCAGTTGTTTGGCAATAGGCAGGGGTAGAAAAAGCACGTGTGAATTTAATCTGTTCTTAGAACTAAAGTGATTTTCATACATGTCAAGGAGTCAAACTAGTTTGTGCATGCACTGTCCGCCTTAGGCATGCCGGTTGTTGAGGGTGATATATTTCAGCTAGCTCTGATTTCTTTGGAGAAGCCACGGCCAGGGACTAGAATGCTTCACTACGCCCTGATACGTCTCTCTTCTTCCCCACTCATTCCAAGACTTTCATGATTTCTGCATCTCTCAATCTATAGATTCAGATTCATTCTCTGTCTCTCTCCTGTCTCAGTCTCAGTCTCTGTTTCTTTCTATTGTATGAACATTCAAACTTAAAAATCAATAACTTTGTAAGGTGGTCTTCCTCCAGGGGCCTTTGGAAACAGGGTGTCTTCTATGTAAAGTCCTGGGATTCTCTTTCTTTGACCCTTGAAAAGTTTTTTTTGTTGTTGTTGTTGTTCCTTTCCAGATTAGGATTCAGTTGAGGACCATAGCTGAGAAGAGAGTGGTTTTTAGACAGAATGCAGCTTTGAAAGTGTTGGAATATAACGCAACAGCTCACCCGAGCTAGGCTGTGCATTTCCTTGTGGTGGCTGTCTCTCCCAGGGCACCCTGACTTGGTCATGTTTATTTAGGGCAAAACGAAGGGGAAAGTAGTTGCAAGGCAGACTCAACTTTCAAGTTCAAAAAAAAAAAATTGGACGGGATTCATTAGCAGAAATGCTGCAGATTATTAAACAATGAAACCTTTTCAAGCGAGAGATAAAGTAATAGAAGGTGGCAGAGGAGAGGCAGGAATGCAGAGAGAAAAATATCAGGGACAGACCCTGATAAGATCTCCAGGAATCCGAGACAGATGGGGGTAGGGTTGCTGTGCCTTCCACCTAGCTAGCACTTTCCTTCTTTGCCCATGACTTAGTTCTGTAACTTTCCAGTAACTCTTGCTGTGAAATGGACCCGAGCCTGGTTCCTCTCCTTCCTCTCCATCCTATCCTTCAAAGAGGGCTCCCTATTCCTGGCACCTTTGGCTGCTGGGAGGTTAAGACCATGTTCTTGTTGGGCCTGTTTTGACCACCTGAGAGTAATTAAGCAGTCTCTCCTCGGCTGGGTCCAAAATTCTGTTTTCCTGGAACATCTTGTTGAACTGGAATGCCGAGGCGGCTGAGAAACCACGACTCACACCTGAACAAATCAGTCTGTTTTTCCTGAAATGTAGTACATGCTCGCTTGCTGGCACCAGCTCAGGTAAATGGCAGATCCAATTGTCTGGCTGAAGCAGACCATGGTGAGGTCATTATCGTCATCCTGGCGCACTCTGTGAGGCGTCTTGGGGAACCAAGTGCCGCAGTGACCGATTGGTGGTCTAATTATGCGGGCAGCTCACTTGAAAACAGCCAGAGGAGGAAGAGATTCGAGAGCATAGCCAAATTATATTTAGAAAAGGCCGGTCTAACTTCAGCAACGGGGTCTCTCAAAGAAAGAGAAGTTCTGGACAACATTTTTATGGCACATATAAATACACACAGATGGACAGACAGACGGACAGGCATGGAAGTCATTTTTCCGTAACACCCATCCTTCTAAACTGAGTTGGCCCCTTTCTCTTGTATGAGAAGCAACTCTCAAAACATCCCAAATAATTGCTGTGACCGAAGCACCAATTGCATTCTGGGATCTGCCATCTCATTCCCTGTCCAGGAAACAGGAGAATCTCCTTGTTGGCATGAAGTGGCACCTATAACCAGTAGTAACTACATGAAGTGATGCTCTGGACCTTGGCACTCCGCCTGGGGTACATGTGGAAATATCCAGTCCTTCATCAGGAAGCAGATGCATGTGGCAATGAGACAAGTTGTGCTGTGGTCTGGCCTAATTTCATTCATTTTCAAGAAGACCTAGAGTCAGCTAACTGAGAACCATGGGGGCTCACAGAGACTGAACCACCAACCAAAGAGCACACATGGACTAGTCCATAGTTGATGGGCAGCTTGCTCTTCATGAGGGTCCCCTGGCAATTAGGGTCAGGGGGCTGTCTCTGACATGGACTCTGTTGCCTGCTTTTGGATCACTTTTCCCCAGTGGGGCTGCCGTGTTGGGCCTCAGTGCTTAGAAGATGTGCTTAGTCCTGATGTGACTTGATGTGCCAGGGTGGGTTGGTATGGGGTTGGGGCTCGTCTTTTTTGAGGAGAACGAGTGGAAGAAAAGAGGGAGGAGAGTGGGAGGGTGGGAATGGGAGAAGAGTAGGGATGGGGCTTTGATAGGAATGTAAAGTGAAAAAATTAATTAATGAGAAAAACATTCATAATTATTGGTACATATCTTGTTATATATCACCTTTAAGTGATTTACAGTTCTTCAGGGTGTTGAAATAAACATTTGATTGAAAATGGAAAAAAGATTTTAAGACTTAAGCCAGACCTAAGAGCTGGTGACTTTCTAGCTAGTTGAAAGGCTGGGGCAGGAGGATCATAGCCATAAAGCCATCCTTGGCTACAGAGCGAGTTCAAAGGCAGTCTGGTAGTCTGGCTAACTTGTTGAGATCTTACCTCAAAATAAGAATTAAAAAGAGGGTTGAGGGTGTAGCTTGGCAGAACCGAGTTTCCTTAGCATGTGCAAGGCCCTGGGTTCAATACCTGGTACTAACATTGAATCAAAACAAAGACAATTCACTCTTTGCCTCTGTCTGCCCTTCTCCAAACAGGACCCCATCTCCCTGCTCCAAATCAGAAGAGTAGCAGCAGACACTGAAGCAAGGCCTCCTGAACACTGAGTCTCCCATTTCTTCTCTTGTCAGAAAGGAAAAGCCACATCATGAGAAGCCTGTGCTTTTGACAATCTTAACATCAGAAGACATGATTAGCATTGAGAAGCGTGGTGCATTCTGGGATACAAGTTTAGATGAAGGGAAGCCAAACAGAAATAGGAGTGCAGCTGCTTAGAGTAACCTGAATGGTTAGTTGTAACTCCTATATTCATCTGTTTCTCTCGCCTTCCTTCCCCTCCCTTTCCCTGCCTTTCCTTCCTCCTCCTCATTTATCCACCTCCCCCCACACAAGTTTTTGATATTTTGTGATAGTATCTCCCTTTTTAGGTCAGGTTAACCTTGAACCTGTGAGCTACTCACACAGTCTCTGAGTGCTTGGATTAGAGATGAGAACCACTGCTGGGCCCTGATGGTGATGATTTCTTCCTTCCTTCTTTCCTTCCTTCCTTCCTTCCTTTCTTTCTTTCTTTCTTTCTTTCTTTCTTTCTTTCTTTCTTTCTTTCTTTCTTTCTGATAGTGTTTTCTAAATTGACACAGAGGAGACACTGGTTCCTCAGTGTCCCTCATCAAGATTCTTTTCTTTGATATAAGTAGTAGCTCAGACTCATTGGTTCAATTTGTATCATTTAATTTTTTTTTTTTTTTAGTTTTATGTATATAAATGTTTGTCTTTATGTGTATGTGAGCCAAATGCATGACTTTGCCTGTAGAGGCCAGAAGAGGGTGTCAGTTGGCTTTACAGACAGTTGTGCTGGGTCTTCTTTTTTTTTTAAACTTTTATTAATTATGCTTTATTCACTTTGTATCCCCCCCCCATAAACTTCTCCCTCCTCCCCTCCTAATCCCACCTTCCCTCCCCCTTCTTCACGCATGCCCCTCCCCAAGTCCACTGATAGGGGAGGTCCCCCTCTCCTTCCTTCTGATCTTAGTCTATCAGATCTCATCAGGAGTGGCTGCATTGTCATCTTCTGTGGCCTGGTAAGGCTACTCCCCCTTCAGGGGGAGGTGATCAAAGAGCAGGCCAATCAGATTATGTCAGAGGCAGTCCCTCTTCCCATTACTATGGAACCCACTTGGACACTGAACTGCCATGGGCTACATCTGTGCAGGGGTTCTAGGTTATCTCCATGCATGGTACTTGGTTGGAGTATGAGTCTCTGGGAAGACCCCTGTGTTCAAATTTTCTGGTTCTGTTGCTCTCTTTGTGGGGTTCCTGTGCTGGGTCCTCTTTAAGCCAGTGCTCTTAACTGCTGACCTGTCTCTCCAGCTCCCATCATTTTGTCTTCTTACACGCAATGTGCAAAATTAGAAAAAAAAGAAATCAGCATGGAGGAAACTCATTAGTGAGATGTGTCTGTACCGTGCCGCTGGCACTGTGGCGAACACGCTCATTTCAGGAGACAGTTTTAAAACACAGTTACATTTTATTACTCCTTTAAAAAATACATTCACAGAGCCGGCATCACCAAGGAGTGTGTTTAATCTTCTACTGAGTGTAGCCCTTGTCCTATTTATGACCCAAGACTGATGGCTCAACCCATAAATGTGGTTTCTCTGAAGCCATTGCTGAACACCCGTGGCAGCTCCTCTGACAAGACAGCATTCAACAGCCATTTTTAAAAACGAATCTAAAATCGCTTCTCTCATAAGGGCCCAGGGAGGCATGGATACTTCCGTGGTCCATGCTTTTTCTGGAAAAAGCACAAGATGTTTGAGAGAAGGTAGTTCTGACTGCCGAGAAACATCTTGAATTGCTGAAGTTCTAATAGACCTTGAGAAAGCCCCAGAGAGTCGATGGAAGGACAACACGATGTAACAGCTCTTAAAAGATGGAAACCAGAATGAGAAAAGCTTTAATTCATTTCAGAAAGAGATGTCAACTCAGTGTTTGTGGATAAAGTTGCCAGATAATCTTTCTCAATTCCAAATTCCCTTTTTTTTTTTTTAGGAGGTGGGTGGGTGGGAAGCTAAAAGTTAATGTCAGGCACCGAGAAAAAGCTCAAACAGTTAGCGCCATCTAGTGGTTGCGTAGGACAAAGCCAGAGCATGTCGCGATCAGACTAGAAGTCTAAACTGCATTCTGAGAACGTACAACCCAGCTCAAGCCATGGTTTCCCCGGAGAAAGCTGGTTTGAATTTAAAGCTGCATTCACTCACTGAATGATGAACTTCCAGTTCACAGCAGTCTAAAACAGTTGTCCTAATGAGTATTGCCTCAAAGTCACGATCGGAAAACGAACTCTCCATGTTTTAATTACGTGAACTTTGCTGTGTTCTCCGACGGCTAAGTTAAAGCGCCAAGCCATGCTTTAGCAAACAAAGCGTTATCTCTTTCGGAATCCCGAGTCAATGAGAGCTTTCTGTTACCTGGAAATAATAAACACCTCTTAAAGTTGAGTGACTGAACTGAGCCTGCCAAAGAGGCTCTGGTAGATAGAATTCAGCGGTCTAGGGGTTTTGAATGGGAAGCAGCTACATCTTTAATTTTACGACCCCAAGTCTCAAATTCGGCATTTCCAGTGAGTAGTTAAAAATCACAACGGCTTAGCAAATTTGAGGCCATGATACCAAAAGAAATAGGGTATTTTTTATATCATTGAGTGTCCTTTCCAACAGCATCAAATGACAGAAGTTACTAGACAGCCACCACGCAAGATCTTGATATTTAATGGCAAACACATGGGTTAATATACTACTTGCTGTACAATTAGTTAAAAAAAATATTTAAGCAGTCTGGGCACGGTGGCTCATGCTTACAATCCCAGCACTTAGGAGGCACTGACAGGGACATTATTGCAAATTTCAGGCAATGATGTTTATAAAAGCAATTAGGGACTTAATCGTGTGTTTTGGATCCAGTTGCTTAAACGCAAAATCTAACCCCTGGTAGGTTGGTTTTTTTTTTTTTTTTTTAACTTTGCCTCTTGGTGCCTCAGTTTACCCATGATATCTTACAGGACAGCTGTGAAGTTTAAATGAGTTGCTGCATATAAAGTGTTGAAATGAGCACTTGGCCCTTAGAAACCCCCCAAATTAGTTCTCGCCAATGCCACTGGGGGCAGTTAAGTAAAACCAAATGACGAAACAGAAGCAACCAACGTCTGCCCAGATAGCTAAGATAAGCAACTGAATTTGTGATCTCAGCAGCTAGAAGTTTTGATGAAATAACGAACATTGGCGAATATATATATATATATATATTACTCCAGAAAACAAAACTACCTATTTCATATGCTTTGACAATTTTTTTAAAATTAAAATTGTTTGATTACTGTGGTATTATGTTTGTGCATATGTATGAGCAGGCAGGGGAATCAGTTCTCTTCTTTCACCTGGACTTTGAGGCAGGGTCTCCTAGTTATCTCGGCTGTGCTGTGGATTCCAGGCTGGTTAGCCCAGGCACTTCAGCAAAATAGTCCTGTTGCTTTTTTTTCTTTTTCTTTTTCCGTATGGGATTCAGGGATCAAATTTAGGTTGCCGAGGCTTGCATGGCTAGTACTTTTACTCACTGGGCCATCTTGCTGCTTCTCATCTGCGTTCCTAATAAACATTCATCATAACCCTAAAGAGTGAAATATCACACCCTTCCTAGGACCTCAGAGAATGGCCTGATTCAAGGTCGTGTGGATGAAGTGAGTATAAGACAAACTGGAGTGTTCTGGTAAGTATTCAGTCATGGACTCTCCAAAATTCAAAAGCATTCGGAGTTCTCAAAGAACACTCAAAAGACAAAGTACATTCTCAGAGACCTGGTCCTTAGGAAGGACACACAGCAGGAGGCTCACGATGGGTCAGTACCTCCAGTTCCAGAGGACCCAGGGCCTTCTGGGTTCCTCAGGCGCCTGCGCACACGTATAAAGATAAAAAAAAAAAAAAAAAAAAAAAAAAGTGAAGGGGAATCTGTAACTCGATCCAGTAGGCAGAGCTACTTTATAACCCTGACTCGCCTAATTTCAGGGTTAATCGCTGGAATGGGAGGAGGAAGCCACTGACAGCATCCCCGCATATGAATTCAGTTGATCTTTATTCGGCATCTGTACGCAGGTTTCTCACAGAATAATTTTTCAATGTACCGTACGCGTAAACAGAAGAGGAGGAGCGACCGAGGTGCACAGGGGCTCTTCCATCACGGAGTGGAAGTCTCCAAGGTGGTGGAGAGAGGACGGACGAGAATGAGCATATTCGTGTACATACAAGATGAAACAACAACAAAAAACCAAAGCCAAACATGGTCAGAGCCTTCCCTCAACACACTGTGATAGTGTGTGTATGTGTGTGTGTGGGGGGGGGGGGGGGCGGGAGGGCAGAATGAACACATAGAGGCGCCAGCATCAAAAGATAAATAAGAACTTACTGCGCCAGAGGGCGTGATGAAAGGGTGTTTCCGTCTTCTTTGAGACGGAATCTCACTGTGTTGACCAGTACTTGGTCCCAGACTCACAGCAAACCCCACGACTCAGTGTCCCCAGGGCTGGGATTCACAGGAACGCCCGGCTGTACCCAACACATAGCGTTGTGTGTCTATGGCTATGTCTGTGTGCGGGCATGCCCACGTGAGTGTGGGTGCCTGTGGGGTCACAGGTGCCACGTCCCTCTGTCACTGAAGGTGGGGGTGATCGTAAGCTACACCGTGTAGGTGCTGGGAGCGAAAAGTGGGTCCTCTGCAGGAGCAGCCGCAGCCACTTCTGCAGCCCTGAGACGTGGTTTGGAGAGTGGAGACAAGCAGTCAGCCCTATGCCTCCTTTGTTGTAGCAGTGAGTATGACCTTTGTGTTTTGCTTGCCTGGGGCATAACTAGAAGCGCGTTGTAAGTGGCCTGGGAAGATGAGCTATTTGGGAGAAGCGTGGCCTAGCCGGGCTTTCTCACCCACACTATGCTAAGATTGATTGGATAAGCTCCCTTTTAGGCTACCAAGGGGGGGGGGGGGGGGGGGGCAGTCCCAGCAGGCACATGGTGAGTCTGCGGTGGATCAGAGGCTGGGTTTCTTACTCTTTTACCCGTGGAATTAACCCAGGAGAGCATTTAATGTTCGCACGTACACTCTCGTATGTACCAAGAGTTACGCAGCGGTGTCTAACGTGGTTTTCTGTTGTTGAGGAGCCTACACTGAACGAGGTGAAGAATGTTGAAAATTTAGGTTGAAGGATTGCTGCTTTTTTTTCACATGAATGCGTATGTGAAGGGGTGTGTGCGTGTTTGCGCGCGTGTGTGTGTGCATACGTGTCTATATATGTGTGTGTAGGAGTCCCAGGAGTTGTTCCCCTTGGTTTTTGAAACCATGGCCCCCACTGAGATCTGGGGCTTGCTGGTTAGGCAAGGCTGGCTGGCCAGGGAGCACCAGGAATCCTCCCGTCTCTCACACCGGGCTTTTTACGCGGGTGTTGGCTGCCTGACGGAGGTCACTGTGCCTGAAAGACTATTAATCTTTTTATCACCCAAATTGCAGAATACTTTGATAAATTACTTTGTTTGCTTGTTTGTTGAGACAAGATTTTTCTGTGTAGCCTTGGAGATCCTGGACTCACTTTGTAGGTCAGGCTGGCCTCGAACTCACAGAGATCTGCCTGCCTCTGCCTCCCTGAGATTATAGGCGTACACCACCGCGCCTGGCTCTTTGATGAAATCTTTACAGAAGAGCAGAAACGTTCAACCCAGAGGAGGATGTAGCGGCTACACTAATGGGAGATTTTCCTGAATCAGGAGATCATACATCTTCATAAAGGCATCTTCAAACGCGTATGTGCACATTTTGATATTTTCCAACTGCAGTAGGACCAAGAAGTCCTGCACACACCAGTCACGAAGTACAGTATCTTTAGAGCAGGAAGCATTTCCAAGGACCAGATTCTCCCACAAACTTGACAATGATCTGGTTAGAGCGGTCCTCAGGGTTGTACTCAAGGCAGAAAGAGAATGTGGGGTATCCAGATTGGCATTAAAAGGTGGGGGCTGATTTTCCAGCATTCTTTGGGAAAGTGGGATTCAAATGTGGATACCTGGCCCCATATCATCCTTACCAAGGTACCTGTCCACAGAGCTGGATGAATACCACTCCTAAACTCACAGCGTGGTGCCTTGCCTAAAGACAGGATTGATGAAGTACCAGTTATGGATACTGTGTTTCCAAGGTATTTTCTTTCTCTGAATGTGTGTGCACGCACACACACGCTTACTTTGCAGTCCCCATCAGTTTTTCTTATTGTGGAGTAACTGGCAAATTTGCTCAGCCTCCTTTAAATTCCTCAGGGAGAAATAAGGACTTTCTCCTCCAAGCAATGGGGAGTTAGTGGCTTCTTGCTGTGTATTCCCTCTCTCTATAGGGTGCTCCTTGAGTTGGGAGCCTGGAAACCAAGCTGTAGACACCACCAGGACCTCTCACCCCCCTGGATGGATGCAACCAAGAGCTCCCAGTCTTTTTTAAACTTAAGTGCACCCTGGAATCCCCTTCTTTTGAGCTGCTCTGGGTTTAATTAGAGCAGGCGTACCTCTCTCCCGGACTCAACAGCTGATCTCCAGGTCTCTAATTGAGATGCTTCCAGTTAAGTCTGCCCAGCAGGAGGTGGGATTCCAGCAGAGTCCTGGCTTTCTATTGCCCTTCATTGCTGCTATCCACAGACTAAAGACACAGTTGGCCTGTGAGGTTTAGTCTCCATCCCAGGGGAAACATGTAATTAAAGCTTTCAGAGGCTTATAATAGACTTGCAAACAGGTAAGTAAAACAGAGAAGTGTGTTGAAAAAGTTGCAAAGCTTGCTTTCATTTAAACAATTTAAAGAACACACTGCATGGGTAATTTAGGTGAATTAAGCAAAATCAAGCAGCTTGTGGAGGTGCCCAAGAAGCAGCACTGGTCCATCTTCATTCTCTGGCTAATGCATAGTCTGGCTTCTTGTGTGGATTTCCAGGCCAATGAGAACTTTTGCCATACACTCAAGAGCACTTCAGGACCAGGCCCTCCCTGTACACGAGTGCTTGTTGGCCATGATTTGGAGACTTGGTGTCTTGGAGAGGGTCCGTCTCCTTGCTGGATACTGCAGATGATCAGCCAGCTACAGGGTTTGAGTTTCACTACTTCCTCCAGGCATCTTATATAAATGCTTTATATTTGTGCCCAGTCAGATGTAGCCCATAGGCCACAGCAACCCATTACGCACTAGGTGATTTGGGTTGAAGTATGGACGCGTAGGCCCCTGGATCCTTAGGGAACATGCTAAGAAGGCAAAATTGTCTTCAGTGCCTTTTCCTGTCCTCTGTACAGTCCATTATCTACACCTTCTCTGAAGGTTTCTAGGAGTGAAAAATCATCTCTGGCCCATACCAGCCACTCTTCCTCTTCCTCCTTTGTGTGTGTGTGTGTGTGTGTGTGTGTGTGTGTTAAAAAAAATCTCAATTCATTTTACTGATTTACATCAGTCTTTTTTTTTTTCAGTGTCATATCATGATCTTCATAAATTTCTTTTTTTGGTGGCACATCTACTTTTATTGTTTTAAATAAATGTTTGAATAAAATGTTTGAAAAAAGTAAACAAATACCAATATCTTAGTTATTGTACACAACAGCAACAACAAAATTAAACAGTGAAAGCAAGAAAACTTGATTCAAGTACAACAGGAAATAAATTTGTTTTCGATATTAAGTAACTGACACAATCCATAATTATCACCTCTGTATCTGCAGACTGGGAAGGAGAGTCCTTCAACTCAGGACACAAAATTAAAGCCCGAGTCTTTACAAGGGAGTGACAAGTTTCAGAAATGGTAACTATATTACAGGTTTTAAAACAGAGCATTTATTCTTAGTATTTGAATGAAAAGATAATTGACTGGTTAAAATAGCAGTAATTACCATACATTGTGGGTTTTATAGTATCTGTAGGGAGGAAATGCACGGAAACCACTATACAAAGGCTGGAAGGTGAGAAGTAGAAATCTTTTACATTTAATGTTGCTGGGGATTGAACCGAGGACCTTGCGCATGCTGGCAAAGTTCTGTTCACTGAGCAATCACACGTGTGCTTAGGAGTCACCCCAGGTTCCTGGTAAACTGCCGATTTTTGCATTCTTAGGTCAAAGTGAGCCTGAGCAACTGCTTTTCCTATAAACCTCCAGGTGGCGCTGTTGCCGCTGGCGCTGCTCCAAGGACCACACTCGCCAGGCAATCAGATCTTCTGATTAAAGGGATTCCCTTTAATTAAGGCGTAAATGAGTGTTAGGCCCAACACAGCTGGTGTTTGCACATTAATAGAGCTGTGTGCTTTCCAGGAACGCATATTACAGGCGGACTTGTGGAGTAATCAGGCTCGCCCCAGAACCTTCTTTTCAGAATTGGTGGTAATACATATGTGGGAGGGGAAGTGGAGAGTTGATTTCAGGGAAACCTCCGAGGTGTTCCGCAGCTTCCCATTTCCTTTCGGAGCCCCTTTCTGTCTCTACCCGCTCATCCTTCAATTTTTTTCCGTCTTTCTTTACTACTCTGTGGGTAAGGACATGAAAGAGTTACAGGCTCTGTGCGTCGTTTGATCACGTCCTTTGTCATCTGAAAGGGTTCCTTTGCATGACAAAGATGTTCCTAAATTCTTGGCAAGTAGATGGGTTCTTATCCCAATTTTGTCAAAGGATTCAGGTAAAACTAGCGCTTATTTATGAATCTGGTTTAAGGTATAATAATAAAACAGAAGATAAAACAAAACTAACACATCAGAATTGGACAAAACCAAAACAGTATGACACAAAAAAAAAAAAAAGAGCCCAAGAGAAGGCATTGTTGTTCTCACACATAGGAGTCCCATAAAAACACTAAACTGGAAGCCATAATGTATATACAGGAGACCTTGTGCAGACCTGTGTATGCTGCTCCAGTCTCTACAAGCTTTGCTCATATTGATTTAGAAGGTCTTTTTATTCATTCATTCATTCATTCATTCATTCATTCATTCATTTTCGGGTGTCCTCCATCTCCTCTGACTCTTACACTCTTTCTGCCTCCTCTTTAGGTAGAGTCTTGTGCCCCAAGGTGAGAGATCTGATGGAGACAGCTCATTTTGGCCTGAGTGTTCCAAGTTCTCTCCTTCTCCGCGTAGTATCTGTTTGTAGGTCTCTGTACATCTTCCCATCTGCTGCAGGAGGAAACTTCTCTCATGATGGGTGAGCAAGGCACTGATCCATGAGTTTAGCAGGGATGCCATTAGGAGTCATTTTATTGCTACTTAAGTTCCTAAGGTATCTAGTTTCAGATTCTTGGTCACCCAAGCAGTCTCGGGTATGAGTGCCGTCTAATGGACTGGGTCTTAAGGAGTGAGTTATTGTTTGCTTACTTACATAAACGTTGTGCCACTATTTTACTAGCATATCTTTCAGTCAGGGCAGATCAAAGGTTTTGTGCCTGGGTTAGTGTTTATATTTCTTTTTTGGTAGCATGTGGAGTACCTTCCTGTACCAAAGACACTAGAACACAGGGGTGAAGGCTCTCTGTAGGCACCAGCTGGACCTCTCCATGATCAATAAGTTGTATAGCTGTTGTCTTTAGTACTGGGGCCTTGCCATCAGTTTGTGGAGAACAACCTTTAGTCTTGGCAACAGCCTGGGTTATTTGGGGATTACCATGGGGCCCTTTTAACCAACAACTCTGTTAGATGTAACCCGATCCTGGTACTAGAAGCTTCATTTGTTGACAAAAGAGAGCTCTGTCTCCGGCATTTTTTGATTATTTTATTTAGATCACCTTCATATAGATATGTATTTTAGGAAGCCTCTACTATATTAGGTTTCCACACTACCCTTCAAATGGGCCTTAATTTTAACTGTCTCCCCCCTCATTCCCTCCATCATCCTTATCTCCACTCACCCTCTACACTTGATCCTCCCATTCCAGGCCCCCATCCAGCCATAACTATCCTATTTTCTTTTCCTAACAAGGTCTATCTTTCCTCCCTAGTCCCTTTCTCCATGCTTAATCTCTGTGGTTCTATAGTTTTAGCTTGATTATCATTGACTTAACATCTAATATTCACATATAAGCATATACATACCATATTTTCTTTCTTGGTCTAGGCTACCTCATTCAGAATGAGTTTTCTCTAATTCCATCCATTTACTTGCCAATTTCATGATTTTATTTTTTTAATGGCTGAGTAAGATTCCACTGTGTAAATGTACTACATTTTCTTTATCCATTCATCTGCTGAGGGATATCTAGGTTGTTTCCAATTTCTGGCTATCATGAATAGAGAGAGCAAAAAGGATTCTTTGGGCACATGCCCAAGAGTAGTATAGCTGGATCTTGGGGTAGACCAATTCCTGTCTTCCTGAGGAATCGCTCCGCTGATTTCCATAATGGCTGTAAAATTTGTACTCCCACCAGCAATGGCTGAGTGTTTCCTTTACTTCGAATCCTTGCCAGTATGAGTTGTCATCTGTTTTGTTTTGTTTGTTTATTTTCGGCTGTTGTTTGTTTTGTTTTATTTTATTCTGATGGGAGTAAGATAAAATCTCAATGTAGTTTTGATTTATATTTCCCTCTTGGCTAAGGATATTGAGCATTTGTTTAAGTGTTTCTCAGTCATTTGAAGTTCCTCTGTTGAGAATTCTCTGTTTAGATCTGTACCTCATTTTTAAATTGGGTTATTTGTTTTTCTTGATATCTAGTTCTTTGAGTTCCTTATATATTTTGGATATTACCCTTATACCAGATGTGTAGTTGGTAAAACATTTTTCACATCTATAAGCTCCCACTTTATCTGAATGACTGTGTCCTTTGCCGTACAGAAGCTTCTCAGTTTCATGAATTCCATTCATTAACTGTTGCTCTTAGTGCTTATGCTAATGGTGTTCTGTTCAGAAAGTCTTTTCCTGTGCCAATGGGCTCAAGGCTGTCCTTCACTTTCTTTTCTATCAAGTTCAGCGTATCTGTTTTTTTTCTTTATTAATTACACTTTATTCACTTTGTATCCCCCCATGTGGTTCTCTCCCTCCTCCCATCCCAATCCCTCCCTTCCTCCACCCTCTGCATGCATGCCCCTTCCCAAGTCCACTGATAGGGGAGGTCTTCTTTTCCTTCCTTCTGATCCTAGTCAATTAGGTCTCATCAGGAGTGGCTGCGTTGTCTTCTTCTATGGCCTGGTAATGCTGCTTCCCCCTCAGGGGGAGGTAATTAAAGAGCAGGCCAATCAGTTCATATCAGAGACAGTCCCTGTTCCTATTACTATGGAATCCACTTGGATACTGAACTGCCATGGGCTACATCTGTGCAGGGGTCTTAGGTTATCTCCATGCATAGTCCTTGGTTGGAACATCAGTCTCAGGAAAGACCCCTGTGCTCAGATTTTTTGGTTCTGTTGCTCTCCTTGTGGAGTTCCTGTCCTCTCCAGATCTTACTGTTTCCCACTTCTTTCCTAAGATTCCCTGCACTCTGCCCAAAGGTTGCCCATAAGTCTCAGCATCTGCATTGATAGTCTGCAGGGCAGAGCTTTTTAGAGGTCCTCTGTGTCAGGCTCCTGATTTGTTCCCTCTTTTCTCCTTCTTCTGATGTCTATCCTCTTTGCCTCTCTGGATAGGGATTGATTGAGCATTTTAGCAAGAGTCCTCCCTCTTGATTAGTTTCTTTAGGTGTACAGATTTTAGTAGGTTTATCCTATATTATATGTCTATATGAGTCCGTATATACCATGTGCATCTTTCTGCTTCTGGGACAGCTCACTCAGGATGATCTTTTCCATATCCCACCATTTACCTGCAAATTTCATGGCTTGAAATCTATTTTGTTAGATATTAAAATGGATACACCAGTTCAGTTCTTAGGTCCCTTTGCTTGGAGTACCTTTTTCAACCCCTTCACCCTGAGGTGATGTCTATCCGTGATGTCAGTGTGTTTCTTGGATGCAGCAGAAGGATGGATCCTGTTTTCACATCCACTCTGTTAGTCTTTGTCTTTTTATCTGGAAATTGAAACCATTGCTGTTGAGAGATGTCAATGAATAGTGTCAAGAAGATTCCTGTTATTTTGTGGTGGTGGTGTATACCATGTATGTGTTTGTGTGTGCCCTGTTTGTGCGTGCTCTTTTGATTTGACGGTCTGAGTTTATTTATTCCGTGTTTTCTTGGGTGTTGTTAATCTCATTAGGTTGAAATTTTTCTTCTAGCAGCTTCTGTAGGTCTGTCCTTATTGATAGATACTACTTAAATTTGGTTTTTAATTTTGTAATATCTCATTTTCTGCATCTATTTGATTGAAAGTTTTTCTGGGTGTAATAGTCTGGAGTAGCATCTTGGTCTCTTAGAGTCTGTACATCATCTGTCCAGGCCCTTCTGGCTTTTAGAGTCTCTATTGAGAAGTCAGGTGTCATTCTAATAGGGTTGCCTTTATATGTTACTTGGTATTTTTCCCTTGCAGCTTTTACTATTCTTTTTTTATTGTTGTTGTTCTGTATGTTGAATGTTTGATTATTATGTGCTAAGGGTATTTTCTGGTCCAGCCTTATTGATGTTCTGTACCCTTCTTGTACCTTGATGGGCATCTTCTTCTTTAGAGAATTTTGTTCTATGATTTTGTTGAAAATATTTTCTGTGCTTTTGACCTGGATTTCGTCTCCTTCTTCTAGTCCTATATTTTAAAATTTGATTTTTTCACAATGTCCCAGATTTCCTGGATGTTTTGTGCCAGGAGTTGTTTAGGTTTAACTTTTTTTTTTTTTTTACAGCGTTATCTATTTCTTCAATTGCTTCTTCAATACTTGAGATTCTTTCCTTCATCTCTTTTATACTGTTGGTGAGGCTTGCCTTTCAGGTTCATAAATTTTTTACTTCCAGATTTCTCTCAGTTTAGATTTTCTTTATTGATTCTATTTCTACTTTTAGGTCTTGAATTCTTTTACTCATTTCCCTTTCAGTGTTGTGTTTTCATGGATTTCTTTAAGGAATTTATTCATCCTTTTTAATGTCCTCTATTATGTCCATAGAGACTACTTTAAGTATTTTTTTTTTCTTGTGCTTCTGCTGCAATACTCAGGGCCTGCTGAGGCAGGGTTGTTGGGCTCTAGTAAAGCCATAGTATCCTGCTATTAATTGTGTTTTCATGCTGGTGTCTTGGCATAGGAGCTTGGGAAGGTTTTAATTCTAGGTGTAAATCTGGTCTTTTATTTTTGTTGGGTGCATGTTTTTTTTGTTTTTTTGTTTTTAAATTCTTGGTTTCTGTTTGCTCTCTGGTTCTTAGGAGAGTGTGATGGCTGTGTGTTGCCTGGTAGGAAATTCTCCTGGGGTCCTGATAGGTGTGGTCACTGGTCGTTCCAGGTAAAAATGTGTTTCCAGGTTTTAGGAGCTGACATTTGGGGATGTGAATGGGCTGGGAGAGTGAGAGGGTCACATGAGAGAGGAAAGCTGGATGCTCCACAGGGATCTGGTTGGTCCTCTGGGAATGAGGGTGGAGAATGTAGAGGCCACAGCAGAGGGTTTGTTACAAAGTTGGGGATAAGACTGAGATTGGGCATCTGGGTTGTTTCCAGGTTCTGGCTATTACAAATAAAGCTGCTACAAACATGGTTGAGCAAATGTCCTTGTTGTATACTTGAGGATCTTTTGGATATATGCCTAGGAGTGGTATGGCTGGATCTTGAGGAACTGCTATTCCTAATTGTCTGAGAAAGCGCCAGATTGATTTCCAAAGTGGTTGTACAAGTTTACATTCCCACCAGCAGTTGGGAAAGAGGAGTGTTCCTCTTTCTCCATATCCTCTCCAGCCTGTGTTGTCACTTGAGTTTTTGATCTTAGCCATTTTGATGGGTGTAAGGTGAAATCTCAGGGTTGTTTTGATTTGCGTTTCCCTGATGACTAAGGACATTGAACATATCTTTAAGTGTTTCTCTGCCATTCGATATTCCTCTATTGAGAAGATTGGATTTGGAGAAGAGGGATAAAGTGAAGGTCTGAAGTTAGCCTAGCTGCTTCCTGTCTAGAGAGGCCTGTGGGGTCCCAGGAAGTGCCTGCTGGAGTAGAGGGCTGGGATAAAGCAAGGAGTTCAGGGAGGGAGGTTAGGAAGGGAAGAGCTTTGTGATCTCTTGGAGATGGAGTGACTGGGGATTGGATTTGGAGGAAAAGAGGGAGAGCTGAAGATTTGTAGTTAGCCAATGCACTTTCCTGGCCAGAGTGATTGCTTATTTATTAATGTTACAATTAAGTGGTTAGAATTAGCTTCTAAAAACCTATAGAACTTTATTAGTTTTATATACTAAAGTCCAGTAAAATATTGATTTGAATGTAAGTCAGCAATGGAACATCTTTTTAGGATGGATGAGGCCATAGATTCCAACCTCAGCACTTAAAATAATAAGTTTTTAAGTTCGTGCTGTTATGAATTAACCAACAGCTACTCAATCAATACTTTGACTTTTTTAGGGCATATACCAGATTTGAATGAAAAAGTTCACTTGGTCCCAACTCTGTTGAGCCGAGTGGTCTAAGTAATAGTGATAGAAATTATGCTTCAGTTTTCCCCTAGCCAAGCTTATTCAGCATTTACACAGATATTGATCCAATCCTTATGAGGAGGTAATTAGATGTCTAGGAAGAACTCAGTTCATAAGCATTAAGTTTTTATGTATTTTTAACCATATGGTTTCCTGTGATTATGTTTCTCTGTTTCCAAGAAGTGATTCATGCTCATGCACTTGCTATGCGACTGTAAATATTGTGAATAGGGTGGAAGTAAAACAATCCTCTCTTGTTTTTTTTTCTATGGGAGGATTGTGTCGTAGAGCCCTGAAGACTCAGCAGGCTGATTTTTGTAGCAAGTTCTTTGCTGGGTGATGGCTAAGGAAGGTGTCTAGTTGCACAGGAATCAGTGGTGACTGGTGAGCTGGGGCTGTTGTAACCCGGGTGGGCTCAACCTTCAGGAACGCTGGCATGGCCAAGAGGAAGTGTTGAAGAAGCCTAGGACCAGATGGGAACAGGCCAGAGAACTTTCTCGGCAGAAGAGTTCATTCAAGAGTCAATCTGCAGCCATGGAAAGGCGAACCATTCCATGGCTCTAGGGAATGAGCGGATTTAGAATACCACCCTGCCAGCAATTGGAAAGATGGTGAACAGGCCATGACCTCCAGAGGAGAGACAGGAGCAAGGGTACAGCAAGGTGTTGGATGCCTGCCAGCTGCACTCTGATGGTTCTAGGCAGAGCTCCAGTCCCAGCAGTGGGCTGGGAAACTGAGCAGGAAATTGAGGCTGAAGTCTGGTTAGAGAAGAGGGCTGCAATGATCAGACACCATGCCTGTAATGGGAAGATGAATTCCAGACTCTGCACACTGGTGTTAATCCCTGCCCTTGATTGGGCCTAGATGACACAAAAGGAGCAGGGTAGTGTCCATAATCGGACAGGGAAAACAAGGATTGTGAGAGGGCTCAGCCAAGGCACTCCATTGGTATCCTTTAGTATCATCATGCCTACCCACCCTAAGCTGAGGTTATTATGCTAGCAAGAAACTGGTTCTTTGATTCAGGGAGGTTTTGTAAGTGCCAGGAGCTATTTGGTGAAGGGTAAATATTTATGTGAGTTGCAACATCTGAACTGGAGCCTCACTTGTCTTTCCTGAAAATTCCAAGTCAAATGTAGGGGTAGCTCTTCCTCAAAGACCACCAAGAATATGCTGACAGCTGAGTAAGTTGAACGAGGAAGGGTATCTGTGGGCTTCTCAGTGAGAGGGGTTGGAGATGACCTAGATTTTGGTTAGGTAATAGAATGTCCTAGAATGACTGCTGTCAGTGACAGCGGTTTGGAAGAAACAGAGTTTAATATCTATAATGATATATGTGTGCACATACATAAATAATTTTGATAGAGTGTGAGAGACAGAAAAACTTACCTTGTTATTATTTTGCTGTCAGTTTTTTGATTTTACTCTGCAGTCCCACCCTTCACTCACCACCCCTTCCCTCCTGCTGCTTCTCTTCAGGGAAGGGGCACCCCCACCCCTTACAAACCCACCCTGGAACACCCATCCTCTTCCACTGAGTCCAGACAAGGCAGCCCAGTAGGGGGAAGGGATCCGAAAGATCCTGTTGACAGTTGTCGACAGTGTGACTCCAGACAATGAGTTCCTTGTGTCTACTGACTGGCGTGTTAAGAGGCACAATCCCATTCAGTTTATCTTCATTTTTTTCTTCTCTACAGTACAAGCCACTTAAAGGTAAGGACAGGTATCCCCTTGATACTTCTTGAGTGGAATCCCGTGTGAATGGTTGCAGAAGAATGAAAGCATATCTATTTATCAATGAAACAAATGATCATAGTTCTAAGAGGGTCTGGCAAGTTCAAAATCTTATCAGCACTAACTGATTGTGAGTCCCAGATTTTTTTTTTTTTATCTTAAACAAAATCTCCCTGTTGAATGAAGGAAAATGCCTGCAGAAAACTTAGACGTATTGGCAGCAGTGGACCTATGGTAATCATAAAATCCCAGAAGAAGAACAATTCAAATGCCCTTCAGCAGGAGAATAAATCTGTAAACTCTGACCACAGCTGGGTGTATACCTTAGTGGAAGAACACTGATGTGCATGAAGCTGCGGGTTCCAATCCCAGCACCGAAGAAGCAAGCAAGTAAACAAACCAAAGAAGCAAACCCTGGTAGGCCCCTACATTGGAATAATATGCAACAATAAAAGGGCAGAAAAAAGCAGTTCCTCCGTCAGCAAGTATATTTCTCAGAAGAAAATGGAATGCAATAAGCCAAACACAAAAGTATGTATACTACATCATTTAATTGATATGGTACTTTAAAACTGCGCAGTTACACTCTGCTGACAGAAAGTAGATCAAGAAAGTTGCCTGTCTGTGAGTGAGGCTTGTTTGGAAGAGACACAGGAGAAGATATTGAGGTGACCACAGAGTTCTTCCTCTCAGTGTTGGCGGTGCTCACGCAGCACGATCCATTTGTGAGAAGGTAATGAGGTACATGGCCGAAGTTAATGAATTCTATTAAGTGGAGCCTGTATGTCAATATGACTGTGGCTGGGGACATGTTTCAATTGGTAGAGTGCTTGCCACCAAGGCATGGGGAGCTTGGGCATACTGCTAGGGTTGGGGCTGGGACTTGCTGATGCCCCAGTTGACAGGGATTAGTAAGCATCAGCTTCCCTGAGAAACCCTGTCACAACATATAAGGTAGAATGTGATAGAGGAGAACACCTGATGTTGACCTCTGGCATTGATACACACACATACACACACACACACACACACACACACACACACACACACACACACTCACACTTCTTCAGTGTCTTCCTTGCTTCTCTTTGGATTGAAATTTCCCTAAAGCATTCCATGCATGACCACCTTAGTTTCTACCCCTCTCCTCAATCTTTTTGGAAGGAAAAACCCTTGTCCAGGCTCACAAGTGGCCTCCAAGTTACCTCTCTAGTATAAACTTTGTCTTTAAATTCGGAGCCCTTCCCCACAGCTTTGGGTAGGAGGGCCTCTCCCTCCTCATGGATACGTTTGTATTTACTTTAACAATATTCTCACTGGGCTGGCTGCTCTTCCTCTGCTTCCTCGTCACTCTTTACACCACAAGACTTTGAAAGCTCACCCCTCGACAGTCTCACCCAATCCCATCACTTAGAAACCGTCTCTATCTGGTGATTCCTACAACTCTGATTCCACACAAGCAGATTTAAAACCAAATGCTAAGTCAGAAGCCTAAGTCCCCCTCAACACACCCGGCTTATTCTCCAGAGTCTCCAGGAAAACCATTTTTTTTTCCCCAACAACCCATCTTTATCAGGGAAGGATATCTTAACTCTGTAGCTGCTTAAGTCAAAACCTTGGAATTTGTCTTTGATTTATTTCACAAGCCAGATTCGTTTCAATGAAATTCTGTTGACCCTATATCAAAACATAGATCTAGAAGCCAATCATACCCACAAGTTTTATTTTAATCCAAACTGTGGTTGTTTTGTGCCCAGATTCTTGCTTCCACTTGATGTCTTTTTGATGAGAAAATAGTTGGGTTTGTGTTTTTCTGTAGTCTGATTTCTACACGAAAGCCAGCATAAATCTAACATTATGCGAGTCAGCCCATGTCACTCTACAGAAAACAAGTGCTCCCATTCAGATGTTATAAGCCAATGTCCTTACAGTAAGGTGATAAGGATGGCTGGCCACCCTTTTCTTGTCCTCTACCTATTTACAATAGCTACCTTGCTATTCCTGGGACTCACCAGGAACCCCCTTCCTCGAGGTCTTTCCTCTCTGCCTGGACAGCTTTCTCATGTTCACATTCACTCCCTTCCTTCTTCCCTCAGAACCTCACCTAAGTGTGGTGTTCTTAGCAAAGCTCTTTTTCAGACTCTACCCAAGACTCGGTCCCTTTCACACCATTCTGGGGCTCTTCATTTTCTTTCTTGTTTTATTTTATTTTATCATTGTATTGCTCTCTCTTTGTGTGTGTGCGTGCTTCTACAATTATGTGTTTGTACACATATGAGCATCCACGCATGTATGTAGAAATCAGAGAGAGACCTCAGCTGTCCTTCTCCAGGCATCTTCCACCTTTCTTTGAGACAGGCTCGCTCACTGGCCTGGAGTTATACCAAGGAGGCTACATAAGCTAGCAGCCTCAGATCTGTCTGTTTCCGCTTCTTTTCCCACCAACTCTGGGTTTATATGCATGCACCACTGTTTCTAGCTTTTTTACATATGTTCTGGTGATTTGAACCCCGGTTACCATGCTTCTGAGGTAAGCAGAGCCATCTCTCCCACCTCATGTTCTTTTTTTTTTTTTTTTTTACATATACTGTATCAGTATTTGACATGTTGTATATCCAAGCATGTATTTCTTGTACGCTTTTCTCCATGTAAAGGCAAGCGCTTTCAGGCAGAGCCATCTATGTCCATTTCTCATTGTTTTATATGGCGCCTAGACCAGAGTATTAGGCATATAGATTGTTAATTAGTTAATGAGAAAAGCTGAAACTTGGAGCAGGCCAAATGGATTAAAAAGTATCATTGAGAAGAGAATTACTCTAAAAAGCGATCAATGTCCTGGATTTTTATGTAGTTCTTATACGCAAACACCTTCCAGGGAAACTATTGTGTATTTCCGTTAGAAATGGCTCCCATTGATGAGCTGTTCTAGAAGTCATTTTTAAGATGACTGACTTTAATAGAGTGTTTCTGAACATTTTCTCAAAGACGATGACCAAGTAGCTAAGAAATTACCTATCACTGGCAGGACAATTCATAATCACTGCTGATAAGGGACTAGCTGATCACCCTCAGACCTGCTAATGCTTTTTTTTTTTTTGTTTCTATATTGAAGAGAAAAGGCTGAAAAGATGCTCTGTAATGTTAAGATTCATGTGACATTTCACCCTAGTTCCTCTACACACGTGTGCTGTGTGATGAGGTAAAAGCCGGAAAGTGACACTGGAGCTGTGCAGTTCAGTGGTAGAGTCACGCTGTGCCCAGGGTCTTTGCCAATCCCTGACACCGGGAAGAGGGAAAAGAAGGATGATTATGAACCTGTACCAAACACCACGCGGGTGTGTTACTTGAGCTTAAGATTTGCAATGCTGTAAAAATGAAAGAACAAATACAATGCGGGTTTGGAGCAGGTGACTTAAGCCTCCACACAAACCAAACAACAATTTTGTCATATTCTCGTGATCAAAGATAATAGTTTTCTAGTGACTATAAGCTTACTCAGTCAGGTGTGCTGCTTGTTCAGTGTGTCGTAACACACACTGCTTAGGTCTCCAGACCATGCAGGCTTCCTCGGTAATTACTTTATTGAAAGCCAGATTATCTATTGTTTGGCTGTCAGCTCCCTGAGAATCTGCCAAGTAACTCTCAGACAAGCGGGACTTTCCGGCAATACTTGCCTGATGAAGGTGCCTGCAGTTTTCGTGTTGCCTGTGAAGCCGAGGTGGGCAAACTGGCTCAGAGAAATGAACTTCATGCCGTGCTACAACAAGCCTGTGGGGAGCCAGCCCCAGTCTGGTTAGGGGACTATTAAGGACAGCGTTTTCTCTGGTGGGCTGGTGCTCAGAGCCTTCAGCCCAGAAAAATACTCTCGACATTTGTTCTCTTCCATCCCCTTGGCCTGACTCTATTAACATGCTGACATCACAGAATGTCGCCTCGCTTGTGTGGAGCTGGGGAGATGACTCAGTGGCTAAAGGGTTTGCTGTGCAAGTGTGAGGAATTGATTTTGAGTCCGCGGAGACCAGTTAGAGTTGGATGCAGTAATGGACATGTGTAATCCTAGCTTTCCCACAGGGAGATGGCAGAGATAGCAAGACTGTAGGAAGCTCAGTCTAGCTAGTCTTCATGTGGCGTGGAAACCACCAGAAAAACTCTTTTTCTAACAAGGTAGAAGGTGAGGCCCAACACCTGGGATTATACTATGACCTCTACACATGTACTGTATCATGACTGTGTTCACATTTATATATATAAATGTGTGTGCACATCACACACACACACACACACATACACACACACACACACACACACACGAGTTTGCTCAGGAATAGTCGGCCAATAGGGCCACATTCGTGATTATCCCTGGCTACATGTCACCTGCAAGGCCATAACTAATATGCCTCATTTAAGTTATCTCTAGGTTATTTCTAATATCTAACACATTCTGAATTCAGTGTAGATGACTGTTATGTTATATTGCTCAGGGATTTGTCCTACGTTGTATGTCTATATGAGTGAGTATATGCCGTGTGTGTCTTTTTGCTTCTGGGACAACTCACTCAGGATGATCCTTTCCAGGTCCCACCATTTACCTGCAAATTTCATGATTTCCTTATTTTTCATTGCTGAGTAATACTCCATTGTATAGATGTACCACAATTTCTGCATCCATTCTTCAGTTGAGGGGCATCTGGGTTGTTTCCAGCTTCTGGCTATTACAAATAAAGCTGCTACAAACATGGTTGAGCAAATGCTCAGGGAGTGATGATGAGAAATAGTCCATACATATTCATTATAACTATATCTACTTCAAGTACTTTTTGATCTGGGGTCATTTGAATTTGCAGATGTAGAATCCACAGATATTGATGACCAAGTGTGTACTTTTGATTGCTAGTCTTGGCTTTCTCTGCTGAGGGGCTGTCCCAGTGTAGCAAGATGCTCAATGGCTGGGAATTCGCTTCCATTCAGCGAGGTGTTTAGCTAATTTATTTAAAATGAGGGAAAAGGTAAGTTCTTATACTCTAGGCTCTATTTTCATGACTAAAGAAAGAAAAATACATATGTAAGTACCCTGGCACAGGACTGCTCATTAGATAGGGCCACTAGCGATAATTACTGAGATTTAGTGTCAACTCAGTTCAAGCAGTTATATCTATCTAATCTGGTTAGATAGATTGGCATTTCGGTTGACAGGGAAACTTCTCTAATCCCCAGGTCCCTCTGATGCTTAGCTTCTTCATTCGTAAGCCTTAGGTAGGGTTGAGAACACAGCTTCATACCCAGCGATGAGTAAACATTAGCTATTGTCTGTATTGTTCTGTGCTGTGACCTTTAGGAGGCCAGGACCATCCAAAAGATGAGAGGTTGAGCATTCTAATTAATTGCTGTAAGTACTGGGGTATGAGGGAGGCTAGTGGAAGAATTTACAACACAAACAGCACACTTTAGTTGATGAGTCATACTTCTTCATGTCACAAAGACTGTGCCTTTTAGAGTACATGAGGTTTTGAGGCAGAAGACTTAAATCCAAGTTCAAGTCTATTATTTATCAGGTGAATCCTTGAACAATCAAGTTAAGTTGACACTTAAATAGCTGTGAAAAATAAAAGAAAAAAAACCCAGATATATAAAAGGCACCACCAAGCGTAACTCTTTTTACTGAGCTCTGAATGAATGTTAATTATTATCAGGGGCAAGAAATTTAAATTATAGATATGGTAAATAATTAGGTACATAGCATATGAGGAATTGACTGTGGTTATGATGATCTTGGGAAATTTCTTGGAGTCAGTGGACCAAAATATAAGCATCAATCAAGAATGAATGTAGCTTAGAGAAAAGCAGAGCAACAAATTTCCACTGTGAACAACAGCAAAGACACAGACCTAGAAATGAGAGGTACCTAGGTAGCATGCATGAGAAGCCCAGTTCCCTGGATGAGGGACTCAAGTAGGAAAGCAGCCTTCATAGGTTGATTCCTGTGGAATGTGGAGGCATCATGTCACATACCATGAAGTCAGCTGTCCCATGACTTTATTCTAGAGTCTGCTACTTACAAATCATTTAATTTTAATATTAAACAAATAAAAATTTCTTTAGGGAATTGGGCTCCTCTCTCAGAAATATTCTAAGATATAAATGGGTGAGTACATGGAAAACACATAGCTATAATTAATTAATAATAATTAATTATTGGGAAAATGCCATCTATTATCTAATATATTTAAGTAATTGGCCTTTTAAAATTCACATTTGTCCTTATTAATTACCATTCAACATAAAAGAGGAAAGATTTGATCCTTCCTCTCACAAATAAGGATAATGAAAAGCACTTAGAATTCTATCAGCCAAATAAACCAACCACTTTATTTTTCCAGGTCCCCTCTGACTACATACTTATAAATTTTTTTTTATGGTTTTACTCATGATACACACAACTTTTTCATAGAAAGTGCTACATGTATTTCTTTGATAGGTTTGGTAAGTATAAATACTTGAATATCCATCTTAAGTTTCATGACAATCATATAATTTTCAGGAGAGGCTTCATTAAATATGTACAAAATATGTTTAGTTTTCTCATGAAATACAGAAGAATGAGAATGGACATAGAGCCCTGCCCCTCAATCAGGACAACTTTAGCCTTAGAAATTTTGGCAATATATGGAGACATTTTTGCTGTTAAAACTGCTGGCATCCAGAGATGAAAGCCAGGGAAGCAGTTTAACATGCTGACTGCACAGAGAAATATCAGCCTCCTACAAGCTGATGAGTCCAGGAAGTCACTAACTTCAGGGTTGCAAGCTCAGGCCTACAGAGTCTCACTTGTCCTCACCTGAGTGTGGCCGTGAGGTGTCAGGTGATGTGACCTGGAAATTTTCCACCTTTCTCTCCATGTGTCTGTGTTAACCCATGAAAAACCTATTTTGACCACCAAAGGTAAAATGAAAAATCTCCTTCAGTCAGCAGGAAGTCACTGAGCATGAGCAAGTTGGTGCTCTTGGGTAGATCATCACCAGTTAATGGTAACTGCAGAATTAGCAAATTGCTTGAATATCTTAATTAGAAATTCTTCATTCAACAGTTCACAAATTCATAAGCATCATCTGTTGGGTATTACTTTTTCCCTCAGTGCTAAGTGCTGTTTGGTGAACCCAGTGGTATGTGTTCACTAGTTTTCATAATAAAACACTTCTTTTTTTTTTGTGAGACAGGTGGCAAGTTTAGACATATTAAACTGTGAGAAAGTTCATCCTAAACCTTATGAGGTGTGATTAACAGTGTCCATGTTATTGAATCATGTTGAATGAAATTTTCTTTTGAAATTGTGTATTGTTTGAACTGTACATTTTACTTTGAATAATTCTAGAACTGAATAACTATGGTACTATGAAATTTGACCAGTATGGGTATAAATAAAAAGAAAACTTTGCTTTATAATACAGATTAAGCAAAACGAAATGCAAAAATATAAATTCCCAGTTGTTACAAAACCTTAAACTTTTGAGCGCCGACATGATGTCAGAAGTGGAAAATCTGTATTTGATCCAATGGGAAGGGCCAAAATCAAAGAAAAGGCATGCTAAGATATTGGATAATTATATGGAGGCCAAGTATACATGAAATATAGAAGAACTCAGAGCTTAAGGTTGAATCTCATTTTTTTAGATGTCTCAATATGTGTGCCTACATCATATCCTTAAATCTGAACAAAAATCCTAAGCATTTCTGGTCCTCAGCATTTTGAATAAGGTATAAACAGCCTATTATTGCTCTCCATTGTGTATTTTCCTGGACAAAGGACACATACTTTGCAATTCTTGTATATGATGAAATTTTAAAAAGGATAACATGGTTTAAATGGTTAAAAACTACATATACTGTATTGGATTGATGGACACATTTGTTTGTATTCATATGCATAAATATATTTTTAGAATTGTATACATATGTATAGATGGTGTTTTTCTGCATCTGTTAGTGTATTTTCCCATAAGACTCTAGAGCTATGCTTTTTCTCTTACTTCAAAATTTTTATTTGTTGAGAATTTCATACAATGTGTTATGATGATATTCACCTTTTCCCCAGCTCATCCTGGTCCTGCTCCATCCTATACCAGCCCTCAATTTTGTTTCCCTTTTTGTTTTGCCCTACCAATTTGCTTTTACCTACCATCCCAAAGTCCAATCTGTGACGCCCATGTATACCTGAATGTATGGCCATCTAATAGAGCATGGATGACCTAGCAAGGTGATGCTCTTAAAGCAAAAAGACTTTCCTCCCTAGCAGCTTTCACTTGCCAATGGCTCTTCAGCTAGGAATGGGGCTTCATGTCTATCTTCTCTTTTCCAGGCTGATTGTGTTTATACAGAGCTTGCACACTCTGTCACAACTGCTGTGATCTCATATGTGCGGCTCTCCTGTTGTGTGCGAACGACATTGTTTCCTTGTAATAATCCACTTCCTCTGGCTCTTAGTCTCTTTTGTGTCCTCTTCTCTAACGATCCCTGAGCCTTTGGAGGAGGGGATGTGAGATCGATATTTTCTCAGTGCTGTTTTTCCCACAGTCTCTCATTCTCTCCTTGCCTACTTGTGGATCTGGGTGGTAAATAAACATCTATGGCAAACAGAAGCATCTCTGGTGAAGCTGGAAAGATGCGCTGTTGTATGGATGTAGTGAGAAGTCACTTGAAGATAGTTTATTACTATGTTTAGTTGTAGTAGCTGCTTATCCCCTCTGGCCTATGACATGTCTGGCCACAAGTTCTTGGCCTGACAGTGGTGACAGGTATGGCTTTCACACTGTGGAGTGTGACTCGAATCTAATCAGACAGTGGTTGTTTACTCTCCTGTTGGGGGTTGGTCTGGTGCTATGTATGTTAATGGTAACTACTGGCCCCCCCCAAATCTGGTCCTGCCGGGATGAGCACATTCTGATGTCTGCCTGTCCTTGTGTAAGCCTTGCCTAAGAAATTACTCCTGTTTGACCAATAAAAAGGCAACACACCTGGACAGGGGAAAGGTGATGTGGGAAGCCCTTAGGTTTTCAGGTTTGGAGGACAGAGAGGATCTTGGGAAGGAGACAGAGAGGAAGAGAGGAGGAAGAAGGAAGCCACCATGGGTTAGGTGGAGAGAGAACCCCGTGGGCTGGGAGAAAGGACTCAGAGAATAGCGTAGATGGAGAAAAGAACCCAGATGAAGAATAAGCAAGTATTTATTGAATTATGGATGGGAGGTGGGCCAGGTAGGAATGGTTCAGATAGATGGCATGGGATGGGAGCTGGAAGATATGAGATAGCATGGCTGAAATTATTTGTCCATCCCAAGGTAAATAAGACAATTATAAAATCTAACAGGTTTCGGCGTCTTTTGTTGATTATAATAGTAGGTTAAGTAGTACCATAATAATCATAGGGCTGACAATAAACATATTTAGCTGGACACCCTTTAGTATTCAGGAACATCCTTATGGCATTTGTGCCACTTGTGTACCACCAACATGTCTTGCCAGGCCACGCTGTAGCTCACAGAATTCAGAGCTTGGTAAGACTGGTGATTACTTCTCTGCTTCAGTAGCATGGATAGTACCTTCCAGCCCTGCAAGCTAGCCGATGAAGACGAGGCTTTCAGGTTAGCACTAGCTTGAAATCTCCATGTGCCATGACCCAAGTATGGGGTGTCTTTAGCAACAGGGTGTTATGATTACATCCTGGAGGATAATCGATAGCATTGGCAATGGCCTATAATGTTTGATGGTCTATGTGACCTTACTGGCCAGCATGCCATAAAAGGTAACCCATTCTTGGCACTGCGCCTTTAATTTGTTAGCCCTGATGTCTAGGACAGCATTGCCATCTTGTTGTAGGGAAACTCCATTCAAACTCCTTTTATGCATCTATGTTTATACATTGAAGCCTCTACAATAATAGACCACCTCCCCATGTAGTTTCCATTTGTTTTGGATGTCATTCACTTTTTCTAAGAACATAGTTTTTAGGTTAGCATACAAAGTGATGGGTTTCATCCATAGTATCTTTATACATCTGTGTAATTATATTTTGTTCCCGGTCACTTCCCTCCCCCATGTCCCTCCTTCTCTTCAGCTGGTTCTCTTTCTTTCTATTGGTACCCATTTCTGGTTTTCTTTTTCCTAGATTCTCTCTCCTCTCTATTTCCCACTCCCCTTAGGATCTTTTCTTTCCTCTGATGATCTCCTTTCTAGTTTCATGACCTAAAAACACACATATAAAAATACACACACAGATATGCATATATTATATAATTATACATATAATTTTAAATTTAGGTTTTCCATATGAAAGAAAACATGTGTTATTTGTCGTTCAGACTCTGGCTTATTTCACTTAGCATAATGATTTCCAGTTGCAGCCATTTTATTGCAAATAGCATGATTTCTATTTTCCTTATAGCTAAACAGAATTCCACTGTATCTAGGTACCACATTTTCTTAATCCAGTCCCTCAGCAGTGCGGGACATCTAGGCTGGTTCCATTCCTGGGCACTGTGATTATTGCAACAGTAAACATAGATGTTTTGCTCACTTTGGCTTTCTGGATTCCACTCAGTGCTTTGGCTACAATCCCCCAATCTTCCGTAATCATTGGATGTAATTCTGTGAGTGCCTTAACCTCTATACAGTAGCCCTGAATTAGAGACATGTGTAAATTTTGGCTACAGTAAAAAGCGAAGACTGAATTCTTTTGGTCCCATGTAATTTACGTATTATTGGTAGCTATCAGAAAACTCACAAGGGAGAACCAAAGATTCTGGGATATAGGATAGGTAGTAATAAGAACCACAAGGTCTCCGTTTATTGTTGGGCAGACCTAGGCAGTCACTGAAAGGGAAGTTTGTGCGAGGAAGCCTTAGCCCTTGGTGACACCTGTAGTCTAACAGAATGTCTGTTATGATATAGCAAAGCTTCTTCACAAGGTACCCATGGAAACTTACAGAACCCAGATCTGCTAGTCCGTTTGTGAAAGCACACATACACACCACACACACACACACACACACACACACACACACACACACCACACAAGAGTTGGGCTTGGATCTCTTACTTTGAAATGCTCAGAGGAATATTTATTTTAAAAGTTACCATTTGATTAAAAACATGCAAAACCTATTCCTGCATAATGATTTGCTATTTTTAAAATTGCTTCTTTCTAGACTTTGTATTAACACGAACAGAATTTTTTATAATAATAAATTCACTTGAAAGAGATGACAGTTGTGATCTCTCTTCAAATTGCTGGTGAGAACACCTCCTCCCACCCCTGTATTTAGTTCTGTATGTAGTCTTTGCCCAAGAAACCAAAAATGCTGCTTCTATGTTCAGAGAATTATAAAAAACAAAACAAAACAGAAATGACATTTTTTTCCTTTTTGAACCTGATTAAGGGAAAATATTGTATTTTCATATAAAATACATATTCGTAGGTGCTAAACTTGAAATATGAAAGCAGCTGATCAAAAGACTCCTTATGAAAAAGAGCTAAATCACGTCGGGGTGGTTTAATGAAATTACTGAAAATAATCTTATGCAGATTAATTACGGACATAGGGACGTACAATGTCAAGACTGGTTCTGAACTGAAGGGAGCACTTTAATCCCTATTTTAAGCTGTAAATATGGCTTCTTTTTACTGGGACAAAGTCAAGCATCAAAGACTGCAGTCAGCCCTCTTGTGGTGGGTACAGATAGTGATGAAATGGCCTGACTAAAAAGAGTGGCATAGGCTTCGGAGTTGGAATTTGCTTTCTCTCACACTAAATTTATGAGTGTCAATTAAAAAGAAACCTGTAAGTGCATGAAACTGCAACACATATATAAGCACCCGACTTCAGAGTAAGAAGGGTTCGTCCTATAGTTATCTTCCATGCCTTTTGATGGTTGCTGTTGGACTTTGGGGGCTCTCAGCACGTAGGAATCTATAGACATGAAGCAAGGAGCAAAAGAGTGACTGCATAAATACATGGAAGATACCTGAAAATGCTTCCCTCCCTCTGTTCTGACCTTAAAATCCTTTCCATTTAAAAATCTACATTTCAAATAAACAAATGGTTTCGCTGTGTTTCTCTCAAGATAGGATTGCTGGGACAAGGGTGACGGTGGTGGCGACAGGCAGCAGGCAGAGTCCGGAGACAGTTTGGACAAATATGGGGAGTGCACGAATTGAAGAGCCTGCAGGGGCAACCTGGAGGATTTGTGCTGTGAAACTTCTTGAAATGTCATGCAGTTAACATCTGGAGGGCGCTGGGGAAGATGTAGATTCTTTCAGGGATGGTGGGTAGCTCAGTATCTTTATTATAGACACATTGCGTTCGAGGTTGTTGTGTTGGCTGGTACGGGAGTCTGGAGTTGGGAGAAGTTTACTGTAGATATCTGAATTTGAGACTCTGCCACTTACAGATTATATTTAATTCCATAAGCCTAGAGGTTCCATCTGGATCAGAAGAAGCTATTGTCCAAGAATGGAGTCTCAGGGCACTAGAATGTGTAGATGTTGGAGAGATGGGACAAGTGACGGGAACGGCAAGGGACAGTTGGAAATACAGAAGGGTCATCAGAAGAGAGGAATGACCCATAAGCCAAGCCAGGAAGAATTCAAAGCCGAGTGAGTGTTGGAGTTTGAGAAGGAGAGGAGTGAATAAATGGGAAAAGTGCAGTACTGGATGGAGAAAGAACATGTCATTATGAGGATGCAGAAATGGCCCAGGGGCTAAGAGCACTTTGTGCTCCTTCAGAGGATCCAGGTTTGGTTTCCAGTATCCATATGATGGCTCAAAAAAAAAAAAATCTGTAACTTGAGTTCCAGGGGATGCAACATCCTCTTCTAGCTCCACGGGCACAAGGCACACAATGATACAAGTGTATAGATGAGGGAAGGACACACACACACATTAAGTCAAAATAAATACATCTTTTTCTTTGAAAGAAGGGGGGAGCTCATGTAAATGTGACCCTGTATGCACAGCTTTAGAGGCTGCTTGCTCTAATCATGTCCGACGGAGCTCTGACCATCTTCTCCCAGGTCAAACAGTATCTTGCCTCTGGCCTACTTGCCTACCTCTCTCTTCTGTTCTGATGCTTCAGGAGAGGTCATGTAATATACGAATCTTCTCAGCTTCTAATAAGAATGGACTGTATACACAGTGTTGGCTGTTTGCAGAGCCAACCACTGACCAAAGGGGATTGGAGTCTATGGATTGGCCATTTTCACTTTCACTAGTTCTCAGATGTTCCAGACTGGTTAACCTAGACAGCAGAGTACAGATTTTTTTTCAGCTTTGTCCCTTCTGTTTGCTTCCCGGTACGTAGGTCACCGTAACGCCAAAGTCGCATTAATATAGGCCACATTCGATGTGCACGAATCTCTGGAAACACCCTATGAATGGCCTCTCTCTTCCTGTAAAGGCAGAAACGTGCAATTATAAATTCTCTTGGCAGTTCAGCTTAGAGGAGTAGATCCTGACTGAGAATGTCTGCCTGCCTCCCAGGGAGAGTAGACACAGATCTGGCAAGAGTGAAAACCACACCCCGTGCCAGGCCCTGGGCTTCGGGCTGTTGAAATGGTGCCCTCTTGTATGGTCACTTTTTCAGTTATGTGAACAAACAAGCTGCTTAGGTCCAACCTAAGCTGTGGTTAAACTTTTTGAGTCGTTGCCTCCCTTGGGTTTCACTGTGAACTTTACAGCTTTCAAATTATAGCTTTTAGGCATTTCCCACTATTCCCTAGATATAAGCCAAGGGAGCCAAAAGCATAGCATTTTAGCCTCATGAGAAAGTGAATTATATGCTTTTCTACCCTCCTTTTCATTCAGCTGTGAGGCTGACAGCTCATTTTAGAGACTCCAGGGTCCTCCCTGCGGCCCGTCTTGTTTCCCTCCCGTCAAGTCACTCGCCATGCTGCTTTGGCCAAACCAAAGCTGCTACACTTAGAGACTACACTTAGAGACTCTAAGCAGTGTCCCTGACTTTTCGCAGAGCTCCCCCTCCTTCCCTGTCATTTAGCAGCTTCCTGCCAGTGCCAAAAGCCTAGGCTGTCTTTCTTCTCCCAGGGGAGAAAGCTGTGGTTGTTTGTGTTTTGTTGGAAGGACTTCAGCAACACCACCCTGGATGGAGGTGAGGAAGGGAAACAGGTTTACGGAGAAGAAGAGCTTTTTGCTCCACCCAGGTCAGAAAGTGACTCCCAACTAGTGCTCTCACCCCCTCTCTTACTTCCAGCCCCAGTTCAACTCACTGAGGCAAGAGCCTCTGGTTGAATTTGCCTAGTTTGCTTTAGCAAGCTGTGTAAGTCATTTGTGTGTATGCATGCTTCTGTGTATGTGTGTGTGTGTGTGTGTGTGTGTGTGTGTGTGTGTGTGTGTACTCATCTGCATGTCCGGCAGAGATGGAAAGGATTAATGTATGTAAACATAGACTAGAAAATAAACAATGGAAAAATATGAAAAAGGGAGCAGAGAAATGAAGGTTTCCAAAACTCCAAGTGAAAGCATGTTGCACGCGTTATATTTCCTTTCTTTGCCCAGCAGGGCAGGCTGGTCCTACTTCTTCCTGCCTTGTTTTCCTGTTCTGAACTTCAGCAGGGAGCTGAGCTTTTGCCTCTCTTTCTTGCTCCGCCTCCGTCCTTTCTTTCTTTAGACAGTCTACTTACCCTGGCCCAGGCTACTTATTCCCTCTGGTTCTTTGTCACTTATATCTTCAGGTGATCTTTGTAGCACCCACTCCTCTAGTCTGGCATAATCCACGAGGCGTTTTTAAAAGGAAGTTCTATCCTAGGATTTAGAAAAGTTTAGTCTCTTCACAGTTAACCCACTAGGACATGTCTCCTTCCTAACTATGTCTGGTCTGCTTTGTTCCTGTATTCCTGGGCATAGATTTCTTTTTAATTTAATTTAATTTATATATTTATTTATTGCAATTTATTCATTTTGTATCCCTGCTGTAGCCCCCTCCCTCATCTCTTCCCAGTCCCCCCCTCCCTCTTTTCCCCCTATGCCCTTTCCCTGGTCCTCTGATAGGGGAGGTCCTCCTCCCTTCTATCTAACCCTAGCCTATCAGGTCTCATCAAGGCTGGCTGCATAATTTTCCTCTGTGGCCTGGCATAGCTGTACTCCCCAGGGGGAGGTCATCAAAAAGCTGGCCACTGAGTTCATGTCAGAGACAGTCCCTGTACCCCTTACTAGGAAACCCACTTGGAAACTGAGAAGCCAATGGGCTTCCTCTGAGCAGGGGGTCTAGGTCCTCATGCATTGTTCTTAGTTGGAGTGTCAATCTCTGCAGGCCCCATGGGTCCAGGTATTTTGGCTCTGTTGTTCTCCTTGTGGAGTTCTTTTCTGAAATTTGCAGGCAAATGGTGAGAACTAGAAAAGATCATCCTGAGTGAGGCAACCCAGAAGCAGAAAGACACATATGATATATACTCACTTATAAGTGGATATTAGCCATATAATATAGGGTAAATATACTGAAATCTATAGCACTAAAGAAGCTAAACAACAAGCAGGACCCTGAGGAAGATGCTTAATCCTCACTCAGAAGGGCAAATAGGTTAGACATCAGAAGTAGGAGAAGACAAGGAATAGGACAAGAGCCTTCCACAGCAGACCTCTGAAAGACTCTACCCACCAGGTTATCAAAGGAGATACTGAGACTCATAGCCAAACTTTGGGCAGAGTGCCGGAATCCTTATGGAAGAAGGGGGAGATAGATTGTTTTTAGATTATTCAGTTGAGAGACTGCACCGTGTGGCTCAGCAGAAGCACTGAATCACCAAGGAAGAAATGTGCAAACAACGACAGAAATGGGGCAGCAAACAGTTAAAAAGGTCCAGTGGCAGAAGTCCAGTGGTTTTTGTGTGAGAGATTTCCTTTTCTTTTCTTCAGTAGCTATGTAGAGACGAAAGGCTGTCTTTGGCAAGCTCGGCCTCCATCTCTACTTCCCAGAGAAGCTGCAGGCAGAGGAGATTCAGAGATATCTTTTCTCCTCTGGCCAGAAAACAGTCAATGCAATCACCCAGGGAGTCACTTCAGACACTATTACTGCCCGGTAGGACTTTGTTTTGGACTGAAACGTACAAGGATGGCAACACGTGGTGGAACTTGTGCGTGGCACCAATATCCCAAAAGATGAGCAGAGAGGTGTCAGCAGAATTTGGATCTGGCAGGCTAGAGCTAGGGTGGGGTGGAGAGTGGCTGCCAGGTATCTAGCTTGGGCAATAGAGAAAAAGGTGATGAGAGAAGCGAACAAAAGAGAAGCAAGTTGGAGCAGGGCAGGACAGGAGGGTGGAGGATGGTTTGTTTCCTCTGGTAGGTGTTGAGTGGCATGCTACTGAGGTGTCCAAGTGAGATTCCAGAAAGGGTGGATGGATATAGTTCGAGGGTTCACTAGAGGGTTTCAGAACCTGGATCTGGGAGTCACTGATGTAGGTAGAGGCTAGTAGCTGTTTGACTTGCCTTTGACCTCTGATTTCCTAATCCAAATAAGGAGGATAAAATGTTCTCTGTGCCACACTCATGAGATCCTGTCAACTTTCAAGCATGGTGACTTACTTGAAAGGGTTTTTCAATCTGGTGCTTTCTCAGACAATTAGGAACAGCTATACCACTCCTAGGCATATATCCAAAAGATGCTCAAGTACACAACAAGGACATTTGCTCAACCATGTTCATAGCAGCTTTATTCTTAATAGCCAGTGTCTGAAAACAACACAGATGTTCCTCAATTGAGCAATGGATACAGAAATTGTGGTGCATTTACACAATGGAATAGTACTCAGCAATTAGAAACAGGGAAATCATGAAATTTGCTAGCAAATGGTGGTAACTAGAAAAGATTATCCTGAGTGAGGTACCCCAGAAGCAGAAAGACACACATAGTATATACTCACTTGTATTTGGATATTAGACATATAATATAGGATAATCATACTAAAATTTGTACATCTAAAGAAGCTAAGCAAGAAGGGGGACCCTGGGTAAGATGATCAATCCTCATTCACAAAGGCAAATGGGATAGACATCAGAAGAAGGTGAAAATAAGGAACAAGACAAGTACATACCACAAAGAGCCTCTGAAAGACTCTTTCCAGCATGGTATTAAAGCCGATGCTGAGACTCAGCCAAACTTTGGGCAGAGTGCAGGAAACCTTATGAAAGAATGGTGAGGTAGAAAGACTTGGAGGGGACAGGAGCTCCACAAGGAGAGCAACAGAACCAAAAAATCTGGGCCCGGGGGCTTTTCTGAGACTGATACTCCAACCAAGGACCATTCATGGAGATAACCTAGAACCCCTGTACAGATGTAGCTCATGGCAGCTCAGTGTCCAAGTGGGTTCCCTAGTAATGGGAACAGGGACTGACTCTGACATGAACTCAGTGACTGGCTCTTTGATCACCTCCCTCTGAGTGAGGAGTAGCCTTACCAGGCCACAGAGGAAGACAATGTAGCCAGTCCTGATGAGACCTGATAGGCTAGGGTTAGATGGAAGGGGAGGAGGACCTCCCCTATCAGTGGACTTGGAGAGGGCATGTGAGGAGAAGCGGGAGGAAGAGTGGGGTTGGGGGGGACGAGGGAGGGGGCTGCAGCTGGGATACAAGGTGAGTAAACTAATTAATAAAAATAAAATAAAAATTAAAAAAGAAAGGGTTTTTAGCATGCATAGGATGCATTAAAATTTTCTTAGTGTTACTGAATGATTGTGGGTGCATATGACCCCTTAGAAGCAGGGAGGGCATAGTGCAGTTTTTTTTTTTCTTCTCCACTCAGGAAACTTGTCAATGATGCCTGGGAAGAATATCTATTCCTCAAAACAATAAAAAAAAAAAAAGTGAAGCAAGGGTCTTTACCAGACCAAAGTGGTCAGCATAGGGTAAAATTCTTATGGAGACGTTGTCCCATGTTTTCACTTATGTTTCACATCTGAAGACTCTGCCCACAGTGCATGAGGCTTGGTGTAGACCAAAAACCATGGGCTTCTTGCCACAAATATTAAGGGAGTCAAGGAAGTGTCAGCAAAGTGTTAACCTGAGTGCAAGTTACTTCCAAGATGGAGGCCAGTACAATTCCATTTCCGGTCAATCTCCAGGACAGACCTGGGTCACTGTTTGGAAAAGGAGGAAATGAGAATCTCCACACAGCCAGCCATAGCTACTAAGTCACAGTACTGGCATCAACTCTGTGCTGGGCCAGTCCAGGGGTGGGTACAGAGACGGGGTATCACCAAATCACCATTCCCTGAGAACACATTTGATACTACACATACTCTTAGCCAAATGGCTGAGAAACAATGAGGACACATTTGATTGCTTACTAAAATAACATCATTTATTTAAGGGCAGTGTGTGTGCACGGGCCCTTTTACTTATTTATTTTTGAGGCAGGGTCTCACTATGTAGCTTAGGATGATCTCAGACTTGATCCTCCTGCCTCAGCATCCTGTGCCCTGGAATTACAGGCGGGTCCCACCATGCCTGGCAAGGTTATTTTTAGACACTACCTCTAGGAAGGCTAATTTAGAACTCTCCTTTCTTCTGCCGATCTTCTCATCTTGATCGCACACCTTCTTCAGGCATGTGAACACAGTTTCATGGCTGACCACATGTGGGCTGGAATCAGAACTTCCCGTCCAGGAAGGGGACATTTTTTTTTCCCCAGCACCAGTACTTTCCAATGAATCACATCATGACAGGGGTCACAAGAGTAGGGAGGAAATACAGGTGTGTAGGAAAGAACCAGGTGTGGCCTATTTTAGTGTTCACATTCCGACCCCATCTCGGGTTTTCGTATGATTTCCAGAGTCATTGCCTTTTCATGAAGACCTTTTTGAGCCAGTAGCAAGATCATGACACAACAGTGTTAGGATGAGCCCAAGGAAGTGGATTCATGTCAAACCACATGGTCCCCTTTCAGCCTCTTCTGAGTTGGGAAGCTGGAAGCTGGAACTCAGTCTACTGCCTGGCCCATTCCTCCCTCTGATTGTCTTCAGCATTGAGTCTTCTCTCCCAGCACAGCATTGTCTAACGTTTCCACTGCTTTCATCCTTAACATAGTTTTTTTTTTTTTTTTCCAGTGATATTTGCCATCAACCTTAGGAGGAGGTATAAGCCACTCAAGCATGGAAAATTTAGGAAGCCACATCTTCCAGGCTTTGGCATCCTCAACCTTTGAGCCTCCGGGGGAGCTATTCTGCTTTTGACATTCCGTTTGAACAATCCTTTGAATGGATTGTTAAGAACTAAACTCATGATAGATTTTTTTTTTTTTTAACCTACCTGGATTGTTGCAGGCAGAGGAGTTGTAGAAACAACACAAGGTATAGACTTAATCTCGTGTTACACTAACCTCTCCGGTGCTTTAATTTCCCCCTCCCCTGCTTCCTCCCAACACCCTACTTTTATATGGGGATGTTTGTGCCACTGGCCCGGCAAACCTCTGTCTCTGTCTCTTTTGTGTGTGTGTGTGTGTGTGTGTGTGTATGTGCAGGTGTGAGTTGTGTGCATGTGTGTGGGAGGTTCTATGTGTGTGTGTAGGTGTGCAGGTGGGAGCCAGGAGCTAATCTGGGTGGCAGTTCTTCCTCAGGCAGTGTCCATCTTGTTTTTTGAGACAAGGGCTCTCACAGGCCATGCTTAGCAGGCTGGTTTGGGAGTCTCTGTTTGCCTCCCAGCATACTTAATGTTTTATACGTGTCCTGAACACTGAATTTGGGCACTCACACTTGTGGGGCAAACATTTTACGGGCTGAGTAATCTCCCCCAGCTGTTTCTCTCATTCTATAATGGCGTAACACACACACACACACACACACACACACACACACACACACACACGTATAATCAAACAGAGGCGTAAACACACAAACCAAAGAGAAATGCATTAATAAGTAGAAAGTAAAAACAAACAAACGAACAAACAAACGAACACCCTCTAGTCTGCATCCTGAACCCCTCTGTCCTGCTTTGGATTCAAATTTCCTTCCTATCTTACTGCTCCACAAGCCTTCCACAAAGGGAGGAGAAGCGCCAGGGACGTGCTGCCTAATCTGCCCGCGGGCCTTTGCCCGAGAGTAAGCAAGAAATATGCGACCACATCCCCACACCTGCTATTGTTCAACCAGTGTGGGTGGCGGGCGTGCTTGTGTTTTGCTGGAGAAAGATCACTCGCACACAGGGAGCTTAAACTTCAGGAAGGGAGAGAATTGTGTCTTTAATCAACTCCAGGCAGTTTGCTGCCCCTGAACCTCCGCTCTCAGCCTGAGGATGGGGACCCTTTACAGTAGGATGGATAATGCGCGCGTTCAGATAATGTAGTCTCAGGTCTGCAACTGGGAGTAAGGGGAAGCAGCAGAGGTATCTTTAGAAGCACTTCGGAGAAAGACTGACAGGCCAGGGGGCGGGGCCACTTCTGGCCATCGACATGCTGCTCTTGCGTGTGGTATTTTCCATAAGCTTCAATTTTCTTGCCAATACAAAGTACAGTGCAGATGCAGCTCCCTCTGTGAAACAGCCCCGTTTCTGGGCATTTCCATGTAAATTGAGCCTCCTACAGTAAGCGGGATCATTTCACATACAGCTGGGCAGCTCTCGGTTCAAAGGAACCCTGGAGGGAAGGCTTTGAAAGCAAGAGCTCCTTGGTGACTTCAATAATCACATTCTAATTTATATTTTCTCTTAATTTAGACTGTAACTTGAAGAGCTTCCTTCTCAATCTCCCCCTTAATAAGAGTAAATAAATTAGTGCATATCCTATAATATTTTCCCAGGGGCGTAATATTCAGAGACGTGTCATACTTGTAATTATATTTTAAGTCAATGATTTAATCATAGCCGTAGGAGAGAAACGGATGTCATGGAAGGTTTCTGCTCATTAGGTCGGATAACACGGGGACAGCCAGAGTGAGTTTGTTCATTTAAGAATGTCTAGCCAGGCTTTTGCCCTGGGATGTCTCAAGTTCTTTGATGAAAAGTTGCAGAGCACTGTGGGCTGAAGTTGGAAGAAAGAAATTGGTTTAAATCATGACTCTTGACTTAAACCCGTTTGACTTTGAGATGGTTCCCGACGACCTTAATGGTGAAAGTCAATTTCCTCCTTTTAAAAACAGACTGTGATATGACACAGAGTCTCCGTGAGCACGGGAGGGGCAATTCCCACGGCGCACATTATAAAGGGCAGAGGACGAAACGTTAATCGCAGGTAGATGGACAGGGTTGCGGTGGCTTGATTATTCGTTTGACATTGGCCTATTCTTTGTAATACAGACTCTGGAGAAACCAGACCCTTCTACTTGGATATTGTTTATTGTTTTGCAGGTTTTCTGGAAATCAGCTATTTAGAAGCAAAACACATCTGGTAACAACAAAACCACCTCTCACCCTTTGAAAGGATGCATGGCAGAATTTCTAGAGAAGGGGAAGTTTGCCCTCTAGTGGCCTAGGAGAAAACGGTTCACGAAATTGAAATGTGGATCTTTTGGAGCATCCCCCTCCCCTGTTTTAAATTAATTTATTTTTTTATTCACTTTACATCCCGGTTGTCGCCCCATCCCTCCTACCCCTCTTTCTCCCCCCCCATCGCCTCCTCTTTTTTCTTCAGAAAAGGGGAGCTCCTTTTCTTACCCACCCAAGTTCATCACGTTGCATCGGGACTGAACATATCCTCTTTCTCTGTGGGCTGATAAGGCAGTCCCGCCAGGGGGAAGTGGTGAAAAAGCTGGCAAGTGAGTCTATGTCCAAGCCAGTCCCCACTTCCTTTACTAGAGGACCCACATGAAGCCTAAGCTGTCCATCTGCTACGTCTTTGTAGGGGGCCTAGGTCCAGTTCATGCATGGACCTTACCCATGAAGCTTAAAAACAAAACAAAACAAAAACTAATCCGCTCTTAAGTTATGGCTTTATTCTGCCCTTTGTATTGACGATCCCTCTTCTCACTAATTGACCTTGGTTACTGGATACTTTCACTGTTGTTTTACACATGAATTACTTTTTTTTTTTTTGAAAGTAATTCCTTCCTCTAATTTTTGAGGAAAAGAGATTCAGGTTGAGAGCAATTTGTTCTTACTAGGTGTATTTTTAAAGACCCAGTTGTGACATGAGTGTTAAGTAGAAGCTTGCCTTGGTTTATTTTGCTTTGATTTTATTTGAAATCAAATAACCTCGATCAGGACTCTGAACCAAGAGGGCTACTGCTGTGAATGATGACAGACCTTGGTGGTGGTGGGCGCAGAACAGGCAGAGAGACGAATACAACCTAAGAAATTCAGAACAATGACAGACATTTCATCTCTTTAATACACGATGTGCTTGTGCATGGGCTTTCCTTTGTGTTGGGATCACTGATGGCTTATATTCTTTGAAATGAGCATCTTTCCCATGCTCTGAGCTGTACGCCAGTACTTTAAGGAAACATCAGTAAAGACAAAGCATGTGGAGGTCACACAAACCCCCAATCCCAGCCAAACATGAAAATGTTTCATTATCTTTGTTTTTTTATTTGAATATTGTTTTTTTTTTAATTTTTTCATTCCTAGCAAACAGACAAAAGAACAACTTAAGTCACCTGCAGGTCTCAGATGTGTTGGCACTAGCTCAACTGGCACACTAGAACCAAATGTTAAAATTTCAGGTACTTAGCAAGCAGTTTTAAAAGTTAAATGCATAATAATAATAATAATAATAATAATAATAATAATAACAGTTGTTGTTGTTTGAGACAGGGTTTCTCTGTGTAGTCCTGGCTGTCCTAGACATTGGTTCATAGACCAGGCTGGCCTTGAACTTACAGAGCTCTACCTGCCTCTGCCTCTTGAGTGTTGGGATTAAAGGCGTGTGCTACCACATACACATGACTAAAGGTATATTATTAAAACTCACATTTAACAAGCCAGAAACTTAAGGCCCAGGGAAACTACCTGATTCACCAAAGATCTCATAGGCTGTAGGTAGTTAAATTACACTCTCAGGTAGACTGTCTAGTTAGTCTTTGCCTTGACTACTACATCGTTCTGTCTTTTCACTGTCCAAAACTCAGAACTGCTGTGAACATGGATAACTGCAAAGTAATTGGAGCCATGATCAGCACATGGTGAATCTATCAAAACAATTAGTTAAAAATTATCTCTTCTTCTGAATATCTATGTTATGACTATGAAAGGAAAGCAAAACGTAAGTTGTGTACACCCAAGATATACAGAATATATTAAAAATAGAGATTATAGATATGCCAACCTGTCCTCCCTAATAGTTTAGTGGGCATTATGATATAGGACAAAGATTTCATCTGGCATATCCTTGTTTTTGCTGCTGGGACACCATCTTCTAGTCTCTGTCCTTTCAGGTATCCCCTAAACTAGGTAGGTTGTCTACTACTTCCTGAGTATGGCCTCTGCTTCTCTCTGTGCTGGAGATATGCTGTGTTAGATGGACCTGTGAGGATCTATTTACTTTATCTCTAAAGGCTGCACTTGAGTGAGGTGACACTGACACTCATTTTAACCCGCTACCCACTCCCTGAGACCAACCTCTGATTGTTTCTTTCCCCTGCTGGTCACACAGGACTCTCCTGTTGAGATGTGTGCTGGGTAGAGAATTCGTTGATAAGGGCTGTGAAGGTCTGGGCTATGGGATCTCAAAAGCGTGTGTCTCCCTGGCTTCCTTCAGTCCAACTCGATGCACCGTTTCCACCTTTTGGCAAATTACTACTGGGCTCTCTTCTGTCATGGCAGGTCTGGGGAAACTCAGCTCATGATTAGGGATCCTAGCTAGGACAGTGAGGGGGAGTGGGTCCCTGGTAGTTTCTATCTCCTCAGTGTCAAGCAATATGATGGGAATTATTTTTCAAAAGCATAATGGAAGAGGTCTTGTTCCATTGCAGAGCCTGGGCTGTGGATCTCCGTCTGTGTTCTACAGATGGGTATTCTGCAGATTACACATGGTATCTTTATCCTGCTGTGCAGTTTCCTATGATTACAGATTGGCTGGACTGTTGACCCCTAATGGTAGGTGCTTCTAGACCTTAGACCTGCTTTGAGTCCTTTCCTGCTCCAGGTTGCACATGGCACTCACAGCTCTTCCCATCACCCAGCTCACGGGCTAGCAGCAACTCTAGGTGTGGAATATAGTGCCCCCCCTCTTTCTGCTTCTATGCCACAGGTGCCTCGGAGGCCTCAAACTGCTACTTGCTATGGCACAGAGGCCTGGCCTACTCCCGATGCCTGGAATTCTAACCACTGTGTAGATGAGGCTGCAAGTCTGAGTTAGGAAGATTTCTCACCACCTATAGGACACACACCTGGAACCTGCAGCCTGTAAGCTTCCTGTTGCTCAAACAGCCTGATCGACATTATGAGACTGGTGGAATGGGCCGATGCACTGTTCTAATCTGTCTTCATTATGTCAAAAGATAGGTGTTAGGCTGGCTGTGGTGGTACATGTAATCCCAGTACTCAGGAGGTAGAGGCAGGTGAATCACTGAGAGTTTGAGGCCAGCCTGGTCTACGAAGAGAGTCCAGGAAAGCCAGGGCTCTGTAATACAGAGAAATCCTGCCTCAAAAACAAAACAAAAACAAAAAATAAAACAAAAGAAAAAAAGATAGACATTAAGGCAGTCCAGGGGAAAACCTTTCCGCGTGCATGTCCTCTGTTGTTCGACCGCAAACTGCTTTTTAACCCACTTTTGTGACAGTGGTAGAAATGAACCCTTTGACCAAATCTATGAACACACTAGGGATTCCATGTTTGACGTGGCTTCCATAGGCTCTCACTCCAACTTGAGAGAAAGCCTGACGGTGCTTTGGGTGTTGAGGATGGTTGCTAACTTGGACCTTGTGTGCAGTTGTCCTCCGTATGTCTGAGTAGTGTGCACCCTTCACTGCCCAGCTGCTCATGTATGTGCTGCTAGGCTCCTTCATGCGGGGGCTGGAGACTCTCTACATTGTACTGTTGGAAGGATGGTGCCGTGCCAACCTTGCCTCATTAACTGGCAAGTTTCTAATATCTGAAAGCTGGCTCAGATTTGGAATCTGGCTGGCTGGCCACCTTTGATTTCTTTTGCTGGTATAAACTGAGTAGTATCCTTGTCAGCTGTTCCCCTCTGCAGCCCCCAGAGCTTCTGCAGCCTCTCAGCCATCCCTGTAACTTACAGAGTTGTCCTTGGCTGCCACTCAAAGCCTGACAGGCCCTCTGTCTGGGATCCCTAGATGCCTGTGGCATTTGAGCCTCTTGCTTGTGCTTCCTGTCTTCTGATGGCTATTGATGGATGAAGTTCTGTGACAGCCTCTTATACTGCCAGCCTGCAGAGGACCTCCTCAGTGACACAGAGGCAACCTTTCCAGCAGGTTCCCATGGCTTTGCTGCATGCTTGTTATGGCCCAGGATCCTCCTGTGAATCCTAATCATACACCAGGCCTTCTGTTCTGCACAGCAAATCCATCTCACCACACCCCCTTTTCTGAGGTGTTCAAACTCCAGCATCAATCAACATTAATCTTTGACATGGGCTCTGGCTTTCTCCATGCCTTGAGGAACCAGTCAAGCCACAAGTTAGCTCTCTGGCTTCACTGTTAGGTGTTAAATTCCATCTCTTGGGATATCAGCATCAGTTGAAACAACAGATTCATCTTTACCCAGTTTTGTATTCCGCATCCCTTAACCAATCTTGCCAACTCCTTTGGACCATGGTTCTATTCTTCCTTATCATGCCAGCATACCTCTAACTGAGCTAGGCCAAAACTTAGTCTCCCCTACAAATCTCGAGGGATCATGAGAGTGCCCATTGCTTCTCTTTCAAACACCGTCTCTGTGGGCTTGTCCTGAATTCCTAGATTTGGCAGGGGTGTGGCTCTACATTCCCATTGCCCGATTCCTGGCAGACTTTGTTACACTTTACAGTTCTTGGGGACAGGCTAGACACGGTGCGATGGGCAAGAGCATGTTTTGTTGCACCCATCGATTGTGTGTGTGTAGTTGCATGTCTGCCAAGGGCATTACTAATACGTGGCTTCTGATAATGAAGATTGACATGCGGTGTTCACCCATTTGCCTCCTGCTTAAGCTCTTGCATCGGTACCTGCTTGTTCAAGCCTCACCTCTATCGCCAGAGACAGATTAGGTAGCTTTTCATTTGCCCACATTTCCGAAGCATCTCAGACATTTCATACAATTGCTTTATGCCCTTCGAGTTGTTTCCCACTTAGTCTTGGTGATCCACATGTGTAGGCAATCACTAAAATTCAATATTTGTTTTGTGTGTGTATTCATGACTGGATGACTATATAAAATAAACTCCATGAAATTAGCTAGAGTGGCTTAGAGCACTTTGCATTTTTGTTGTTGTTGTTGTTACAGACATATTCCATTAGATATTGTTTTTCAATTCATGTGTTCTCTTGCAGAAAGATCAGCTCTTTTCATCTGGCATTCACGAGCTATTACTGTACTCACTTTGCTAATCGTCTCTGACTGGTAAACAAGTAATATATTTTATGGACCAGGGTTGCACAGCTCAGTATCACACAGGGAACATGTTTCCTTTTTGTGTGCTATCCCCTCTTGAAAATGTAAATCAATTTTTTAATGTCTGTCAAATGACAGCACATTCCAGTGATTAACAGCCCAGTGTTAATGTGATAAAGGAAATTAATTTTAGATGTGTTTGGAGTTTCGAAGTAATCTGTGTAAAAATAAGAACCTGCTGTGAGTCAACTATTTCCTACCAAACTGAATTATGCTGGCCTGGAAAGTGTTATTGGCACATCTATCACAGATCACAGATCATTATTTCAAGGGCTGACAAGCATCTCTTTGCACATTTATTAGGGAACTGAGCCTTAATCATATCTGTAGTTTTAAGAGATCCTGTCCTATTAGATTTGTGACTTTTTTTTTAACAGAAAAATTTTAAAAGGAAGAAATGTCCTAGACCCAGGGCTGTAAGGATGATAATTTTATGGAGTATTTAAAAAGAGTTATAAGGACTTACCTACATAAAAAAGATGGCTCCTATTTTATTTTTATGTCCTGATGAGCAAACTCAATTTTTTTTCATTCCTTTCAGTAGATCTAAGCTTAGCTGTAGTTTAAGCTTGCAAAGCTTTCTGCCTTCTAGAAATTTCATAATCTTTATTTTTGCTTTGGCCAGGCCAAACAGGTAAAATAACATCTAATTATTACGGTTATGTAGAAATAAAAAAAAAAATCAAGAACAAATCTACATTACCAGGAAAACATGTTTTCCCTTCCTTCCTTCCTTCCTTCCTTCCTTCCTTCCTTCCTTCCTTCCTTC
>NW_026593286.1:13939595-13963899 GCF_907164565.1 Psammomys obesus
TTCCTTCCTTCCTTCCTTCCTTCCTTCCTTCCTTCCTTCCTTCCTTCATGTTTTCCTTCCTCCTTCCTCCCTTCTTTCCTTTTCTTCCTTCCCTCCTCTATGTTTTTGTAGTAGTGGGGATCAAACCCAGGGTCTTACATAAGTTAGATGTGGATGCCAGGACTGATACCCAATCCTTGCTTTCACCTTTTATTTAGAGGCAGGGTCTCAATAAGTTGGCCAGACTGTCCTTGAATTCTTTCTGTAATTCAGACAGACCTTGAACTCAGAATCTTTCTTCTTTACCCTCTGTAGTGGATGGGGTTGCCAAAACACATACTCCATCAGGCCTGGCCAAAATATTGCATTTCTTAAAATAGTTTTTATTTCTTGTAGAAAATATTTGAGCCACTGAAATGTTGTTACTCGTCACTGTCTTGAGTGCCTTAGATGTAATAGTGAGGAAAACAGCTACAGTTAAATTCCTGGGGGCAGCCTACACTCTATTAAGTCATATCAAATGATAAGCACACTGCAATTCAGATCATGAGGTGTGTTAGGAAGCTCCATGGCAGGGAGAACAGTGAGGTCAGAAGGATCTAGGCATAGGGGAGATGTGGGGTTTCACACACCATCATTATAATTAGCAAGATGGCTAACATTTGAGCAAAATCCAGAGGTGAGGGCACCAGCCCAGAAGAATTCTGGAAGAGATGCATTGAGGTTTAAAGAGAAAGTGGATCTGTGACCCCTGTTAGGGTCTCTACATGGAAGGTTCAAGAACAATCAGCTCATGTGGTTGGAAACATGATGATTGGGAAGGAGATCCATGGGAATGCTCTCAAGGAAGGACTCATGGCATTAGACTGTGGAATGTCCTTCATTAGAAGGCTCTTGGCTTTTATTCTAAGAGAAATAAGGAATTGATGTTTGGATTTAAGCAGAGATATGATTCGATCAATTTCAAGGATTCCCACCTGTTAAGAACTCTTTGCTATATTCAGATACGAAGTGATGATGGCTACTAGCCAACATAACGATAGCTGTGGTTAATGGAATCAGTCAGATTTTGGATATATTTTGAAGGTGCCTAACACTGCTTTTCTGACCAACTAGATATAAGATACAAAAGAAAGAAAAAAGCGAATCAGTGATTTTTGGTCTAAGCAAGTAGCAGAACGGGGTTACCATTAGCAGAGGTAGAGGAAGCTCTACATGTAGCAGATGTTGGAGGGGTTACGTTCAGCTGCTCCCATCTGAACACACAAAACAGTGATGTCTACTAGACATTTGAGGAGAAATGTCAAGGAAGGATACAGATGGGGCATTTATCTTTAGAAATTCCAAGTATATAAATAGCAACTACAGCTACAAGTCTCGTTGAGATGCAGTAAGGCCAGGTCTTGGAACAGAGGAAAAGAGGGAGAGGGCTTCTTTCCATTTGCACTTATTTATAGATGACCTAATCGATAGTTTCCTAGTAGCAAACATGATCAAGTACAACTTGCTTAAGCAGACTTCAGACCACAGCAGTTCTCAAGATGTTGACTGCCTGATGTGTAAGGGCAGAGTTGGTGCGTTTTCTAGAGAGAGGCTGTGGGGTACCAGCCCTCACAGTGTAGACAGAACCTGTTCATCTGGAGGGCTGGGAAGGGGTCAATTATTTGCTCATGATGATGTAAAGGCAACTCATACTCTGTTGGTGGTATGAAATTAGTACAGTGATTGTGGAGAACGATGTGGAGGCTCCTCAAAAACCTAACAATATATCTCCCACATGATCCGGTGACAGCATTTCTGGATACATATCCAAATGAATGGAGATTAACAGACCGAAGAGATATCATCACATCTCTGTTATTCTAACCCTCATATAACTAAAATATGGTATCAGCCTAGGGGATATTAAGTTGAATGAGTAAAAGCAATATGGACACAGTATGTATGTATGTATGTATGTATGTAGGTAGGTAGGTAGGTAGGTAGGTAGGTAGGTAAGTATGTGTACATATACAATGACAACATGGAGTAACTTTTTAGCCTAAAAAGAACTGGAAGACATGGTGAATGAAATAAGCCAAATACGGAAAGATGTGTATTGATCCTTCTCTCTAATATGTGGAAGCTTATTTTTTTTAAAGCGAGAGCTGGGCATAGGGGCATAAGCCTTTAATCCTAGCATTCAGGAGGGAGAGGCAGGCAGGTCTCTGTGTGTGGGAGGTCAGCCTGAACTACAAATTGAGTTTCAGGACAGTCAGGATTGTGTAGAGAGACCCTGTCTCAGCAAAACAAAACAAAACAAATGGGGCTGGAGAGATGGCTCAGAGGTTAAGAACATTGGCTGTTCTTCCTAAAGGTCCCGAGTTCAATTCCCAGAAACCACATCGTGACTCATAACCATCTGTAGTAAGATCTGGTGCACAGGTACACATGCAGGCAGAATGCTGTATAAATAATAAGTCAATAAATATTTAAAAACAAAACAGAACAAAACAAAACACAAAACAAAACACACTGGAAAGTAAATCATCAGTACGAGGGATTAGATTGCAAAGAGCAGAGAGCAGGAAAAAGGAAGCTGGACTTCATCAGTGCGAGCTGTATGGATGGACATAAATATCACATCAGCCTACACTGATACATGCCCTTAGTAGTTAATAAGATTTTCAACTTTTAAAAGTGTTATGTGTATGAATGTTTTACCTGCACATATGTTTTTGCTCTAGGCGCAAGCAGTTCCCTCAGTGGATCATTGGATCCCTTGGAACTGGAGCTATAGACCAGGTGCTGGAAATTCAATCTGGGTCCTCTGGAAGAGCAGCCAGTGCTTTCTTTCCCTTCCTTCCCTCCTTCCTTCCTTCCTTAAATATTTACTCACGTTACACCCTGATTGCAGCCTTCTCTCCTCCCAGTCACCTTCTTGCACACGCTACCCCCATTCTCCCCCTCCTTCTCAGAGAAGGGGAAGGTCTCCCATGGGTATTAACCTCTCCTGACACATGAAGTCCCTTCAGGACTAGGCGCATCTTCTCCCACTGAGACCACATAAGGCAGCCCCGTTAGGGGAATGGGATCTGAAGGAAGGCATCAGAGTCAGAGATGGTCCCCGCTCCAGTTGTTGGGGGGCCCACATGAAGACCGAGAGGCACACCTGCTACATATGTGCAGGGTCCTAAGACCGGTTGGTGGTTCAGTCTCTCTGAGGCCCATGGGCCCAAGTAGTTGATTTTGTAGGTCTTCCTGGGGAGTCTTGATCCCTCAATCATTACCCCAACTTTTCCATAGGACTCCCTGAGCTCTGTCTAATGTTTGGCTGCGGGTCTCTGCATCTGTTTCTATCAGCTGCTGGATGAAGTCTCTCAGAGCAGTTAGGCTAAGCTCCTGTCTACAAGCATAGCAGAGTAGCATTAACAGTGTCAAGGATTGGTTCTCTCCCATGGGATGAGTCTCAATGCTGTTCCTTTACCTGGGCTGCCTTGTCTGGCCTCAGTAGGAGAGGATATGTTTAGTCCTGCAGTGACTTAATGTGCCAGGGCAGGTGAGTACCCATGGGGGACCTCCCTCTTCTTTTATGAGGAGGTTAGGGGATAATGGGGGAAGGAGTGTGTAAGGGGTGGCTGGGAGGAGAGTTGGGGGGCGGCTGCAATCAGGATGTAAAGTGAATAAATAAATACATTTAAAGAAATTCAACATTTAGGAGAGTTTTTGCATCATTTATGGAAATAAGAACAAGGAGCAGTAGTCAGCCCCTTCTTTAGAAACTTCTGGTGTCTTCTTCACAACAAACCCAAGAAGGGGAAAAGGACAGTGCTGGCTGCAAGCCACTTGGTCCTTCCATATTTTTACTCTGTGCCCAATGTGTTCTGGTTTCAAGAGTTTCACTTTCAGAGCACATAGTCTACCATTCCTGGCCGCTAGCTTCCAGATGGCTTTTGCTAAGGGAAGGCACCCATGGGAGAAGGCAGAGAGGTGGAGAAGTTGAAGAATCTATCATTTTTCCTGTGCCACGGTTCGCATGCTGCCTGTGTCTTTCCAAGGGAGCATAGTTTCTGCCCAGCAGAGGTTTCAGGGGTCCTGTTGTCTGTTTTCTCCCCTTCTTTTTCAGCCTTCTGGGTGTGACTTCCTATTGTGATGGCCCCGGGAAGGGGGGGTGCTCCTTATTCCTTGTCCACACCCTGTACTTTTTGATACATATCATAAAGAGCTAATAAATACAACCCCTCACTCCTTACACTTTTTCTTTTCTAGTACTTCCCCTCCAACTCTCTTTACAGGAGGGAGGGCTAGGACAGGCACCTGGGTAATCACCTGTCAACCTAAGAATAAAATAGTCGACAAAACGTGATTCTAATACAGAAAGACATAAAAACCATATATAGATAATATTTATTATTTGAGTTGAGCAGTAAACCTCAGCAAGCTGTATATTATCTCAGGAACAGATATGTGCTTTAAAAAAAAAATGAGCCTCTGAAATGCCCTCTCAGCTTACAAATTTATGAGGAAGAAATTCTAGAATGTTGTTCTGCTGCATTACCCAACAAAATAGTCCAAGATACAAGGAGCCTGCAATAATCAACAGCCACCTTGCCTTTATTCATCTGCTAAACCTTTATTGACTGCCTTTTATGTGACAGTCACAAAGATAAATACAACATAATTATTGCCTCGAGGATGCTGCTGTCTTCAGAGAGAGAGAGAGTTCTGAAGGCATGTAGTTCCCCCACAATGTGATGGCTGCTTTGATGGAGGTGGTTACACCACAGAGAGGCACAAATTAAGGGAGGGGGGAGTTCTCAGAAGGACTGATGCTAGAGCTGAATCCTTGAGGATGTGGAGGAGTTGGCTGGGTGTTGGGTTTTGAGTGTGTGTGTGTGTGTGTGTGTGTGTGTGTGTGTGTGTGTGTGTGGCAGGAGCTAGGAGAGACACCCACCTGGAGTCTGGATTATAGGTTTTGTAAAACCAGCGTATAGATAGTGCAGAGTAAAACCAGATATGCTCCATGGATGGTGGGTTAAGAAGAGAATTAGAGAGGATGCCAACATTTTAGACTGGGAATATATAGAGAAATTAACAAAGGCAAAGGATTAGAAAGCAAACACAGAGCGGGGCAGGAATTAGAATACAGGAGAATCATGGAAGCCAGGAGAATGGTTGAAAGAATAAAGGTCAATTAAACAAGATGAGAGACAGAACTCCGGGAAAGTCCATCCTGATTGGCAGGCAGCTGGCCGACATTTGCCTTTTTAGAAGAAATGAATGGGATGGGTTTCATTACGGTATCTCAAATACTTTGTTTGCAATCAACTCCATTACCCTCTCTTGCCCTACTTTGCTTGTTAATCCCTTCCTCTAAGCTAACCATCTCCCGTTATTTTCATGCCTTTTGAAGGCTGGGTTGAACTGTATGAAGCTGGACAGAGGGATGTGTAGAATTGGTCAGGGTCCTGGGTGTGCATGGCAGGAGAGGGGTGGATGGAAAGAAGGAACCTAGTTAAGACACTCCTGTGTGGACTCTGTCTTCATTTAAATTAATTTGCATACCAAGTGCTGATATTTCTATATAAAGTTTATCTTTAAAGTTAGTATTGAATACTTCAAACCAGAGATTCTAGGCCTTCAATTTTGGCACAGGGGAGAAAAGAAAACAGCCCTTTCTCATACTCCTTGAGCATAAGAAACTCAGTGCCAACTTGGTCACACATTAAAAATTCCCTGCATTGGAGACAAGGGCCTCAGCCCTAAAGATCATTTGGGGAATCCCCCTGCAGAGTGATTGTTTCTCTAAGGCAGTCATTTGGCCAATCACCCAAGCATTTGCGATACTCCAGCAGGGGGAGTTGTGTTGACTGAAAATATCAAGCATGCAAAAACAAGACAAAACAAGACAAAACAAAACAAAAAACCCTGAAAACTTAAACATGTAAAGTTGGAGTTGCTTAAAATGAATCTGAAGTTTAATGTGCAAAAGAATGCAGATGGTAAACTGATTGAAGCACGAAAATAAGCTTTTACGTATTTCTTCTGGGTAGGAGTTTGGCTAGACAGTGGATGTGGTGACTTTGCCGCAGGTCCCCTCTCTCTCTGTTTGGATCCTGTACTTCTGTGTCAGTCTTCACTCTCACCTCATCATCTTTAGGATCCTCCAGGAAATGAGGCCTTCCTGAGGCAGGATATAATGAGCGTCCCCACTAAAGGAAAGGCAATAGAATTTTTGCTGACTGATTATTTTTCCTCTCCCCATTAATGTTTCCTTATGATGGTAATGAAAACCTTGAAATATTAACTCAATTACATATTTTATAGTGAAGAGGAACTGCCGTTTTATGGAAGTTGAATTTCTGGCCTGACATGCGTTTTACTGGGTTGGCAAAGGCAAGGGAGGCGGTAGACGAATCGATGAGCGAGACACAAATCTCCGAGTGTGGGCTTTGGAGAGAATTTTAACAGCCATATTTTGTTCTGATTAGCTCTCCTTTTCCCAGAAGTAAAGAGGGTGTCCTCTGTTGGAGCAGAGCACTGAGGACAATCTGTCATCTATAATAGGCCACTAATAATAAGAAATCCATTTTCAGGCTCTTCCATTTTAATTAGATGCCGGGTAACTATCATCATAGCTCATCCCATTCTCTCTCCAAGAGCTTATGCATTATAGCTTTGTGTGAAAAGCCTTATTACAGACAACTGCTTAAATTCGTTCTGGCCAACACAGGTAGCTTATATGTATTGTTCACCAGGGGAAGATTTAACCATTTTTCTATTTTTGCTCACAAGAGTAGACTACTGGGGTTGGGGAAGATGGTTCAGCTGGTAAAGCGTTTGCATTAGGATCTGAGTTCTAATCCCTAGCAACTGTGTGAAAAACCACGTGCACGACTGCAGGCCTATAATCCCAGCTCTAAGGGAGTAGAGACAGGTACAGCCTGGAGACTGGCTGGCCATCCAGTCTATCCACACCGAGTCGTTTCAGGTTCCTGAAAACAAGGTGGAGAGTAATTGAAGAAGACACTTGACTTAAGCCCTTGGCCTGGACATGCACACACATCTGCATATCTGACCCCCCGCCACACACATATACACACACAAAGAAAAGAAAAGCGTAGACTGGATGAGAACAGACCTGAAAGAATGTGATCCATAACAAGCAGAAAGTTCACTGTGGCACATATGAAAAAACCTTCAATAGTCTGAGGCAGGCGGAAGTTCCCTTCTTAGAGGCTTGCTACTGGATCTTATATCGCAATGCAAACATGCCCTATATCCGCTCATGCGAGTGGTATTATTTGCCATCAGCAAGCAGCTGCAGAAGAGCCATCTTTATTCGCTCTGGTAAAGTCTGTCAACAGTGTCCCAATCTCTTTCCCTGAACTCTGTCTTCAATTGTGCCACATCACCGGGGAGCAAGTTCTCTGCATGCATAAAAAGTTCTCTGGGGACGGACTTAATGCCATTTCAACAGCCCAGTATCCAACTGAAACAAGTTGGCAACTCCTCCATCAAGCTGTAGGAGGCAGGATTGAACGAGTGGCCGAGAGCAGTGCTTGGAGAAGTATGCTGCACGCCTTGCTAGGTGCGTTCACACAATCCGCTAGGCTTCACTGCTGCCCATTACATCTCTGAAATATGATTTTGAATACTCCGCATGCAAATGAACAGAGTTTACAGTGCTGTTCTAGGCAGAGCTAAGTCAAATGGTTGTGGTTCAAGTGGCATGTAGTTAGGAATCAGTCATCTTTAGGGAGGGCTCTTAAAATCAACTAAACAGATGGACATTTCAGTTTGTATAAAAGAACTAACAAATAACAATATCTACATTTAACTACCAAAAATGCTTATATTTCCCTACCGCTTTATTTTCTATTTCTTTTATCTCTAGTCCTTCTTTTTCCTCCTTTCCCCCCCTCCTTTCCTTCAATCCATCTTCAGCCCCTGACTTAGCAAATGTTGATTGACTAGCGACATGGACGATTGAAAGCCCTGGCTTGGAAGCGAACCATTGCTACTAGCATGAAGGTGACCAGTGACCGTGAACGTTCCCTATCAGGCCATCAGGCAAACTAGCGACCCTAGTTGCCTTCTCAGAGACCGTTTAACACCTGCATCCCAGATCCTCACCTTCACAGCACAAAGTGACGGGGAAGAATGAATGATAGTCTATGCTGCATGCATGAAGCATAATGAGAGGCCACGATGGATACTTTATCTCCCCTAGCCTGACTCACAACAAGTTTTTCCTCAAGGAAAAGACCCAGCAATTGCTGAGCCATTTAGTAAACAGTTCCGATGGCCTGTAGGCATATGTGTGGAACAGCACATGACCCCTAAACCATTTTCTGTGCCTGGATTGTCCTCTTCAGCGGGTTCCAAACTCGGGGGATAATTTATGGAACAGGTTAGAAGGGGTGACAGGAAGAGGGCTCTTACAGAATGTGTATGGAGAGTCTTACAGGTCAGACAGTTATGTTTTCCCATCTTTATGTGAAGTCTATTCCGACAGTTACAGATTGCATTTACAGTTAGATCTTTTTAAAGTTTGCGGTAAAACTGAGTGGACCATTGAGAAGGCAACACAGCCAGAGCAGAGGCGGTCCTCTGCGGGGTCGTGGGGCTTCTCCTTCACATGGGTTTTCTCTTAGAACCACAAGACCTTATGTGTGTGAAGCATGGCGTCTATAGAAAAGTCATAAAACAGTGCCCAGCTAGTAAGTACCTTGTAGGTATTGGGTTTTAGATTTATGATTATCAGAGTAGTGTGTTCTCAGTGAAAAAATAAAGAAAAAGCATTCATTGGGAGTCAATGTCAGGCTTGGTTTCCTTTCTCATGTGATCCTGAGTTCATTTTCTCCCTCTCTGATACCAGTGCTAACACAGATCCCGCAGAAGGTCTGAGGTGACTAACCCTTGTTGTCTATGTGGTTTATTCATTACATGGGCTTTTACACAGTGTGGTTCATTTGTCACCATGACCTTCTGCTTCCTGTTCACTTCCATGCATGTGTCTTTCCCTCCTACTGTATGTTGCCAGATTTTCATTAGCTTGTGATTTGGGATTTAAAAAGAAAAGACGCTGATGTTGCAAATACTTTAGAAGTCCTAGGACATGTATCCACGGGTCTATGTTGGAGATTCTGCCTCTTAGTGGCCCAGTAGGGGCTGATAGAGGACTGTTGTACAAGAACCAGAGCAGGACTTAAATACACACACACACACACACACACACACACACACACACACACACACACGCACGCACGCGCATGCACGCACACACACATGCACACACACACAGAAGTGTATGTGGGGGCGAAGAGAGATAGAGGGAGGGAGGGAGAGAGAGACGGAGACAGAGACAGAGAAAGTAGAGGGAAGGAGACACAATACCTCACTAACTTGGAACTCACTCTGTGGACCCGGCTGTTTTTTAACTCACTGAGACATTCCTGCCTCTACCTCTGGAGTTCTGGGATTAAAAGCATGAACTACCACGCCTGGCCAAAATCAATATATTTTTTTTAAATGATGATTTGTTTCTTCTCTTCTGAATTTGATATAAAGAGATAATAAGAGACTTGGGAACGTCAGCTGATGTATAGAGCAGTAAAATAAGTGATTTGGGGTTGTTATTGGAGTCCTGGGTAGAAGAGAAGTCTTTCGACCTCTAAGATTTCACAGGTCAAGCTTCTGCTTTCAAAGCCTCATGAATAATTGAAATACACAGATACTTCTGTTGGAAAACTCACTTTATTTATTCAGCTTCTGCTTGTCTCAATTCTGGGTTATTCATTCAGAACCACTTCTAGCTATACCTGACAGCTTCAATTACCCAAACCCCAGATCTGTGAACTCATGCCTATAACTTTGAGTAATTTAAGCTCAGGCTATATTGTGAGCATTTAAGAATTTCAAATGCTTTTACACCCTACTTCAAACTCTCCTTGTACAATGCCTGAGTTATCCCTAGACAGTTCCAGAATGTCTGCTGTCCAGGTTACAAATGCTGGGGGCTAAATGAGCACAGTCAACAGTAGGCCTGCCCTGGGAATAAATGTTAGCGTTGGTAGATATGACCTCCAAGGGCAGCAGATACATCGATGAGAAAAAAGAGACTCATGACAACACAGGAAAGGAGCCCCCAAATGAAATATTTTTCATATTTTTAAAATTAAAAAAATATACGTGATTTAATTTTCTTCCGAAAATGGTTTTATACATAGGATTAGATAAGATTATCCACCAATTTACATTTTCTTTTCAATGTTTAGTGTAGATAAAATATTTTAGACTCATGAAAATAGCCATTAAATATTAAACCTAATTCGACCACCTGGATGGTTTTCTCTGCTGGGCTGAAAATCAACATGACAATTCATGCCTGCCTAAAGTCAGAATCTGTGACATCCCAGATAAATAGGGAAACACAGAGACTTCTGTTAAGTTTTTCCTTATGCTTGTATACAATAATGACAGATTTCAGTGTTTTTATTTTTTAGTTACATATATAACTAAGTAGATAGCTTTATATATTATATATATGTAAATTATTCACACACACAAATATGAAAAATGGGGCAATGCTTTCCACGTGTCTAAGTGCACCTATACTCACATAAAAGCATTTGCTCTTCTAATGAAGTATGCTACCAGGAGTACCATACACAAGAGTTCTAATGTACATTTCTTTTATTTAAATCACATTTTTTTGGTCCTCTCTCCTAATGGCAAATAAATTGTATGCAATGAGATTTCACTAAAAAAAGCTAAAATTCTTAAAAAAAACTTGGAGATTAAAATGTATTCTTTTCTAAGGGCATCTTTCATTTCTAAAAGGTCCATGGCTTTATCAAAGACTCTAGAGCCAGTTATAATAAAAATACAATACTAGAGATTAATTTACCTGACAACTTAATGTGGAAACTAGAGAAAGCTTTCTCTTCCCATTAGGAAGCTGTAGAACTCAATATATTTTGCAATTCTAAAATCTATGAACCATCAAGCAGATGAACAAAACAGGTTTAGATTGGAGAAAGTATTAGCGAAGCCATATTGAATGAAAGAATAGGATTCCAAATAAGAAGTAACACTTAAACCTAGATCAAAAACCCCAACAGTGTAGGCAAAGAACAGATCAGAGGCCTCACCAAAGAGCAAAGGCAGGTGACAAGCACACTCATGAAAAATGTCTTGCTTAATTGTCTCAAGACCATGATAAAATGCCTGACAGAATCCATTTAAAGGATTAGAGTTGATTTCTGTTCGTGGTTTCAGAGGGTTGAGTCCATCATGACGGGGAGTCATGGTGGGACGAAGCAGCTTGCGTTATGGTGGTTCAAGATGCAGAGAAATGTGTGGCATGGGTGCTCTTCTGCCTTTCCCATCCCTCCCTTTACTCCGAGAGATAGTGATACCCTATTCAGGTGAACCTCAAAGGCTTGTCAACAGGTGAACCTCACCAGTTTCCTATGTGACTTTAAGTCCAGGGACTGCAACAATGAAGACTAATCATCACTTATGTCACCGAAGTATTTCAAACTAAAATAACAGGGAGGTACCACAACAGACTTACTAGAACAACTCCAATCCAAAACATTGCCAATATCTGCACTGTGGAGGATAAAAAGCAATAGAAACTCCCATTCAATCACCAGGAGAATGCAAAATGCCACAGTACTTTCTAGGAGAGATTGGCAGTTTCTTTCAAACTAAACATACTACTTATATATGATCTAAAAATCACACTCTTTGATTAATTACCCAAATAAGTTTGAAGAAAAAAACTTAAGTTTGAAGAAAAACCTGGATACAACTCTTTTTTTTTCATTTTCATTTTATTTTTTCACTATTTATTCATTATATATCCCAATTGAAGCCCCCTCCCTCCATTCCCCTAGTCCCATCCTCCCTCACTCTTTCCGCCTATCCCCTTCCCCTAGTCCACTGAAAGGGGGAGTTCTCCACTACTGCCATCTGCCCATTGTTAAGTCTCATCAGGACTGCCTGGATCCTCTTCCTCCGTGACCTGGCAAGGCCGCATCACCAGGAGGAAGTGAACAAAGAACAGCCAACAGAAGTTCATGATAGAGGCAGGCACCTGATCCCCTCACTGGGAGATCCACATGGAGACTGAGCTGCAAATTGGCCACATCTGAGCAGCTGGTCTAGGTCCTCTCCATGCATGGTCCTCGGTTGGTGCATCGATCTCTGGATGCAGCTCTTTACAGCAGCTTTATTTATGTGTTCAAATCCTGGTAACAATGACTTCATAGACAGCATAACCAGGCAACAACACACGATTCCGTGTTAAACAAAAAAGGAGCTTAAATATGACCATGGAGAGACGTGAAGAAAACATAAATGCATATTAATGAATGAAAACAGATGCTAGGCAAAGAAAGATTATGCGCTGTTTGGTTGCAGCTATATGAAGTTCTAGAGAAAACAAAATTGAGGAGATCATAAAAGGATCATTGGCTGTCAGAGAACAAATAACAGGCAGAGACTAGGGAAAATTCAGGGCAGTGAAGTAGCTTTACATGATGACGCTGTGGCTGGCTACCTGCCATACATCCTTCTTAGCCCACAGAAAGGACAGCATCAAGACGGGGAAGCCAGCATGAGCTGAGGACTCAGTGAAAACGGTGTCAATGCAGGTTCGTTAGTTGCGACAAGTACCTTCAACATGGTGTGGGCTGGGAATGTGGTTGGGTCTGTTTGGGATTAAGGATATGGAATGTGAGCAATCCCTACATATTTTTCTTTTCTGATCTTGGTATGACTCTAGAACCACTCTAAAAATAAGATATGTTAATTAATTAATAAAACAAACTATTAGGCTTATTTCACTCTCAAGCCTTCTGGTTTTAATTTAGAAAGCAAGTTGTGCTGTGCAAACATGTTATGAAGTCTGTAAGTTGGAAGCAGCTTTCTTATTATTAGCTTACAATGTGACTGGTATTATTAAGTTAGAAAATTTAATTGCTTTTTCTTTTTTATAAATGTATTATTTATTACAATTTATTCACTTTGTATCCCAGCTGTAGGCCACTCCCTCATCTCCTCCCAGTTCCACCCTCCCTCCCTCTTCTCTCCCTATGCCCCTCCCCTAGTCCACTGTTATATGACCTACTATTTGATCCTAGTCTATCAGGTCTCATCATGACTGGCTGCATCATCTTCCTCTGTGGCTTGGAAAGGATGCACCCCCACACACACCCAGGGGGAGGTGATCAAAGAGCTGGCCACTGAGTTCATGCCAGAGACAGCCCTGCTCCCCTTACTAGGGTACCCACTTGGAGACTGAGCTGCCTATGGACCTCATCTGAGCAGGAGGTCTAGGACCTCTCCATGCATGGTTTTTGGTTGGAGTATTGGTCCGTGAAGACCCCTGGGCCCAGATTTTTTGGGTCTGTTAGTCTTTTTGTGGAGCTCTTGTCCACTCCAAGTCTTTCTATTTCCCCCTTCTCCCAGAGGATTCCCTGCACTCTGCCCAAAGTTTGTCTATGAGTCTCAGCATCTGCTTTGATACCCTGCTGGGTAGAGTCTTTTAGAGGCCCTGTGTGGTAGGTTCCAGTCCTGTTCCCTGTCTTCTCCTGCTTCTGTTGTCTATCCCATTTGCCCTTCTGAATGAGGATTGAACATCTTTCCCTAGGGTCCTCCTTGTTGTTTAGCTTCTTAGGACTGTAGATTTTAGTATGTTTATCCTATGTTATATGGCTAATATCCACTTATAAGTGAGTATATACCTGTGTGTCTTTCTGCTTCTGGGTTACCTCGGTCAAGATGATCTTTTCTAGTTCCATCCATTTGCCTGCAAATTTCATGATTTCCTTGTTTTTAATTGCTAAGTAGTATTCCATTGTGTAAATGTACCACATTTTCTCGGTTGAGGGACATCTAGGTTTGTTTCCAGATTCTGGCCATTATGAGTAAAGAAAGCTATTATGAACATGGTTGAGAAAATGTCCTTGTTGTATAGTTGAGCATATTTCAGATATATGCCTAGGAGTGGTATAGCTGGATGCTTACTTTGAGAAGAATGGACACATTTTGAGAATATATGCTGCTTTTTTAGGAGAATATGTGTAACTGGAGCTTAACTGGTTTGATACCAAAGCATATAAATATATGTGTCTGAATTCTCCTCAGTGTTTTACAAAGGGCAGGCTATGGGTCATTAGTCACATAGTCAATCAAGCCATACTTAAAAAAAAAGGATGATTGGAAACAAAAACACAGCATACAAGGTACTTAGGAAAGGTAATTGCTATTTTGGGAGCAACTGTTTAATTGAGATACTAAACTAAGTTACACTAAGTTTAATTTTTTTTTATTATAGGTTGTAAGCAAAATCATTTCATGAGCCCCCTGTCCCTTTTTTCATTAAGATTATAAAGTGTAACAATATCCAGCATCATAAACTTACCCTAAGCCCCTTTTCCTAAAGCACTCTGAGCATTCCGAGAGTGGATGACAATATCTCATACAGATGGCAAGAGTCTGTGCCCTATGCTGAACACAGCTACAGTATGCAGGAAACGGGGGCTCAGAAGTAAGGTGAAGAGTGATGAGCCTGAGCTGGACCCAGCCCTTCAGTGAGTGCTTAGGGGCGACATGACACAGGTGGAGCGGATCACCCGCTTCCTCCTAAATTACATCAAGTGTTCTTCGCCTTGTGTCAACTACGCATTCAATGTCTTCAGTAAATTCAAACATCTGGAGTCCATAGAAACTCTTCCAGAGCCGCAGAGCAGGCTGGGAGTCAAGTTGACATAAATACAGGGAAGACTGGGATTCTCCATTTGGAGGTCTTAGAATGGCTTCCTGAATAATTTTTGGGGAGCTGCTGATGTCCAAAGGGGTGCGATCCTCCCAGCAGGCTAATTTAGCCATTAAGGAGAAAGGCAACCACGTTACTGAAGCGGCTCAGCGAAACTAAATGTATTTCAAAGAAGGCTCTGTAACCCACAAGAACACCAATTCCAAATCCCCAGTAGGCCACAGCCTCACTTTTGCTTTGCATACTTTAGTGTCGACTCCAGCAAGTGGATGATTCGTGGCCAATAATCCATCGGTAGCTCCCCCATAACAACATTGCCATATTTTAAGAGTCATGGTCAATGATCTATGTTCAATGAACATATAGGATGGGGATGACACACATAGTGGCACAAGCCTAGCTCTAGGGAAAACAGGCAGGAGGGCAGTTGAGGCCAGCCTGGATGATTTAGCAAGACTAATCTGTCTCACCCAACAAACACTAATAGATACATGGATAGTAGATGAACAGACCGAGGCAATGCTGTGTTCTGCCTGCAGAAGAAGGCAATGCCAGATCATGCAGAGGAACCATAGCTGCCTCCTCCTCCTCCTCCTTCAAGACAAGGTTTCTCTGTGTAACTCTGGCTGTCTTGAACTCGGAGGTCTGCCTGCCTCTGTCTCCCAAGTATTGGGATTAAAGGCCTGTGCCACCACTGCCCAGCCCAAGTATTGGGATTAAAGGCCTGTGCCACCACTGCCCAGCTGACCCAGGACTTCTTAATATGTGCCCTGAGAAGGTTACTTCTTTTAAAACCCTGATTTCTCCTACTCAGTGCCTCTTATCACTGATCTGTGAGACTTCACTAGAGCAGTGGCTCTCAACCTTCCTAATGCTGCCACCCTCTGATACACTTCCTCATGTTGTGATGACACCAACTATAAAATTATTTTTGTTGCCACTTCATAACCGTAATTTTGCTACTGTTATGAACTGTCATGTAAATATCTGACATGCAGGATGTATTTTCACTGTTACAATTTGACCCAGGGGGTTGTGACCCACATGTTGAAAACCATGGCATTAGAGGAAAGCATCCAACCCAGAGTTAAGGTACGGGGTACTCTAGTGAGCCACAGGCTAACAGATGTTACTTCTGAGGACAATTGCTATGGACAGGGAGGGTGGCAGTCACAGGTAGCCCCTGCGTCTGTCAGAAGCTTGCTAGGTGCAAGCTGAGAAACAGTGCTCATCTGCTGCTAGCACTAGACCCTTGGAGTCTCCTGGATCCTTTACGTCTACAGATCCCATCACGAGGTCTTCCTGACAACCTCATGTGTAGACCAGTGATCCTGATCTGTTATTGGTATCAATTTACCCCTTTAATATCTGTCCTCACTTTTCTTGTACTATAGACTTCAAAACCAGGGATTCACATTTGTTTTATCAACAGCCTCAAATGCCTAGAACTATGATTGACTTCTGAGATATTTTTTGAATGAGTGAATACATGCAATTATTCATTTACTTAACCATTACTTGATTACCTTTCCCACTTTAATAAAGTTCCTGTAGGGCACAGCATTATTGTTCCAGTTTGCTGCTGTCTTCTAGGGCTGAAAATAACATGAAACTCAGAAAAAAATGATATAATAAATATTTTAATGAATTTAATAAGCTTTGACTATAAAATCTAGCTCAAACTATTAGAGTCTAGTGCAGAAGTACAAGTTACCCATATACCATAAATTTAAATATTTATCGATCATGTTGACACATCAAATACAGTACTTTTCTACTTTGACAGATATTCTTGCATAATAATCTAGAAAAAAAATGGATCCTAGGACTCCATACTGCTCTAAGTGACACGGCAGAACGCAATGGCAGGGACAAAGCTGGGCCCTTGACATCCACCCTTGTTTGCAGCCCACACCTTTCTCCTCCCACCTTTTGCTTAATCCTTCAATATATAGGATCCTAAATTAAAAAAAAAAAAACCTTGCACTTCTCCTATGTGTTTGTTCTCTGTCTGTATATTTGTATTTAAAACAGATTGCCCTGTAAATAGTCTCAAATTTGGAGGTTGTGTATGGACCCACGAAGGAATCTCTGTGCAAGTCTCAGAAGTGGGCTTGGGGTTGGGTTCCTGCAACAAATATAGGCTCTCTTAAGAGAGGTCCTCTCTGGTGGCTTTAAGGTCTGAGTGGGTACAATTCCTTCATGTCCTGGACTTCTTACCTGAGTGGAGGAACACAGAAGAAAGCAAGCTCAGAAAAGCCACCTAGAACCAGAGGCCTTGATCATTGGGCGGGAACGTACGAAAGGATAGGGGATTAGCTGGTATGAATTTGGTAAGTATGGAGACTTAGAGGAAGAAAGAGAAGAGGTTTGCTCCATGTGTTTACAGTTGTATCTGTTAATGGAGATAAATGGTGAGAGAGCATCATTTGAGAGTAGACAGAAGCAAAATGGTGGTGGTGGTGGTGGTGGTGGTGGTGGTGTGTGTGTGTGTGTGTGTCTGTGTGTGTGTTATGCAATGTGTTTATGTGTGTAGAAATCAGAGGTCTCTTATCAGGTGTTTTCCTCAACTACTCATCTCTCATGGAACTTGAAGTTGGCCAATTAGGCTAAACTGGTTGGCAAGCAAGATCCAGGGATTTTGTCTCCATGCTCCCACTACTGGGATTATAGGAGTATGCCACTCTTTTTATACAAGTGTTAGGAATCTGAACTCAGTTCCTCATGCTTGGGAAGCAACCACTTGACTAAGAGGAGCCATCTCCTCAGCCTGAAGATGGCAGCCATTGAGCTGAAGGATTACAGGCTGTTTCCAGAGCACTATTCTGTTAACATTATCTGAATTGTACTGGGCAGGAACTAATTCTGGCAAGCCACTTCACATCATTTTCCTGTGGAAAGAGACCAATGCCTAAAATAATTCTCTGGAGGACATTTAGTGAGGGTAAGAAATGTGCACATAAAGAATAATCTGTGCCACTGAATGCAAAATGGAGAACCAGTCCCCAGAATGCACCATTGAAAGCCAATGCTTGTAAAAGGAACTTTTATTTGCCCATTTCAATTGTTGTCTTGCAGATTATTACTCTGTCTGATAATCTAGGTCTAATCCTGGAATCTTCTAGCCTCCGTACCATCTAACCTAGGCCTAGAATGTTTTCAGCCTCTGAGACTTATGGCTGAATAAGCTCACTCTTTCTTGTTCTTTGTGAGCTCTGGGCTGGCTGGTTCAGCTCAGCTGTTCTGACTCAAACTCCTCTCCCAGCTAACTTATTATATTTGGCTGTTCTCTCAGACCCTGTATTGCTTGGCCTGAAACTAACTCCAGCAATCTTTTCTAATTTTCTGGCTCCTTCTCATTCTCTGGTTCATTCATTCTTTACCTGTGTCTAGCTTGTTTTCTCTCTGCAACCTGTTTCTCCATTCCTGTCCTGGTAAAAACTGCCTCCTCTCTTCCTCTGCATTGCCCCTTAAGTAGCTTCCCTTTCTTCTCTGTTATCATGAGAGTTGGGTGTATTTTATCCTCTCAGATCTTTCTCTGATTCAGTTTTTCTGCCACTCAATTAAACATCACTTTCAAACCTGGGTGCTTCCTCTTACAAACTAACTTTACCTTCATTGTTTAGGATTAAAGGTGTGTACCACCACTCTTGGGCCTAAGCTCTTCTTTACCTGAAACTTCCTCTACACCAGGCTGGCCTTAAACTCAGATCTGCTTGCCTCTGTTTCCTAGATTAAAGGTGTGTTTGTATTCCAACTGGATCACAGAGACCTAGAAAGTCTTTGCATGTGATCTCTTGCCAGAGCAGCCATGTTCTGAATTAAAAATTTTCTACAACTTTCCCCTTTCTGTTTAAGGTAAAAATTGCACACAGTTTAACTTTTACAATAGAAGCAATTATCAATCCCACGAATTTAACAGTCCAAATGTCCTTATGAAGATCCACTCAGATCCACATCAGATGTGATGATCCTCCATAATTGCAGTCCTGATCATCTATCCTTCAGCAACAGTCCATGTCAGCATCAAGGTTTTCCAGTCTGCCAGGCTGATGAACTATCTGTCCCTCTTCAGCTGGTTTATTATGCTGTCTCCATGCTGGGGAATGCTGTCTTAGTGAATCTCTTCTTTAAGTTGTGCCTTTTAATGGAAGTTTCTCTTATTCAGATTGGGTCTTTATCAATTTTGTTGCATCCCAGAGTCTTTTATCACCTGTAGAAACATAGGCAAAACCTTTTCCCCAATGTCACATACTCGCTGAGTTTCATTCTGATGTTAAAACATCTTTAAAGTGTACAGGTTGATCAAATTCAGTAGATTTTTTTTTTAAATACAATCCATCCAGTACCTTTTTTTTTTTTTCTTCTGAGACAAGGTTTTTCTGTGTACTTGGCTGTCTCGACTCGATTTGTAGACCAGGCTGACCTCGAACTTACAGTGATCCGACTGCCTCTGCCTCCCTGAGTGCTGGGTTTATAGGTGTGTGCCTCCATTCCTGGCTTACAATCCAGTGTCTATTAGCTAATCTTATCCCTCCCTTCCTGTTTATCAAGGTACAATTAGATCTTTATGAATCCATACATAAACTAAACATTCAGGCCCTCTCATTCCATTCCCAGCTCCATGCCAGTGAACTAGGCTTCTTATCCATTGTCAATGGGCTCTCTATCGTTATCCTCAATTTTATTAGGAACTATAGGTTTAACACTAAGCATTTTCTGTTCTCTTAGTTCCTCTGTCTTTTGTCTTTCAAGCCTTTGTACTATCATAGCTACTTTTTCTTGTACTGCTATTTTTTTCGACCTTTTTTGAGAGGAAAAATATACAGATTGCAACTGACAGTAGAGAGTGGTTTACTCTGGCGGTCATAGCTGCACTGAGTACTGCAATGGCTTTTTGAAGTAATGTTCTATCCCCTCAACTCCTACCCCTGTTCTCAAGGGATCTGGAAAGGAGTTTCCCATTTTGAATGTGGGAGAATCTGTCTAGATAATTAAAATTGTTCTTTGGGGTGGCTTACTGTGATTCACTCTCCCAGAGGTTCCAGTACTGTTCCTTGCTCTAGGGTCAAGGCTACACCTGCTCTGAGAGCTCCTGAACTCATCTGGGAATCCAGCTGAACTCAAAGAACTGAATCTTCCTCTGGAGATGATCCCAGGTGAATTTGTCCTCTGCAGCTTTCTGTCAAATGTCTCCTGTCCTCTTCAACATTTCTGTCAGATGTTCTCTGCTTCTGCAACAGTTGTGGGCTTTCTTCTTCTTTGATCATGTTGGGTTTTCTTACCAACCACGCTGAGCACTATATGAAAAAGGGGCTTTTATTCTCCTGCTTCAGTTGTTGTCTCAGAGAATTATTGTCTCTGTCTGCTAACTTAGGCCTAGTTCTGAAAGCCTCTAGCCTCTGTACAATCTAACTTAGGCCTAGAATGTTTTCAACATCTGAGACTTATTGCTTAAAATAAGCTCACCCTTTCTTGTTTTTACTGAGCTCTGTGTTGGCTGGGTCAACTCAGCTGTTCTGGCTCAAACTCTAATCTTCTGGCTCCTCATCCTCTGGCTCGTTCTGCTTTCACCTGTGTGTAACCTGTTACCTCAAATGTTTCTTGTGGGTTCGCTCAGAAGAACATACACAAAAATAAATTCAACATCTTTGTCAACATGCTCAGTTTTTCAAACACCTTTTAAATGCAGCTACATCTCAGGTCCCAGGAGGAGCAAGTAAAGACTGACTCTGAGTTATGCTGGAGTCACGCCTGCATTCTTGGTTATTTATTCTTGGTTATTTATGTGCATGCATGGAGGAGATTTATGTGAGTGTAAGTGCCCATAAAGGACATGGGGTCTCCCGGAGCTGGAGTTGACTCCCCAGTGTTTGTCTGGGGAACCAAACTCAAGTCTTCTAGAAAAACAGTACTCACACCTAACCACTGAAATGTCCCTTTGGCTCATTAATAAAGTCTTGACAACATGCTAATTTGCCTCTTTTGGGGGCCGGGAATTGCTGGGATTGATCCTGGGCTCTCATACATGCCAGGCCAGCCCTTTACCACCAAGCTATGTCTCCAACCCCAACTTTATCTCTTATGCACCTTTATATGTAAAGGAATAGGGAGGAGCATTTGTTAAAAGGAAATAAATTAGTGTTTAAAACCAAAATTCTACCAGTGCTAATACTCCCTTTCCTTTTTATTAATGTGACTTAAAGGGTCTTAAAAAATGCATTAAGACTTCACAGCATTCCCCTAATTGTAATTTATGCATCTTCTCCTTTAACCTCCATCTTTCGGGCTTACTTTTCACTCTTTATTTTCATTTTACCTTACAGCGATGTTACAAGCCATCACCTTTCTCAGTAACAGGGCTGTGATAGTCAATAATTATGTGATTTTTAAAAATGATAAGTTCTTATAATTGCCTAAGCTAATAAAATGACATAGAACTGATAAGCCTGAATAATGCTCCTTAATTGCTTTTGCTAAAGATAGAGTGGCTGACAGTAGTTATAGTCTTTTAACTTGGAAGAAGGAACACAAATGTTAAATAAAATGACTACCAATTCTTGAGGAAAAAAAAACGACACTTGAATTTTCCTCTTGAAGGAGGGAGAAAATATAAAAGAATTTGGCATACAATTCAGTTGTATGATCCTATAGTTTCTCTAAAATTATTTTTTAACTAAAGGATAACGAAGGAAAAGAGAAGAAACAAAGTAGTTTAATTACCTAGAATGGGAATTTTAAAATATCATTTTACTCATTAAGGTGCCTCATCAAGACAGTGAAATGACAGCCCATGGGATGAGGGAAAGCTAGTTACACCATGCATCTGGCATCTCTCTCTCTCTCTCTCTCTCACACACACACACACACACACACACGACACAACTTCAACAACAAAAAGACAAACAGGAAAAATGCACAACAGATCTGATTTTGTATTTTTTCACAAAGGAGCATAAGTGATTTGTTAGTGTGTGAAAACGAATGCCAGGAGCCACCAGAGAAATGCAAACCAGGCAGAGATGAGATCTCAGGTGAGCCTGCTGGGACCGCTAGAATAAAAAGGAAGAGACTAACAGATGTTGATTGGCTTTCGGAGAGGTTGGGATACCCATATATTGTTAATAGAAATGAGAAATGGAGCGGTTTCTCCAGGAAGTAGCCCAGCATCTGTTCGGAAGATTGCAGCATGTTCGTGCGGCCCAGAAATTCCACTCTCCCTCGGAGAAATCAAGAGATTGAGCACATACATTTACAGAATTGTTTTTGGTTTCACTCATAACACTGCCAAGCAGCAGCTCAAATACCATCACCATCATCTGATGAATGGATAAATACTAGCAGTATAGCCGTTCAATGAGATATTTGATAATAAAAGGGGTAAAATTTTGATACCAATTCCACCGTGAATGAGCTTCTCACCTTATGACTTTATGTCCTTATAGTTGTGTCTTCCACTGGAGACAAATGGTGAGGGAACATAGTTTGAGAGTAGATGGAAGCAAGGTGGTAGTTGTGGTGAGGGAGTGTGTGTGTGTGTGTGTGTGTGTGTATGTGTGTTTGTGTGTGTGTGTGTGTGTAAATCAAAGGGGTGGGTAGAACACTCCCTGTAATGCATATGAAGAAGCCTGCCATAAAAGATGACAGTAGTCTGACTTTAAAGCTCTGTGTTTCTATTTTTGCATTTAAAAACTTCACTGAAAGCCTTGCACATATGTACGTTAGCCTGTTGCTTTCTCTTTTAAAGTAAAATGCAATGGATCTCATTTGAACTACTTAACTTTATGATGAATTCTATAGAGTAATCACAATTTTGTGATGACACAAAATTGGATATATATATATATCCAAGATTGGAAACGTTTGGTCTGTTTAGATCTTATGAGTCCTGGAAAGAATTTCAGTTTGAACCTGTTCATAGTCTCGTCTTCTGCTCTGCTTCTCCCTTTCCCAGTTTCTCTCATTCATAATTACCTCCTGAGAGCCCCCATATCCTCTCAGGCCTTGTTCTAATTTAGTCTCTACTCTGACGCTCAGGCTTTTAGAAAATGCAAATAGAACCTTCCTGCTCCCCGACGATGAAACTCTTCAGTGCCTCTTGATTGCTCATAAGATAGTGATAGGAGTCCCTGGGGGACTCCTAAACCAGCAGGCTCTGCAGGTTTGATTCTTCACACAGCTTTTCTCCTGGCTCATCTCCTGCAGGCACATGGGCCTCTGAGCATTTCTGGAAGCACACGCCTCTGCCCTGGAGCTACTGTGCACATACATGGCTTTCCACTGCTCAGCCATGTTCCTCCAGGCTACTGCAACTCTCCTTACTGTGAGTCAACTCTCAGCACCCACGATGGATGCTGTGGACCTTTTAGTCCTACTCCTTTTCTTGGATTGAAGTTGCATATACATTACTGAATGATGTCATGTCCCACGCCCTTTGCTAAACCACATCCCTGGAGTATCCACATACAGGTGTACAATCTTTTGACATTGAGACACAAGTTTATCAACTGTGAAATTCACACTTGAGAACTACACCATGAATGATGAGTAGCCTGACAACATCTTAGATAAGTTTATGATTGTGTGTTGGGTTGCATTCCTAGCTACCCTTGGCTACCAGTCGGACAGGTCTGCCAGGAGGTGCAGCCAACACAATTAAAGACCACAGAAAAGACTGTGGATAGCACCTTTATAGAATTTGCAGCAATGGTTTTTGCCAAGCTGGGAGATAATGGGACAGAATAAATGTGAGCCACAGCACACGGGGAATGAAAATAATGCAGGCCAAAGCAAGAGTTCAGTGTGAGAGACATCCTGACACTAGGGCAAAGGGTGTATGCTGAGTGGCATGAGACACACAGTGGAGATAAGCTGAAAGGTCGGATAGGTTTGACATTATAAAAGGTCTTTGGGATGGCAAAGCATCATTGTAGATTTCTAGCAGAATGAACGAAACAGTTCCTTGTGTTGGGAGAAAAACACTTTGCTGAAGATAGGCAGTATAGACTAGCAGAGAATGAATATCAGTAACTATGTGAAGTTTTTTTTTCAGTCTTTTGTATAGATCGGAACTGGATTGTGTAAAAAAATGTATGCCTAGCTCTTGGATACATACCTCAAAGACTCAAAGGTAGACTTGTGTATCCATGTTTATTGTTTCACTCTTTGGAATAGCCAGGAGATAGGCCCAGCTTAGAAGCCCATTAACGTATGAATGGATAAAGAAGATACAGGAAGAAGTTTCATGGAACCATGGAGAAAAATGAAATTATGACATTTTCAGGAAAATGGATGCAAATGAAAATAATGTTAAGTGAAAGAAGCCAGACTCAGATGAAATAGCGTGTTTGCACTCCCTTATGGAGCCTAGATTTTAAATTGTGTGCGTGTGTGTGTGTGTGTGTGTGTGTGTGAATGTACATTAAAAAGAAATGGGTGTTTGTTTTCTTTAGTACTCTAAGCATTCTTCTATTCAACTCTTTCTAATATAATATAATATAATATAATATAATATAATATAATATAATATAATATAATATAATATAATATAATATA
>NW_026593286.1:13963909-14010948 GCF_907164565.1 Psammomys obesus
TAATATAATATAATATAATATAATATAATATAATATAATATAATATATGTATTTAATATATATGAGTGCTCTATCTGCATGTACACCTGCATTCCAGAAGAGGGCATCAGATCTCATTATAGATGGTTGTGAACCACCATGTGGTCACTGGGAATTGAACACAGGATCTCTGAAGAGCAGACAGTGCTCTTAACTGCTGAGTCATCTCTCCAGCCCAACTCTTTTCTTGAATTGTAAATTCTAATTGTAAATGAACAAAATCCAGAAAATCGGCACACATAAATTGTAGTTGGATGTCATACTTCTGGATGTCTTTGGCATGTCCTGATTGTATCTCCAAACCTTAATTTGTTGCCCAGCCTTGGAAATATTGACCATCAGAGCAGGATAATTCCCTGTAGTTAGAAACAATTCTGTACGTGGTAAGAAATTTAGTGCTGTCTCAATCCCTATATACCAAATGCTAGTAACAGCCTCCTAGTGTTCCAGTTGTGCAAACAAATTGTCTACATTTACTTGTCCCCTGGTGGGGAAGATCAACACAGTAGAGAGTTGTTGCTTCCTACTATTCATCATATTCATGCAGTGCTTATTAATTGTTTCTGTGTCATTATAATGAGTTGATTTGACACATCTACAAATATATTGGATACTCTGTGACAATCCTATGATTTTTTTAAGAAAAAAACAAAACAAAACACCTTTCTACCTGAAATTCTCTGATAATCACTAGTTGTTTTCTGTAGATGAAAATGCTAAGGATTACAGAGATCAAAAGACTTGTTCACAGCAGTCAAGCATACAGGAGCGCGGTGTAGGAACCCACAGTTGCTTCCTGTGGCTAGAGATGTAATTAGTATAAGAACAATATTTGTGACCGCTAGGCTTTCTCTTCAAAACAGGCAGGCAGCGCTAACACAGACGTTCCAACCCGACCTAAGAAAAGTGAGAACAGAAAACACCATGCCAGAGGTGGCGGTTCCACTAACAGGACATAAAATTCCGAGTAAGGAAAAAACAACGTGGAATAAGCCTCGTTATTTCTGACTTCATTTATCATTAGATCAAATTCAGGTCCTCGTGCTTGCATGCCAAACATTTTACTGTGCGCTCTCTCCCAAGCTAAACTGTCTTTGTTGAAGTGGCATCTAAAGACTTCCTCAGATATCTCTCCAAATCCCCAGTACTTGCATTCAATCGGAGGCATATTGTATCAGAACTGCCAGGGAATGCCAGAGAATTCGTATTTTCTAGCACCCTGCAAATGGTTTGAAGCATTCTGGCACGGAGAACATGCCCCACCTGTCAGAGGAGGCAGGCAGTTCTGCAGTCCTGTGCTTTTGTTTCGGATCAGGCGTTCTGTGAACCTGGGTTAGATTGGACAGGTCCCCAGAGCTTTTTGCCTTAGCAGTGGATTTTATTCTCACCCTGCAAAAGGCCTGTAATATTCTGCACCTGAAGATCCATTTTTAATAAAGTCACCTGCTGTTGAGCCCTTGGTAAAGCCGTTAGAATGGAACAGCTGTGGACAGAGGAAAGCTGAGTCTATATTTAGAATGTTCTGTGCTGCTGAGTCTACGATAAAACCATTCTTATTCCTTTTAGAAATGCCTGGGTTTGTAAAACAGAGAACAGTCTACAGTATTCTAGCTTCTCCAGTTGGGCAAAATTTAGGGGTTGTTTATGAATCCCTTAGGAAGGGTAATACATCTCAAAGCATATTTCTCTCCCTCCTTTTTCTAAGATGAAGCACCATCACAACTTCAGTTCTTATTATGAGTCGGTACACCTTCCTAAGTACCAGCGTAAAGTCTATGGAAGCTAATTGCCAACAGAAATTACATGTTTTGAGAAAAGAATGGGAGGAGAGCAGCAAATTAATTCAAACCTAATTTGCATTCCTTTGCCAAGTTTGAATTGGGACCAATTTGCAAACGGAATTATCTCCCTAGCCTTGATGGGGTTTATAATAATGCTGGAAGTTTCTTAACTCATGGCAGCCAGTCTCAGTGCCTTCTAACATATTGCTAATAATTTGGCTAATAAGATTTTAAAGTTAATTAAAAGGAAAGGAAACCCTATAAAGTCTGGTGCAATGTTTACTGGTTGGTACGTTAACAGGCTGACCAAGCAAAACTTCTAAGAGGGGAATAAAGCTAAAACTTGTTCATTAGTGATTTATTAATGATAATTTTTGGTAAAAATTGTTTCTCTTAATTGTTTCTCTTCATTCCCTTTAAAGCAAATGATAAGCACTTAACAAGAACAATCCCAGGCTTTTATCACGTTTCTTCTCTAAGATTCTTTAAGACAGCCGAGAAGCTGGCATTTAAGTCGCTCAATATATTTTTTATTTTAACATTTTTTTATTATTATACTTTTTTAGTTTTGAGATTACAATACAACCTCATCATTTGCCCCTTTCCCTCTCCATTTTCCAACCCCTCCTACGCACCACCCCTTTACTCTCTCAAATTCTTCTTTATTATATATGTGTGTGTAGACATACATACATATATATTCATTCATAAATATATAAATGCCACCATATAATTTTGCTTGTATATATTGTTTTCAGGGCTAGTCACTTGCTATTGGTGAGCTCTTCACTGGGGAAAACTATTTCTCTGTCTCTCAGCATTTCTTAGTTGCCTGTAGTTCTTTGTCTAGGCTTGAGGCCTGATAATCTTTCTCCCTTCTACTTTAGCATTATCTACTGATAGCATCCTTGTTCAGAGCTTGTTTAAGTAGCCGTGTTGGTTAGACTCCATGTGTGCAGCTTCTCTGTCATTTCTAGGAGACACAATCTCACAGAAAACTTCTTGCTCCTCTGGCTAATGCAGGCTTTCCACCTCCTCTTCTGAAACGGTCACTAAGCCTTAGGTACATGACTTGTGTAGAGGTGTCAGTTAGGACTAGACTCCACAATTTTGCAATAAAAAAAAAAAAGATTTTTCCATTCATTCATTCATTCATTCATTCATTCATTCATTCACATCTTTATCGCAGCTTCCTGTCTCTCCTCTCCTTCCAGCACCTCCCTCTTACCCCCTTTCCCCTTCCCCCATGTTTTTCCTCAGAGAAGGGGAGGCCTTGCATATATATCAACCTTGGCATATTAAGATGCAGTAGGACTTCGGTGCATCCCAGTTAGGAGAAAGGGATCCAAAGGCAGGCAACTGAGTCAGAGACAGCCCCTGTTCCACTTGTTATGAGGTCCACATGAAAACCAAGCTGCACATCTGTTACATATGTGTAGGAGGCCTAGGTCTGAGCCATGCATGCTCTTTGTTTGGTTATTCAGTCTCTGAGAGTCCCTCTGGGCCCAGATTAGTTGATTCTGGAGGTTTTCTTGTGGAGTCCTTAACCTCTCTGGCTCCTTCAATCATTCACCCTCCTCCCCAAGATTCCCCAAGCTCCACCTGATGTTTGACTCTGTGTTTCTGCATCTGTTTCCATCAGCTTCTGGATGTAGCCTCTCAGAGGACAGTTATCTAGGCTCCTGACTGCAAGTGCCGCAGAATATGATAAATAATCTTAGCAGCTGGCTCTCTCTCATAGGATGGGTTTCAAGCTGAGCCAGTTATTGGTTGTTCATTTCCTCAATTTCTGCACCATCTTTATCCAAGGTTCTGTGGTTGGCTTGGTGTTCCCACTGCTCCACTGGAAGTCTTGCCTGGTTACAGGAGGTGGCCATTTCAGGTTCCATATCTCTTGTTGCTAGGAGTCACCCTCATCGATTCCTAGGTTTCTGGCTAATCCCAGAGCTGCTACACCCCACTCCCAGCAATTTCAGTTCTCTCTCCTTCAGTCTTCCTCACACTTGATCCCTCCTGTTCCCTTCCCCACTTCTCCCACTGAATTATCTTCCTCCATCCACCTTTGGTGTCTATTTTATTTCTCCTTTTGAGTGAGATTCAAGCATCCTCCCTTGGGCCCTCCTTGTTACTTAGCTTCTTTGGGTCTGTGGATGGTAGCATGGTTATGTGTACTTTATGGCTAATATCCACTTACTGATTTTTTGTTTGTTTGTTTTGTTTGAGTTAACTTTGTATCTAGCCACTCTGCTGAAGGTGTTTATCAGCTCTAGGAGTTCTCTGGTAGAATTTTGGGTAACTTGTGTGTATTATGATATTATCTGCAATACTGATACTTTGTCTTCTTCCTTTCCAATTTATATCCCATTGATCTTCTTTAGTTGTCTGATTGCTTTAGCTACACCTTCAAGTACTATATTGAATAGATACAGAGAGAGTGGGCAGCCTTGTTTTGCCTTTAATTCAGTAGAATTGCTTTAAGTTTCTCTCCACTTAAGTTGATGCTGACTATTGGCTTGCTGTATATTATCTTTATTGTGTTTAGACATGCACCTTGTATCCCTGATCTTTCTAAGACTTTTAACATGAAGGGATGTTGAATTCTGTCGAAGTCTTTGTCAGAATCTAATGAAATAATCATTTGCTTTTTTTTTCTTTCAGTTTATTTATATGGTGTATTACATTTTTGGATTTTCATGTGTTGAACCATCCCTGCACCCCTGGGATGATAACTACTTGATCATGGTGGGTAATACCTACTTGATCATGGTGGATGATACTTTTGATGTGTTCTTGGATTTTGTTTTCAAGTATTTTATTGAGTATTTTTATATCAATGCACTTTAGGGAAATTGGTCTGAAATTCTCTTTCTTTGTTGAGTGTTTGTGTGGTTTAGGTATCAGGGTGATTGTGGTCTCATAGAATGAGTTTGGCAATGTTTCTTCTGTTTCTGTTTTGTGGAATAGTTTCAGGAGTGGTATTAGCTCTTCTTTGAATGTCTGGTAGAATTTTTCACTAAAACCATCTGCACGTCCCTTTTGGTGGGAGACTGTTACTGATTACTTCTATTCTTCTAGGGGTTAGAGGTCTATTTAAATTGTTTTTCTGATTTTGGTTTGACTTTGGTAAATGGTATTTTTCAAGAAAATCATCTGTTTCGTTTAGATTTTCCAATTTTGGAGAGTACAGGTTTTTGAAGTAAGTCCTAATGACTCTTTGGATTTCCTGTAGATCTCTTGTTATATCCCTCTTTTCTTGTTTCTCACTCTTTTAGATAGTTTGGCTAAGAGTTTGTCTTTCTTGTAAAATTTTTTTCAAAAATAATAAAAAAAAACCCCAGCTCTTGTTTTAATTGATTCTTTGCATTGTTCTCTTTGTTTCTAATTTATTGATTTCAGCATGGGGTTTGATTATTCCCTGATGTCTGCGCCCATTTAGTGTATTTACTTTTTTTTGTTCTAGAGCTTTCAGAAATGCTGTTAAGTTGCTAGCATGAGATCTCTCCACTTTCTTTATGAAGGTACTTATTACTACGAGCTTTTCTCTTAGCTTTAATTGTGTCTCATAAGTTTGGGCATGTTGTGCCTTCATTTTCATTGAATTCTAGGAAGTCTTCAAGTTCTTTAGTTCTTCTTTGACCCAGTGGTCATTGAGTAGAGAGTTGTTTAGCTTACATGAGTTTATAGGCTTTCTGTTGTTTCTGTTTTGTTGAAGTCCAGCTTTAATCAATAATGGTCTGAGAAGATACAAGGGGTTATTTCAAATTTCCTTGAATCTGTTGAGGCTTGCTTTGTGACTGACTATATGGTCAATTTGGAAAAGTTTCCATGAAGTGCCAAGAAAAAGGCATATTCTTTTGCATTTGGGTGAAATGTTCTGTAGATATTTGTTATGACATCTATTCATTTTATTATTTCCCCATTTAGTTTCCGTCTTGATGATCTGTCTGTTGGCATGAGTGGGGTGTTGAACTCTCTCGCTATTAATGTGTAGCGCTCAATGTGTGTTTAGTAATGTTTCTTTTATGAATGTGGGTGCCCTTGCATTTGGGGCATAGATATTCAGAACTGAGTCATCATTTTGGTAGATTTTTCTTTTGATGAGGATGAAGTGTCTTTCTCCATCTCTTTTGATTAATTTTCACTGAAAGTCTATTTTATTAGACATTAGAATGGCTACTCCAGTTGTTTCTTGGGTCCGTTTTCTTAGAAAACCTTTTCCAGCTTTTTACTCAAGGTAATATCTATCCTTTTCCCTGAGATATATTTCTTATATGCAGCAGAATGATGGATCCTGATTTTGCATCCATTCTGTTAGCCTATATTTTTTTATTGAAGAATTTGAGTCTATTGATGTTGAGAGATATTAATGACCAATGATTGTAAATTTCTGTTATTTTGATGTTGGTATTGGTAGTGTGTGTGTGCTCCCTTCTTCCGTTTTGCTGGTGTTGGTTATTTATTTTCTGTATTTTCTTGGGTGTAGTTAGTCTCCTTAAATTAGAGTTTTCCTTCTTGTATCTTCTGTAGGGCTAGATTTGTGGATAGATATTCTTTAAATTTGTTTTTGTTGTGGAATATCTTGTTTTCTCCATCTACACTGATTGAAAGTTTTGCTGAGTATAGTAGTCTGGGATGGCATCTGTTGCCTCTTACAGTTCTTCTCACTTTTAGAGTCTCTGGTGAGAAGTCATGTGCAATTCTGATAGCTCTGCCTTTATATGTTACTTAACATTTTTCCCTTGCAGATTTTAATATACTTTCTTGTTCTTACATTTAATATTTTGATTATTTTTATGGTGGGAAGATTTTCTTCTCTGGTCCAATCTTTTTGGTGTTCTGTATGCCTCTTGTATGTTTATAGCCATCTTTTTCTCTATGTTGGAGAATGATTTTTTTGAAAATGTTTTCTGGGCCTTTGAGCTGGGAGTCTTTTCTTACTTCTATCCCTATTATTTTTAGGTTTGGTCTTTTTTTATAGTGTCCTAGATTTCTTGGTGCCATATTGGTGGTGCCATATTACTCTAGCTTTTGTTGATTATGTTCTTAAACTGGCCTTTTGCCATCTGGTTGTTCTTGGTGCAGGCTGGATATTTCTAGTGCTAGCAGAACTTTCTGGGGCTGGCAGGCCTCCTCTGGAAGGCAGGCAGAACAGAGGCCCAGAAGGTGGAGTTCAAGTGACAGAGCCACAGTTTTTGTATTTTAGCCATTGGTCTTCTGTAATGGTTTGTACTTGTTGTAAAGAAAATTTTGTTTAATGAATGGTGAGAATTACACTTACCTGTATAATTTAAGAAACTTGTATTATGCTAGTTTTTTAAATACAAAGTAAAGTAACTGTTTTTTTTTTTAAAGTCAGTGTTGGAATATGGATCCAACATCCTTACATCAGCCAGAGGAAATGTGTACTCTGATTTTGTGGCCCAGTTACTGTGCTAAAGAAATTCTTTATTTTTTTTAATTGAAAAAAATTAAAGCAACATATTCTGATCATGTTTTCTCATCTTCCACCTCCTCCAAGATCCTTTCCATCTTCCTATCCACACAACTTTATGTCTTTTTCTCTTTTCTCTTTGAACCAACCAACCAACCCACCAACCCAAAACAAAGCAAACAAACAAACAAAAAAAAAGAAACACAAGAAAAAAAGAAATGTCTCACAAAAACACAAAAATGGAAATAGAAATAAACAAGTAAAATGGCCATAAGAGGAAAAAAAATCTCCTAAATAGCAAGATTGTACAGAAATCTCCAAAAAATACCATTGAGTTTGTTTTGTATTGGCCAAGTCTTCAAAGGCATAGGACCTGCCCTGAAGTATGGTTGATATTCTCAGTGAAACTATATAAGATAAAACCAATTTTTTCTTTCACAAGTGAGTATCCGTTGCAGAGAGCTTCTTGGATGGAGGTGGGAGCCATACCCTCTTCCTTTTCTCTACACTGGGACCTGGTCGGACTTGAAGCTATACATGTTGCCACAGTCTCTTTGAGTTCATATGTACATCACTTTCGTGTCTAGAAGACAGTTTTCTTGGAGTCAACCATCACTTCTGGTTCTTACAGTCTTTTTCATAGATCCCAAACCTTGAGGGGGAGGCTTTGATGAAGACATTCAACTTTGGACTGAGTAGTAGCTGTAAAATCTTTCACTCTCTGTACATTCTGACAGGAACACTTAACACTGGAGCCACCAAGTAAGCAGGAACATTGATCCCTGAGTGGGTTTCCAAGCCTCCACTACCACCCTGCCTCCTTGCATTCCTTGTAACCTTTTTAAAAGAGCAATTCTCCATGCAGCTTTGTGTACAGTAATGACATCCGTCATTCTGGGAGGCTAACAGGCTAGCATTCCACAGCAAGAGGAGAGTGAGAGAGTCTTATTGTACATGCTGATTTCAATACGGCACCAGGAAGCAGGATAACAGGAAAAATCAATCCCATCTGCCATTTTGTGTATTTGTAAGTGTCGAAATTTTAATGTCTATCCCAGGTTATGTATGTATGTATGTATGTAGGTAGGTAGGTAGGTAGGTAGGTAGGTACTTACATATGTGTATGTACATGAATTATTTATAAATGTATATAAATTAAACATAACATATTTTGTTTTTGTATGTAAAGAACATTTATTCTTTGAGATGCATGCATGTGTTAAATGTGTTTTGATCATATTTATGTGCAACTCCCCTTTCCCATACCTTCCTGACACTCTTCCCCTCCTCAGTGCCATGTTTTCCCCCAAAATTTCATATCTTTTAAAATGACTTTTGAGTCTAATTAGTGCTGCTCGCATACATGTGCGTGTGGAGCCATCTCTGACAGCATGGTCAATCCACCAGAAACCACACTTAAGGGGACATGGCTCTGTCTTCCAGCAGCCACTAACATCAAGAGTTCTTCAGCTGGGCTCTCCCAGGCTTTTGGTGTGTTTGGTTTTGAACTTTTAAGACAGGATTTCTCTGCGTAGCCCTGGCTGTCCTGGAATTCACGTCGTAGTCCACACCTGCCTCTGCCTCCTGAGGACTGAGATTATAGGATTGTGCCGCTACCACCTGGCTTAGGCTTTTTAACCTAATTGAACAGCCATTGAAATCCTTCAGAAAATTATCTTTCAACCTTGTATAACTCAGTGTATAATTTGAAATGTTGAAATTCTCCTTACTTTAGAATGTGCTAGTTAATTATTTTGACCATTCCATCCACCCACCCTCATATAAGCCACATAAGATTCAATTCTGGTAATTTCTAGTTTCAGGATGATTCTTCAGTGACTGACATAAAAAGACATACATATATGACTCGAGAAAAAAAAGCTTGAATTGGATTTTGATAACCCGTCTTCCAAAATTCTGTCTTTGGTTGTTGCTATTTTATTTCCATTTGGTGACCATGACATTGTCAGTGGAAAATAAAGGATTTTGCATAAGGATCTATGTCTACTTCTCACGTAGTGTGTGTGTATTCTGTTTCCCGGCATCAGATTCTGAAGTGGGCAGATTTCATTGCCATTCTGAGAATATGGTTGTTGTGACAGGGCAGCTAATTGTCTTCTAGTGACCCTTCTTCTCTTCTGTTGGAGCATATGAACTTTGGGGACACATTTATTCTATAAATTATACAGATGAAAGGAAGATAGTAACAAACAGGTTATTGTCATGAGTGACCAGGGTTGAGTGATGGAAAGGATCTCCCAGGGACCATGAGGAATATATCTTAGTACTTTTCCACGAAGAAGAGAGAGAAATGAGGTATTGATCTACTAACTCTCACCCTTCATTGATTGAAGGTTGCTCTTAAGAGGCTTAACTTGTTGACATTTCTGGTCCATCTGGTTCACAGGTTAAGAAAACTTCCAGGGAAAGGCTGAGGTGGAGGTGCCTGAGATCAGGGTGTGCTAGAATTTGTGAACTGTCTCATCAAGTTTAAAGTGACCTCTGGGGTCAGTCAAAAAGCCATATAAAAGGTTCTAGCAACATGTATATTGGTCCATCTTTTGTACTTGAAATTCTCAGATACCACATTAGTCTACCATGCCCTGTCTACTACACAGTGAGACAGATGCTCATATAAGACCTCCAACCAAACACTTGATGTAAACCATAGTCCCAGAAAATCTACAGAAGATCACTGTTGGCCATAGTAGTGGAGGAAGATTTACATTTGGAACAAATATGAGGCTTTAACCTGCAAGTTGGTCAGGATTTAAATGAGAAGAGATGAAGGCATCAATGGATTCTGGGAGTAAGACATATCATGGGCAAAGGCTTGGATATAAAAATATGAAAGTACAACCTGTTAGTTGGTAGAGGAAATCAGAAGTCTAGAGAAGGAGATGAAATTTGAAAAGTATTAGAGGAATGTTTTTCAGAGGCCTTATGGTTGAGACTAAGTGTTCAGCCTTGACTTCAAGCCAAGGCATTTCTTTCTATTTAATGGGACTAAATTTATATATAATTAAAATTGCTAGTCCCGGTTTAATGGAAAACATTACGTGCTCTTACAGGGATAATTTTAAAGCAACTACTTTCAGCCTTTTATATTCTGCCATGGTAGACATAAGAAATGGTGTTAGCATGCAGAACATATTTTATAGGTAGGATATTTCTAATTTGCTATATGTTATCCTCATCCCTTTCTCTTTTACTTCAGAATACAAGTTGGATAAAATAATGACATCATTACCGTCAAAAGTGATGTAACCAGTTAACAAGAAAACAATTTATGAATATTGGCCCTCAGTTCTTATGGAGTAACAAGTTATTTGTAACAAACCAAATTAGTGGTGAGCAGCGGTGTCTCTAACACAGCATTGCATGGCCACTGCACATGGGTGAGCTGTGGCCAGGAGCCATACATAGGCAGGCTTGAATTGTCCCTCAGGGTTGACCTTAAAGAGCAGAGGGGAGCCCTCTTTGACATAAAAGGTGAAGACAGCAAGACATTCTGTTGAACTGGAAGCCAAAAGGAGCTTCAGAGCCTTGGGAGATGAGTCAAGCCTTTGCCCACTTTTCTACCTCTCTTCCCATGAGCAAGCTAGGGCCAAAGGGCTGCTGACCCCTAGAGCGGACTCCTGTCACATTCTTTCAGGCCCCCTTCCTCTTCTCGCTTTAGTCTAATGATCTTTAGGTTCTTCAGCACAAAATGCCATCTCTGGATCATAAAAAGGACATATCACTGCTGGAAGCAAACAAGGCCAGTTGGTGCTTGGCCTTGGAGTCTCAGAGCTTGATTCCTTTAATTTATTACTTGTGTTTTTGTTGTTGTTGTCATTTTATGTTTTGTTTATAACAAAGTATTGTTATACAGATTTGCTGTCTAGACTGGACTGGAACTCACTATGTAGGCCAAACCATCCTTGAACTCTAGATCCTCCTGTTTCAGCCTCCTAAGTTCTAGGATTGCAGATGAGTACCACCACCCCTTGTTTAATTGCTAGCTAGTGCTGATTCAGGTTTCTCTATGTAGGAGTTTAGACATCAATGAAGACTACTAAGATTATTTTGTAGTTAGAGAAATAGGGCAACAAATGACTGGAGGTTTAATATATTTACTGTTGAAAGCATTATTAAAAAGACAAAGCAGAGTTAGAGAAGATCCAGGAGGACTCTCTGAAGGGATCATAACTGGAGCCCTACAGGACCAACGACATTCAGAGAAAATCCAGAGGGGAGTATGTGAGACTGAAGAGTAATGGGATTTAAGTAATTAGAAATTTTCAGATCATTCAGAGTACAGCAAGGAAAAAGCATGTACATATGTAAAATGGCCGTAAGCCAGATCATATGACCTGCTTGTCTTCATAATCCTTCCCTAACAGGAAGTTCAGGACAGATGCTACTGGTCACTGAGCTATCTAGACTAGCTATCTAGTCTTCTCTTACCTCCTTTTCGATGAAGCCAGTGCCATCAGGAGATGTTCCCAGTCTAAAGCAGAGATTCTCCTCATTCATCATGCTCATCAGAGCCACAGGAGTGATTTACTTTTGAAGATAGAGTGGGCTTTGTATGTAGGTCAGAGGGTACCTCCTTGAATGTAGTGACTTAGATTCTCTTAGGGTAAAACTCTCAGTGTGTTTCTTGCTCTACTCACTGAGCAAGATTTGCATTTGTAGGTAGGGAAAACTAGTTAGAGCTGTTACCCTTTTACTGTTAGTCATAGTTCACCTCTAAGATCTCTTGCTTTCGAAGTTCTGTTCTGATTTTTAATCATTAGTTAATGTTGTGACCCAGTTTGACAGGGGTTCTCTGAAGAGTTAAGGACTGCCCACCCGACAGACTAGAGAAATGGTTCTGTGGGTAAAATCACTTGCCAAGAAAGTCAACAACCAGAGTTTGGTTCCAAGAACACATGGTGGAAGGTCAGAACTAAATCTTGAAAGAGGGCATCTGACCTCCTACACATGCTCTGATAGGCTTCTACACACACACACACACACACACACACACACACACACACGAGAGAGAGAGAGAGAGAGAGAGAGATAGAAAGAGAGAGAGGAGAGAGAGAGAGTAATAAATCAAAATAAAGACTTATTCACCTTATGATCAATTGAAAACTATAGTCTTTAAATTATTTTGGTAAGTAATAGTTCCTTTTGGTTACATCTTTTGGAAAAAGAATAAAAATGGAATCGGATTGTCCAGGTTCTTCAAGGTCTACATTTTAAATTTGGAAGTTGGCTACTCTTGGAACGTTGTATTAGTCTGTCTTAGTTTGTTTTCAATTGCTGTAGTCAACATGCCGAAAGCAACATGCAGAGGAAAGGATTCATCTCCTCTTATAGGCTACAGTCTATCACCAGTGGAAATCAAGGCAGGAACAGAAGGAGAGACTATGGAGAAACACTGTTTATTGGCATGTAACCCATGCTGTACACATTTTGCTTTATTTTTTTTTCTGTTCTATATGCTTTATTCAATGAAGTCTATATTTATTTTTCTTATTTGTTTGCTTGTTTATTTATTTATTTATTTATTTATTCACTTTATATTCTGATCACAGCCCCTCCCTTTTCTCCTCCTGGTTCTGCCCTCTCAGCCTTTCCCCCATTCCCCTTCCCCTTCTCCTTAGAAAAGGGACTGATCACATCCTCTTTCACTGAGGCCAGATAAGACAGCTCAGCTAGGGGAAAGAGACTAAAAGAGGCAACTGAGTCCATGTCGGAGAGAGCCTAGCTCCAATTGCTAGGGAACCCACATGAAGACCAAGATGTACATCTGATACATATGTGTAGGGGCCCTAGCTCTAGTCTATGAATGCTCTTTGGTTGGTGGTTCAGTCTCTGTGTGCCCCATGGGCCTAGGTTAGTTAATTCTGTTGGTTTTCTTGTAGCGTTCTTGCCCTTCTGGGTCCCTCTATTCTTCCGCTTCACTTTGCTTTCTTATACTGCACAAGACTATCTATCTGCCCATGGGTGCAATCACTCAGATTGGGCTAGGCCCACAATCATTAGTCAAGAAAATGCCCCATAAGCCTGCCCACAGGCCAATCTGATTCACTCTACCAAAAGGCCTAGCTTGTGTCAAGTTGACAAAATAGTCCCTGTCCTTTAGAAATCTCATTTTTCTCTTCCTGTTTTTGAACCACTTTCCCTTCTGTTATTGTGGAAGACTATTCCATAATGATCCTCTTTCTCACACTACTGGGTAGCAGTTGACATGAAATGTGCAGATGGGAGGTTAACGCTTTCACCTCCAGCTTCAGTTCCCCAGACTAGTTTAAATTTAAAACTGGTATTGCCAAGAGGAAAACATGCATCAAGTGTGTAGAATAGCTCAGGTGACCTGAGCTAGGTTATGTCACAATAGGTCAGCACAGAGACTTCAAGACAGAATTTGAATAACCTGAATGAGTGGGTAGATCATGAGGAAGCCTGTCTTAACAAGGTAATAAGGGAGGGTCACTTGACTACTAATGGTGGGGTGGCCATGGCCTTGGGGAATGACTCCCCAGTACCTTTTCGAGAGTGACAAATGACTTACAACCTCTTTAGAAGTCATAGAGGCTATGCCCTGAGTTTGATGGAAAGTCCTCACTATGTATTGCTGGGGGGGGGGGGGGGGGGAGAAAACGTTAAAGTGTCTCTGTGGTTTTAATAAGAAACAACAGCAAATAAATGGACAATAATGAAATAAAGAAGTACCCACAGTCACCCCAAAGGTGTAGCAACTTGAACCAGCATGACCCGTTTGTAATCATAGCATTGTGGTAATTAGATGCATGATCGATCAGAACTTTACAAAATCTAGTTTCGGTCTGGAGGATCAGAGGGGAAGATTTTCAAGCCTTTGGGTGACTGACTCAGTTTCCCTTCCTGAGTTTCGTTTGCCTTTAAGATCCAGACGAAAGACCTCACTGCTTCTCATTCTTCCCTTTGCAGAGACCCACAGAACCGTCTCTCTAGTCTGTCTGACAGGAGTGGACTGTCCTCGCCCGTGCTATAAATTAAATCAAACTCATTAGAAACAAGGGTCAGGGCATGTGACTGTGCTCCTTTCCTTGATATTTGTTTCATTTTGTGTCTCTCTTACCTGTCTTCTGTAAGTGGTGGAGGATTCTGGTCCACTCTGCGTTCAGTTTTAATGTTTTACTGAATATTTGTGATAACTTTTTTCCAGTTTATAAATATAAAGGTTTTTCTCTATTTGGTCCCATGTAAGTGTGTGGATATTTCATTCTGAATGTCATCCAGAAGGCAGGAAAGAGGATGGGAATCTGTAATAGAGTTAGATAATTGGTACAGGGGATTTTATACTAAGGACTAGACATTTTCTAAGCTGCACTGTGTCTGTGTCTATTACTTTGTGTAATTCTTCAGGGTGTTTCCAGGCATTTTATCAAGATGGATGGATTGATTAAGCAGCTCTCTTGGTATGTGTGCAATAAACAGTGAGTGTGAGAAGGGCCAGGGATGGAGAAACTCATGCCTAGGATTTCCAGTTCTAACTGACATGGAAAAAAAAATCAGGTTTCTTTTAAAAATAGGCATGTCTTACCACATCATTGTTCAAATCAGCTCTATGTTCAATTCAAAATTAGGAAAACCTTCTTAACAAATCAAAGTGGAAGCTAGGACTTCATGCTTAGTTCTTTCTAATGGAATCTATTTCTGTGAAAATAGATTTTTTTTGGGCCAGGTTGTTTCTTTTATAAAGAATGAATGTGTGTACCTGCCAGCTTAAAACTCTGGGAAATAGAACAATTCCAGATACTGTGTTCCTAAACATCATAGTTTGGTTGGAGAGACAAGATACTCTCTCTCTCTCTCACACACACACACAAATCTTTGCAGTAATTGGACATGGTGGCACATGCCCTTTATCCCAGCACTCAGGAGGCAGAAGCAGATGGATCCCTGACTTCTAGGCCAGCCTGGTCTACAGAGTTAGTTTCTGGACAGCCAGGGCTACACAGGGAAGCCTTGTCTTTAAAAAACAGGTAGATAGATAGATAGATAGATAGATAGATAGATAGATAGATAGATACATAGATACATAGATACATAGATACATAGATACATAGATAGATAGATACATAGATAGACACATAGATACATAGATAGATACATACATAGATAGATAGATAAACAAGTAAAGCAAACAGACAAATAAAGCCTGACATGGCAGGAGATACCATGAAGAAGGAAGTGGTTAGCCCAGGGCGAAGCTTATGCATTACATTCAGATGTGCTGATCCCTGATTTCCTCAAGTTTGGGGAAACTTGACAGCATCATTTGTGGTAAGGAGAGACTGATCTCCCGTAACAGTGGGATATTTGAGGTTTAATTAGGTGTCTAAATGAGTCGTGCAGGGAAGAGATAAAGTGTGTTTGAAATACTGAGGAAAAAGTTGTTGTTTTAAAAAGTTGTGATTTGATGAATGAACAAGACCTAAAAAGGAGAGAATGCAAGATGATTGGGCTATGGCACCACTAAAGGGGAGCAAGAGGAAATGGATTTGGAACTTAATTCAATCAGCAATGGCTGAGTAACTGAATGGCTACTAAGAAACACGGCATTGTGTGCCAAAATCTTCCAAGATCTTGGCTGTCCGAAGCTCTCTATCCAAGGTGATAAAGGAACAGCACAAAGAAAAAGAAAATTAAGTAAGACTAATTTAAAGAGCGAATTATATTTAGGGGAATTAATAGGTAAAATGGTAGAGAAAGCCAGGGAATGTGGGGCAGGGATACATTCAGTATTTCCCACCTGTAACGCACAGGTGAATTTCCCAGGATCTTATTACAATTTAAATTCTGATTTAATGTAGGAGATGGGGCTGAAAGTTTACATGAAGAAAAAAAAACAAAACAAAAAAAAAAAAAACACCCCGACTTCAGATGGCCTGAATGCCCTTCTCCCACCCCAGAAGGAGAAGCAAGGTTTTATAAAACATGGCCCAAGGATTGGGAATAAAAGGATGGCCAGAGCATTGATGTCCTGGTAGGACTGGGTAGGAAGGAAGCATGAAAGAGAAGGTTAAGAAGGTCTGGATCACACTGAGGGGATGCAGAATACGGAATTAGGAGTCAAGACTTCATCTGTGAGCTTCATGCTCAAGCTGTGTTTCTTTGTCAGTCACAGGAAGATGGAGCCACACCAAGCTTACTAACCTATTGTCCCGTCAGGGCATATGTAGAAAATGATGCTGGTACTGCACAGCCAGGAAGATAATCTATACATAGATAATAAAGGACCAACGAAATAGGACTGCAATAATCCTATCTCCTCAATGAGCTCCTGTTGTTGGGAAAGAAAACAAACAAACAAACAGCAGGATCAACGTCTAAACAGAAAACGGGGGTGTGGGGGTTGTTGTTTTTGTTGTTGTTTTGTTTTTACATCATGTACATCATGTAGAAAATTCTGTCAAAAACTCCAACACAGGTGAAGACACCTGACAGGGGTTCAAGTACAAATTCTGCCTTGGAGTTTAAGATTTTTAAATCAGGCCCCAAGTGTCTTAAATGAGTACATATGTAATTTTTTTTTAGGGCAAGATATGGGGAGAGATGAATGATGACAGGCATAACTTTGTGGAATATTTACCCCCTGAGGAAGACTAAGGAGGGATAGGTAAGAGCAGGAAGGCACTGGGGAGACACTGGGAAGATGAGGAGTCATTGGGAATCGTGCTTGTTCTTACGGGCAAATGTTGTGTGACAATGAGGCCTTGGCTAATGTCACTGTCATTAATTCCCACCACTTTGCAACCCTTCTCCCATCATTTTCACTGTTGGACAACAGTTTTGAGGGTTGGTGGCCAAACCTTTCCACCTAAGAAATGATTGCATCTCCATTTGTGGGGGAGGGGGAGAGAAGTGACAGGAAGACATCACACTAGGAGGAAAAACAATTGCCCTGACACAACTATGGTGGTCCTAGAGAAAATTATAGTGTACCACTGTCATGCATCCTTGGGGAGGGGCTGAGTGACACCAGTGACAGGACAGTGTCCCTTTGTGACTCCTTAGAGTGCAGAAACTGGGCACATGAAGGTCAGTGCATTTGCTATCGGTAAGTTCAGAAGGACCCAGTCCCTCTTGGTGTTCTGTGTAACCTTCTTTCTTTCAGTCAAGGTGAATGAGTTTTAAATGTGCAGGATACAGGCAATATACCTCGTCACAAGTGGGTGGATGGGAACCCTAGCTCTTGCGTTCATGTTCATTGACATTAGCCTAGAGCTTATGTCAGTGCTTTGGTGCAGAAGGCGACATTCTTAGGTTTACAGAATTCCATATGCCGTAAATTGAGGAAGCTTTCAATGCCTGTACTGGGCAATTCCACACACAACTACTAGGTGGCAGCCCGACACTGCCTTTGTGCACTCAGGAGTCTTGCCCGATTCTCTACCCAGCACTTTAAATGGCAAATTTTAGATGTTTTAGGAAGGGCTTCAATGCGAAGATTTACAGAAATAAGTAAATGATGCTGATGACACATTTGTTAACTGCCTTTCTCCAAACCACTTTTTAAATTACAAATTACACACGCAGTTTAATGAGATGGTAAAAATCTCAAGACGACTGAAACCTAGGCAGAGGCTGTAAATAGCTATTTTATAGGAACAATGCATAAGGCAACAGCCATATGCAGTGTTTAACATTTTGGAAAAAGAGAAATTACAATTATAAAAGTATGATTTTTTTTTTTATCGCCTCTTCGTCTGATAGAGACATTTCCACTAGGTTCTAACCTAGAGAAGGATTAGAGATCTATGCACAGGTATCCATCTTGATGCTTTATTTGTGGTAATCTCAATTATTAGACTATGCTGTTTCCTACAGCAGGCTATTATACATCCTTAACTGATTTGCCTTTATGTTTTAGTGAGCCTCTAACAAAATTACATGTGTTATATAGTCAGTTAATGTAAGAGCGCAGATACATGATTCGTAAAGACACATACAGAAGAGGGGCAGGTTGCCTCTTTAGAGATGGTTGTAGAGCCACCATGTGGTTGCTGGGAATTGAACTCAGGAACTTTGGAAGAGCAGCCAGTGCTCTTAACCTCTGAGCCATCTCTCCAGACCCCAGGTTGCCTCTTTAGAGATGAAGAGGGGCAGGATTTGCATGGATTTTAGTCATCAGGAGAAATGATGGGACAGAGGTTTCTTATATCAAGCCATTGCTTGGTTTGTGATAAAGCAGAATCATGATCAAATGGATCAATCTGGTCTCACAGCAATGAATCTGCAGGAGCATCACAAGATGGAAACCTAGACCTTTTCCTGGAGACATTTTTCGGGAGTCCCCATGAGTATGCGGGAGCCTTAGCGTGACACTCAATGATGCTGTCAGTACACAGGTGTCTGTGGCAGTAAAGAAGAAAATGATTCAGTAAAGCAGAAGCTTTTCCCTCCCGAGTGATACAGAAATATCTGTACCCATTTTACCCTACTCACAAATGTATTAATCTGCTTTTAATTTCTTTCTTAGCACACTCTTATGTAACACGCAATATCTTTTGTGAGAAGCAGAAAATTGTAGCTGCTTGAGTTTTTTGCTTTAAGTAAAGGCATAAATGAATGAGACTAAGAAAGAAATTGATAGCATATTTGACCAGGAGTTTACTTGTAATCTTTTAGAAACGTATGAATCAAGTGTTTGGTTTGTTTATATACTGACTTGTTGAGTCTGTTACCCATTGCTCTCATCATGGAAATAGCAGAGAAAAATAAAAGAAGCCTTTTCAACATTGTTGGGCACTTTAGTAACGATAAAGAATACAGTTAAATAGAATCCAATCTTGGACGCCACTGCCAAATAAGTTTACCAGGCTTTAATTGAACTGAGTATATTCTTAAGTAATAGCCTGATGTAGTCCCTTACTGCAAATATCACAATGTATAATGGTCTTTTTGCTTTACCAGGCAACTTGAAAACTGATGGGTAACTTCTGCATTGGCTCTGTGATTCCAGCAATTTTAATATTTATACATTCTTAAAAATACTTTACTTTTTCTAGTTAAAATTTTTCTTCAGGCATCAACGTCAAGCCCATTTCTTTACCCCCTTTGTCTTGTCTCTTTGATAATTTCCATTTTTATTTTTAACATGAAAAATTAAAAAGCTACAACAAAATACTTGTTAACAGCACTTTCCTCTGAGATCCTGAACTTTGACAACAATATCTCTAAGCTATTTCTTAAAATTTTATCCTGAGTAGGAAAATGTGTTCTTTTTCTGTGTTCTGTGAGCTGTTTGGGCACATGGTACCCTCAGGCTTCTATCGAGGTGGGGCTAGAGATACAAGAGATTAGGTCCCACCTTTTGTGTGAAATGATACCGCTGTTTACCTACCAGAACAATTTCCATGGAGAATCATATATCTGATGGGGGCTGGAAGCAGTGACAACTGTTCCCCTGAGTCCTCTTTCACAGAAGAGCTGGAATGTTTCAGTGTGTTTTCCAGAACAGGTTAACATCTCCTTGAGTAAGACTGATGAAACAATAGATTTCATTATAATCAAACACAAAAGGAACACCTAATATTACCTATTAATTTAAAAATGCATATAGTCGACCTACATATTTAGTCTTCTTTTTATCAGTACAGTTGACATTGTAAGACAGAGAAGGAAGAACATGAATTTTAGCAACCATAATCTTGGAGCTCTCTGGAACACTGAGAAATGTAGGTCTTTGTATTTTGTTCATATTTTGTTTGGGGGCAAATTTGAAAGCGTCATAACAAATGTATGCAGGTGATGATGAAGTTGTCTTACAACTCATTAGTTACAAATTAAAAACAACAAGCTCATTCCAGCTTTTAGAAGAAATGTTTTCAGTGTTTGTTTTGTTTTGTTTTACATTTATGACAATATTGGCTATAAGTTTGTCATCTATAGCTTTTGTTCCTAGTTATTTCCGGGCTTTCATCGTGTAATCCAGGCTGTCCTCAAATTCACACAGAAGAGAATGACTTTGAATTTATGATTCTCTTACCTCCATCTCCCAACAGCTGGATATAAGACTTGAACCATCACAGCAAGTTTATGTAGTGCTGGCGATCAAACCCAGGGCTTTGCGCATGATGGGCAATAACTCTACTGCCTGAGCTACGTGCCCAGGCCTGGAATTTACTCTTTACTCTTCTTTACAGCTTTGGTGGAATTCAGTGATAAAGAGCTTCTTGGGTTTTTTGTTTGTTTGTTTGTTTTTTGCTTTTCTTTCTTAGAAAACTTTCTATGACTGCTTCAATTTAGTTGTTATAAATTTGTTTATATTGTTTGTATCCTCTTGATTTAACGTTGGTAGGTAATTTGTATCTATAGGAATTTATTCATTTTTTCAGTATTTCTCAGTTATTTGGAATTTACATGTTTAAAGTATTCCTTAGTGATTATTTGGATTTCATTGGAATCTATAGTAGCGTCCCCCTGTTTATGTCTAATTTTGTTCATTTGGATCCTGTCTTTTTAACTAATTTAGCTAGGAGATTGTCAGTTTTATTTTATTATTTCAAAAGAACCATTTGATTATGAAAATTGTTCTTCAGTCTTTATTTTGTTCAGTTTCTTCCTGATCATTATTATTTCTTGTCTTATACTGTTTGGGGTTCGGATTAGTTTTGTTTTTCTGATCTTGAGGCATATCAGAGGTTATTTTAAAAAGATCTTTCTAGTTTCTTTTTTTTTTTTTAAGTGTAAATACTCATAGCTATAAACTTTTCTTTTAGAACTGCCCTACCTGTAGTTCAACAGACTTGGTGAGTTGCTTTAATTTTCGTTTGTGTTTAAGACCATTCTAATTTCATCCCTGAATTCTTCAATGATTTAATGGCCATTCAAGAGTACACTGTTCAGTTTTCATGCATTTGTATAATTTGTGAGTTTCATTGGTTGGTTGGTTGGATTTTGTTGTTGTTTTGTTTTGCTATCAGCTTCTAGAGAACTATAATAAAGAGTATAATCTCATAACATATAAAAAGCTATTTTAAATTTTTCATTTAGTAAAATAAGCCTTGATTATTTTACTAAGCCTAAGACATTGTCTGCTTTAGGGTAGGTTCTATGGGATGCTAAGGAAAAAAAGGCATTTTTTTTTTTTTTCAGGTGGAGTCTTCTGTATGTATCTATTAAGTCCATTTGTTCTATAGTGTAGCTTAGTTCTGAGTTTTCGTTTCTAATTTTTGTTTTGGATGGCTTATGTAGGTATGCATGTAAGGTATTGAAATCATCTGCTATTGTTGTGTTGAGAGTTACCTGACCTTTGGTGTTTATAAATGTTTTCAAATGAGATTGGGATTTCCAGTGCTTGTTGTATGTATATTTCCAGTTGTTGTATATTCTTAATGCATCATTTGTTAATGCATAGAGAGCCATCTTTTCATTTCTCATTTGGGTTTGAAGTCTACTTTATGAGCTAGCAAAGAGCTACGATAGCTCTTTTCGCCTTCCATTTTATTGACAGATTGTATTTGCTTGGCTCTCAATCTGTGACTGTCTTTACCAGTGAAGTCTGTTTCTTGGAGGCAGAAGATGGTTGGATCTAGTTTTTAAATCAATCAGAAAGTCTGCGATGCTTTATTAGTGAGATGATGACATTTACAGCTAAACTTCTATTGAAATATGTTTTATTCCTATAGTTTTGTTGCTTATTTTTTTTCTGGTTGGCTAGATTATTACCTGCTCATTACTTTCTCCCCTATTAGCATATGGGATTTGCTGATTACCTCTGTTAGACATGATGAATTTCTTCTTAGCTCTCCTTTGTTTATTTTTGTTATAATATTTATTCTTTCTGATGCCCTCGTGGTTGAGACATTCTTCCTCTACTGTGTATAATTTTCCTTGAATTCTGCAGTACAGTCTTTGATGTGTGTGTGGGGATGTCATGAATTGCCTTAATTTGTGCTTGTCTTGAAATGTCCTAATTTTTCCATCAGTTTAAAAAAAAATAGTCTTCCTGGATAAATCTATCTTTGTTGTCAGTTACTTTCAGGACTTGAAATATTGCATGCTTTTCTTATTTTGAGGCTTATTTCTGCCTTTTTAGATAAGTTTGTGTTTTTTCCTTATATATTTTAATATTGTTTCTTTTTTATTTTTTAACTTCTTGACTATAATATGCCATAGAGAAGTTTATAAAATGAACTTTTATTCACCTACTTCAATTGTTGTCTAGGAGGCTTACTCCTCTATCTGTAAACCTAGGCATAGTCCTGGAAGATTCTAGCCTCTGTACAATTTAACTTAGGCCTAGAATGTTTTCAGCCTCTGAGACTTAATCTGAATAAGCTCACCCTTTCTCACTCATTCTTTCTGAACTCTGGGCTGGCTGGTTCAACTCTGCTGTTCTGGCTCAAACTCCTCTCCCAACTAACTTAATTATATCTGGCTTTTCTCTTTGTCTCTGAATTGCTCTGCTTCGCCTCAAACTAACTCAGGCAGTCTGCTCTAATCTCCTGGCTGCTTCTCATTCTCTGGCTCATTCAGTCTTCACCTGTATTCTCTCTTTGCAATATGTCTCTCTATTACTGTCCCAGTAAAGCTGTTTTCTCTTCCTTCTTCATTGCCCCTTAAGTAGTTTCCCTTTCCTCTATTCTGTCAATTATTTCTCTGATTCCTCACCTTTTCTGTCACTCAATTAGACATCACTTTCAAACATGGGTGCTTCCTTTTACAAACTAATTTTACCTTCATTGCTTGGGATTAAAGGCATGAACCGCTACACCTGGACCTAAGCTTTTCTTTACCTGAAACTTGCTCTATACCAGGCTGGCCTTGAACTCAGATCTGCTTGCCCCTGTCATCTAGATTAAAGGTGTGTTTGCATTCCAACTGGAGCAGACATATCTAGAATATCTTTGGATACGATCTCTTGCCACATAATTAAAATTTCTCTACAGAAGTTCTTTTCTAGTCCTATTTATTATTTCAGCTTCTAAATTCCTTTGGTATTGGAATAATTATTTGTTTCTCTGGATTTAGAGGAATTTCTGCTACAATTTTATTGAACAGATTCTTTATTTTCTTTTTGTTTGACTTACTTATATCCGGCGAATCTTTAGGTTTGGTTTTCTTTATCATTATTATTTTTTGAATCCTGGAATGTTTTGACACTGTGCTCATGCTTCTTCATTTTTATTTTCTTCATTGATGTTTGTCTGCAGCATTTTGTCACCTTGTCTTCCATTCTTCCTTCTACTTGCTTGAGTCTATTGATGATGTTTTTCATTGTTGTTCTTTGTTTAAATCACTAGTATTAAGTTTTAAACATTTATCTATTTTGGGTACAAGCAATGCATATGCATGTGCACACAGGTGCTCTAACCGGGAGGGCACGCACACAGACTTGCCATGAAAAACATGTGGAGGTCAGAGAATAGCTTGTGAGTGTTGGGAATCAGTTTTCTGCTTATTCCATGTGGGTCCTAAGGACTGAGCTCAGATCATCAGGTTTGGTAGAAAGCCCCTTCATCATTTAGACCATCTCATCACCCCAATTCACCTCATCTTTAATGTTCAATTTTTAATTCTCCTCAAAATTTCATTTTCCTTGATAAGTTTTCTTCAGCGTTGCTGGTTTATTTATCCCCACCACTCTGGTGCCCATCCGGTGTGCCCACTTCCCCCCCCCCACCCCCGGTGTTGCTGGTTGTATTCTTTATCTATTGCTGTGGTAAGATGCCCTGTGAGAGCAACTTAAGGAAAATGTTTGTTGTTGTTTTGTTTTTGGTTTTGGCTCATGATTCAAGGATACAGACCATGATAGAGAAAGTAGGGCAAGGGTGAGTGCTCAGTTGGCTTTTTCCGTTTTAGTCAGTCCAGAACTCCACCCACAGAGTGGGTGGTGGTGGGTTTTCTTACCTCAGTTAGCCTAATCTGCTTAATCTCTCATAAATCCCTGGAATCTCTTCTCTTAGGTGACTCTAGGTTTTGTTAAACTGACAATCAATGTTAGCAATCACACACAGATTCCTGGGTTCAATTGATCTTCTTTTAGATCATTAGCCATTTTGCCAGCAATATTTTGAATAATCGTATGGAATTTTACTATTTCAGTGTCTTTGGATTCAGAGATTGAGGAGTTGTGATCTTTTGGAGGGGTCCTGCTGCCTCACTTTTTCATGATTCTTGTATTCCTGTATTGCAGTTTGTGCCCCTGTTGATTTGCATATGTGTTCTGGTTGCTTTTTCCAGGACTGAAAGGTTTTCTCTTGGAGTCTCTGCCCCTAGTCTACTCTAGTAAAAAAAAAAAAAAAGCTACCGCTTTCTCTTCTCCCACTAGGGAATTTCCCAGCCAAAGCTGTGTTCAGCTTTCTTCTGTTTCTGTTTCTACATCACCCATCTTTGTCTCCGCTTCCTGTCTGGTTGCCTTTCTCAGTTTCCCAAGCTCGCTCGCTCTTATTTTCTCTCCTTGGCATCTAGGCTCTGTTCTGAGCTAGCTCACACAGAGTTAGCTGCTAATTCACATTCTTACCCACAAGTCTCTCTTGTTATTTTGGAATTAACATCATTAATATGTGTGATCTAGCAGCAAGTGGGAGCAGAGGTGGCTGGCACAGGTTCCGTGGATGTTTTTGCACTGTTTTGCGCATTGAGTTAGATCATTACCAACTCTGCCTTTTCCCCAAGACACCTGCGTCTTTATGAAACAACTAGAGCCATGTCCAAGGAAATCCCTGAAGGACTGCTTCGCAGGCTTCATGGCCAGGAGAGGGAATGTGTACTCAGCAGTCAGGAAGTGGAGCCATCTAGTACCTAGCCTGAGGTCCTGCCCTACCCCAGCATGCCAGAATTTTCTTTATCATTCATGTTTCCTCTCTTAAACAATTTCTTAGTGAACTATATTCTACTCCAAACCATGTCTGCATTTGTCATGTATGAAAATATTACTTTGTCATCTCAAGTCCTGAAATAAAGCAGACATTCCATGCTTTTGTCTGAAGCTTTCTATGCTCCAATTGTGACAATATACATGGAGACACTGTACTATTTTGTAGGACAGAGGTAGAGCAGATACCTTCAGCCTTGAGTTTTTAAGAAATCCTTATATACCTGTAAGGAAGCCTGATGAATCAGGAAGTTGGGTATAGGAACAGGAAGGGACGGAAATGGTTTCCCTAGTCAGGGCAGAAGTAGAAGGAGACTAAAACCCATCAATAAAAATATAGAAGCCAGCTCAAGACCTGTGCTTATTGCCAAGACAGATGAACACATTAGTGCAATCTTTTCCCACTCTTTGCATTCTCTCTGGCTTCAGGCAACCTTCTGAGGCCACTGAGCATGTGTACAGACTGTGTTTGCCAGTGTGTGTACCTTAAAAGCAGCATTAGGGATGCATTTATGAATCCAAGACTTAAGGGATGAAGGTGGAAGAAGGGAAGTGGCATTTTTTTAAAGACCTTTCTTTCCATAGTTAGTCATCTCCCAGATCTGCTTAGAGAAAGCTCAGTTCATCCTCCTTGATTTGGCAAGTGGTGATTTACATTTCTGTGTGATTCATTCTCCACAGCAACTCTACCAGGCCAAGACTGACTCTTACCATTTGCTAGTTGATCAAACAAAAATTTCTCTGCATCTACCCAGCTGGGCAGTGGCAGGGATAGAATTTACAGTGGCTGGATACTCCCATCATGCTTTGTGGCTTCTCTAGCAGATTTAGAGGCCATTTCTCCTTGACTCTACAATATCTTTTTAGGGCTTCCTAGCTCCTAGAGACCACGATAGATTTAAGAGAATAGATGAAGATGGATATGATGTGTTTCCTGCTGCCTCCCAGGCGAGAATCCTCCCTCTTGCATACCGCTCAAAGCAGCATTCACGAAGGTTAGTGAGCATTCAATTACCTTTTGGGGGCAATTCATTGTGAGTAACCCAGAGTTAAACATTTTTTTATTTAGCATTAGCAGATGTGAGCAAGGCAACAATGTCAGCACTAAAAACACAACTGAAGTAATAAAAAGAATTGGCACCTGAACAGAAAAGATGAACCGGCATTCCTGCAGGTCTTTTGTTTCAGTCATTTGATAGAAAGAAAGGAATCACTCCATAAATCAGCCAAAGCTGGTCTTTCTCTGCCATTCACATAGCGTGGAATTACTGGCTTAGACTGATAAATGGATGTCTTTGCTGGAGTCCTGTCACCAAGTCTTACATAACTTACAGTGTAATTATTACTCATGTCCTAGAAAGGACTTATTTATTTTAGCTTCTATCATCTTTCCAGTATTGAAACATGTCTTTTATGTAGTTGTTTTTGAAAACTGGAGTAGATGCCAGCACAGAAAGAGGCTTTTCCACGATTTTAACTAGAATATAATTTTGAAGGTGAATGATAGAAAATGCACTGAATTTTCTCATTTTATTGACAGAACTAAAAGAAAATAGCAACTGCATGTTTTATTATAAAATTAGGGCTAAGCTGAGGATATGGTTGGAATTCCAGAGGTACTAATGGGAGAATATATAAAAAGTACAAGTTTTAACTATGTTAGCACACAGCAGGTTTACAAACTTCATTTTAATTGTTAAAATTCAAAGAGAACAAGCATTACTTATTTGTGTATAAATATTATTATGCATACAAGTGTGTATATATGCACAAAATATACATATGTGCTCACAGTTGTACACATGAATACTAACTTATTTTTTAAAGTAAAATTCTAATTTTTATACTTCTGGTTTTTGAAGATGGGGTCTCGTGTAGCCAAGAATGGCCTCAAACTCCCTCATAGTTGAGGCTGGACTTTAACTCTTGATCATCCTGCCCTACTCACCCAAGGGGTGGGCTTATCGGCTCATGACACTTTGCCCAGCTCAAATTCTGTTTAAAAAAAAAAAAAAACCTTTTGAAAGGGTAAAACACAGCATGGCATCTCCAGTTTTACTCCGTGTATCCTGTAATCTAAATTAATGTCCCTGGGGCAAAGATCTGAATTTTGGCAGTAGTATGTAACACAGTAATTGGGCACAACTCCAAGTCATTTTTAGGATCCTCAAGGGTTTGGGTGAAAGTTGAGAATTAATATATGTCAACCATTTTGTTTTGTATTTTAACATGTGCGTTGCCTTCTTCCTCACTTATGCACATCTTGAAATTTTAGGTTAGCAGAAACTTGTTGTTGAGTAATCCTCGTATTTTTGTTATCCAGCCTGGAACTGTCCGACATTTAATTCTTGAAATAAAAAGTAAAATTTCCAAATGAGCAGTGAATTATGAATACCCATTTTGTTTGCAACCCTTAAGAGGCAAATTCATATCGGCTTAAAACTAGAAGGATTTATTTTGATGCCTTTACACATAAAATGTGTTTTATATCTTAGCTAAATAATACACCAACATAATTTTTTTTTGAGAAGAATCTAGGTTCTCTTTCATCTTCTCCTATTTACAATTATACTCTATCTCAAAAAGTCTTACTAGTGGGATTTCCCCCATATTTATAACAAAAGAGAGCTACTTAGAAGAAGAAGATTTCTTGGTTTAACAATAAAAGTAGAGGATCATACTCTACCCTTTATCCAAGCTCAGTGTTCTACCTACAATTGCAACTGCACCAATCAATTGCTTTCTCCTCTTTCCTTTAAAAACTTAGTCTATTGAAAAAAATTTTTTTAATTTATTTTATAAGCTTGTTGGGTTTAGAGCAACATAAAGAGCAGAGTGGAAACTACCGCTCTTTCTCTCTGTAACCCATGCTGATACACAACACATACCAACTACATCTTGCAAATCCCTGCAAGGAAACATTCTTCTGCCTTCCCTTGCTCCTTATTTTCTTTCCATTTGCCTTATTTCTGTGAAATGGAATAGTACAGAAGCAATAATTGAAAAAGACAACTGGACACAAGCCAAGATTCATGTGTCGACTTTGTTTTATCCATTGGATTAATTACTTTTCTGGGTGCCACTATGAAATATTTTACAAAAGCAACTCAAAGAAGCAAGAATTGGTTTTGATTCATAGCTTGAGGGAAGGCAAGGCGAGGAAGGGATGGTGGCAGGAGATTGAGGTGGCTCATCACACAGCAGCCATAGTCATGGAAACATGAATGTACAGGAGAAGGAGTATGGTTCAGGTACGGCAGCTTTAAAATATAAATTATTGTTCTCATTACATCTAAGTTGAGACATAATTTTCTTTTGTCTGTGTTGATCTTTTTTTTATTATTTTTTTATTAATTACACTTTATTCATTTTGTATCCCCCCATAAGCCCCTCCCTCCTCCCCTGCCGATCCCACCCTCCCTCCCCTTTCTGCATGCATGCCACTCTCCAAGTCCACTGATAGGGGAGGTTCTCCTCTTCTTTCTGATCTTAGTCTAACAGTTCTCATCAAAAGTGGCTGCATTGTCCTCTACTGTGGCCTGGTAAGGCTGCTCCCCCCTCAGGGGGAAGTGATCAACGAGCAGGCCAATCAGATTATGTCAGAGGCAGTCCCTCTTCCCATTACTATGGAACCCACTTGGACACTGAACTGCCATGGGCTACACCTGTGCAGGGGTTCCAGGTCATCTCCACGAATAGTCCTTGGTTGGAGTATGAGTCTCTGGGAAGTTCCCTGTGTTCAAATTATCTTGTTCTGTTGCTCTGCTTGTGGAGTTCCCGTTCCCTCCAGCTCTTACTATTTCCCACTTCTTACATAAAATTCCATTCACTCTGCCCATCAGTTGGCCATCAGGCTCAGCATCTGCTTTGACAGTCTATACTGCAGAAGCTTTCAGAGGCCCTCTGTGGCAGGTTTCAAGGTTGTTTCCTGTTTTCTTCTGGCTTTCAGAGGCCCTCTGTAGTGGGTTCCGAGGTTGTTTCCTATTTTCGTTTTCTTCTGATGTCCATCCCCTTTGCCTTTCAGGATGGGGATTGAACATTTTAGTTAGGGTCCTCTCTTTTGCTTAGTTTGTTTAGATGTACAGCTTTTAGTGGGTGTATTCTATATTGTATGTTTATATGAGTGAGTATATACCGTGAGTGTCTTTTTGCTTCTGGGTCAACTCACTCAGGATGATCCTTTCCAGGTCCCACCATTTACCTGCAAATTTCATGATTTCCTTATTTTTCATTGCTGAGTAATACTCCATTGTATAGATGTACCACAGTTTCTGCATCCATTCTTCAGTTGAGGGGCATCTGGGTTGTTTCCAGCTTCTGGCTATTACAAATAAAGCTGCTACAAACATGGTTGAACAAATGTCCTTGTTGTGTACTTGCGCCTCTTTTGGGTATATGCCTAGGAGTGGTATGGCTGGATCTTGAGGAAGCGCTATTCCTAGTTGTCTGAGAAAGCGCCAGATTGATTTCCAGAGTGGTTGTACCAGTTTACATTCCCACCAGCAGTGGAGAAGGGTTCCCCTTTCTCCACAACCTCTCCAGCATGTGTTGTCCCTTGAGATTTTCATCTTGGCCATTCTGATGGGTGTAAGGTGAAATCTCAGGGTTGTTTTGATTTGCATTTCCCTAATGGCTAATGAGGTTGAGCATTTCTGTAAGTGCTTTTCTGCCATTCGATATTCCTCTGCAGAGAATTCTCTCTTTAGCTCTGTTCCCCATTTTTTAAGTGGATTACTTGGTTTGTTGCTTTTCAGCTTGTTTAGTTCTTTATATATATTGGATATGAGTCCTCTGTCAGATAAAGGGTTGGTGATGATTCTTTCCCAATCTGTAGGCAGTCGCTTTGTTTTGATGACGGTGTCCTTTGCTTTACAGAAGCTTTTCAATTTCATGAGGTCCCATTTATTGATTGTTGCTCTTAGAGCCTGTGCTGTTGGTGTTCTGTTCAGGAAGTTTTCTCCTGTACCAATGAGTTCTAGGGTATTCCCCACCTTTTTTTCTAGCCGATTTAATGTGTCTGGTTTTATGTTGAGGTCTTTAATCCACTTGGACTTCAGTTTTGTGCAGGGTGATAAGTATGGATCTATTTTCATTTTTCTACATGTAGACATCCAGTTGTGTTGATCTTTTAGTTATAGTCTCACATTTCCTATTTTTCTATTTTGAAATTGAAAAGCATGCCAATGAGTTTCAGACTCTTCTCCACAACAGGTTTGGTGTTTCTGGTTTTATGCTGAAGTCTTTGATCCGCTTGGACTTTAGTTTTGTGCAGGGTGATAAATATGGAAATATTTCCATTTTTATACATGTTATCATCCAGTTAGAACAACACCATTTGTTCAAGATGCTGTCTTTTTTTCCATTGTATGGTTTTGGCTTCTTTGTCAAAAATCAAGTATCCCTAGGTGTGTGGGTTTATTTCTGGGTCTTCTATTTGATTCCATTGATCCACCATTCTGTTTTTATGCCAGTACCATGCAGTTTTTATTGCTACAACTTCCTGAACAGAACACCAAGAGCACAGGCTCTAAGATCAACAATCAATAAATGGGACTTCATGAAACTGAAAAGCTTCTGTAAACCAAAGAACACTGTCATCAGAACAAAACAACAGCCTACATGCAGACTGGGAAAAATTCTTCACCAACCCTATATGACAGAGAGCTAATATGCAGAAGATATAAAGAACTCAAGAAGTTAAACAGCAACAAATCAAGTAATCCAATTAAAAACTGGGGTACTGGGGAGGGGAATGCATGGAGAAGAAGGAGGAAGGGAGGGGTTGGGAGGGGAGGAGGGAGAGAGCTAGAGGGGGGATACAAAGTAAATAAAGTGTAATTAAAATAAAATACAATAAAAATTAAAAAAAAAACCAAAACTGGGGTACAGAGCTAAACAGAGAATTGTCAATAGAGGAATATCGAATGGCAGAGATACACTTAAAGAAACGCTCAACGTCCTTAGTCATCAGGGAAATGCAAATCAAAAAGACCCTGAAATTTCACCTTACACCCATCAGAATGGCTAAGATCAAAAACTCAAGTAACAACACATTCTGGAGAGGTTGTGGAGAAAGGGGAACCCTCCTCCAGTGTCCACTGCTGGTGGGAATGTAAACTTGTACAACCATTTTGGAAATCAATCTGGAGCTTTCTCAGACAATTAGGAATAGTGCTACCTCAAGATCCAACTAAACCATTCCTAGGCATATATCCAAAATATGCTCAAGTATACAACAAGGACATTTGCTCAACCATGTTTGTAGCAGCTTTATTTGTAATAGCCAGAACCTGGAAACAACCCATATGTTCCTCAACTGAGGAATGGATACAGAAATTGTGATACATTTACACAATGAAATACTACTCAGCAATTACAAACAGGGAAGTCATAAAATTTGCAGGCAAATGGTGGGAACTAGAAAAGATATCCTGAGGGAGGTATCCCAGAAGCAGAAAGACACAAATGGTATATATTCATTTATAAGTGAGTATTGGACATAATATAGGATAAACATACTAAAATCTATAGTCCTAAAGAAGCTAAACAACAAGGAGGACCCTAAGAAAGATGCTCAATTCTCATTCAGGAGGGCAAATGGGATGGACATGGGAAGAGGAAGAAAACAGGGAACAGGATAGGAGTTCACCACAGAGGGCCTCTGAAAGACTATACCCAGCAAGGTATTAAAGTAGATGCTGAGACTCATAGCCAAGCTTTGGGCATAGTAAGGGAATCCTTTGGAAAAAGGGGAGATAGAAATACCTGGAGGGGACAGGAGCTCCACAAGGAGACTAACAGAACCAAAAAATCTGGGTCCAGGGGTCTTTTCTGTGACTGATGTTCCAACCAAGGACCATTCATAGAGATAATCTAGAACCCCAGCACAGATATAACCCATGGCAGCTCAGTCTCCAAGTAGGTACCCTAGAAAGGGGAGCAGGGACTCTCTGACATGAACTCAGTGGCTGACTCTTTGATCACTTCCCCCTGAGGGGGATAGGTAGCCTTATCAGGCCACAGAGGAAGACAATGCAGCCAATCCTGATGAGACCTGATAGGCTAGGGTCAGAGGGAAAGGGAAAAGGACCTCCCCTATCAGTGGACTGGGGGAGGGACATGGGAGGAAAAGAGGGAGGGAGAGTGGGGTTGGGAGGGGAAGAGGGAGGGGGCTACAGCTGGAATACAAAATGAGTAAATTGTAATTAATAAAAAAAATAACTAAAAGAAAAAAGAAATTGAAAACTATGGCTTTTATGCTCCTGAAAGGAATATGCCTGTGTACAGGACAGAAGTATTTAATAGTGATGCATTGTATCACATATATTTACATCAACTTTTTACACTAGTATGGGTCATTAGATGATGAAAGCATACAGCTGGAAGAGGCTATAATTATCTGTGGACATAACCTTGGAAGGTGAGAGAAGCTTTTAAGCAGCATTTGCTTGCTTCCTATTTATTTGAAAAAAGGGTCTTGCTGTGTAGCCTAAGTTGGCCTTACTGTCATTACAGATAGAGTAGTTTTGAGCTTTCCATCCTCCTACTTTAGCCATCCAATATTGAGATCACAGGCACATATTTATGGAATGTTGCAAAGTTATTTTAGTCATGCTATATGCATCTTTAACATATAATAGCTCTGGGATACACAGTACATAAATGAGTGCTTTAACGAAATCACATTTTTTATTAACACTATTCAGGCTTGAATAAAAACATTTTTCTAAACAGTGAAATGTCTCTTGAAAGAGAAGCTAATTTTATCATTTAAGAAAAAATTTTTCTGAAACTATGTTTGATGGAAATACAGCTACACACAAAGAAGTGGAAGCAAGATTTAAATAAACTTCTTGCAAATACAGAAATTTCTCAAATTTTATAAAATCTGTAACATATTCAATTAAAAAATGTGCTGCTACCTTACAAAACACACATACACCTACATGATGCTTATGTAATATGTCTTTATTTTATGTAAAATTATATTTTTCTATATAAGCATTCTATGAGAGTGAATTATAAATATACTTTCTAACGATCAAACTGTAGCCTTCTGTGCACATCAGAAGGAAAATAAAGTAAAAAAAGAAAGAGAAAGAGAGAAAGAAAGAAAGAAAGAAAGAAAGAAAGAAAGGAAAGAAAGAAGAGAAAAGAAAGGTAAAAGGACATTTCTAAAACTGATTCCCGCCTAGATTTTCATCTGGCTGAACCAGTTGCCTGTATGTATGGTTTTCACAGGTGCCCTCTGCCTTGCCAATCAGAGTTTTGTTTCTGTAGACTATCTTAAAAGAATGTTCCTGCTGCTGACGGGTAAGATTGCCTGCTGTGCCTGCTTTAAGACCTGAGTTCTAACCTGAAGCATCCACCGAAATAGCTATGCATAGATTGTGTGCCTGTAACCCCAACATTGTGGGGCAGGCAGAGGAATCCCATGGAGCTTGCTGGCCATCAGCCTAGCCCAAACAGGAGGGGTCTGCTTTAGCGAGAAGCCCTGCCTCAAGGAAACAGTGTGGAAAGTGGCATCAATATTCTCCACTCAGCTCTGCATCCCTGTGTGGAAATACACACACACACACACACACACACACACACACACACACACACACACAAACATACATATGCCACACACACACAACACAACACACACACACACACAAATACAATTAAAAACAAATCCTCCTGTATTTACTCTAGGATCACGTTTGAAATAGCTTACCTTTATCAACATGTTTTAAACATTTTGACACATAAAAATGTTGCATATTTATTGGAGTCTAGTGTGATGATTTAATATACAATGCAATGCGTAATGATTAAGGTAATTAGCATTTACACCTCCTTAAACACAGCACATTTTTAAGTGCCGGGAACCTTTGAACTCTTCTGGTTCTTTGTGAAGTGAATTGCTGCAAACTATGATCACGCTACTATGCTGTAGGTCATTTGCTCATTCTTCCTGTCTGACTTTATTTCGTTACCTGCTATCCAACTCAAAACAAAACAGAACATAAAGTCCCTGCTAGCTGTGAAAGGATCCGGGGATAACTCTAGGGGGCAAACTACTATGTTAGTCACTTTCAAAATATCCTTCTGGGGTATCCTTCTGTATTCCGGGGAGTACATTGCTTTGGCAATTTCTCCCATTATCTCTTTACCTGCTGCACCTCTTTTGTCTCTTGGCTGATTTTTGCGGTTATTGTGGCTTTGTGCTCACCAAAATACTCCTAACCCATTTGGTTAACCATCCTTCCTCTACCCTTTCTAGCCATTGTTAGCTACCACTTTATTCTCTCTAAGCTCTAACATACGAGTGAAAACATACAACATTTGTCTTTCTGTGCCTGGCTTATTTGACTTAGAATAATGCCCTCCGCTTTCATCCACATTGCAACAAATGACAGCCTTTCTTTCTGTTTTACTTTTTCAACTGAATAATATTTTAGTTCGTTTATATTCTACATTTCCTTTGTCCATTTACTCACTGAGGGATGGCTTTGCTGATCCATTTCTCAGCTCTTATGAATGGTGCTGCAGTGAGCACGGGAATCTGAGTAACTGCCACTTCATTGGTGGGGATTATGATGGTTCTATTTTTAGTTTTTGAGGCTCTTCTCTACTGTTTTATTAATGACTATATGAATGTGCATTCCTACCAGCAGTATATAAGAACTGCGCTTTCTCAATGGTTTGCTTTTTTTTTGGTTATAGCCATTCTATCTGGATTGGCATAGGACCTCATTGTGGTTTTGATTTGCATCTCCTTTATGACTAATGATGTTGTGTACTTTGCTGTATATCCATTGACTATATGTGTGTGTGTGTGTGTGTGTGTGTGTGTGTGTGTGTGTCTTTTTTTTTTTTTTTTTGAGAGATCCTGTTTAGGTCACTTTCCATTTGAAATTTTTTATGCCATTGAGTCATTTGATCTCCTATTTTGGCCTGAGTTTTACTTTCTTATTGGATGTAGAGTTTCTTTTTAATTTTTAAAATTGTGGGTGGGTATGATATGATAAATTAACACATGCATAATATGTAATCATTAAGTCAGGACACTTAACAGTTTTCCGTATTGAGAACCTTCTCATCTTGTTCTTTATGAAATATATTAAAAACTTGCTGTCAGCTCCCATCACCCTATTATACCACCGAGCACTAGAACTTTCCTCCTATCTGACTGACATGTCTAGGCTCACTTCAGTGTACCGGAAGGCATCAACAAAACATTTTTGCGGAACCAAATGAGATCCTGTTTCTTCCTCAAATGAACCCAAACATGGTTTATTTGTTAAAACATTGAGGGCTTGTGACTGCTCAGTTGGGTCAGTAGGAATGTGAGGCGTGAATGGGTAGTGATGCCCCTTTACAACCCCACCTGGCTGAAAGCACCTGTGAGATGCACTTCTTCTTGAGATGAAAAATACGATAAGATGTCCATCCCAGAACAGGTGAAAAGTGACAGCCGTTTTCTCATGTGTGCCAGATATCACATTAGGATGATTATTCTACAAAGAGAAATCACCCATCTAAGCGCTTGTCATACCATTAGGTGTCATTAAACACAGCCTTGTTCTGAAGGTCATTGGCCATATTTGTGTTCATGTTACTTCTTTCAATGATTTAGAACTTAAGTAATGATGCTGTCTTAAAACATTTTGTGATAAGGTTTTAGGCTTGCCCCTTGAGTAGGACCTGGCACAACAAAGATAATAGATAATAGATAATAGATAATACTATCTGAGATAATAGATAATACTATCCCTTGAGGCGGGCAGGGCAAAAAAAAAGGACTTTGAAGACCATCAGTTCTAAGTCCCAATCTTGATTCTGTAAGTAGTAAGAGAAGGTCTCTTGATCCCACTGAAGCTTGGCCTCCTTTTCTACATGAGGAAGGACATTAATATCTCTTCTCAGAATTATTTAAAATTCTAGAACTGCTGTGCAGTCAGCACACGGTTAGCTGTTGTGTCGTCTATTTCAGGCTGAGCATCAGAACTTAGATATCATTTTACTGAGTTTAGTTCAGTAACATTTTACTTTCAGTAACCTCCGACTTCTGACTTCATAAAGATGAAAAATTTGAATAGATTAAACCATGTGGAGTTTTGAAAACTGACTTTATATTCTCCCTTTATGTATACAGAAATACACACAAACTTTGAGTGTTGTTAGGGGTTACTGCTGAGGTACAATTTGAGCATGGTGACTCTGAATTCCTTCACATTGACCTGGATGACTCGTTGAACAATGAAACAAAAATGGCGGTGGCTAGATATCCGATCTGATTCTGATGTGAGTTTCCTTCCTATTGATGCCTGGCTCAACAGGATTTTCTGCTTCACTGTAGTAACTCTACATGAAGTTCTGACAGTCTTTAATGGACAGGTCATCTTTTTTTTTTTTTTTTGATGATTGATCAGACACTTATGCAGAGAATTTTCTGTCTCTGTCCACAAAGAAAGGCTCTTGAGCTTGTTAAATTTTATCAGTGTAAATGTTCCTATTCCTCGCCCCCGAATAGTGCACATTTTCTTCTGATGTTTGCAAGCTCATCCCCTTCATAAACCAAATACAACTGCTTTTTGTTACCAAGTAATAGGGATTTTATATGCTCATGCTTTATTCCATTCTCAGAGGTTCTCATTGGTTGCAGCAGATAGGGCCATACCCCTCTTGTCTGCTGCGTCATTTGTTTGCGAGTTGGGACGGGAGAGAGATGCTCGGCTGTCATGAGCACTGGCTCCTCTTGTAGAGGATTCAAGTTTGGTTTCTATCACTTACATGTTGACTTACAACCATCTGTAACTCCAGTTCCAGGGGACTCAGTGCCTTATTCTGACCTCTGCAGATACCAAGCACACACATGGTGGACATACATACATGAAGGCAAAACATTCACACGCATGAAGAAATAAACCTAAAAAGTTTTTGTGAGATCAGTTGGTTCATCCTTCCATAAAGATGCTCTTTGGTGGGTACCATATTCTTTAAGTCATTGTCTGCATAAGCATCAGAGGTCAAACTATTAGCTATTAGCTATTAATTCAATCACTTCCAACAGGGAAGGAGTATTGGATAATGAAAGAAATAGGTAAGTGGTGCTTAGGTAGCCTGGAATTGCATTTCTATTTTACCACATGAGAAGAGAATGACCTTGGTCACTTCACATATTATCTCTGAACCTCAGTCTTCTCATTTATAAAATGGAGATAGCTTTCCATTGCCAAGTCCATGTGACCATTAAGTAGGATAACATTTGTCAAGTACTTAGCACAAAGTCCTCAGGAAGTGACCACAGTAATTGTGTCATTATCTCTCATTCATTGAACAAGTTTGGTATTAAGACCTTATCTCTGAAAATGATTTCATATCCTTAGACTGATGAACTTTCTGGAGTCTCCTTGAGGGCATTTTGTGGCTAGTATTGGAGAAAGAACTCTCTTTGCTAGTATGTCTTTGGTGCAATACATATATATTTAAAACAGTAAGACACGATTAAATTGTAATGATTTGCTTCAGTGTACTGCCTGAAATTAATATTGGCTTTTAGTGAAAAAGACACTTCTAAAATATTGGCTTGACTCTCTCAAGTTCTTTGGAAAGCTGGTTTTTACTGGTTAGACTACGTATCAGCTCATCAGATATTCTGCCTGTGTTAAGTGCTCTCATTTAATGGAGCCTTCCTCTTCATGGCCTCTGTTAATATACAGTCCACTTTCAAGGCATGAATCTCCTACAAAATCCACGGGCACTCAAGTTCCCCATGATGGCGAATGCATTCACTCACGAAATCCTTAACAAGTTCACAGGCGTGCGTGTACATTTAAGTCTTTTTAGACTTTCTTTGTTCTTGGACTAACCATGTTGGGGACTGCTGGGGTGGGGGAAAATCCATCTGACAAAACAGCCATTTGATCCGTAAAGGTGTTGGTGCTTCCTGTAAGAACTAACATTACATTATAATTCCTGCCAGGTGTTATACAAAGAATTGTTTATTCTATCAAGTATTTATAGTATGGACTTTTCTCCATCGCAGCACAGCAAGACCTCAGCAATGATGTAAAGTTTATAGTACCAGGAGCTTCATTTTTTAGGAACTGATTTTGCTGATATATAATTGCTGGTATAAATGTTGGCGCTTCCTTAACTGAAGTTGTGATAACGACCGTTGCCATAATGAAAACAAATGAGATTAATGGTCTTTTCCAGGTTTTTATCTGGCAGTGGTTGCAAGATTGAAATTCCTTTTGCTCTGCCTCAGACAGGGCTGTATTTTCTCCCGGTCTAAAGGAGTATTGCAGAATGGATCAGCTTGGCCTTTTCAAGAACATGCAAACGTCTCAGGAATGCTAACAGAAAGAACTTGCAAATTCGGTGAACAAAAAGGCATAGTGTTATTTAATACAAAAAATATGTGAGAGAAAAAGAAAGCCCTTCCTTTTGATATCATGTACATTGCAGCCAGGATAATTCTGTGTTTTAACATCAAGACATAAAGTTACTGTAGATAAATTTCTCTCTAGATTTCCCTTTGTACATCTCGGATGATGCTGTGTGTGGTCTACGGCATTGCTTAAGGTGTCTACACTATGTACCTCAGGCTGTTTCTTATTCGTAGTGTTATTGAGAGTAATTCATGTGTTAAATATTCACCTTTCACTAAGTAGTAAAGATTTCTATCCAAGGCATTAGTTATATGCCTGGGAATATTTGCTTCGCCATAACTTTAATCCAACAATGAAGTGATTCCAATGAAAGACATGGGCTCTCATGCAGGGATGGGGACGGCATAGCCCTGGCTTTCTTGCAAGGGCACATCAACAGTTCCCTCATGTTTTCATTATTATATTCAGGAACAATGTTGCCGAGTAAATATTTGTACTAATATGTTGCTATTTTAGGATTTCCTGGGGTGTACACAGTCTCATAAGGTAAATAATTAAAGGATCTGCCTTGCCGGGGAGCACAAAGCAGAGCTTGATATAAGTCTGATGATTTCACTTGTCCCTTTGATAATCCATAACTGTCTTCTGTAATTATTCCCATCACCCAGCCAGGCAAAGATAAAAGATGGAACATGTTTCTCGTGCCCACTCCTAGGGAAACTCCATTATCCTTGAAAGGCCATGTGACGGGGTAAAATCCAATGTGTGTGGACACAGGCAGTCTTCAAGGACAAGCTGAGTGTGAGCTGAGAATGAAGTTGTTACCAGAGAGCAAACTGCAGTCCTTGCTTCTTATGAATATTTGAATGAGGAACTAAAAACAGCTCTGTGAACTCTAAGCACCTATGACAGTTGAAGCTGCCTGGGAATTAGGAGTCTGGGATGCAGCCATCCCAGTTACCCTCTGTCTCCTGCTATGGTGGGTCTGCAGGGGGCAGGACCAGCTAGCTTTCTTCTACCCAAGTATAAGTTCTAGAAAACCTTCAGAAGCCACACAGCGCACCTCTCCCCCAATCTTCTGTGTTATACTGAATTCATTAAAATGCAACTGTTTCTAACAAACTTTGCAAGGGTTGATACTGACCATGTTTTCCCCCACTATGCAATATTGCTCTTCTTTGTAGGAATAGAAATTTGTCCCCACTCAATCATGCATGAATATCTTTCTGCTTGCTCAATAGGGGAAGAGAGGCAAGGAGAAGCACAGTTCCAATGTCAGAGTCCTCTGGATAATTCTTTGAAAACTCTAATGAAAAAAGTTATCAGCTTCCTGGCTTGACATACCTAAGCCCACATAGGCTATTTGTTTTTGCTGAGTAGAAAACAGGGGGCTGATTTTGTAATATGGAAGGCTATAGAGGACAATTTCAAAATACGACTAAAAATGTATTCACTCTCCTCAGTCTCCTTGCATATTATTTCTAATATTCTTTTAACACTAATGCTGTTTTCATTAGCATCACCAATGCACTGGGAAGTAAAGCGGGGCCTGTTAGGCTGTTGCCTTTAACTGGAGGAAAGAAGGCGGGTGTGGCATTCCTGTATGTGTGCATAGTACATTCCACTTAAACCCACTTTGTTTTGTGCATCCTGATGAGCAGTTAAAATAAAATGGAATCCACATGACAGTCCAGAGGTTCATAGTCATGAAAGAAACTCTACGGGGCATCTATCTAACAAAGAAATTGCTCATTCAAATATAGCGGGAAGCTGAAGATAAAAATCAAACCAGGAAATCTTATTTGTAGTTATTTTTATTTAGTGGATACTTGTAAGAGAGTTCTCATGAAACATGGAATTTCAGTTAGAAGCCCTATTCAGAAAGTTCTAGAAGCAGCGGCTCTATCTTTTATTACTGAAGAGTTAGAGAGTATATTTTCAGGGACAGTGGAGACTACAATGGCAGTCCAAAAGGATCCTGTAGGACTTCCCTCATCCTTGCTGGAATTGATGGTCCTGTTTCTACGCACCCTGTGAAATTGCTGTGCCAGGTCTTACAGCAGCAGGGCAATGGCAGTCAGAACACAGTCTGGTTTCTTCTTTCTCTACAGCTGTGTGAATGTTTAAGGCTGGTGGTAGACACTGTTGGATTTCCAATTCTGCTGCAGAAATGGAATGAAGGTTGCAAAACTCAATTCTCATCTGTAATCATGGAAAGGAAGGTCTTGAGGAGGGAACTACACTGAACAGGTATTTGTGTTCATCTATACTGGTTAGTCTTAAATGTCAACCTGACATAATCTACAATTACCTCACAACACTCTCCGTGAGACATTATCCAGATCAGGCTGGAGTATGGACATGTCTCTGGGAAATTGCCTTGATCATGTTAACTGATACATGAAGACCCAGACTAAAAGTGGGTGGTACCTGGGTCCTGGGAAATATACAAAATGTGAAAGGAGCTGAGGCCAATCATGCATACATTCATTCTCTCTCTGCTCTTGACTCTGGATGTGACTTAGCTGCTTCAAGTTCCTGCACACTGATCTCCTCACAATGATATAACCTGTGTTCAGAGGCCAAATAAAAACCCTCTCTTCCTTGAGTTTCATTTGTCAGGGTGTTTTATCACAGCAACAGTCAAGGCAACGTCCATTTTCGAAATTAGACTCTTGGAGTGAATATGAACATAGTTATTCTAAAAGAGTACAAGGGCTAGAAAGCCATTCTCATACTGACAGTCATATTTAGTACCATTTACAAAAACTTAACTACACCCAATGATTTCACTAGACTAGGTGTTGAGGCAAAGATTGGCTCTATTGCTAGCTCTATTGTCTTCAGAAAATCCTGGACATATTTTAGAACTGTCCTCTCATCCGTATGGTATAGTATGGTTAGACAATCTGAAAAACTGTTTGGGGAACAGGTTACACATGGATTCATGGGGAACAGGCACACACTGGAAAATCTGGTTTTGGTGTCCTCTTCTATCACTTGCTGGCTGTAGAAGCTTCCAAGACAATTTTCCTTTAAGGAACATTGTGGATAGTTCCTTCTGGGAGAGAAGCTTGTGGGCAGAAACAATGGCCACTTAGAGTGTTGACACATGTGAACACTCTGATAAATATTTGTTTTCTTTCTCACATTAAAGCTTTTTACTTTAAATTCTACAAAGTGCTAATTGAGTAAGAGCGAAGTTTCTGTGGAGTGTTTGAACAGAGATAGAAGTAGGCCTATAACTACAGTCTCATGGGGTCTATGCTACACTTGGCCCGTGATGCCCAGGAAATATCAAGGGAGAAAGAGGAAGAGGAGTTTCATGAGGAAGACAGGAGATTAAAAACAGGGAGAGTTGGTGTCACTAACTGTGCTACCTTTGGTACCTTCTGTTTTTCTTTATAAACTGTGATATAAAACTGTTTTACATCACAGTACAATATTTTAATTTTAAGGGTCATAACAAGGTCAGGGTTTGAAAATTAAAGTCATTTTCCAACACTTGTACTGGAGACCATGAATATTCATTGACATGTGCTCATTTGTGATTCATTAAATTGGTTTTCAAGATAAATGGGGAAAAAAATCACCCTATAACTAAGGGCTCTCTAAAGAAAAGAAAAAACCCCAAAAACTCCACCATGGGTGTATGCCATCATCTACACCCTGCTTTCCAAAGTAGTTTCTGAAAGGTTTTATTTGAATATGTGGGAAAGACTCCCCCACCCCCCAGACTTACTAACGCTTTATAGCTCATCAAGCCCATTTTACCAATCTGACTTAGGGATATCATGCCAATCAAGGGCCATAGATTTAAGAGTAAGTATTCTTTGTAGTAATAAGCAATTAGAACTGGCCTACTTTTCCCTCCACAGAATAAATATCAGAATATCTATACGTGTCTATGTACCATGGAGTACGATAGTGGCTCAGAGATCATCATGGAGAAGGGGCAGTAGATGAGCACAAGGAAGCAGTGTCTTCTGGAAACTGAGGGGCAGTTACAATATGAACTCATAGCTGCTGTGACACCAGGCACAAGACCCCTGCAAGCCTAAACTCGACCAAACCTCAGCATGAAGAGAGGAAGCTTCACCCCTAGCCAAGAAGGTATAGGTAACTAAACCTAGCTGCTGGAAGAGGAAAGGTCAGCTTTCTCAAAAATTGTGGACCTCGATAAGGAGACCACACTCCAGCAGAAGGTCATACAGCCAAGAATATTTGGGCAGCACAAATGTCCTTAATGTGGTCAGGGAAGAACACAAAATTGGGGAGGGAGGGTGAATAGGATCAAAACAGGTCATGATAAATTCTCAAATAATTCATAAAAACAAAACAAGACAAAAACCCCAGCAGCAGCAGCAGCAACAATAACAGCAACAAAACCAAAAACCAAAGAACATCTATGCAAAAGAAATATGTTAGTGAGAAAAGCAAATGAGGGAGCAATGTGACGAACACACGCCCATTTGGGAACAAAAATACGTATTTGTTGCTTTGTCCATAAAGGAACCATACAAATCTGTTTGTATTAGGCTAGAGAAAAAAAAAATGTTTGAAATAACATGGGCAGATGTTTAGAGAAATGAATAGGCCATTAAAAATGTAAATATCTGGTGGTTTCAGGTCACCAAAGTGTAATACTTTTGCAATCAAGAAATAAAATTTAGCTCTTGAAGTGACTCAGAAAATCAACTATTCTTATGCCCATGCCATCACAGCTATTTCAAACTGAACTACTTCACAAACATAAGGAGCGGCTGTAAAATAAATTAGTTCTTGCTGCTGGCTCTTCCTTACTGCTCTGAATCTAATCCTGACTCTTTAACTAGTTGGTGGTGCATTTCCAGAAAATCATTTTGTCCTTCACCTTCCTCATCTTCGATCCAAAAAGGTTTGGAATAAGCATTCCAGCTCTAAGCTGCTGTGCCGTTGCTGAAGCAAACTGGTGTCATGGTCCTCTTCAGGGTGATGCTTTGTCCCACAAACTACATCTTTTATGGTAAATAGCTCATCAGTTTATTGGAACAATGGCTGGCAATGCCATGCTCACACTCTAGTCCTGCTTGCTTTGTTTTGAGAATCCTGAATGTGTTACCCACAGATTTTCACAGCTCCATAATGAGTACTCATAGACTCCAAACTTTCTGTTTGTGCAGTGATGGCTGAATGCATCTCTATGTCCCAGCTGACAAGCACTGAAGGCATGCTTGCCCTTCCTTATACCACTGACCTGCTTGCACTCAGAGCTCACTGTCCTTGTCCTACCTCACAGATGTTCAGTGGTGAAGTCAGTAAACTTTGTGTGACATCATGCTATGCACCCTTATTCATTTTATTTTATTTTTTGAGGCTCCATGGTATATATTTGCAGGAAGCTGGCATTTCAAGCAAATGAATTATGAATAAAGGCCACCACAATTTGTTTGACACCACTAAACCTACCTTGTTTTCATGGACCAGAGTGAGGTGGTGAATTATTAGGCTCTGAAGAATTAGGGAAACATGACTCTAAGAATCACCTGCAGTATGGAAAGGAATGAGAGGCATTGAGGACCCTGCCTGCCCTTGGACGTTTAAATCTGTATTACAGGGGAGAGAGGAGAAACAAATTTAAGCTACAGGTATAGAACATAATGTGCTATTTTAAAAGCATCTAAGATGAGTGTACTGAATGGAAGAGTACAAAGCTATGCTCTGAGAAGATGCTGAAGTGGCTTCTTTAGGATGTTTGAAAAACCGCTTCCCGTAAGGGAGAAGAGTCAAGAGAGTTTGATGGTGATTCTATTACAAAGAAATTTCTCTCACATTTTTTTGTGTTGGTAGGTTTGGCCTCATTGGACTGACTTGTACTTAACAAGCTGACGTGAGGTTACTGCCTTTTGTGTTTCCAGGAGATTAATATTAGACAACCAGGAACTGAAGAATTCTTCCTGGTGCACTGTCCTCAAGTGAGACCCACATGGGACCACCTACTAGAACAAAGACAAAAAGTTGTTAGATCCTCTATTCTTTTTTTACTCTAGTCTTTAAATTAAACTTTTTTTTTTGTCAATTTAACACGTCTACAAGCATCTCGATCACTCTCACCCCCTATTGCCCTCTCTCACCCTCCTCCCATGTGCATGGATCCCGGCATGCTTCTCAGCCATTATGTCATCCACTTTCATGTTTATTAGTTCTGGGACTACTCCCATGCTTGTAGGTATGCAAGTTGTATGCAGGTAACTGTGCATTTCCCAGTGCATCATGACTTTAACAGCTGTGTCATATCCCAAAGACAGTGACTCTTACGGTTTCTCTACTTCCTCTCCTGTGATATTCTCGGGGCCGTGGACAGGTTGTTATAAATGTCCGGTGAAGGGCTGAGGACTGAAGATCATTTATTCTCAGCACTGTGACCAATTCTGAGTCCTACATCCACTGTTCTCCACTTGGAAAATGAGCTTCTCTGTCCAGATCTGAGGACAACATTAGCCTATGTGTATCCTAACTTATGTGTTCATGTAGTAAAAAATATCAACAGCCAACCCCCTGCCAAGGACAGGTGAGGGTTAGGCATAAACTCTGAATAGATTAAAAATATATATATATTATAATATTTATAATATATTTATAAATATTATAATATATATATAAACCTACTCCTTTATAAGCTGAATGTAAATTATAATGATTTTTTTTAAAAAAGTAGTTTTAATGAAGGGTCCTGCTGCTACTAGAAGCCATAGCATTTTAAATGAAAATCTCATTGCAGGTTGAAGATGCCTCCTTATGAATTGCTGGCTTGGTGGATTCTGGAAGGTTCCAGAACCATGGAGGCTCTTTGTTGTCCTCCAGAGCTAGGCCGTATTGCTGCAGATGGCACGTTTGACCCCTTTCTACTCTTATATTTGTTTTACGGTACTCATGACATATCAATAAATGCTATAAGAATATAATTTAGGGATAAAGAGTCAAGACTGGGCTACGTACTTCTTTGGGTTTTGATTTGTTTTTGTTTGCGTTTATTGTTTGAGAATGTCATTCATGTCCTAATGCGCCTTGATCAGATTCACCACCTTTTCCCACTCCTCCACTTCTTCCACTCTTTCCCCTCCACTATTCCTTCCCAACTCTGTATTCTCTTCTTTTCAAACCACTGAGTCTACCTAGCGCTGTCGGTATGAACATGTGTATAGGTCACTCACAAAAGCATGGGAAACTCTCAGGGGTGGCATTTTTGAAGAAAACTCCCCTCCCTCTCTCAGCAGCCATCGGCTTTTTAAATATGTACAGGAAATTAAGCCTAGAGCCATAGCATGCTAAGGAAGTACTCTATCACCCAGTTATATCTACAGCCCAGACAGGTTAATTCTTGAAAGATGTATTTGTTAAATTCCTTTTTACCCCAGTTATTTTGTGCATCATGATGCATTATTTAAATGACAATTATAGGGATACATTCATCAAAAGATTTAGAGATTATTGCTTTGGAAAAATGTGATAAATTATAATCTTTTCATAAGGAATCTTATAAAAAGCAAATTATAATTTTAGCTGAATCGGTAAAATACTTCAGCCTGACCAATTTAGTAGAAAGATCAATGATCAATAGCGAATAACCCTTCTTCATGGTCTAGCCTTTAAGCTGAGCCATGGGGGTCATCCTGTGTGGAAAGAGTGGGAAGGTACAAGGGCTCTCTTTTGCTCTTATAGATGCTGTGGGGTTTCTGTGATTTATGGGCAGTAAAGCGACTTTGATGGGATGAGCTGCTATGGCATTTCTTGCCATTGTGCTGTATGAATGCTGTGGGGCCTGCTGTGCCTCTACGGCCAAGCCCTACACTCGGCACAACTATGTCACTGTGTGTCACCAGCTTTGTCTTCCTATTCATCCCCTCTCACATTCCCTCCCTCATGCTGTGGCAGGTGGATGACTTTTACTCAGCCCCTATCTAATTATGTGACATTTCTCAAGCAGCAATATAACATTTGGTTTTGATCAGGGGAATCTCTGTGATGGTGTGACTCATGAATGGCATGGAGATTTCTCCTATTCCAACTCTACCTCTTTCAAGTAGGCATTTTGAAATATTATAGCTGTTAAACACCAGTGAATTCTTTTGGTTTATAAAATATCTGGAATGCTTTCAGCAGAATCACCATAATAGAGATATAAATATCTCTTTTAAGATTTGTTTTTATTATTTAAAATTCTATGAATGTGTGCATATGGGCTTGTCAGTGTGAATGCAGGTAACCCACAGTGGCCAAGGGTTAGATCCCCTGGATCTGGAGTTGAGGCAGTTGTGAGCTGCTTGAGGTGTGTGCTGGGAATTGAAGTTGGGTATTCAGCAAGAGCAGCAGGCAGTCATAACTTCTAAGCCATCTCTCTAGCCCCACTATTAATTTCTTATCACTATTAGTCAGCATTTTCTAGAAAAAAAAAAAACAGAACCAAGAGAGATTCTCTCTCTCTCTCTTACTGTGTGTGTGTGAAAGAGAGGAGCTAGAGCTAGAGGTAGATAGATAGATAGATAGATAGATAGATAGATAGATAGATAGATAGA
>NW_026593286.1:14010958-14027611 GCF_907164565.1 Psammomys obesus
AGATAGATAGATAGATAGATAGATAGATAGATAGATAGATAGATAGACAGACAGAGAGAGTTGAAGGGAGGAAGAGAGAATAAGAGATGGAGACAGACAGGGAGAGTGGGGATGCTAGGGGGAGGAAAGGAGAGGAGACTCATAAAGAGTTGGCTAATGCTGAGCAGCTGTCAAGTCTAAGGGCTTCAGGTGTAAAATACACCTGTAGGTTGAATCCCTGAAGAAGCAGTATGGCAGCTAAAGCACTGGTTCTCAACCTGTAGGTCATGACCCCTTTAAAGAGCAACTGACCCTTTCACAGGGGTCACGTAAGATCATCAGAAAACACAGATATCTACATTACAACTCATAATATTAGTGAGATCACAGTTATGAAGTAGCAATGAAAATAATTTTACAGTTGGGGGTCACCACAATGTAAGGAACTGTATTAAAGGGTTGAGCTCACCCACACACATACCCACCCAGTGGTTGAGTTAGAGTATGACTGCGCTCTGTTGACAAACTCCTCTTTTTCAAGAGAAGTCAGTCTTTTTTTCTATTAAGGGTTTCAACTTGTTGGAGGAGTTGAACCGCATTAGGAGGGTTGCTCATCTTTGCTCAGATTGAAATGTTAATTTCATCTAAACAATACCTTCCCAGAGACATTGATATTTACATATATAGCACCTTGACTCAAGAAGTTAACCATCTCAGTGGAGTCCTAGACACCTCTGTTCTTGGTTGGTTTAATGAACGCCACTGTTCCATGGACATGGAGATCTGTCTGTACTGCAATAGAGACATCACCTCCTGTAAAGGTTTTGAAGATGTTTCCTTCCCAGAGAACTCTGAAATAAGCTCTCATCACTGAAGGCATGAACTCACCACTGAAAGATAAATTGTCAGAGTCCAAAGGAGATGTGTACAAGGAGATTGTTCACTGGATTCCCACTCCTGTGGCATCAAGAAAAGAGCAGCAGGTGACACGAGGTAAAGGTCATCCTTCATGTACCTCTCCTGTCTGGAAGGCTATCATTTTTTTCCCTCTCACCAGATCCATATGTTTCTGATACAATGACCTTGTAAATGTTAGTCTTTTCAGTTAAAAATCACTTGGCTCCTTAAGAAATTAATAGTATTAAAAGGTATAGCCAACACTGACTCCCAACACACTCTTAAGAATTTAACTCCACCAACTCAGTCTACTATATCCAGCAAAGCTTTCAGTCAACATAGATGGAGGAAACAAAATATTCCATGAAAAAACCAACCTTTAACAATATCTTCACAGCAACCCAGCTCTACAGAAGATAATAGAAGGAAAACTTCAATCCAATGAAAACAACTACACCCAAGAAAACATGGAATATAGATAAATTCACAAGAACAACAAAAATAATAAAACAAATATTGATACACAGTAACACAAACACCACAATAAAAGTTACTAATATTCATTGGTTACTATTATCTATCAACAGAAATGGAGTCAACTCTCCAATAAAAAGACATAGACTAACAGAATAGTTGCAGAAACAGGATCCAACATTCTGATGCATCCAAGAAACACACCTCTGCAACAAAGATAAACATTACCTCAGAGTAAAGGGCGAGAAAAATGTTTTTCAAACAAACAGACCCAGAAAACAAGCAGGGGTAGCTGTCCTAATATCTAATAAAATACTTTCAACCAAAATTAATCCAAAAAGATGAGGAAGGGCACCTTATTTTCATCAAAGGAAAAATCCAACAGGAAAACATCACAATCCTGAACATCTATACCCCCAGTACAAGAGCACCTACATTTGTAAATGAAACATTATTAAAGCTTAAATCACATATTTGATCCCAACACCTTAATAGTGGAAGACTTCAACAATTAACTCTCAACAAGGGACAGATCATATAGACAGAAGCTAAATAAGGAAATAATGGCACTTACAGAGGTCCTAAATCAAATGGACCGAATAGATGTCTATAGAATCTTTCACCCAAACTCAAGAGAGTATACCTTCTTTTCAGCACCCTAGGGAACCTTCTCAAAAATTGACCATAGTCAGGCACGAAGCAAGCCTCAACAGATACAAGAAGATTGAAATAATCCCTTGTATCCTATCAGACCACCATGGTCTCAACAACAACAGAAATAACAAAAAGCCTAAATACACATGGAAACTAAACAACTCTTTCCTCAATGACAGCTTGGCCAGGGAAGAAATGAGAAAAGAAATTAGAGACTTCCTAAAATTCAATGAAAATAAAAGCACAACTTACCCAAACTTATGGGACACAATGAAAGCAGTGCTAAGAGGAAAGTTAAGTGCCCAGAAAGAAATTTGAGACACCTCATACAAGCAACTTAACAGCACACTTAAAAGCTCTAGAGGGAAAAAAGGAAGCAGACACAGCCAAGAGGAGTAGACGATTGGAAAAAAAATCAAATTCAGAGCTGAAATCAATGAATTAGAAACAAAGAAAATAATTGAAAGAATCAATGAGACCAAGAGCTGGTTTTTCCAGAAAATCAACAAGATAGACATACCCTTAGCCAAAGTAACTAAAAGGCAGAGAGAAACAATCCATATCAGCAAAATCAGAAACTAAAAGGGGGACATAACAGCAGACACTGAAGAAATCCATTCATACGTCTTACTACAAAAGCCTATATCCTAGGTAAGATGATCAACCCTCATTCAGAAAGGCAAATGGGATGGACATCAGAATAAGGAGAAAACAGGGAACACGACAGGAGCCTACCACAGAGGGCCTCTGAAAGACTCTACCCAGCAAGGTATCAAAGCAGATGCTGAGATTCATAGACAATCTTTGGGAAGAGTGCAGGGAATCTTATGAAAGAGTGGGAAGATAGAAAGACCTAGAGAGGACAGGAGCTCCACAAGGAGAGCAACAGAACCAAACAGAACCAGGGGTCTTTTCTGGGACTGATGCTATAACCAAGGGCCACTCATGGAGATAATCTACAACCCTTGCTCAGACATAGCCCATGGCAGCTCAGTATCCAAGTAGGTACCCTAGTAAGGGAACAGGGACTGTGTCTGACATGAACTCAGTAGCTGGCTCTTTAATCACCTCCCCATGATGGGGGAGCAGCCTTACCAGGCCACAGAGGAAGACAATGCAGCCAGTCCTGGTGAGACCTGATAGGCTATGATCAGATGGAAGGGGAGGAAGAACTCCTATATCAGTGGACTTGGGGATGGGCATGGGAAGAAATGAGGGAGGGAGGGTAGGCCTGGGAAGGAATGAGGCAGGGGTCTATGGCTAGGATTCAGAATGAATAAACTGTAATTAATATAAAAATTTTAAAAGCGTTATAAAGAAATAGAATTCTTCTGCAAGAATGGAGCTTCCAAGCTACCCTTATTTGTACTCCTTGAATTGGGTGAGCCCATAGATATATACTATAGAAAGAAGACTTGGGTTTGGTGAGCTGGCTCAGCAGCTCAGCTTCTATTTCAGAGGACCTGGGTTTGATTTTCAGTGCCCATATGGCTTCTTACAACTGTCTGTAACTTCATCCCCAGGAAACATTTATGGCCTCCACAGGCACCAGCCACACATGTAGTGAACAGACATACATGTAGGCAAAACACCCACACACATAAAATAGGTCTTCTCTTTCTTTAATGTCACTCAGTAAAATGCGGTGTCCTTTAGCGCCCATTGGCATTGCTGCGGCAGGCGAAGTGCTCGGTGGTTTTGAAGTCTTCCACCAGACATAAGCGGAGCCCCCGCAGCAACACCCTCAGTGCTCTTGTCCATGGCTACATTGGGTGATAGAATTACTGGGTCATTGTGCTGCCAAGGTCACCTTCTGGAAGTGGTCCACTCACATCTCATGTTCCATCTCAGGCCGTGTCACATTACTTCCAGGTGGGAGCACTCAGATCCACTGAGTTTCATGGCCTGGCTCTCTTGGTAGCTACTGTTAATAGTGGGCTCTGCTCTTTAGAGATCCAGTAGACAAAGATTAAGGGGCAGAATCCACTTCATTTCGCAAATCTGTCCTTTGTTCCCCATACACTGTAGAAATGGCCCCACATCTCTCTCAAATGGTGTGTAGGGTGATGAGGGAAACCAGGCTGCCTTAAGTCCAAAGTTTGCTGTGGGCCCATCACAGTTTCTACCTTACCTTTCTCCTCCTCTTCTTAGATTTATTTATAATATATAATTCTTCAACTTCGTACATGGTTTGATTATGCTTTTTAATAACTTGGATTTCTTTCATTGAGTAAGAGCTAATGAGTATGGTAGATCTTGCAGACTTCCCTAACTCAAAATTCATCTCCTTTGATGCTCTATGCTTTTCTCCACAGTCCAGGTGGAATGGACACTTACATTGAGTTCCTTTAAGAGTTTTCCAGCATTATGAGTTGCAGAGAATTCTAATTTTTATCCAGTCCACGTGGGTAACCATTGGCACATGCATACAAACACGCAAACCCATACTTGTGCACATGTCAAAGATGAGCTTAATTCTCAGAGACAGTGAAATATAAATCCATATGGAAATGACATCTTCCTAGCTTGCTCCACACCACAGCTCTGCCCGCTAATGATGCCAAGTGTTTACATACAATGCCGAACAGTTGAAAATACTCTTTATTTTCAATTTCACACTGTGCCACAGCACTTCCTGAGAGTGGAGACTCGCTGTGATTGCGGCTAGCCTTGACTACTTTCCCACAGAGGAAGCCTCTTAACATACAGACCTAGCTTTGAAATTGCCCTTGTTTTAAGCTAGGCCAAATGCAATTTAAAGAAATGCATTGCCATTCCGTTTTCTAGCTAACCAGAGGAACATGATACATAAATAGATGACTGTCTGTTATTAAAACGCCATCACAGTGGTAGTGGTGACGGTGGCGGGAGACCCACAATGCTTTTCCACTTGAGCAGGAAAATGAGAGGTTTATATTGAGCGGGTCACAACATTTCATTCAAAGCGGCTTAGATATGTTTTCAGAGTTTCTTCATGTAGGAAATAGAAAGTTAAAATTTACTGTTAGTTTTTTTTTTTCTATCAAGGGAAGAAATGATATTTGTTTGGAGGAAAAGAGCTTAATAGACTACTTAGAAGGAAAGATTAGACATTTGGGGATTTTTTTTTGAAGGAGGAAAGAGAGAGACGTGTTAAGTGTTTTCTTAAACAAATGCGCAACAGTAAGCAAATGGTGGAGACCAAAGATGGCATGATGGGGTGGACAGGGAAAGTGGGGGGTTTATGGTCTATTTATAAAAATTTGGGTCTTAACTTGAAAATGATTCTTAGAGAACTTGCTAAAAAGTAAAAAAGAGTAATGCCTAAATTTAGGCTAGCTGCTAATTTTTTTTTTCTAGCAATATGTCATCTTTGTCAGTAAATGTTTATCCCTAAGAGATGTTTTTTAGGAGTGGGATGAAGTCTGTGTTTGTATTAAGAGTTTGGAAATGTGGTAATGATGAGGCACCAGTAAAAGAATAAAGGCACACAGTCCAAAGACACAAAACGCAAGAGCAGAAACTTTAGTGAAAGCTGGAAATTGGAGCCAGAGGTAACTAGAGTCATGGAAACCTCAAAAGTCTAAATATTCCCAAGGAGAACTGTGTATCTCCCACAAGATGTAAGATGGTAGTTGGAAAAAAAAATCATATGAATTTTAAGTGGCATAGTGACACAAAATAAGGCACTGGTTAAATTTTTGTATGTTTGGAGGAGTGATTCAGGAGGACTAAGTCAATCAAAAAAACCAAAGTTTGAATAGCAATTCAGGATGAAACAGATTGACTTCAGACTAGAGTGTGGGTGTTCATTTTGTCTTATGTGCCTCTGGTTGAACAGATCAGGGATATTCCCACTCGTTCTTTTCCAAAAAATTCCCATCAAATTACTATTCATTACAGAGGAGAATAAATGTGTTTCCTTAGGGATTTGGAAATTATTCTTTCAGAGAGTGTGAGATTTCCCCTATCCTCCTCAAGTCTTTGAGGGTGTATTAAAAAAATACCCCAAACAGTGATTATCATTAATAATATATCCCTTCTTTTTCCCATTAAAATTCTCACACAGTGTTTTCAGCTAAAATCTCCACTCTAAGAAAACACTCCAATCCCTGTTCTTATGCATATTCCATACCTCTCTCCCCAACTCTAACAGGACACATTTTTATATAGTTATTTATTGAGCATACCCTCAGGGAGTATATAAAATCCAGGAGCACAAGAAATCTTTGTTTTATTTTTGCTAGAACCACAGCAAGGGTTTAACGCTCATTTATTGACCACATGAATAATCCTTGCCTTTGTTTTATATCCTCAGGGATATAAGTAGCCTATTACCTATTCAGAGAAGTCTCAGGTAATAGGAATTGTTGAAAAAGAAACAAGAAACACTAACTATTGCATCCCAGAGCTCTCTGCTTTATCTGCAAGATTGAGACTGGAATGTGAGAATTGTCATGCATGGTGGCAAAGGTGCTCACTAAGCAGTATGTCTCAGAGTCCCTTTGTCTGGGTTGATGCAACTCACACTCCAAGGATCACTTGTTGGGACAAGTGTGCAGATTGTATGGAACTTTGGGGGACCTGCTTGCTCTTCACTTCTTAAAGCGTCTTTGGTGATCTTGGTCTTCTCTTTGTAGCCTATTCAAGCAAGGAAGACTTGGATCAGCACATTGAGTCACTTCTCTTTGGCACTACTCCAGGCTTGGGATCCCTCCTTGGTCCTACCAACCAAGGCCACTTTACAGAATCGTCCAGTTCCTTCTCCTTTACAGCTGAATACAATTCTGTTGTGCATCTGCACTGCATTTTTGCTACCCATCCATTAGCTGAAGAACATTTAGGTTGTTTCTATTTCCTCACTATTGTAAGTAGGGCAGCAGTGATCATGGCTGAGGAAGCATGTGGAGTAGGATGTCCTTTGGGTATTTGCTAGGAAGGGGTATATCTATACCCCTTAGGGGTTAGGGGTTAGGGTTAGGGGTTAGGGTTAGGGTTAGGGTTAGAGATTAGGGTTAAGGTTGGTTTAGGTTTAGGGGTTAGGGTTAGGGTTAGGATTAGATATATTTTTAGGTTTCTGAGAATTATACACATTGATTTTCATAATGGCTGTACAAGATTGCAGTTCTGCCAAGAATAAATGAGGGTCTTTCTTTGCCTGTATCATCACCAGCATTTATTGTCAGTTGTTTCCTTAGCTATTCTGATTGGGGTAAGATGAAATCTCAAAGCTTTTAAATTTACATTCCCTTCATTTCTAAGGATATTTAACACCTTTACAGATATTTCTTTTTAATTTTTTTTATTAATTACACTTTATTCACTTTGTAGCCCCCCATAAGTTCCTCCCTCCTCCCCTCTGGATCCTACCCTCCCTCCCCCTTCTTCACACATGCCCCTCCCCAAGTCCACTGATAGGGGAGGTCCTCCTCTCCTTCCTTCTGATCTTAGTCTATCAGATCTCATCAGGAGTGGCTGCATTGTCATCTTCTGTGGCCTGGTAAGGCTGCTCCCCCCCATCAGGGGGAGGTGATCAAAGAGCAGGCCAATCAGAAAAAATAAGGAACGCTTCACGAATTTGCGTGTCATCCTTGCGCAGAGGCCATGCTAATCTTCTCTGTATTGTTCCAATTTTAGTATATGTGCTGCCGAAGCGAGCACTGAAGATATTTCTTAGCCGTTTTAACTTATTCTTTTGAGAAGTCTCTGTTCATATTTGTAACCCATGTTTAAACTGGGTTGTTTGTTGAATTGGAAGTTTCTGGTTTCCTTGAAGACTCAGTTGAGTCATGTGATGTTTTGCGAGAAGTTCTCTTGTGAGAGAACATGTTATGTTTTGTTGGAGGCTGGCTTGGGAGAGGGCATGTGATGTTTTGGTGTGAGCTGTCTAGAGTGACTTTGGTCAGCTGAAAACATCCACGGGTGGACTCTGAGAACAGGAGATACATAGAAACCCACGGACAGTGAGACATTGCTTTTTGGATCAGTATCACTGCGCCTATCTTCATGCTTCTGTATTTGACTTCGCAGAAACATTCCAGAGAAGTTTTCAGGGCAGTCCAACTGAGTCTTGTGGCTTTTGCCGACTTGTCCCAATCTTCTGAGTCGTGCTGATTCATGTTGTTGCTTAATGTTGGCATTTGGACTGGACTGCTAATATCCGGGCAACAAATAGTGGGCTCTTCCAAGGAACTACTTCTAAAAAGGTCTACAACCACCATTTACCTAATAACATTTCTCCCCTACCTCTGGGCAGTGGGTGGGAGTGAGGTATAAGTGTTTAAGAACCTTAAATAAAGTAGGTTAGGTGAGAAAAATCTAAGCCTCCAGTTTGTTTTTTTTTTTTTTTATTATGTGTTTTTGAGCTTTTTCTATATTTTGGATACGAATCCTCTAACAAATGTATAGCTTGCAAAGAGTATCTCCCATTCTGTTGGTTTTGTCTTGACTTGATTGACTTCTTCTTCAGCTGTTGCAGAAGCTTTTTAGTTTGATGAGATACCATTTATCAGTTGTTGACTTTTAATTCCTGAGCAGATATGGTCCTATTCAGAAAGTCCTTTCATACACCTATTTCCTATAGGTGTTGCCTACATTTTTCTCTAGCAGATTCAGTGGTTAGGTTTCATACTGAGGTCTTTGGTCCATGTAGAGTTGAGTTTTGTGCAGGGTGATATATATGGGTCTAATTTCATTCTTTACATGTGACCATCCCATTTCTCCAAAACCATTTGCTGAAGATGCTGTTGATTCTTCAATTTATATTTTCGATATCTTTGTCAAATATCAGGTAGTACACATACCTGTCCTCACATTTGGGCTTTCTGTTTGGTTCCATTGATATAAATGTCCATTGTAATGACAGGACCATGCTGTTTTTATTGCCAGAAGTCCATAATATATCTAGAAATCTGGAGCAGTAAACCCTCCATATTTTTTTTTTTATCAGATTTGCTATCTGGAATCTTTTCTTGTTTTATTTGAATTTTAGGATTTGTCTTCTATTTCTGTGTAGACTATTGTGTAATTTTGGTTGCTATTGCTTTTAAAAGAACAAAACATTGTAAACTATTTTGAGAAAATGGTCATTTTTCATAATATTAATTCTACCAATCTATGAGCATGAGAGGTCTTTCCATTTTCTAGCCATCTTCCTCAGTCACTTTGTTTGTAGATCTAAAGTTTTCATTTAAAGTCTTTCACCATTTTGGTTAGGTTTATCCCTACATATTTTATAATTTTTTTAGAGGCTATTGTGAACAGGAATGTTTCCATGCTTCTTTCTTAGCATCTTTGTTATTGGTATATAGAAATGCTACTGAATTTTGTAGGTTGCTTTTGTGTTCCCCCATTTTGCTGAAAGTGTAGCTCATTTATACAAGTTCTCTGGTAAAATATTTAGGATCTTATATATATAATAATATGTCACCTAAAAATAGGGATATTTTGATTTCTTTTCCTATTTGTGTCCTTTTGTTTTTCTCTTCTCTTATTGCTTTAACCAGTACCTAAAGCACTATATTAAAAAGAAGTTTAGATAGCGACTACTCTATCTCATTCCTGATTTTGATCAGAATGCTTGAAGTTGTTCACCATTTTGAATGATGTCAGCTGTGAGTTTGTCCTACACAGCCTATATTCACACCCACAAAAAGATCATCCCGAGTGAGGTAAACCCAGACCCGAAAAGACAAGTATGATATGTACTCACTTATAAGTGGATATTAGCTGTTAAGTAAAGGATAACCGTGCGACAGTCCGCAAATCCATTGAGGATAAGTGACATAGAGGGCTCAAGGGGAATATATGGATCTCTCTGTGGAGAGGAAATAGAATAGATTTTATGAATAGAATGGACTGGGTGGGGATTGGAATGGGAGAGATCAGGCACAGGGAGAGGAGAGATGGAGGAAGAGAGTACTTGAAGAACCAATTAGAACTGGGAGGCATTTGAGGGACACTACTGAAAGCTAGTGTAGTGGCAACTCCCCCAAATCTATGAGGGTGACCCTAGTGAAGACTCCCAGCAATGGGGAATACAGTGCCTGAACCAGCCACCTCCGTCACTGGGCGAGGCTTCCAGTGGCGGGACTGGGACATCAACCCAGCCATCAACCTTTCTACCTACTATTTGGCCTGCCTGCAAGATGTGCTAGGGTAATGGTGGTGCAGAACTTGTGGCCAACCAATGACTGGTCCAACTTGAGACCTCTGCTACAAGAAGGAGTCTACTCCTGACAGTGCCTGGATGATCAAGAATCAGAAGCTGAATAGTTCAGAGACCTAGGATAGAGCCAAACACAATTGGCAAAAACAAAAGAAGAAAACAGTCAACGAAATGATTCCTAATGATATTCTGCTATACTCGTATATTGATGCCTAGCCCGATCATCACCAGAAAGGCTTCATGCAGCAACTGATGAGAGCAGAGGCAGAGACCCACCGCCAAATGTTAGGTGGAGCTCAGCAAACCTCTCATAAGAGCAGAGAAAGGATAGTAGGAGCCAGAGTTGTCTAGGATGCCAGGAGAACATGGGCCACAGAATCCACTAAGCAGGGCTTGAAAGGGCTCACAGAGACTGAAGCAACAGCCATGGAGTCTATATGGTTTTGAGCTAGATCATTTGCATAAATGTTATGATTATACATAGCTTGGTGTTCTTGTAGGACTCTCAACAATGGGAATGGGAACTTTTTTGCCTGCTCTTGGGATTGTTAAACTCCTACTGGGTTGCCTTCTCCAGCCTTGATATGAGGGTTTTGTGTCTAGTCTTACTGTAACTTGTTATGATGTGTTGGGTTGATATCCATGGGAGGCCTGTTGTGTGTGTGTGTGTGTGTGTGTGTGTGTGTTTCTTCTTCTCCTCCTCCTCCTTCTTTTCTGAAGGGAAGGAGAGGAGGAGTGGACCTCGGGGAGGAGAAAGTAATCAGAAGAGTGAAGGGAAAGGAAACTGTGGTTATAATGTAATTTACGAGAGAAGAATAAATACAAAAATAAAAAAGAAATATTTTCCCTTAGTTCTTTTTTCTCTATGACTTTTATCATGAAGGCATGTTGGGTTTTGCTATGTTCAGATGTTATTTCTATTTTTAGTCAGTTTATACCCTTCTTGCATGTCCAGAATAAAGCCAACTTGATCATGGGATGATTTTCCTTGATATATGCCTATATTTAGTTTGCATGTATTTCACTGAGTTTCTCTAAATCTGTGGTCATTATGGGTAAAATTTATGTCTAAAAATTCTCATAATATTGAATGTGTTAAATAACTATTTCCAACCAGGCTGATTAGCCCCAAATTCTGTGTGATTTACCATCTTTGTCCATGCTTCTACTCTGCTGGATGCAGTTAGCACTGTTATGACTTGGATCTGAAGTGACCCGCCATGTATTGAACTCTGGGTCCCAAGATATCAATCATTGAAAGGTGATTGGATCCATTCATTTATGCTATTGATGAAGTTATAATTTGATAACTTTTTTGCATGGTGGTAGACACTAGAAGGAGATCCTGGTTGGAGCAAGCAGATCACTGTGGCATGGTACATCTTGTCCCTGACCCCTTCCTCTTGCTCCCTCTGCTCCCTGCCTGTGGGAGACGAGCAGTTTCCCCTGCCAGATAGTTCTTTTTTTAAAAAATTAATTTATTCATTTTACATTCCAATTGTAGTATCTTCAAAGTCTCCTCCTGTTCCCACCCTCCTTCCCTTTCCCTCTCTATCTCTGTCCCCTAATCCTCAGAAAGGGGGAGCCCTCCTTTGGTCCTTTGCCAATTGACCCCAGATTATCAAGTTTCTTCAGGACTGCCTGCATACTCTTCCACTATGGCCTGGGAAGGCTACTTGATTTAGAGGAAGTGATGGAAAAGTAAGCAACAGGGATAATGTCAGAGACAGCCCCTTGTCCCATTAATAGGTGACCTACGTGGAGACTGAGCTGCTTATAGGTGACATCTGAGGACGGGACCTGGCTTCTCTCCATGCATGGTCCTTGATCTCCGCAGGCTGCTCTGGGCCCAGATTTGTTGGTCTTCTTGTGGAGAAGACCACAAGACCAGATCCTTCTATCCCCCCACTCTTCCATAAGACTTCCTTCACTCTGCCCAAAGTTTGGCTGTGAGTCTCAGCCTCTGCTTCAATCCCCTGCTGGGTGGAGTTTTTTTTTTTTTTTTTTTTTTTTTTTTAGAGAACATTTATGTAAGACTCCCATCCTGTTCTCTCTCTTCAACCACTTCCAGTACCCTTCTGAATGAGAAGTAACCATCCTCCCGAGGGGCCTCCTTGTAACATAGCTTCTTGAGGGGTGCAGATTGTAGTGTGGTTATCCTGTATTATATGGCTAATATCTGCTTATATGTGTATCTTTCTGGGTCTGGGTTACCTCACTCAAGATGATCTTTTCAAGACCCATCCATTTGCCTGTAATTTTCATGATGTCTTGATTTTAATAGCCAAATAGTATTCCATCATGTAGATATACCACAGTTTCCTTATCTATTCTTTGGTTGAGGGACATCTAGGTTGTTTTCAGTTTCCGGCTGTTACAGATAAAGCCGCTATGAACACAGCTGAGCAAATGTCCTCATTGTATGGTGGAACATCTTTGGGTATATGCCCAGGAGTGGTATAGTTGGGTCTTGAGGTAGAGCTGTTCCTAATTTTCTGAGAAAGCACCAGACTGATTTCCAAAGTGGTTGTACAAATTTGCACTCTCACGAGCAATGGAGTTTTCTCTTTTCTTCACAACCTTCCCAGCATATGCTGCCATTTGAGTTTTTGATCATAGCCATTCTGATAGGTGTAAGCTGGAATCTCAGGGTCATTTTGATTTGCATCCTTCTGGCTTTTATGGTCTCTGTTGAAAAGTCAGGTGTGATTCTGATAAGCTTGCCATTATACGTTTCTTGGCTTTTTTCCCCTTGCAGCTTTTAATATTTTTTTCTTTGTTCTGTACATTTAGAGTTTTGATTATTATGTGTCAGGGGGATTTTCTTTTCTGTTCTAATCTATTTGGTGTTCTGTAGGCCTCTTGTATACTTGTAGGTATTTCTTTCTTTAGATTTGGCAAATTTTCTTCTATAATTTAGTTGAAAATACTGTCTGGGCCTTGGAGCTAGACATCTTCTGTTTCTTCTGTTCCTATTATTCTTAGTTTTCGTCTTTTCATGGTGTCCTTGATTTCTTGGATGTTTTATGTCAGGAATTTTTTACATTTAACATTTTCTTTGACAGATGTATCAATTTCTTCCATTGTATCTTCTTCTACACCTGAGATTCTTTCTTCTACCTCTTGTATTCTGTTGGTGATGCTTACCTCAGTGGTTCCTATTTTCTTCTTTAAGTTCTCTCTCCTCAGGATTTCCTCAGTTCGTGCTTTCTTTATTGTTTCTATTTTCATTTTCAGATCTTGAACCACTTTATTGATTTCCTTCACCTGTTTGTTTGTGTTTTCCTATATTTCTTTGAGTGATTTTTTCATTTCCTCTCTTCAGGCCTCTCTAAATGCTTCAATCTGTTTGACTGTATCTTCCTGTATTTCTTTATGGATTTTATTTGTTTTCTCCATTATCATCTTCATGAGCATAGATTTAAGCTCATTTTAGAGTGTTTCATTTGTATTAGGGTATCTAGGGATCTTTGCAATGGGATAACTGGTTTCTACAGATGCCATATTGCTCTGGCTTTTGTTGATTGCGCTTTCACACTGGCCTTTAGCCATCTAGTTGTCTCTGGCATTGGTTGGTAGTTTCTGGTGCACACTGGAGTTCTGGGGGGAAGGGGAGGGAATGTAGGAAGATCCCTGGTCAGGAAGCTGAATGTTCCCTCAGGAGAGGAGCTCTTCTTAGATTGATAGGTATGGTCTCTGACTGGCAAGTGGTTCTCAGGGAATTGCCAGCTTTTCTCCTCAGATGTAGGTTCCCATAGACTAACTGGACTCCTCAGGAGCCCAGGAGCTCTCATCTCCCTAGAGGAAGTCCCAGAGTTATCCACCTGCCACTGGCATTCTTGCTCTGAGGTTAATGAGCTATAGCTGCCCAGACACTGTGCTTGCTGGGTGCAGCCTTTTTGGAGAACCTGCCAGCCCAGAGGTCTGGTCAATCTCCCCGGGGAGATGGGTTAAGCTTTAGAACAGTGCCTAAGGCTTCTGGGCATGAGGAGGCTAGATGTTCTAGCTTCATACTCCACTAACCAGAAGGTGTTCATACAACAGTGAGAGCAGTTGCTATACACTGAGAAAGAGCACCAGTGGGAACCCAGGAAGTTTTCTGGAGATTAGTCAGGTGACCTGAATTTGAACCCATTTGTTTTCCTCACCATGGGCTCTCCTCTCACCTGGGAAACACAAATGCTGGTTATTTGGGGCTCACTGTTTGGTCTACGAAGGTGAGAACAGTTATCAGGCATGTGACTAGATGGTGGAGATTGTGTGCTGGCCCCCAAGAGCTTTTCCCGGGATTAGCCAAGTGACCTGAGGTTGAACTGGCTTGTTTCCCTTACCATGTGCACTGTTCTCACCTGGGAAACACAGACACTGGTGTTTTGTGGCCCGCAGATCGGTTTCTCAGTGCCTGTGCAGTCACTGCTCTCCTGCTGACCGAATACAGTTCATAATCTGTGCCACCATCTTGGATTACTTCTTCCCACCAGATGCTTCTTCCCATGATGTTCTCCTTAGACCTAGTCAAGAAACAACAAAACCAAGTGCCCATGGACTGAAACTGAATCCCAAGCAAATATTTCCCCCTTTAAGTTGTTATGTTACTGTGTTGGAAAGCTAATAGAAACCTAAGAAGGGGCTGTGATGATCACGAGATGTGAGTCAACATCAAAGCAGAGAAAATGAGAATTATACCTGGAAGGCTGTGGTGGTTATTCTTGAATTTTTTTTTTCCTGAGTGACTAATTCACTCTTGATGCTGTTCAAGTCAGTTTCCCAAACTGCAAAGCTGAGGACAGACTTAGGTTTTTACTTAACAAGAATGAGCCTGCCTTCCACTTAGGTTTAATTATGCTCTTTCTGTGTCTCCAGCTAGAGAGCAAGCTCTTTAAGACCCAGAACTTCGATACAGGGAACTTCCCTAGGAATGTCCTTAGCTGGCGGCAAGGTTGGGTAAATAGTAAGTGCTCAATGGATGTTACTTAAATCCTCTTAATTGGACAGCTGCATTAGGTCAGCTGTAAGGGATTTGGGGATTGGCCAGTTATGCTTATTATTTTTTGATACCACCCTTCACTGGTCTCTAGATATAAACAATAAAGTCACAATTGACAATACTGAGTAGTTCCCATAGACTAGTTTGGATGGGGACTCAGCAACTAAAACCCAAAGAGCCTAGTATATTGTATTTTCACATAGCATCAAAATGTGACTAGATGGTGGAGATTTCAAAACCATAATAAGTGAGTTCCAAGTCTTAAAAAACATTTCTCTACAAAAATATTTTATCATATTTTGGCCCTTCCTTTGCCATTCCATGTCTCCTAACTGACCCTTGATCTTCCTTTCTTCAGTGCCAACTACAATATGGAGTTCCACAGGCACCACCTTGAATAGGCGCTCCACATACAAAGGTCAAGTACAGCCATTTCTTTTGTTCACTAGGCTTTTCAGTAAATCATGACATGATTCTGATAAGTACAGGGAGCCCTTGAAAGATTTACCAGATATGTGCAAAGTGATGTAAAAAGTGGGACGTTCACTATGTCAAGAGACTTCCATGCTGCTGCTCCCTCATCTTCATGAATGTTTGGCATTGTGAGTAGAAAGGGAAATTTGCTCCTGATTGTAGATTGGAAATTAGAATATGAATATGCCATATGCCAATGCTTACTTGTATCTGCCTGGAGATTTGGGGTTTGTGAAGCAAATTATTTGGATAAACCATCTCTACATGGGCTGTCATTTCATGCTGTTGTCATACTCATATGGAAGTTCCTGGTACAAATAGAGTTGTTCTATGGGCTGAAACCCATGGGTGAGAGAGATTTTAGACTGTGTTCTTTTGGATATTTTCTGTGACAGTCATTACTAATGCCTGTCTCAGAGTTTCTCTGCCCATTGCTAGGTTTGCCTGAAGCCTGATGGGTGGCTCCTATGAGTGCTGGCAATCTCCTGCTTCTATGGTGTATGCTCTCCTTTGCTCATTGAGACTCCTTCCATAGCAATAGGAGCTTCTCTGGCAGCGAAAGCGATGATGCTGGTGAGGGTGAGAGGCAGCATGTCTCCGAGGGATCACCTTGCCGGGCACAATGCATGATACCTGGTGGGTCCTTTTGAGCGTCACTGTCCTGCAGCTGCAGGAGACTGTCACACTCTCATTGCAGTCCTGGTGAAGTGCTCTCTTTTTCTCCCGATTATTTGATAAAATAGTAGCTATTACACACTCCCAGAAGCAGACCTTTGGTGTGTTCCTAAAGGAAGCTTTGGTGGCTGTCTCTCAACCAAGGAGAACACTTGGCTCTTTGTTTCCATTACTCTTTGCTTTCTCTCCTTTGGTAGAGAAAACATACCTTTCTAGGACTATATTCTTCACAAGGGCAGGGCCATACCTGTCTTGCTTGTGTCTTAGGTTCCAACAAGCAACCTAAGAATTAGTACTTGGTAGGTTATTACTACTGCAATTCTATCTATCTATCTATCTATCTATCTATCTATCTATCTATCTATCT
>NW_026593286.1:14027621-14071426 GCF_907164565.1 Psammomys obesus
TCTATCTATCTATCTATCTATCTATCTATCTATCTATCTATCTATCTATCTATCATCTACCTACCTTCCTGCCTACCTACATATCCTCTATTTAACCATTTACCTAGCACACAAGGAGATTATTTTTACTGTATTTATGAAAGCGTGCAACCACTACCATTATCTAATTTCAGAACATTTGAAGAGGAGTGCTATGAAGTGGTGTCTTCTGGATATGACATGCTATTGCATTTATGAATACATGTGAGCTGTGAATGTGTCACACAAGATACATGCAAGATTGGCTATTTCAACATTCTGTCAGGGATGAGGCGTTGCTTCTGAGGCCCCACCCTTCGTAAAGAGCTATTGATGGTTAATAGTTACCAGGGAAGAAACTATCATTTTCTTCAGCAGTTTACCCATTGGTAAGTTGTCCATGTTCCTTCTAGTAATAACACATCAAACATGCTCATATAGACTCGGTGGACTTAAATAAAAAACACAAAAGTAGTAGGGAGACAGAACATAAAGTACAGAGTCTGCAGAAATGCGAAGGGGATAAAAGATGCTGATAGGTGGTGTATATGTTCACAATACATTGGAAATATGTATGAAATTGAAAAAACAAATCAGCAAACAAACATGCTTTCCTGTTCTTTTCTCCTCAAGTCCTGGAAATCACCCATTTACTTTCTGGTTACTCTAGACACTTACTATAAAAGAAATCTTGTAATATGTGACCTCTTCTGTCTGGATTCTTTCACTTAGCACACATTTTCAAGTGGTGCTATGTATGTTTGAGCCCTAGCACCTCACAACTCTTCATAGCTGTATAGTATTCTTTCATGTGGATATGTCATTTTTTGTTTATCCAATCCTCATTTGGTGGACAGTTGAGTTGTCATAGTCTTTAGCTATCAAAATACTCTCGTGGGTACTCGTACGTAAGCAGAATAAAGCATTCTACATTTCCATCAGTAATGTCTGAACATTTCAGTTTTCCCATTTTCTTACCACTTGTTATCATCTTCCTTTTTATTACGGCCATCTTATAATCATACTCAATTTGCTTTGAAGGGAATGGTCTTTGGAGCACATGCTAGATTTCCTTTTCATCTAGCAATTTGCTTTCCCTCTAGACTATCCTCCATTTTTTTCAGCAATATATAGAAACTGAATTCGACAAAGCATCTGAGAGTTGACTTACATAAACGCTATGATCATCTTCTTTTTCTCTGGCCATTGCTTGTCTCAAAACGAATAAAATCAGACGTAGTTGAGCATGATGTGGTGTGTATCTCTGACCCTATCAATTTGTACAGAGATGGAGAAGTCACCTCCTCTTTTGACCTCAGTGAAGCTGTCTGCATATGGACCAAGTCAGATCTGATGACTTACTATAACAAATGGCTCAAAACTTTCTTTGAAAGTTCCTTGTGCACAATAATAGAATGTTTTTTTTATACCCATTTTCTTTGTACATTCTCTTCATGTTGCACTGGGGAGATGTCTGTGGCAACTAGTTTTTCTGGGAGTCTCAGAGCTGGCATCTTAATTTCAAAGAATATAGATGATTGAATACCCTTTCTTTCTTGACAGGGCAAATAGTTAAGATATGGGTACATGACTTAAGTTGGGGGATCCAAGCTATCAAGGCTAGTGCCATTTGCTCTGAGACTTTGCTGCTGAAGAAACATGTCTTTAATATATATATATATTAATATATATTAAGTATATATAATATATATGTTTGAAACTTTCATGTATAGATGCAGTGAATTTCAATTATATTCACCACACCCCACCCCCGGCTTCTCCTAGATCGCCGCCCATGTAATCTTTCTAGCGTCATGACTTTAAAAATATACAACCCACTGAGTCCAGTTCTTGCTGCCGCTGCATACATGGATAAAGGGCTGTCTGGAGTATGATCAACCTTTTAGGTTGGACATTCCGAAAGAAAACTTATGTTCTCCCCCAGGAACTATCAGCTGCCCATAGCTCTTCAGCTAGCAGTGAAAAAGGTTTGTAAGCCCTTCTTCCCTCTATACTAGAATGGTGGCTGTCTTGATCTTGAACAAGTCTTATGCAGACATCTGCAACAGCTGAGTTTGTGGTGCAGCAGCAGAGCTGTTAAGCCCAGAAGACACTGTTTCACCTTAGTTCTCCTTGACCTCTGGTTCTTCTTGTCTTTATGTCCCCTCTTTAAATGATGTTCCTTGAGACACAAATATTTGGGTAGGGGTGCTATTCAAGATAGGGTTTCACTGTAAATACCTGGGTGTCCTGGAACCTGCTTTGTAGACCAGACTGGCCCAAAACTCAGAAATCCACCTGCCTCTGCCTCCTAAGTGTTAGGATTAAAGACATGAACCACCAAATCCAGATTGAGCTAAAATTTCTTTTTTTGTTTTGTTTTGTTTTGTTCCATTTTTGTTGGCTTTTTGGGGCAGGATTTCTTTCTTTCAGGATGTCTTAGAACTCACTCTGTAGACCAGGCTGGCCTTGAACTCACAGAGATCTACCTGGCTCTGCCTCCCAAATGCTGATATTAAAGGCCTGTGCCACAACCACTTGGTGAACCTGTTCACTATGGAGAAAAATGCTTAACAGTGAGAGAAATGGCTTGCTTATTTTGAAGTATTTGGTGCATGCTTGTGGTGTGTGTGTGTTTATGTGTATGTGTGTAAATATTTACTGAGCTAAGTGTGGTCATACACACCTGTAATACCAGTACTTGGGAGGCTGGAGTAGGAGGTTTGCCATTAATTATAGGTTATCGTGGGCTACCTAAGAGGACTACATCTCAAAACAAAAACAAAGGAAAAAACAACAACAAAAATAAGAACAAAACAGAGACAAATAAACTGACCAAAATGTTTATTGAGCTGACCCTGGATACTTTAAAGTAGGTTGTTTGTTTGTTTGTAAATGTATGTGGGTTTGAGTAGAATCTAGGGTAGTTTAGTGGCCAAGATGCAGAAATAGGAAATAAAAATTAAAAAAAGTAAGTACATCAAGTTTTCAACTATCATTTTCTGCATGAGGAGGATGCTTTGGCTAATCATACTTACTGTTGTCTTAGCCAATACTTTGTTTCATAGTGGGTATATCCCATATTGCTTTGCTCTCTGACAGCCCTGAATGCCCCATACGTTTTGGACATATTTTCTTTCTATTTAGACATCACTTTTTCTCATCTGTAAAACAGGGCTGATGTTTAACATGTGGGTTGCTTTGACTGGAGATTTTAGTTCTTGGTACATAGACAGAAGCCTTCTCCAGCTGTGAAAGGTCAAATTGTGTATAAAATTCACCTCTAAAAAAGTATTTAAGGGCCACTGGGGTGGCTTAATATGTAAATATGCTTTCTGCCCAAGCTAAAGATCAGAGTTCGATCCAAGGCCAAGAGAACTGACTCCACAAGTTCTCTAACTTCCATATGTCTGTCAAGACACATGTGCACACATGTACACACACACACACACACACACACACACACACACACACACACACTTAATCTAAAAACTACTTTTTTAGCTGAAGAAAGATTTATGTTTTGACACTATGACATAAAATAGCTTTTCAGTGACCTCTTAAATAATAACCTTTTTTTTTTTCTTCAGGATAATGAATATACAAACACATCAAATCAACACAATTCAATGGTTATCCCAGATGTTGGCAGGTTTTAGAAAAGCTAGCAGGTAGAAACTGAGATTCAGGGCATATACCAAACTCTTGCTGAGAATTAAAAGGGTACCTACAAATCTAGACAGCAACCAAAATTTTTAGGTATTATTCTGCATGAAGGCATGGGTCTTCTGATTATAAATATAATGGTAAAAATCTCCGTGTCGCATGTTGGTATCATAGCCAGTAAATCCATTATCGCAGGACTGGCTGTCGCTTGGACAGAAAATTAAAGCAACACACCAACTACAAAGCATCCTCATGAATCACTACTATATTGTCATTATTGTTTAATGGATGCACAGACTAAACCAACGTCACAGCAATGGGTCCTCATTTTATATGCTATTGGCTCAGGACTTGGAGAGTACTCATTTGGTCCTAAGTTGCCTGTCTACTCATCCTAAACCTTAGCTACTCTTAGTTGTCCTTATCTGTCTAACCCACACTGCAAAGTGAGCAAAACGATGAAACGGTTAAAGGAGCAAATGTAAATATTTAAAGTATTTCCTGAAAATAATTGTTTATTAGTGCCCATGTGTAAACTAAAGACCTGAAATGAAATTTACATCACTGTTGCAGTCTGAAACAATGGCAGGTTCGTCAGGGGAGCCATCCTCCTATGAATCAATTATTTTCCTGATTAGATTACACTCATAAGGAAACGAATACAGTGCCCTTTAGAAATGCAATACAGTTTATGAACAAAAAGCCCACCTTCCTCCTATACATTTAATGACTAGCAAAGCCATTTCATGGTTTGGATAGAGGCCCAGGAAATGATCCAAGTGGGATATTATTTTCTTAATCTATTAGGATAATGTACAATTTGCTTCCCTACTGTACCAGAACCCATCTAACATGGCAGGTATTATTAGGAGACACTGAAATGGTGATATTACGGAGACAGACTCACATGTAGTTTATCATTTCCAGACACAGTGTTTGTGATAGCCTGAGACATTTACAAGAAAGTGTGGCTGATCAGAAGAGAATGTTTGTGTTTTAAAACTTGATTGGTTATGGGTATCCAGTTAATAGTCAATGTGATCAACATTATGCAAATATATAAATGTTCAGAGGATGTGATACATACATACTCTTTCCCTCTGCCCTAAGCCCCTACTCCAAATTGTAAAGGAGCATGGGGTGATGAATTTCCAATTCATAAGAAAATGTAGGCAAACCAAGGGTGATATGGGCGAGCCACTGCTACCTAACACCTACCACTTTATTAAAGATCTATTTATTTTATTATATATGTATGGGTGGTTTTGCCTACATGTATGTATGTGCACCACATCTGTTCCAGTAACTATAGAGAATAGAAGAGAATGCTGTATCCTAGGCTATCACCATCAGTACCAAAAAGGGAAAGACAACATTTTATAGAGATTGAGATATCGTTAGCAGAAGATGATCTCAGCCACTTTCAGGATTAAAGAATTCAGAATGAAAAAACTGAGTACTCTTCAGAGAAGTCATCATGGCATCTAATCTCTGGTTAGACGATTTTGCCCAGACATGACAATGACAGTTGAGAAACCCAGGGTAATAAGCAAAGTTGCTGATTACAAAGACTATTAGGATGGACACTTCTCTTCCATCTTCCTGTAAATACTTATCAGAACCAAGAGGGACTTGGGTTCTGGGAGAGGATGCCAAAAGCCATCAATCTTCTGGCTACCTCCACTGGGAATGGCTGCTGAGAAGATGATGCTAGCTGAGCCAGAGTCCTGCTCCAGTAGAACTCAGCTAGCCAGAACAGCTGGCAAACATGTGAGAACTTGCTAGAGGGAGACCTGCTTTGGGGCAATTTTAGATACTTTTTGCTTTTCTGAAATTGTGGTCCTGTTGGCAAAGAATGGATACCCCCACATAATTTTTGAATGTTTGGTGTTTGCTTGATGATATTATGTTTAAATGTTCTGGAAACTTAGGAGTGGAACAAATCTGGGTAAAGTATGTCACCAGAAGTGGATTCTGAGGTGTACACAATCTCTGGCTACTTGTCTCATTCTGTGATTCCTAGCTGTTGTGATACAAGCTGCTGTCCTCTGGCGCGTACCCCTACCATTAATACATTGATCACAAGAACTTGAGATCAAGCACCTGTGAAGAGAATGCTTTAAAACTGATCTGAAATACACAATATCCCAAGGGTGTGCACATCAAATACAGTTCATTCACAATGATGCAACAGTAACTAATACAGCTACCTATACAGTTCTTACTAATCCATCTATGAATCTCTAGAATGATACTAGAATGACATTTCTAGAGTCAACATGCACATTGATTAAATTTTACTAGTATGAAGAAACAGCTTTAAAAGCTAGCCCTAAGGCGCCATCAAAATAATCAAAACTCTAATAGAGCTCTGAGTTCTCAGCATACTTTCCAGTTACATTTTTCATTCATTGCTCCATTCAACATTATAGTATTTTTGGAAAAATAGTTATCCAAGTCAGTTTTTCACCACTCCAGAGGTAGGAATGTTTAAATGATTATCTTATGAGGGGTGATTTGTGTGTCCAAATATGAGTTTGTCCTTTAGATCCTTAACCTTTAGCCAATGCTATGTTAGTTATGATTTATTTTCGATATATGTTTTTGACCTTCTCTTGGCAGATGGATTCAACATTATCCTTATTAAGAATGACTCTGACACTGCCTACAGAGATAGAATTGTGTTCTGTTTATGGAATACAGAAAGCCAGAAGATTTCTTTGGAGCCGTTGTCATATATCACTGTCAGTATTTTGAACCACCAAATTGTTATTAAAAATTCAGAGACAATAATCTATTTTGAGAATACCACCAGAGGAGCAAATGTCGTAATGACTGACTGACATTTCAGGAATAATGTCCTTCAAGACATGCTAATTTTCTTGCAGCCCATCTCTTTGGTTGAGTGTCTATTGTATAAATATATTTGGTTTCCAAACTCTTCCCAGCATTTGCTCCTGTTAAGGGAAATTTCTTTTTATAGGAGAAAAATCAGATAAAATGAAATTTGTTCATAATGTATGCATGTCTATTGCGCAAATTAAAAAAAATTATAACCCATTTGTAGCTACAATAAACTTCTTTACCAGCAGAGGCTTTCTTATGCTTTTAAAGAAGTAAAATGCCATCAGAAACACCTAAACTGTTGTGAGCAGTAGTTCAGAGATAATCTGATACAAGGACAATGACTTGAGAGTGGGAGAGCCCAAGTCTCACAACTATCACAAATCTGCCAGTGTGATCTTAAAGACAGATGCGGCTTCTTATATCTGAACCTGGCTTTAGAGTGTTGTTTCTTTGATATTCTTTTTAAAAATAAAATGTATTTGGGTGTGCCAAGTCTCTAGCAGGCTAGATGATGTCCAGGTTGAAAAATAAGAGAATGCTTCCAGGAAAAGTATATTTTACCTTTGTTCATATTCTTGTTTGATTTGCTTGGTTTTTTAAATACAGTCTCATATCCCCAGAGCACCCTTTAATTCACTGTATAGTGATAACAAACCTGAGCTACTGATTCTGCCACTTCTTTATCATGAACACTAGGATTACAGGTGTGTGCTACCAAGCGTGGTTCAGGAGGCGCCGGAGGACTAACACAGGGTTTTCAGCATGCTAAGCAAGCACTCTACCCGCCGCCGATCTACATCTTCAGCCACTGTCTATATTCTTTATGAAAGTGTATCTTTTCAAAATCTGCTCGTCTGCTAAGAGTTGGAGAGTTGAACTTCTGATCATATGGTTTTCAAATAGCTTCACCCTATGAACCAGTTTGGTAAGGCACAATATTCACAGATCGTCTATCCAGGGTCCACTTGTCATCCCAACAGAGAAGAAATGAGATAAATGGTTTTGTTAATGAAAAATGTTGCTTCTTTCAGTCAACTGTTAAGAGAATGATCATAAACACATAGTTAATGTGTTTTGTACAAGAAAGTATAGATTATGCTATCATAAAAGGATCGATAGCAATGATTTGCATTTAGGTAGCACATCAAATTTTAAAACACTGCCATCCTGGTTCTCTTTTTCTTTTCTATTTATTACAATTTATTCACTTTGTACCCCCCCCCCTGTAGCTCAGTCCCTCATCCCCTCCCAATCCTGCCCTCCCTCCCTCTTCTTCTCCCATGCTCCTCCCTGAATCCACTGATAGAGGAGGTCCTCCTCCCCTTCCATCTGACCCTAGCCTATCAGGTCTCATCAGGACTGGCTGCATTGTCTTCCTCTGTGGCCAGGAAAGGCCGCCCCCCACTTCAGGGGGAGGTGATCAAAGAGCCAGACACTTTGAGTTCATGTCAGAGACATTTCCTGTTCCACTTATTAGGGTACCCACTTGGAGACTGAGCAGCCATGGGCTACATCTGTGCAGGGGTTCTAGGTTATTTCCATGCATGGTCTTTGGTTAGAGTATTAGTCTCAGAAAAGACCCCTATGCCTAGACTTTTTGGTTCTGTTGCTCTTCTTGTGCAGCTCCTGTCCCCTTTAGGTCTTACTATCTCTCCTTTCTTTCAAAAGATTCCCTGCACTCTGCCCAAAGTTTGACTATGAGTCTCACCATCTGCTTCAATATCCTGCTGGGTAGAGTCTTTGTTCTCCACCCTCCACCCCACCCCCGCTTTCTATGTGTGTGCACGCACACACTTGTGCACACATGTGGAGATCAGAGGACAGCTTTTATGGGACGTTTTCTCCTGCCATCACTTTGGTTCTTGGGATCCAGTTCAGGTTGTCAGGTTTTGCCTTAAGAACCTACACCTACTGAGACATCTAATTAGCCATACTAGAATTTAAAAGACTTATTTGATAAAACAGGGTCTATTTTTTATTAGGTAAGAAATATGCTGCTGAGTTAGAAGGGTAGAGTTTTATCAAGATCCCTGACATAGGAGGATAATAGTTTCAAGGCCAGCTCTGACTACATAGTGAGGTCTATCTAGTATAGCAAAACCCTTCAAACAAACAAATGTAAAGTAAGCAAGATCCCCTTTTGTATGTTTAAAATTTTTTTGTCGTTGTTCACTAAACATTATTACATTAGTTCTAAGCAGCAAGGCATTTGTCTTTGGGCACTTAGATTAAAACCCTGAGGCTCTGGCTTAGTAGCCAAGAATGACTTTGAACTACTGGTTCTTCAGTCAATATACCCCAAGTGCTAAGGTATCAAATCCAGAGCCGCAAGTACAGTAAAAAAGCACTCCCCCATGGAACAATGTCCCCATCTCAGGAATGATGCCTTGATGCTGAACTCTCTTCAGCTGTTGGCCACCGTGACTGCCAGGGCACAGCTGAGAGCGGAGCCAGGAGAAGACTGCTGTGGACTAACCAACATCTTCATGTGACTCTTACCTTTTTCAATGTGTAGGGTTCATATTTTTGATGTTATGTTTATAGAATTAAAAGGCTCTCATTCAGCATGAAACCTGCCATTATTCCATAGTCAGTTGTGCATGATGACACTCTTCTTCCTAGCTTGTGAACCTCAGAGAAGGTCTGGGCTTGGCTATTTCCTTTTAATCATGGCAGAATACTCTAAGAAAGAAGTTAGGATGTATCTACAGTTCAGAGTGGGTTCAGAGCCTCTTGTTTGTCACTATCTAGGGTATACCTCATAACTTTTGGCCAAAAGCCATTTTCTTGTTCTGAACACCAGCTCACCCTAGTGAAGGGTAGGAAGTTTAACGATGACCCATCATAGCTTTTGTGCGGGTGGAAGCTTGTATTACATTAGAGACGCATTAGCAGACTACTACACATCCACATGTTCACAGCACAAGTGAAAATTAAACAAGACATTGGCTCTAAGGCATTCAATACTGCATAGCACCTGGAGCTTCCTGTATTATAACAATATCAACAAAAGAGACACAATAGTATTAGCAAGTGTTTAGAAATTGGAACCGTTAGGACAGAGGTTGGAAAAAGCAATGATTGGGAGTGGAAATAAAAAAAGAAAGGAAGAAAGAAAGAAAGAAAGAAAGAAAGAAAGAAAGAAAGAAAGGAAAGAAAGAAAGAAAGAAGAAAGAAAGAATGAGCGAGCTTTGGGGTGGCATGGAGACAAGGCCTTGCTGTCTGCTTTGAATTTGGCTCCAATTTGATCTGAGGTCTGGATTCTCTCTTTCACTGCCACTGTTAGGCACTGTGATTTAATGGTTGTGTGGTTTCATGGCCTCCCATGAATACCGGAATAATATCTCCTCCCACTGAATGCCAGGAGGATCTGTTGAATAAGAGTGCCCAGGGGTCAGACCCAGAGCCCAGGAATATGAACTGCGGTTGCTGGCATTATGAAGACTGAAGATGCAGAACTAGAAATCAGATATGTTCTTGGGACTTGAATCAACAATATTAGCCTTACTGTTGACTGCTCTAACCTCTTTAGCCTGAGCCTCAGGGCTTACTATCGGTGGCCCGAAGACAAATATTTCGGTATTAGAAACCAATGGTCCTTCCCTAATGGGCCATTAAGACAAAGGGATGCTTGCCATTTGGGGTCTTCTGTGAAGGTTCACTGGGAAATGCTTATTAAGCATTCTATAAAGAGAGATATGGAAATGGAAACCAAGAAAATAGCCTCCTCTCCCAAACAATGGTCTCCCTCTCCCACCAATTTGACTGACAATACTTCAGGAGCCCCCTATCTGAGTATGTGAGAACAGGGTCTTTTCTTTTCGTTTGTAAATCCCCCTCTAAAGAAAAATGTTTTCCAAATCACCATCTGTTTACCCTCCTTTCTGTGTGCTGCTCTTCAGTAAGATGTCAGCCAGCTCCAACAGGAGGGCAGGGGCTCAGAGGCAGGCAGGAGTCTGACAGCCATCACAGACCTAGGACAAATGAAGGTGCTCCCTGAGGCCTAGAGCCAACCTGTTTCCAGAGATCCTGTGTGGGACACTCACAAAGACAAAGTGAGTTACTTTCTGGCCACAGCATCCAAGATATATATCTAAGAGGTTATTTTTCTTGCCCCCCCCCCCCCATTGAAGCTAGTTCGAGATAAACACTCATTTGATTGCCCTTTTCTTTTCTCCCAAATACAACTTCCTGAATGGAGTGATTTTAGAATGGCCGAGGAAAACAAATCAATTCTGTTTGGGTTTTTTTAGTAACTAACAAGAAATGCTGAGTGAGTAAAAGGCATTTGCTAAATGTACCAACACCAGGAAGGAGGTCAATTTAAAATTGTATTTGACTGTTGGAGTTTACTAAAAAAAAAAAAAAAAAATTAAGTACCATTACTGGAGACAAAATATTGCGTATGTGCATTAGCTCTTGGCTAGACAGCCTGTACTCATGTACACGGTCTAATTTTTATATATAAATGGATGCGCTACAAATCAGGGTTCTCTAATCTCAACTGCAGCCCCGGTACTGCTCAGAAACTGTTATTCATCTGATCCCCCTGCTTCCCCTCCTCTGGCTAATATGGGCCTGAGCTACTTTGAACAATTCCTTTTCAGGCTTGCTCTAGCTGCTGGCTTCCTCCCGAGAGATGTCTTTCTTTGAGAGATGTCTTTCTTCCCAGCAAGATCTTCCGCGAGAGCTTTTCCATCCTCCCAGAGTCCCGAGACCTAAAGTCAGTTTACTTGGCTGTCCAGCCGCCTCTTTGCCAGGTGCCACTCTTCTGTGCTGCTTGCCTGAACCATCTTAGCCTGAGTAAGGCTGTTTTCTAGGATCCGTGGACCTGGACCTCCAAGTGAGACTGGCTCAGGATACAACTTTGTGCAAGGGAGACCACAGGGTGTGCCAAAACCTGTGCTTGGGCACTGACCTCTTCTCCTTGCAGGCACTTTACAGTATGTAGCTGAGTTGCTGGCTGCTGACGGGTCTTCTCTCTCTGGCATCTTCTCTGGCTTCATCTTTATGAAATTCTTCTTTTCCAAATGCATACTTTAAATGTTGTGCCTGCCTTTCATACCCAAATGACCACCTCATTCATCTTTCACAGCTACATTTCTGAACTATGAGTTTTTAGCTGGATTCCCCTGTCTTTTCACTCTGGTTCTTATTGCAAAGGCTTATACAGTGGCTGAAGGGAGTTCCTTTGACTTATGATGCACTGAATGTTTTTTTCTTTTCTTTTCTTTTTTTTTTTTACTCCCCCATCCAAAGGAATCTTCTCAAGATTTTCACCCTTCTCCCTTTCTCTACGGGCATACATTCCATGATTAAGTAGTAGGAAATCTGGAGGATTTATTTCATTTCTGTTTTTAACCTAATACCCTTATGCCAGTGGACCCCCAAAAAATCTACATTTGTATTAGTTGCTTTGCTCATTGCCATGACAGAATAGCCAACACAGTCACTTAAAGAAGGAAGTGTGTATTTTGGTTCACAGTTTGAGGGTACGACCCATAGTGATGGGTAAGGCACGGTGGCAGTAGTGTCAGGGACCTGGTCACATGACGTCTTCAGTCAAGAGAGCAGACATACATTGCCACAGTCAGGGGGCTATCAGAGCTACACAGGAAACCTTATCTCAAATAACAACAAAAAGACTGCCCATCCCAATGCACCCATACCATCCTTTCTCCAAGGCTCCAACCACCTGTTCATAATCCTCTTGGTCTCCTCTGCTTGGCTGGCAGGTGCTACTCCAGCTCCATTTTTACCTACCTCCTTTGCAAAGACCCTTCTTCATTTGGTCCACCCTGATTTAGTGGACAGCATCGTAACAACTCATCATTAATATCTTAGTCTTCTCCCCTTTCGTCTGGTCCTCCCCAGTCCGTGATCTTGAAAAGGAGCAGGGAGAAGCTGAGGGAGGGATTGGGAGGGAATAAGGGAGCGGGATACAGCTGGGATACAGAGTTAATAAAATGTAACTGATAATAATAAACAATAAAACAAAATCTTAGTCTTCTCTTCCTTTCCTTCCTATCTCTTGTGTTGTCATTGATCACTGTGCTCCAAAGACCCCAGACTCTTCCCACCCTCTGTCACGTTTATTCCTGCCTCTGGTTGGGCATCCCTGTTCCATCTGAGCTGCAGCCTAACCGTAGCTATGCCATCCTAGCCCTCATCACTGGATTCTGATTCTGACTATCTCACCTCACAATTTGTCCTCCATTAGGTCAGGAATTTTATTTTTATTGTCAAGCTCGGTTGCGATACTATCGTCTCCCATGCTTAAGAATACCTGTATCCCTCTATTCAAACACATCTTATACATTTGTGCCTGTGTGTGTGTGTATGTGTGCGCATCAACACGTGTAGGTGCCAGAAGGCAACCTTCTGTGTTGTTACTGAGGAGTCACTTAAATTAGTTTTCTAGGATAGGGTTTCTCATTGGCCCGATGTTCACAGAGTAGGCTACCCTGGCTGCCCAGTGAGCCCCCAAGATCTGACTTGTCTCCACATTTCCAACATTAGGACTAGAAGTGCTTCTATACAGGGGCTCCGAGCATCAGACTCAGATCCTCATACCCATAAGAAAATCATATATACCTACTGGACCATCTCCCCAGCCACATGTTAAGCTTTTTAAAGTCTTCTGCAATAGATCCGGACTGGCTTTTGATTTCTCTCTCCCTTTTCTACCCTTCTTCACTCATCCTAAAATCAGCCTTTCCTTTTCTTGCCACACTGGAATATCGACATCAGAATCCTTATTCAAAGAGCAGTTGAAAATGCTTAGATTTTCTTTGTACAAAGCCATCATCTCTGGAAATGCCATTAATGATAGCTTCTCTTTCTCCTGCTTTCTTCAGCTTGAGTCTTCTCCAGTCCTCTCTCTGCTTCACATCCCTGTCTGTTCAGCATCCTCAGAGGCCACATTCAGCTGGCTCCTTGGGAATCACTCAAGCCTTCATGTAAAACCAACATCAGGTCTGAAAATGATGGTGGCAGGATCCCGATAGCTGTTATTTTTAAAATACTTTGGGAACACTGGTATTTTCTAAGACTTTGTTGAGCAAAACCCAAACAAAGGAGCTGATGATTTTTCATGGTTTCTAATTTATTCTACCAGACAGGTGTAAAATGGCTGCAGAAAGGCTGAGATGCAAATTAATTATCCATTTCACCTCTGACAAAAGAAGATAATCTGACACCTTTTCAAGAATCTTCCTTTTCTGCCCTCAATCGGGGTAACAATGTAACATTTTGCTGATATCTCTCAAGGAAAATGTCCCATTTATGGCTCTTTGTCACTTAGTCTCATGCCTAGGCAGCTGAGCAGACTGCGGGTGGGTGATAAGGGCGGGTAAACAGAGCTCAGGGGAAGGCAGGCTTGTCTGTGGTGCATCATAAAGAAGGAAAAAGCTGGGCTATCCCCAGTGGGACCCCTGCATGCGTTAACAAAAAGGAGACGGTAGAGTTAATGGTTCACTAGAAGAGGAAAGAGTAAACACAGGTTAGGATTGTGTTCCTGGACTTGCCGATGTGAAATTAACCGAACAGTCATATATGCTGTCTGCTCTCAATTCCAAAGAATTTTCTGTTGACTTGTGGAAGACTCCATTTGATGGATAAATACGTAGAGAACTGAGGAAAGTTTTTCTGTTTTCAGCTTTATGGCTAAGAAACGGATCCAGCATAAGCTACTCATTTGAGGATAGTTTCACCACTATTTAGCATCAAATATCATTTTCTTCCTACGTAGCAATGTCTCTCAGGACATTTAAAAAAAAAGAGAAATGACAGAAAAAGGAAAAGCATGATTGTCTCCTAAATGGGTTTTTTGAAACGTTATAAAAACACACTCTATTCTGATATCTGTATAAATCTTCAAGCCCTTTAAAAGATGAGACTGGTGGATTTCAAACTCTTGATAATAATTTCTTAATCAAGAAGCTTTGTGCTGAAAACGGCTTTTGAACAATCATTTATTCAGTATTTGAAGCTTTTCTTTAAAAACTATATATTAATCACCCATTTCATGTAATTAAACCTACTTAAAAATGAAAGTTCTACATTATTTTCTATTTAAGTATCCAGTCATCCAGAGCATGTGAAAGCTTCCTTCAGTTCAGTCAACAATATCCAGACATAATAAAGGGCAGAAGGCAGGCAGCAAAGGTGGGGCTAGAATGTGGTATGGCTCTTACTCTCACACCAGGTACTGGTCTTTCTAAGTTACTCTCAATATCAGCAGACTTTTGAAAAGACAAACAGAAATATCATGAATCACTCTTGGTCCAACTCTCCAGGCCCACTCCAGAAAGGATTCTGGGCCAGCATTAGTTGGCAAGCATAAAGCCACATCCCTCTTCCTGTGGTGGTCACAATGCCCAGGGGAAGGTCACATTCCTCAACAGCCTTTGCTTGGTCTTTCAGGAGTAACTTTTCAATTTTGACTTACATTTCCTCATCTAAACTTAGAAACAAGCTTCAGACTTCGACCATTTACTGACACTCTTTTTCACAGCATCTACAAAGGCCTCCCAGGTAGCCAGTCAAAACTCTGTTTCCTTAATTTTCATCCCATGCCTTCCTCCTACCACTTGACAAAATTGAATGGACAACTGAATACCTGTTCAAACCTTCCCCAAAGATCAAGAATGATAAACTGTAGCTATTGGTTCTACACCCTTATTTTCAGATGAAAGTTTAAAAGGCTGTTTCACTGTCTGTGTACTTGTTAGAAACAAATAAAATTAAGACTTGCCTGTTCAAAAGTATTAAACATACAAAGATGGAGAGTGCAGGACACGATCTCAAACATGCCTTGGGGTTTTCGCTGTGCGAAGGCTCTGTGTGACAGCTTAGCTATGACATCAGGCACAACTCCATCCTTCCTGTAATTCCAACACAAGCTGTGAAGCTTCGGCTTTCACCCATTTGGGTACTTTAGGCCACAGATGTCCAGCCAGTTTTAGTCCTATGTAGAGTAGTGGCTTCATATAGCTGTATGTCTTTGGTTTGACCTACAACTTTTCCAACAAGTCTATGCCCAGTTGAAAATTCTCCTTAAATTTCTTCTATAGAGCTACCCAGTTTGACCTCAGCTGATGGTTATATGAGAAAAGGCAGGAAATTAATCACTAGGCCACTCCTTCCTTCATCCTGATGTTGTAGACATCAGGTATCAATAACCCTCTCCTCTTTAGAATGAAACCCTGTCTCATAATCCCTCTGAAACCAGTGTTTGATTGTAGTTGACACATCACATAAAATATGCACGGTTTATTTCACTCTTGAATAGCTCCATGTTTCCTGCTGTAGCTATAATGCATTTTACTTAACTAATTAGTATGTTTTCATTGGCACCAACTTTGCAATGAATAGTTTTACCTATGCATCCTAGTTAGTGTCTAAACAGGTCTATAAAATGAAATTGCTCGGTCAGAGGATATGTACATTTTTTTATTCTACTGTATGTTGCTATATCACAATGGGTGTGCAGTATTAATATTTTTACATATAATGTTTCTGTAGTAAAGTGAGACTGATCTGTTTTGTCTTCAAAGTGACTGGCAATCTTTACTCTCATTTCAGCAAATTATTATTATTATTTGTAATTCTTTGGAAATTGTCACCAGACTAAGTTTCAAAGGACTTATAAGTTCATCCTGTTATAGTCAATAGCAAAAGGAATCAGAGAGTCCTTTTAGGAATTGCTTCAACCTGCTTAAGCTTGTAGCTTCCCAAGATAATGCCTTTGTGGAAGGCAACACTCCCTGAGGTATATGAGGTCAGCATATTTGTTCAGTTGCTTTATAGTGTCACTGTACTTCACCTTCATCAATATCACATTTCCTCTACCCATAATCCTTGCAACCACAAACTTTCATCCCAAAAGGTTGTGAACTACTTATTCAACATGCTTCACAGCCAGAACCATACATTATCTTCCACTGGGAACTACTCAGACTGGAACCAATGTTTTTGTTTACCTGTGAAGTAAGTCGTATTGTCACTTGGCTTGAGGATAGGACACCCTTTAAAGAGCCCTGGTTTTGCTCCATTTAGCATACCATCCAAAGCCCATTTCAAAGGGATCCTAAGAAAATATTCTCAGAAGTTTTATTTCCCAACTCTTCTCCTACTTAGAACATCATGTGGTTTTCAGATTTTTCACAGGGAAAACAAAGAACCTTCCCTGTGTGCTGCTGCTAAAATGCTGTGGTTTACACAGCACAGCTTTTGGGTGTGGTGATGGGGAGTTCTTTGTTAGCCTTAGAATCAAGAGATCAATGACTGATTCTTCTAATCCCTTAACTTTTAAACAGTCTACTAAAAGCTGGCTTCACAAACCTAAGTCCAGGCTTTGCCTTTAGACAGAGACTCAAATGAGTCACTGGGAATGCATGTACTCCTTTCTGTATTGCTCTCACCCTGTCAGACTAATAAATTTCTACAGGTCTCAGCCCTTTAACTCCCTTCAGGGAGAACTGGGATAAAACATATCAGCCCGTTCTAAAAATCCTGCTGGTTTTATGACATACAGAAATAGCTACAAGGAATACCTTAATCATTTTTACTTGCAAGGGCTATGTAACATATTTTCCCTCTCAAAAGTTAATGATCACTAGCGGCCCGCACACAGGCACAGAGATCCCTGGCCCCTGGGTCTACCTAAGTCACCTTTACTCTACAAGCCCAAAATACAACTACACTTAGTTCTCTGAATTTGCATTCCTGTTATACACTCTGCAGTTTATAGGTTTCCATTTCATTTCCTCTGCTAGCCATGTTGTAGCTATAATGTCTCAGCTCCCGAGCAAGGTACTTAACAGGATGAGACTAATCCAGTGTAGATTTTCACTCAAAGCCAAAACTGATTGGAGCCTGACTCCATTAAGGAGAGTCTTACAGACTATGAATTCCACAATTTTGTGTTATCTTGCTTGTCCCCGAACCTGGAATGGCTTCTCTTCTCCAATGGAATTCTCAAACCAAGACCATCCTCTCTGTTCCAAGTCTCCCGATATTTAAAATCATCACTTCTGCAGAATTCTTTTATACTTTGGACTTCTGTCATACTAAAAAAGTGTTTTGTACCTTTTTAGGTAACTGTCTTCTAAAAGGAGTAGTAGACGGTTTAAAGACAGATGTCAATACGTGTATCCTGGAAACTGTCCCCATGAGTGCATGCCGCCATGGGCCAGAGTTAGAGTGAGTCTGAGTCCTCACACACTCATGGTCAGGGTGTGCAAGTCATCAGTGTTCATATACCAAGGATGCGATAGACTAACGCAAATTGAGGGCCTAATAACTAGTAATTTTACCCATTTTGTTGTTTGGATGAATAGTTACATCCAACATATAATATGCTGTCAAATAATTTTATGTATGGTGTTCTACACAAGTCTATTTTTTGCTTGTTCTCAATATTAAAAAATTCAAAGAATTTCCCCCTCAGAAAATTTATATTTTTGTTTGGCTTTCAGCATTTTCTGAATCCCCTGTTATGGTTCCCAATTCCACCCTTGTATTCATTCTCAATAGTGTGAAACACTAAACAAGAAAATGCATTTGTATTAAGAATGTAGCTTTTGATACTCTTATTAAACATATAAATTCTAGTAAGTGTACAATTTTGAGAGGCTAGCATTGCTCATCTTTTTTTTGAGAAGTTGATGGTCCTGTAGATTGCTGTGGATTGTCTACTAAAAGTAAAACCAGGACTCAAGTTAGTGATGAGTATCAAAATTCTAAATAAAATTATTTTAACTGAATTTTAAAGTTCTACATACATATTTTAGAAAAGATATTTTCCTGTAAAAAATTTAAAGTACAGGCAAATAAACCGAATATAATTCTCATATACCTATTTTCAAGCTTCCATCATGGACTAGCTCATGCTATTCCTCTTTGATCTTTGCCCCTATTATTTTCTTTTAAAAAAAATCCCCATCCACATTATTTTAATCTGTAAATATGTCAGATTTTATCTTTCAAACAGAACAGATTTTTAACATAGTTAACTATCATTATCACACCCCAAACATGAAAATAATTAATTACTATAAATAAATATTGAACAAATGTTTGAACCTTAATGGTCTTTAATTGTACATACTTTGAAAATTGTTGGTTTTGGATCAAGAGCAATCTATACCAGGCAGGGAGGAAGGGAGTGAAGAAGAGAGATGAGAGAAAAGGGGAGAAAGAAAGAAGGGGAAGAGAGAAAAGAATGTGAAGATATGAACGCAGGCTGATTCTCATGATGGTAGAGAGGTTCAGAAGAAAGAGTCCCATTCTCTGGTGGGAGATTAGAAGAGACTGTGGGCCAGAGAACAGGGGAGCACATGCTGCAAACGCACATGCTCAACTTGAAGCCAGGAGAAGATGACAAAAGGTGTCCCAGGTCCTACGCTGGGGTTGGAAGGCGGGGACTAACCCTTGCTTCCCCGGTCTTTGGGTCTCTTCAGATATTCCACAGATTAGATGATGCCCACTGCTGTTGGTAAGGGAAATATATACTACTAATTCTTCAGATCCAAGTGCCAATCTCTCTTAGAAATGCCTTCCCACGCATACCCAGGAAAACTTTTTCAACTGGTTATACTGTGGGCCACTGAAGTTGACACCTATAATTTTGTTTTTTTTTAATTCACTGAAAATAATTTTTTTCATATAATAATCACCTATAATTTTGTTTTTTTTTAATTCACTGAAAATAAATTTTTTTCATATAATAATCCTAGTTATGTTTTTTTCCTCCCTTGACTCCTTCCAGTTCCTCCCGTCTTCTCTCGTCTGGATCTTCTTTCTTTCTGTCTCTCATTAGAAAAAAGGCTTAAGGGATAATAAAACAATAAAATATAATGAATACATTGTAAGAGGACAAAACAAACAGAAAGAAAAGAACTCAAGAAAAAGCCCAAGAAACAGATATGGACTCAAAGATCCAGTCATTTGAATACTCGGTGTCTTAGTCAATGTTCTATGTCTGTGAAGAGACACCATGACTGTGGCATCTCTTATAAAGGAAAGCACTTAATTGCGGCTTGTGTACAGTGTCAGAAATTTATTCCGTTAGCAATGTGGTGGGAAGCATGGTGACATGTAGGCAGACATGGTGCTGGAGGAGCTGAGAGTTGTACATCCAGATCTGCAGGCTGCATGAAGAATAGAGACGCTGGAGAGAGACACTGGTTCTGGCTTGAGCATTTGAAACCTAAAAGCCCACTCTCAGTGACATCCCTCCTCCAACAAGGACACACCTATTCCAGCAAGGAACCCTTAATTTTAGCTTCTCCCCATATTTCCTCCCTTATTTCCCTCCTATTAATTAACCAGCACACAGTCACACATTTTAGTTGGTTGAAATGTCTTAAGCTTCTTTTGAGTTTTTTTGAGTCTTCCTCTCTTTCTCTCTGCCACATGCAATTTGTTTGTTGAAGAAGTGACTTTATGTGTTCTGCAGAACTTTCTTCAGTCTGTTTTGTGTATTGCATCCCTACTGTTTTATTTAACATTTTTTTACATTGTACGTATTTAAATGAAGTACTTTTAAAGTTATAATTATTTGCAGTTTTAGCATTCATTGTCCAATTTGTCATTAATGTTAAACTGGCCTCTCTGTTTGGGTGAATATGTATACAGATGCATACATTCTTCAGACTAAACCACACTGTTAATATTGTAAAAATGTCCTCGGCCACCACGAGTAACTTCTGCACTTACTCATCGATACACTAGTGGTGAGCGTATTAGAGAACACAAGTGAGAACCTGAAGAAAAATGAGAGCTTTACTATACTGGGAAACTAAACACTGTTACGAAAGGTGCTAGGGGGGAATTGGAGTTACAGGTGCTTGTAAGCTGCCAAATATGGGTTCTGGGAACTGAACTTGGCAGTAGGCACTCTTAACCATTGACCCACCTTTCCAGCTCCTTCTATACTAAACTATATAACGAAATTCTGTGAATGGAAAGATTAAAATATACATACATGTTAAGTAATATTAATGTATTTATGTATTTTGCTGTAGATCTACTAAATTACTCATAAATTCTGGCACAATGACATATTCACAATTCTTCTGTATAATAAATATTATGAACCTTGGATCATGATGGCTTTTGCAGAAAGTGGGAAAATAATGGATCAAGCTGGGCTCAAACAATGAGCAAATAGAGCTCGCATAAGATGATGTTTACAGGACAGGCTTAGGGCGCAGGACTTTGTGTGGCTTAGAGTGTCATGAAGTACCCAGTATTTGGTATCAAGTGTTGGCCATCCACAGATTGCCAGTACTATCCTCACCTTAGGCTAGCTTTCCTGAGGGCCCCAGATTAACTTTTATGGCTCCAGTGGTCATACTTAGATAGGACAAAACCTAGAGGGTAAAAGACCCCCCACCTGCTTAATGCCTCCTCCCCCATACACTCCCCTCACCGAGCATTTGTCAGTGGTCGTGTGTAAAAGCAAATGCAAGTGTGAGACCACTTTTACAGGCTGTCATTTAAATAGACATTACAGCCAGATCTAGGATATAGAGGCCTTCTCTTGTCTCTTTCAAGAAACAGGTAATAGGGAGGAAAATTGGAGTTCTGTTAGAGAAGGAAAAGGAGTAAAGGGAAGATGTCCAGGCAAAGTGTCTTCCATGACCATCTCATTAAATTAAAAAACAAACAAACAAACAACAAAAACAAAACAAAACAAAAAACAGTTAAGACCTAGGTCTAGTGACACATGCTTTAATCCCAGCACATAGGCAGAAGCAGGTGGACCTCTGGGAGTCTGAGGCCACCCTGGTCTACAAAGTGAGTCCAGGATAGCCAGGGCTACACAGAGAAACCCTGCCTTAAAAAAACAAACAAAGAAAAGAAGTTAGTTCACTCAAAATCACAGTATCTATACATAGAATTTATAATCAGAACACAAAATTGTCAGAAGGAGCTCAGAAATCAAGTGGCTGAGCTTCTTCAGCTTCTAACCTTGAAACTCAAGCCCAGAATGTTTAAACACTTGCTCAACCCCACAAAGACCCAGCTAATAGTAACACTGAGATCAAACTCAGTTCAGCTATGTCCTGTTCCATTATCACACTTTCCTTCTTTTCTGCACGTGTCCGTGTTTAGCCTGTGTTATTGCACAGGACTGAAAGCAGCCACGAGCAATGCTGGCATTCTTCTTCTATTTGTTCGCTGATTGCGTAAGTAGCACGTAGGTTCTGGTAGCCTAGACAACTCCCTCTGTTCCCCAACACATTGCCTTCCTGCAGTGCCATGTTCTAAACATTTCCCAGTTCCCACCCACTCTGTGATCATTTTGAGGATATTTGCAGATTGGGCTTAACCAAGGGAAGAGGGAGAACAGCAGGCTTTGTGTGGGGAAGAGCTATAGGGAGATTATATTTAAATAACACAGACATCGATTATTACGCAAAGCAGAATGCAAGCCCAATTAAAGAGAATATCATAACTGTCATTTTTTCTCTGAAGTTTTTCCTTGTGTCACCTACAAGCTGAGAAGTGCTGTGTTAAGCTATTATTCGTTTGCGCAGAACTTTCTAGAATAAAAATATGATAGTCATTAACCCATCAAAAAGTTGTTCATACACATAAAAAAACAGTAGTGTGTTACCTGCTTCCTGTGCACAATAGAAGTTCACTAGCAATAGAAACATTTTGATAAATTTATTTGTGTCTTCTGTGAGAAATTATTTTATTTTCTTCACAACTCTCTGCCTATTCTACAAAGCCATTATTCTCTCAGGCTTTCGTTCTTTGGGTTTATATAGTATATATTTCTGTTAAGGCATAAATTATTTGTGGATGTTTTTGTTTTCAGTTCTGTTATGAGCGGAACCGTGCAATGTTTTGTGTATGGGGATTTTCCTCTGGTGTTGTGATGCTATGTTTCTATATTCCGTAGTAATTTGTTTCCCTGTACTGGTCTTCTTTTCTCCCATTTGGTGTCCAACTATATGGGAGAGTCTAGCTCTGAGGCCTCTGGGATCTGCTGGCGTATTCGGGTGCAGGATATGCTCTCCATGAGTAGCAACCAGCCCACCGTTGAGACGGTTGAGAGGAAAAATTCAGGCCTAAGCCCGATCTGTTATATTTGGGACTCCTCCATGGACAATATTTGCGTTGGATGCCCCTACTAGCCTCCATGTAGGGGCATGTACATGAACTCTCCATGTACAGAGTCTCCATGACTCTGTTCATAGGGTAAGGCCTCTCTCCCTTCCTGCTCCCTCTTTCACCAATATCCAGTCTGCATTGTGGCTTGAAGCCATATCCTGATCCATTTATTTCATAGACATTACCCTCAAAAAACTACCTTGGGCTCCTAACTCCTTTGATCGTTTTGCTTAGCAGAAGATGTGAACTAAGACCTGCCATCCCATTGTCACCACAATTTACTCATCTGTTGCATTGTTGGTAAGCATTTGAGATATTTTCAGACTTGTGCATGTATTTTGCTGCACGTTTACATGAAGATCAGTACAACTGAGCAATTATACCAGATGACATTGCCACCCAGTGTGACACAAAAGCTTCAACTGTTCTGTAAACCTCTCCACAGCCCTTGCGTTTCTCTGCCGCGGCATGTGTTTAAATATGCTGATTGCTCGTTTTTCTGGATATGAACCCTGAATTATTCTTTACTTTACCATGTACTTGATCATTATTAATGAGGACTTTGGTGTATAGAAGTTCTTAATTTTTAAAAAGCATTTGTTTATTCTTTGAAAATTTTCACGTGTGGATACACTGTATCTTAATCACATCCCTTGCTCTGTTCCCTGCCACTAACTCCCCATGAGACACTCCCCAACCCTAGCACAGGCCTTCTCCATGTCATGCTATGAAGAAAAATAACCATCGAGTCCAGTTAGTTCTGTGCATATGAACGTAGGTCTGAGGCCAACCACTGCAGCATGTAAAACCTCCCGGCAGGCATCCCACTAAAGAAAAGCAACCCATCCTTACCCAGCTCATGGTCAGTAGCTCCTCAGCTTGGTGAGGGGCCTTGGGATCTCCTTCTCATTTCAGAATAGAATTCTTGACTGGCTTGTGCAGGTCTTACACAGGTAGTCAGAGCTTCTGGGATTTAGTGAGTACAACAGTCAGATCATGTCACGTCAGAGGTTAGTCTTTTTTCTTACCCTCTGGCTCTGTGTGCCATTCTGCCATTTTTCTGTCCCCCCCTTTCACCAATATGCCTTGTGCCTCGAGTCGGAAGGTTGATAGAGATGTCCCATCTGTGGCTGAGCGCTCGGTCTCTTTTCAGCACGTCACAGCCCTTGGAATAAGGAACTTCTCGGACCAAAGTTTATTGTTTCACAAATCTCTGAACGTATTTAGAAGGCATTTTGGCACCATGACCGCTTAGCAAAACAACGTTCGTCCTTTCTCCATTTCTCTGACTTCTCTAGCCATGAGTTTTGACTGTGTTTGCAATACTACCATAAACGCTCCTCTGTGGAGAAGGCCTCAAGTCCAATGAAGAGAGCAGTTGATTCCCAAATAAACATCATTTCCACCATTGCACCTGTGGGTAGATTTTGCCGCCTAAGTTGGCACTGCAGCATGCTAACCATCGATGTCTTGTCTCCCCCAGTAACTTACACAGTACCTTCTAGCGCTATGGAAGCTAGGTAGCAAAGAGAACACTTCCTGGAAAGTTCAAATTTGATTTCTCTCTATCCTGCCTTCAAAGCGTGTTTGGGAGCTGGCGGAATGGTTCGGTAGTTCAGAGCACTTGTTCCTCTTGCTGAGAATCTGGGTTTGGTCCCAGCTACATGGTGACCCGTAATAATCCCTAATTCCAGCTAGACCTAGAGGATTCAACATCATCTTCTGGGCTTCATGAGCACCAGGCATGCAAATGGTTTTCATACTTGCTTGTAGGCAAGACGTTAATACATATAAATCTAAAACAAATAAACAAATAATAAATGAATAAATAGTGTGCTGGCTTCAACAATAAAGTCTTAACATATAGCTATGTTAGGCAACCGAGAGTAATAGCAGTAGCTTGTATTGTTTTGAGTCTTTCGGGGCTCCTTTCCACAACAAACTTGACCAATATTTTCGTCCTTTTCTAAAGCCTTTTATTACTATTTTGCTTTTCTGAAGGGTATATAGTTGTCAATACTTTTTTTCTAGAAGTTTTAAAATTTGTTTGCTTGTTTCCTTGTTTTGAGACAGCATCTTTCTCTACAGCTCAGGCTGACCTAGAACTCACTATAGGGTCAGGGCTGTCCTTGAACTAGTGATTGTCCTCCCCCAGTCTTCTCAATGCTTAGATTATAAGTATATGCCACAGCGCTGGATCCCTCTAGAAGTCCTTATTATTTGATATTCCACGTTTTATATCTACAGTTTCTTGGAGTTGACATTTTTCTTCATCTGAATCAGTTTGTTGACATAGACTTAAGACCACAAAGTTGTTGGGATAGAGAAAACCTCATTTGTATTGAGTGCTCCTGCTTTCTTTAAGTAGAATACATCCTTTCATGTGTTCAATTTATTCATTCTTCCACAACTATTTATTGGGTGTGCTTAGCATGCACACATGAAATATGCGATGTGCTGGATTCTGTGGTGATAGACATAAATTTAGCTATAACATTGGGTCTGAGAGACTTGCAGACTAATGAGTCACATAAGTGGAGAGGTTGGAAAGCAGAAAGAGATCAGGATTTGCATTCAGATGGTTGAGGGATATTTATTAGTTGTGACCCCGGACAAGTTATGCTGATAAGTCTGAACTCTAGGAGAAAATATTGAGTGCCATGAAGATTAGAGATAAAAAATGTAACACGCGTAGCACCATGCCTGCTACAGTGCAAGATATAAATAATTGATGCTTCTTATTTTTAGTTCACATGAAAAGACTTACAAAGTGCAAAGTCTCTGAGAGTGTTTTTGAAGGATAAGAGAAGGTTTTTCTTCTTCTTCTTCTTCTTCTTCTTCTTCTTCTTCTTTTTTCTTCTCCTTCTTCTTCTTCTTCTTCTTCTTCTTCTTCTTCTTCTTCTTCTTCTTCTTTCTTTTTTTACAGAGGTTAAGGTACGCAAGGTTTTAAACCAATGCGGTTGGCACTGACAGGGCAAGGCATATGTGTGGGAGAGTGGGGGCTTTGGAGGGATGGAAAGGAGGAGGGAAGGAAGGAGAGAAACAGAGGTATAAAGGGAGAGAGACAAAGAGACAGAGACAGAAGTGGAGACACAGACAGAAACAAGAGGCAGAGACAGAAAGTTAGAGAAGATGCCATCGATGTGGAAGGAATTATACAACCCATTTTTTTTTTATCACAAATTGAGCGTTTTATGTGGCACAATTTTGTGAGGCTACAATGGCAATACAATAGGCATAGCAGAGTGACCTAATTTTAGAAAGCCTGCTTATGGAAGGGACTATAGATTCATGAATGAGAAATTACAAACCCTATTGTCCTGCTCATCTTTGGGAATAAAAGCATATTCCATAGTACTTGCTCTTTTCTTTAAATTTATCCCTCTATCATATGCCTAACGTAAATGGAGCCAATAAGATGATGGTAGAAATTTGGGGATGTCATCCAGGGACATTTAGTTTTATGCAAATAGCTGGAGCTGTGGATTGTCTCACTCTTCCATATGGCTGTGACAGAGCTGTGCGCTTTATAGTGACAGATGAGAATCAAGCAGTTATATAGAAGTGAGCAAAAGATATGAACATCCATTTATTAGCTCTACTCCTTTCCTAAGACCCAATTTCAGGCTTATCCTTGGATTATGTAAAACAACACCACGTCTGTATCACTTACATCCCCTCCAGCTGGTTTCACTGACTTGCAACTGAAGGGTAATAGATAACAGATTTACGATAAATGCTAAGATAGGGACTTCAAGCTTTGCACAAAAAAATCACATAAGAAGGACCCGGTGTCACTGTGTTGGTGGAGCTGAGAAGATTTTGGAAGAAGCTGAGATTTGATTAATCAGTAGGAGTCATGCAAATAAAGAGAGGACACAAGATTGCTCTAAGTGGGCAAGGTGTTGTCTATCCTGTAGCGGGAAGCAGAGGATGGGCAGGTGCTCTGCGCGCTGTTATACCACCCTGAGCATGGAAGGAGGTGCGCAGGGATGGATCACGAGGTAAATGGTTTTATTTTCTTCATCGTCGTCTCTCATTTAATAGGAATGATGCGTGTGGGCCCTGTACATCACATCAATCCATATGGCAAGCCTTCCCTATAGCTGCCATCCACATTTTCACATCCTACCTTGCCTACTTAAGGTGCACTCGTGTGTGTGTGTGTGTGTGTGTGTGTGTGTGTGCGCGCGCGCGCGTGCGCGCGTGTGTGGTTTGTATGCGCGATCATGTGGGACATGAGCATGTAGAGCCTAGAGGTCAGGTGTCTTAGTTTCTCCCTATGTTAGTTTCTGCGGCCTCGTCTTTCACTAACCCAGCAGCTCGTTCGTTCGTTTATGCTGGCTGACCAGTAAGACCAGGAATTTACCTGTCTCTGCCCTCATCACTAATAGCAGTTTCATGCTATTGTGCCTGGTGCCTGGCGTTCCTGAGTGCTGGAGATATAATCCAGGTTTGCGCAGCAAGCGCTTAACTCAACTGAGCCAGTCTCTGCCCCTGTGCTCAACGTCTTCACAGAGGACAAGGGAAGGTCGGGAGGGCGTATGGATACCGTCATGTAGGCCTCAGTTTCTTTGAGCCTTAAGAACTGAGATTTGGCTTCATTTCTTTCAAGCTCTCTGAGCTTCTTTCTAAGTTGTTCTTTAGAAAATACAGGCCTGGACAAAACAATGTTTGGTGACCACGACTAAACGGCTAATGAAAAGTGATGTGAGTACTCTATTTGTGGAGTGGGAAATTCAAACGTGGCAAACAGGTTGGGACTTTGATGAAGGATCAGGTATCGCCCATGAAGACACGCAGTATTGATTTATTCTAGGCACTGCTGTACTAAATCAGTGAGGTGGCTGAACAGTTAGCAGCTCAACACTTGGGTCTGTTTGAGTAAACCCTTTCCCTAGCCGGTTTTAGTCTGTTTATAAACAACTTGAGTTAGCCAAAGAAAAGTGTTGAATAATTACATGATTATGACGTACTTCAGTGTTGTAACTGGCACTTCTCCCCGGTTGGTATTAGACAGTTTGACTTTCTCTTTAGTGACGTTGTTGCTGACTTGAAGAAAGCTTGCCCAGTACGCTTCTCCCTGCCACAGAGTTCGTGTGAATGCCCCCTACTGAAACAAGAATTCAAAGTCTGTGTGTTGAAGAAGGCTCCTCATTTCTTCTTCCCCTTCTAACAAGAGTCACGGTACTTCCCTGTCCCCGGACTTTCTTCTCAGGCTGCTTAAGGAGAGACAGGCTAAGCCTAGATCTGATGCATGCCGCTTCATCATGCAACTGTGTACTTGACTAGACTCTAACGCGGGCTCTATCACTCACTGTAGATACTCTTCTTGCTTATCCAAAGCTAACACGAGCTTCCCTTGAGCAGCCACTTTCTCTCTACTCATTAGCTAATATCAAATGACATCTAGTCTGAAAAGGATTTGGAAGATACTAAATTAAATGGGGAAAAAAAATCAATGATAGAAAGTATAGAATCTGCTTTACTTACAGGTACATAAGAATTCTGATGGGTCTCTTCAGAAACTTTCAGACATGTGCAGTAGGGCTCTAGGGAAATCCCTAAATCATTACCGTACTACTCTCTGGAGAAGCAAGGGAGAAGACAAGGGTTGGTGAGGACAAATGAAGCTGGCAGGGAAGGGTTATGTACTGCCCTTCTTATAGAAAGAAATAACTTTTGACATGTTTTTAAGTATTTATAATGGGCCCTGGGATTGCAGTTTTCATAGGTTGTCTTATTTAATATAGTAGGCAGCCTTATAATTTAGATGCTACTACCATGGGTCCCAGCTAATAGAGATGGGGGAAGATTGTGAACCCTGCTTTGTAACTGAGGCACACACAACCTCTTTCTTCCTTGTAGGGTAACCCCTCTCTCTACTTTTGTCCTTCAGAGCCTCCACATGTAGCTCCCTTCTACTTATTTGAGTTAATGGACATTTTTAATTAATTTTTTATATTAATTGCAGTTTATTTACTTTTATATCCCATCTGTAGCCTGCTTCCCCATTCCCTCCCAATCCCACCCTCCCTACCTCATCTCCTCCCTGCCCCTCTCTAAGTCCACTGATAGGAGAGGTCTTCCTCCCTTCCATCTGACCCTAGCTTATCAGGTTTCACCAGGACTGGCTGTAATGTCCTCCTCTGTGGCCTAGCTAGGCTGCTCCTCCCATGGGGGGCTGGGGAGGTCAAAGAGCTAGCCACTGAGTTCATATCAGAGACAGTCCCTGTTCTCCTTGCTAGGTAAATCCACTTGGATACTGAGCTGCCATGGTCTTCATCTGAGCAGGTGTTCTAGGTTCTATCCATTGATGGTCCTTGGTTGGAGAATCAGTCCAGATAAGCCCCTGTACCCAGATATATTTGGTCCTTGTGGAGCTCATGTCCTCTTTAGGTCTTACTAATGCCTCTTCTTTCATATGATTCCCTGCACTCTACCCAAAGTTTGGCCATGAGTCTCAGCATCTGCTTTTATACTGCTAAGCAGAATCAGAGGCCCTCTGCGGTAGGCTCCTGTCCTGCTTCTTGTTTTCTCCTACTTCCAATGTCCATCCCATTTGTCTTTCTAAGGAAGGATTGATCATCTTACCCCAAGTCCTCCTTCTTGTTTAGCTTCTTTAGGTGTACAGATTTTAGTATGTTTATCCTATCTTATAGGTCTAGTATCCACTTATAAGTGAGTACATAATGTGTGTGTTTTTCTGCTTCTGGGATACCTCACTCAGGATGATCCTCTCTAGGTCCCACCATTAATGGATATTTTTAAAGCTTTGTGACTTTCTCAAGATCTAGCCTGGCCATATTTATTACTTTATTACCCGGTCATCACCATCTGGATGTCAGCTCTGCCTATAGAATGGGTCAGGTATGACTGAGTGAGCGAGTGTCGCCTAGACACTTCTCTGCGATAATGTACAATCACTGCTCCTTATATTCCTGTGGCTTACACCACATTTGTTTCTGGCTTCAGCACCAACCAGCCTGGCATCCCTCCCTGACACCCTACCAGACCTTGTGCCCCATCAGCAGACCCTCAGTCAAGCTGTTTCTAGCATCTTCTCTCTGCTCCTTGTGACTTCTTCCCACACCAAGCCCTGGAAGGAGCTTAACAAAGCCATCCAACCGCCCTTCTGAAGGGCTCTGTGGGTGGCAGGGGTAGCAAGAGGTGAGGGTGGTGAATGGGTAAGCTGTCAATCTCCGGTCCGTTCCTCTGGTTCCCATTTCCACGTCTTTGCTAAAATGGAATTTGAATTTCAAAAGGTTTAAAGAACATTTCTCAAGCCCACAATTTCCCAGCAGCTTGAAAAACCTCTTAAAACATTACCTTCAATCTGCTGCTACTGATGAGTGGATGCTGGGTACTTAAATGAATGGTGTCGTGCTGGCGAGTTGGAGCTGCCTCCCCCGTGTCCCTGGCTCACCCACAAGGGAGCATTCAAACCAACTAGGCTTCGGTTGGCTTCTGGGAAGAACAATCCTGCTCTCAGGAAGCTGACACCTACTGTGTCTCCTCATTGAGGAGAAATTCCCTCACTGTGTAAGTGAGGCTCACCTAAACATGGAAATGGAGAGCTGGAGAGCCCGAAGCAAAGATGAAAAGTGGGTTTCTTCCTGAAACTGGGGGAGGCGCGGGTGTGTGTGTGGGGTTGATGCTGGCTCACTGCTTCCAGCCCTGGGGTAGGTGCCGAGGCTCATATCTCCACTGTGACCTATCTCTGGCAGCACCATCATTTTTATTTAGAGTGAAGCTGCTGAGGGGACTTCAGCGGGGGTTCCATTGTCAGTTTCGCATTACAGACCATTAAAATGGAGTGTTACTGTAAGAAGGCCGCCTGCTAGACAGTTCTCAGAAGAGCCTTGTGCCTTTTCTGAGAGCCACTTGCGTTCGCCCTCCGTTTTCAGGAGGGGGTGGAGAAGGGCCCCTAACAAACTGAGCCTTTTTAATTGATTATAAAAACAGAAGAGAACACAGCAGTGGGAATTGCTGGCAAGGCTTTATAGCAAGTGGCGAATCACTGCATATTCATTTGTTTCTCTTTGGCCAAGATGAATCCTCTTTTGGCATTAAAGCAAACGTGCTGCAAAGTTACAGTGGACAGGCCTTAACAACTTTTCTTGGATGACAGCCTGATTCTTTTATTCTTTTTTTTTTTAATGTTTTAAAAAATTAATGTGTGTATGTGCATGTGTGTGTAATGGTAGGCAGCAGGATCTGAAAAACCGGGAAGTGGTGGGGGTAGACAGCTGAGGGGAGGGAGGGCAGCAAAATGGGATTGTTTTGGTAAAGGCAGGAGCTGTGTGGTGCTGACGCAGCCACTGATGTAGCTGAAAGAATGGTGCTGCTAGTGTGGGTGGGAGGTGGGAGAGCGAGAGTGGTGCCATTGGGAAGCTACAGGAATAGCTTCTCTGCAGAGAGGCTCCGCCTCGGCATCTGTGGGGAATTGTCCCCATGACCCCTGTGGATACCCAAATCCACAGAGGCCCACATACAAAACAGCACTGCCCTGGCTTATAACCTCCACATATCATCTCCTCCTGTGGATTCTGAGTCATTGCTAGATCACCCGTAATCCCTAACATGATATTCATAATGGTTCTGCTGTGTTGCTTTAAAAAAAATAAATAAATAAAAAAAAAAAAAAAAATATATATATATATATTTAGTTAGAAATGTTTAAAAATGATTTTTACTCCTTGGTTAGTTGATTCCAGGCCTAAGAATCTTGTATATACACGGGACTGACTGTGGCACCAGGATTTTTATAGTTCAGGAAATACGACTGAATAGAGTCAGATCATTTATAGGACGTTCATTGGCCTTGGCTTCCTTTTGCTGTTTCACTGTACTTGGAGCTGATCACGTCTTCTACAAATCAAAGGATGGCTCCTGCCTGGTGTATTGTGTCCTAGGTACCTCCCACCCTCACTCCTCTCCACCCTTCGCACTCTTTGGGGCAGTAACACTCAGTCTGAAGCTTGTTCATAGACCCCATGGTGGAGTTCTGTAACTGAACTGGGGGCTTCAAAAAAAAACAAAAACAACAACAACAACAACAACAAAAAAAAAACAAAGAGGTAAGAGTCCAGTATTTTAGATCACACAACAAAATCAGAAACTATTTTAAAACCAAATGTGTCATGAATCCAAGGTGTTTCGTAAGTGCTCACCTGTGTATGCAAATTTGATTTCATCTTTAGTAAGTGGTAAAATTATATGTTTACCAAAGACTTGCCTTAAAACAAAGTTCTTTATGATGGATTGCTTAATGTTTGATCTGTGTACCTATGTTATATATCAGTATGTCTGGGGTTGCATAAAAACGACATGGGTTAAAAAGGGCCCAAGAGGCAAAGTGCAGAAAGTGAAAGACTTGGGAACACTGAGCCCTAAATGGGATGACTTTATCATGCCCTCCACTCCGGACTCAGGGATCTATATGGAAGAGGAGACAGAACGATTGGAAGAGCCAGAGGTGGTGGATGATTTCAAGGAAACAATGTTTTCCAGACAAAATAGGATCATTACACACAGGAACTCACGGAGACTGTGGACACATAGTCCCACAACTAATCAAGACACTATTTTCTGTTAGATAAGAGAAAGTTCATTTTCTCAAATGAATTATCGCTGAATATATCAAACACAGTCCAGGGTAGCTTCGTGCCCAGAAGCTGGCCAACACAAAAGCGACTCCATGTTTGTGTGTGTGTGTGTGTTGCTTTGTTTTGATTTTTTTTGGTCTTACTGATATTTTTAGATTGTTTTGATTTGCACTCTGTGTGTGTATGTGTGTGTGTGTGATGTGGTGCGTGGTATGTGTTGAGTGTGTTGAAAGAGACAGAAGAAGAGAGAGAACATGAAGCTTAGTAGGTAGGGAAGTAGTGAAATCTGGGATTTGTTGGTTAGGGGGAAAATATAACCGAAATATTTTTTTATTAAACAAAAATAGAGAAAAAGAAGGCTCCAAATGGGAAAGGTTCAAGAAGCTCTGGTTTAAACCTATCTTACTTAGACTGTTAGCATGCCATCTCCAAACCCTGCTCCTTTCCATGTGGGCCTGGTCATTCCTGTTCATCTTTGAAGCCACAGATTAATCCTGCTACCTCAGGCAATCCTCCTGAGAACATTTATGACACTATTCTTGGGCATATGTGAGCAAATGTCTACCACCCCCTCCCTAGGTAGGAAACTTCTAAGAGACCAGAACAATGATGCTATCGAACTCCAACTTGGTGAGCCTGTGAGTTTATTTAGAAGCATGGATAACCCAAAGGCAACTACATCACAGAAAGCCCACCTTTGCATAGATAACAATTTATGAAAGTCCTAAGTGTCTGGTGTCCCCGGAGGTCAGAAGGGGGGATTGGATCCTCTCAAACTAGAGTTAAGGATGGTTGTGAGCCACCGTGTAGTTGCTGGGAACTGAACCTGGTTCTTCTACAAGAGCCACAGGTGCTCTTGACTATTGAGCCATCTCTCCAGCCCCTATACTTTATTGTTTTATCTTGTCACTTGCTAAATATAAACCTTCAGGCCAGCTACCTCCAGGGCCAAGTGCTTGCCAGCTTGTTGAATGAGGTAGAATGAAGGCAGTCATGGCTAGGAGAAGCTTATATACAACCACTCCCAGAGGGACTTTTATATGAAGAGTGCAGACTAGCACTAAGCTAATTGGTTTTTGAAAGCAGAAAGTTGAAGGAGGAAATAAAGCATACATTGCATTTTTAGCTAAAACATAAATATACCTCAGTTTTCCAACTTCAAGATGTGGAGCCTGTCCCTTTGCTTGAGTTTGGGTTCTGATGACAAAACCTTCCATCCTCTTTCTTATGATTATCATGCAAAATGCTCTATTTTCTTTTTTAAGTAAAGAAAACTAAAACATGTCATATGGCCAACCTGAGAGAAGAATCACATACATAATCACATATATATATTTATATATATTTATGTCTTTATGCATGCTGCATATATTATATATGTGTCTATATATACACAAATATATAAGTATATATTTATGTGTATATGAATATATGCATAAATATATTTATGTTTATATGTAATGTAATAATTACATATGTTATATATATATATATTGCCATTTCTTTGCTCACACTAAGCTTAGTAGCTTTTCTTGTTTGTGTCATTAGCTAACATTCTTATCATTTTAACAGAAACATTCCTTTCCACAACCGTATTTCAGGGAGTTGTACAAAACATATTTAAGTTATTAAATTGCAATAAATTATACCACTGGATCTTATGGGTTTGAGTGTTACTCTTTTACTAATGTCGGTCTCTCTTGTCATTTAGGATGTTTCATGGAAGTAAGAGCAGTTCTTTTAAATAGTAAGTCTCTTTAAGATCATGTTGAAATCATGGCTGGTTTCCTCCAGGCAGAGTTCACTCTCTGGTCCATTCTTCTGCTGATCATTTGCTGCTGGTCATTCATTTGAATCTTCTGTCTTTGTAAAAATCATGGCTGACATCCTGTGATGTCCAAGCTCTGATGCCAGGAGGGTCACAAGAGATTGAATGATTGAAGAGAATAAGAGGAAACACAAGGAGATGAGACAGACTTTACTTAAAGACACACAGTGTACTAGGCAGAAACCCAGGAATAATGCCAACAAGCATGGACCACATACGATGGGCAGATAGAGACATGCAGGCTGGCACACAGGTTGCTTGTGGGGATGGAGATTGACACACATAGCAAGCCGGCAAAAGTGAAGGCTAAGGCCTCTGAACTCAAGGCCATATTTGTAAGATGTCAGTCAAAAGAGAAATAATTTGCTGAAAATAATTATAAAGAAAATACAGCACTGTTTACTTTGGAGTTCCCTAGACATCTGGTGTCACCATTTTATGCTGACTCATAGATTCCCAGATATCTGATGTCAACCCTGTTTTAGCTGACTCATGCTGATATTTATACCAGTCCCATATTGTCTAAACACAAACTGGCCCTTTTGGCCTTCTCTTCCCAATAGATTCCTAGAACAAGTAATAGGTTAAGAAGGACACAGTATCAGTCTCAGAAAAGGCCCTGTGCCCGGATAACATAGAACTTCTGCTGGGATGTGGCCCGTGGTAGCTCAGTAACCAAGTAGTTTTCCAAAGTAAGGGGAACAAGGACTATTTCTAACAGGATCTCAAGGGCAAGCTCTTTGTCCTCCCCCCCCTCAGGGGAGGAGCAGTCCTGTTAGGCCACAGAGGAGGACTTTGCAGCCAGCCTTGAAGATACCTGATAAAACAGGGTCAAATGAAAGGGGAGGAGTTCCTCCCCTATCAGTGGACTTGGAAAGGGGCAGGGAGGAGACCAGGGAGGGAGTTGGGGAGGGGGAGGGAATGAGGGAGCGGGATACAGCTGGGACACAGAGTTAACAAATTGTAACAAAAAATAAAAATAAAATTAAAAAAAAAGAAAAAAAAAAAGAAGGACACAGTATAGAAATTCACTTAATCACTCTTTTATGTGACTCAGAAGACTTTAGGAATGACTCAAGAGCCAGAGTTTACTATTAGATTTGGTGGAGAATAAATGGCCATGTAGAAACATGATTGGACAATCTGTCTAAAGACATTTCTATTAAAATTCTTCAGATGATGGCCTCAGAGGCTATCAAATTACCAGAGCTTCCAGGCAAATTTTTTCTACCTGTCAAAAGTTCCTAACTTACAAGAGTCACAGACCAAGATAGAAAAACTCAGCCAGTTCTGCTTGTTTCATTTCTCAACTTTTCTATGATGTACACCTTCCTACATGATGTAGGACACTTTCTAGAATTGGTGATTTATAGATATTTCCAGGCAAGATAGGGTGGAAAATTTTTTTAATTGTCTTCTCTTATATAGAAAGAAGAGAGAAGTTTAGAGTAATGCTTCCCATTCCTATGATTCACATAGGGGGATAAGTCTGGCTTCTGTGTGTTACTTTTAGGGAGAAAGGCAATCAGGAGGAGGAGACAGGTGAATGTCAGTAGATGGTGGGCAAAAACCTTCCCAGTATTCTTTAGTTTTAAATAGTTAGCTTCCCATACTTTGGGAAAGAGTTCCATTCTTTGGGTGTCATTTTCTGAGCCATTAGCAATAATCTAAGTAATTTCAGGATAAAACCAATAGTCTTTGGAGCAATCTGAGCAGCATCAAGTGAAGGTGAGAAATGTTAACTTTCCATTTTCCACTAAGAAGACTAACAGCTAAGCGTAGTCTGCCAACTCTGAGGTTTGCACTTTTGAAACAGTGTCAAACATCTCCCCAGGACTAACAACTATATCACAAGCTATATGACAAGCAAATGTAATCATGTTTAAAGTCACAAAAATACTGGCAAGTGAGGTAGATTATATATAGCAGAAATATCTGAATCAAAACTAGACAGATTTTAAGAGGCATGGTGCATTCTGGGCTCATTCTTAGCTATTGGTGCTGGTATCAAGGGAAGAATCATGGTGCCTAGGTCTGGAAATGTTAGTGGGTGTTTTATTAGAACCCTTTGCTTGCCTACTGTATGCCATGTAACGAGTAAGCACCAGTTAGGAGGAGTATTATTCCATGGTTGGGACTGGTTACAATATAATAATGCTTATAAGGCAGAATGAACAAGTACTGCAATCAGCATGAGGGCTTTGATCCCACTAGAAAGACTTAAGAGATTTCCAAGCTTTTCAGTGGTCAGCAGCAACAAATGAGTCCACTTAGCTCACTTGAGAATCTCACCTCTAGATATTGGCCTGAGTACCAGTCCCAAGAGCTGAGGAAAGAGAGAAGTCATCATCCTGAAAAGGCTGTTCCTCACAATTTTGTCCTTCCTCGAGGGCAGGGTCAACTTCTTTTCATGGAGAATGATAATAATAATGTTGAAAAGACATTATTTTCTTTTCCCTAGATCAGCAGAAGCAAAGGCTGAAGTATGGACAGATGGGTGGTAGGAGGCTGCCACACAGAAACAGCAAATGAAAACCCAGGCTTTCAAGCCTGCCAGAACTTCATGGGTACAGGCACTTGTCAGGATCCTCTAGCCCATCTGTGGAAATGACATTCATCATCTCCCTCTCTGAGGTCTGAGGGTGTGTGCTAAGACGATAACACCAGAGTCCACTATTTGAGAAGTTGATAAGTGTATCCCTCTAGAAAGTCAAGATAAATGTCAAGGAGGTGCTTGGTGAGGAAAGAAGATTTGAGGCATCCAACAGTTCTACCAAGCTGTGATGCTCATGAACCACAACAATGACCAGAATGGAATGATAACCTTAAAAGTAAAGCCATGCCATATATAGCTTGGTGGTAACCAGTAGCTTTCTAACAGGACTTCAGACAGTCTCAACAAGAGAAAAATTCAGGCCTGCTATCCAAGGCTAGTGGAATCATGAATCTTAGAGGAGAACCTAAACTGCCATTTTACTTAACCAGCATAATCCCTAACTGATTCTATATATTTATCATTATACCCACAGCTAAGAGTAGTTCTTACTGCTCAAGAAAATGTCTCTTTGCAACAGACAGAAACCGTTGCAGAAAATTGTGACCAATAAAAATTCAACGTCTACAAAACAATTCCCACACCTAAGGCTCAGGGAACGTAGTGGAAGATGGGCAGAAAAATTTTAAGAGCCAGAGGATCAGGGAGGTTTCCGTGAGACAGTGTCTCCTAGGAATGCCAGCAGCTACACCCATGAAGTCTCGCCAATAGGAATGCCTACATGTGAGCTGAACAAAACCCGATGACATCAGAAATGCAAAAGCGAATGGAGAAAAGCTCAGAAAATCTTAACTCTATACAAAGAACTACTGGCACCAAAAGAAGGCTGGGAAGTGAGTGGGAGACATAGCCTTCCCCAGGGAAGAGCACAGTCTTGATTTTCCAGTACCAAATGGTCAGCCTTGAAAACAAACATACAAGTAGCATTCAGAAGACCAAGGAGCTTATGTTTAAGAACATATTCATTTATGCATTCAACAACAATTAATGGAAGAAGAGGCCATGTATTCGAAAGAGCACGGTGGGGTATATTGCAGGGTTTGGAAGAAGGAAAGGGAAGAAGGAAATAAGATAACTATATAATAATCTCAAAAATCAAAAGAAATAATAAAAAAAGTAAAAAGAAATAAAGCTCCATTTTTAAACTTGTTTTCATCCCCTCTTTAAACATATTCTACTCAGTTTCTCATTAAGTTTTGTTAGTGAGAAAAGTGAGCAATTTAGTTTTTAAGGAAAATAAGCATTTTTTGAGTTGTTGGCACGGACTCTACTTGTGACTATGAGGAAGTGAAGAGGGTTTACTGTCCAATGTCTCCTTGGATTACAGCCGGACCTTTGGATACATAGACTGTATAAGAAGGGCAATACAAACACTTGTGATTTAATGGGTCACAGTTTGATGTAAATTAGTTAATAATATTGAGTCCATAGATAATGGCCAAAAGTCATGCTCAAATCGACATGTCTATCAAAATTGTACAAATGGAGCCCTCCTTCACTGGTGTATTGCCAGAGGATCCAGACAAAATTTACTTCACCTTTTAAGAGTAATCCAATTTTTATGAAACACCTAGAAAAAAAATTCAAGGAACCACAAACCTCAAGTTTATTAATATTTCTTTTCCAGAAAACTCTGCCAATATTTTTTTTTTAACCAATAGCTATGTGATCAGTAAACGGCATCTAAAGAAGAACATCTCTGAGACACACAGCCCAATAAAACACACATGTACTCCAGAGACACTGCCTCATTTTGATGCTGGCAAAGCTCTTCATAGGTGTGCCTCTTTACCCCCGACTGCTGTTTTCAAGCAGGGAGCCCCCTTAGCTCAGTCCCTTAAGCTTTCTGAATTCTCAAGACTCATCCCTTAGGTTTCCTGTTCCTCAATGTCTTCTCAACGGACATTCTTAATAAGGGTCTGGTACTATGTCTATCTTAGTGCAAATTTAAATAAAAATGTTACCTGAGAATAGAGGACAGGGGACAAGGATGGAATAGGGAAGGGATTTGGTGTTTTACATTTTAAATAATTGTGAAGATGATAATTTTTAATTTGATATTTTTGAGCCATCCATATTATTTTAAAGCTTTTGTAATCATTTGATAATTTTCATAAAAGAAACGTAACTATAAAATGTAAGAATAAACGTAAATTTTAATCTCTGGGATTCTCTTCCCAAGAGAGCATGCTGAGGACAAGTTTTTAGTTTTACCACCTTCACTTTATACATCTTGAAGGTCTTTATGAATGCATGGGAAATGTACCTATGTTCTCTTTTATTTTAACATCCATATATAATTCTATTTCATGAACCTACATAAATTATTCACTCACTTTTCTGTTTATGGACATTTTACTTACTTCAGTCTTCGGCTTTAGAGCAAGAATTCAAAAAGAACACATCTATGAGCCATTTTGAACATGTGCAAATATATCTTTGAAAACTTTTTCCAGAAGCAGAATCACTGGGTCCATGAGTACATACATTCATAATTCTAATACATACTGCCAAATCACCCTCTGCAAGTCTTGCAACCGTTTACTCTCCCACGGGTGATGTTTGGGAGTGCCCATTTCCTGACTGCCTGGACAACAAAGTGTATTGTAATGAAAGGCTCTTAATCCTTATTAAACAAATTTCCAGGATTAGAGCCCTTTTGAGAAAAGAATTTATGTTATATCTAAAAACCTTCTCAATTCTTCTAAAACAATTTCCCTTGGGCAGGAAAAAAAGAAAACAAAACAAAACAAAACAAAACAAAACAAAACAAAGCAATACTTGCTAAATTCTAGGCAGTGAGCCAAGGATTAGGGACACAGAGGTAAGTGTGATGGGCTTTTAACTTCCTTTGCCTTCCCTATGGCCTCCCTTGACATTTTTTTAAGGCACTATTGATTTTATATTTCAAGGTTGAAACTTATACCAGTCTTTCCTCCATCTTTACATGTGTGGTCACAGTAGCATCTTAACTGTTTGCCTGTCCCCTGTTCCTTCCATTTCCAATCTCCAACCCCCCTTTCTTTAGGCAACTTTTCTAAGGCATGAGAGACAACTTGCTATTCTTTTCCATCTCCTTCTGCCTGTGGTTTGAATCAGAAAGGACCCTCACAGGCTCATGTTTGGAGTGCTTGTTTTCAGGCTGGTGGTGCTGTTTGGGTAAACTGTGGGACCTGAAGGTCTGGGCCTGCTGTGGAGCAGGTCATCAGGGCAGATCTTTGGAGGAGTTATCCACCTCTGGTTCTGAACTAGCTCTCTCTGCCTCCTGGTTTGCTGAGATGTGAGGCGTCTGAGTCCCCACTCCATCACTATCACAAATATCACTTTTCTATCTCACCCTGACGGATGAAAACTTATGAAACCATGGGCCAAAATAAACCTCTTTCCCCTTAAGGTGTTTATTTCAGGTTTTGTCACAGGGACATGAAACTAACTAAAGTGTGGCTCATGAAATGATGTCGGAATTCTTTCATCCAGTGGCTAATGCCTTCCCAATGTCACAATTATTTGTTTCTTCCAAGCCCCTTCCTTCAGAAGCTCATCTTTGATGGTTTATAATATAAACTTTTGATGATTTCTTTTGATAATTCTCTTACTTTACTTTTCTACCTGGACAATTCTCCTTGTTTCCTTTCACTTTAAGTACCATCTACCTATAATATCACCCCAACACTCTGTCCTAAACCTTGTCATGAGAATTAGAATTAGTCTCCATACTGTTCTGAGTTCCCCATATTATTGTTCTGTATGTTTGTTTCTCCTGTTCAACTATGAGTTCATTGTAAGAGACACTATTTCTTACCCATCGTCGGAGCTGCTCAACAGGTGTATTCAATTCTGTAATCACTACTTGCCAAACACACTAGGACAGTATCAAGATCATATTCTAAATAAAAATCATTTCAGTTGTTGTGCTTGGTTGAGATGGAAGCAATCAACCTTATATTAAATAAGCCTTCTACCAATGTCTGGTTTTTTTTCCAAAAGATGGATTTGAGGCCGGATGCATTAACAGGCTAGTATGCAATAGCAAAGCTACAGTCAATGCTTACTCTCTTGCCTGTGAGTGACTAGACAGTCTCCTGCAGCTTCCCTTAAAGTTAGGCCAGACCATGGACCAAGTTTAGGCCATCAGAAATGCAAGGAAGCAACAAATGCTGTTAATAGTCTAAACCACATATGAAATGCTCTGATGTTCCTCTCTTCTCTCTCAATACCTAGATATAGGTGATCTAGCAGAAAACTGAGGTCCTAGAGAATGGTGGAGCCAGATGACAGAACCACTGCATGGAGGGTCACACAGCAAATATTCTGCCATAATGTGGAAAAGCTGCTTGCTACAGCACTTGGCCTCTCCTGAAAACCCAATTGTGAATTGTGAATAGACCTACATACAGTTATTTAACCTAAGGTTGGCATGGATCTCTCGATGGAAGAAAAGTACAACTGAATCACATAAGAACTGCAGTATCTGCTGTTCCCCTCTAGAGGCAGTACAGAGCCAGTCTGATGATCCTCCCAATGTGGCCATGTGTTCGGCACATAAAGATGGCTGACAGTATGCATCCAGGTGCTAAGACTTCTGATGTAAGTTACAGCATCATTAAATAAGTGTTTTCTTTCCCCCAGAACTGACCACTCTGTACATTCAGGAACTGTTATTTCAGTTTCTCAGCAACAATTCCAGACGTGGAATTTCCCTATGCTTTATCACTGTTACTATGACAATCAAACACCACTGTTTTCCACCTGAACCAGTTCAGTGGACTCCCTCTGGGCTCTCTCCACTGTTTTCTGTCTTCTTCCCATCATCTCATAGGCTACACATGGCAGCTGAGCTCAACTTGTTAAAACAGAAGACAGATAGTTCTAATCCTTTGGAGTCTATGTCAGTCAACTAGGTCAAGTTCTGCTGCAGCAACAAATGGACCCTAACAATCTCAAGGGCTTCAGAGAGCCAGAATTTAAGTGTTATTCAGGTAAAGTCTGATGTAGGTAAGAAGGTTCTTATGTCAAGCACATCTACTTGAAGGTCATGGAATGAGGCAGAGAGAGGTGGAGAAGGCATGCTGTGCCTTTACTGCCCTGATATGGCAGTCATGCCTGTCATATCCACTCATAAACAGATTCTTATGACTAGGTGTGTAGTGTGAATGTAGCTGCAAAGAACGCTGGGATATCTAAAAGAAGACAGTTTTTCTGTGAGGACTCTTGTGGATGTTTCTCTTACAGGACAAGCCAAGGTTGTAATGTGTAGGGCTTTGCTAAAGAACTCTTTAGAATGTCCTCATTCCATCCCTATCCTGTACTCTGGGCTTTCTCTCCTTGCCAGGCCTCTAGCTTCACTGGATGCTTTACCCGGTTTTGCCTGCCTCAGCTGCATTGCTCCATGGTCTCTCACCCTGCCACATTTGCTCTCCTTAACAGTACTTAAGTTACTCCCTCACTTCCATCTGGTCCTAGCTGGAAACAAGCCCTCCGCATCTGTGGCAGTGTAGGGCCCTCCGTGCTGGTATCATCTTATGGACATCTTGTTCATCTTTAGTGTATTCATCTTGTCCATTTAATCATCTCTTCTACCAGAACATGAGTTCCTTGAGGTCAGATCTTTTGTTTCAATGTCTGTAAAGAGTCTGGTACAAATTGACATGCAAGTATTTATTCCGATAAACCATTGGTTTGCAAATTGTCCTGCAATTCTCTATTAGCCTTACCCTCTACATCCTGACCCTAACCCTCGATGGTATGATTCTAGACCTTACAGTTTAGTTACCTTCAAAATAGAGATGAATAAACCCTCTTCAACATATGTCTGTGACAAGCACAGTGAGAAAAATCAATTCTACAGACACACCTTATGAATGATGAAGCAATATGTTACATACGGTGGATGGCATATTTATTGCTGTGTATCTGTTTGTTTCTGTTGAGATGTAAAAACTCCCAGCTGAAGTTTCTCCATCATATATTTAACCCAAATCTAATTTAAATATTTTCTAGTTTTTCCAATGCAGAACAGTATCTGCTCTCTCTCTCTCTCTCCCTCTCTCCCCTTCTCCCTCCTTACCTCCCTCTCTCTCTGTCTCTCCCTTCTCTCAACAATTGCCTCAGCCTCTGAAGAGTAAAAATAAAATCATTCAACCTTATAGCTGAATATTTCACAATATAGCACCTCCAACCTTTCTTACAGGAGACAACTTACATTCCTAAAATTAATTCTAATTATTTCTGCAGCTTGTTATTGAAGAATAAAGCATATACTTGGACAAAGCCAGTTGGAGGTAGGGAATGAAATCATGGTCCAGGTTTTTCCACAAAAAGCATTATTCTGCTGGGAGCTGCCCTCATTTAGTGAGGGATGGTTAGCACCTACCTCTGGTTTCCTAGCAACACAAAGCTTTCCTGCTGCTAGGACTGAGGGTCATTTTTGTATCTTCCCATCATTTTCTCTTGGACTCTGTGAAGAGAAATTACTCTAGAAAATTCCCAGAACAGAGGGCACATTGCAAAGGGTGTATGTGTGAAATGGGGATAAGGAATGGTGCATGCATTTGGAGAGGGAGATGGGGAAAAGGTGGGGGAGAGAGTAGGAATGAGCTAAAGGGTTCAAAGAAAGATATCTTAATGAAATTGTCAAAGGAACCAGAAGGTTTTGGGGAATGTGTCTTCTCACAGTGGCTCACACAGTTGCTCTAATGGAGTCCAAGACCAAGGATGTACCTTTGACAGCTTGAAAACTTACAGCTTAGTTTGTTGGACATAAAACTGGAATAATGAAACATAGACATCATTTTCTTTGCTTTTTATAAGCTCAACCTATAAGTGATCCTTGTTTAAATTATGTAATTATTTTACAAAATAGCTATGTTTAAAACATTGATTTTTGGAGGCCATAGTCCCCCATGGATATCTCTGTGGACAGTCAGTTTTAAGAATCCAGACAGGTCTGAATTCATTCTCTGACATCCACCTGTTAGCTCTGTGACATCAAATGTTATCTATTTCTCTGGAAATTGGTTCTTCTCATGTATAAAAGGATATTAATAGCCACATGTGAAGTCATTACTTATCTCTGATCTGTCTGTCTTTCTGTAATCTATCTATCCATCTATCTATCTATCTATCTATCTATCTATCTATCTATCTATCTATC
>NW_026593286.1:14071436-14106607 GCF_907164565.1 Psammomys obesus
ATCTATCTATCTATCTATCTATCTATCTATCTATCTATCTATCTATCTATCTCCATGTATCTATGTTCTGTACTTCCATCTTTCTGCTGGGGATAACCCAGAGCTTTGCATATGCTAGGCAAGTACTTTATCACTGAGTCGTATTTCTTAGCCTCAGCTGTTCCTTAATGATAACACCCTGACTAGGGTGTGTGTGTGGGGGGGTGTCTGTGTGTTTGTGTGTGTGTGTGTGTTGGTGTTTGTGTGTGTGTGTGTGTGTGTGTGTGTGTGTGTGTGTGTGTAACAAGGTGCCCAGCTTCCCATCTCTAAAAGACAGAAATTCAGCTTCTCCATCCAGGAGAGTTTGCCCAATTAGATGTAATCACATGGCTATATGGCATGGCTTCCGTGAAAAACTACTTTTCTGGTTAAAGGAATTGATTCTGCTAAAGTAAACCTTGATCCCTTTTCAGTCATCCTGTTCCAAACCTGGGCTCAAGAAAGATATTAAGGGGAGTGATAATGAATGAGACATTGAAAACAAGTGCTGGAGGAGTATGAAAGGAGCAAGAACCTGCATTCTGAAATCCCTCCTAAGGCTGTGCCCACCCCATCTCCAGCTATTTTTTTAACATGAGAAAAAGGAACTCTTATTTTAAAGTCACCATTTACTTAAAAGCAAAACAAAAAAAAAAAAATTACAACCTAGGATGGAACAGAGCTCAATAGTGGAGGCTTGTCTAGAGTGCTTAAAACCCTGGGTTTGTTTCCCAGCACAACCAAAATAAATCAAAGCACAAACAAAGAAACAAAAACCCACAATTCTGATGGGTTCTTTGAAACAGATAGGGCCCTTTGTACAACACAACTAATGAACTGGTTTAGTGAAACCCAATTTGCTTACATTAGAGATTATTTGAATATTTTATTTGATCCTGTAATCACATAAAAGACTCTCTGTAACAATGATTATTTTAGAATTATTGTACTTAAGCAATTATAATGTAGGGATTTTAATTGTATTGCCAGCACAAATATATTCTTTATGAAATTTCCATGCCAGAAAAAAAATCTTTTCTGTGTGTTGGAGACACACTAATCTAGTGTCTCTGTGATGCTTGGGTCCGTTCTTTCATGAGTTTACATTCAAGCAGATGACAGAAATGTATGATCGTTAAGACTTTCCTTAGCTCAATGGGAAGAGCCAGGAGGCAGAATAGACATCTTTATGATGACTCAGTACCGAGGTCAAGTCTTTAGTGCCTCACATTTTGGTGTTAATCTTTTAGCATTAACAAACAAACAAACAAACAAATAAAAAAACAGCTTGAGTATCTGTAGGAAAAAAAGGATCATGACATCTCTGAGTTTATGCTTCATAATGTGCTTTGAGACAACTCCTAAGTTGTCGCAAGATCGGTCCTTCCTTGATACTACTATGAGGATACCATTTCGCATTGCTTCACTTGTGCGACCTCTTGCAATGTAATGTCTCCATAGATACAACAAATGAAAGAGCCTGTGGGTGAAAGTCAGTCGACAGTTGGGCTCATGTAAAATCACTCTCTGTTTGAATAATTTGTACAAGTCTATTAATTCATGTTCTTACCACCAAAAAAATAAATAAATAAAAATCCCCCAAACATAAAATTTTAGAACATTTTTTTTATAAATTAAAAACTTAAATAAAAAAGTCTTATTCAGTGTTGACATTTTCATAGGCCTATGGTAAAGAAACATCTATATCCATTGTTGTAACTGGGTTTGGTGGTACAAGTCTTTAACCCCAGCACTAGGGATACAGATGTATACTAGTGAATTTTAGATCAGCTTGATCTACCTAGCAAGTTCTAAGCCAGCCAGGGCCACACAGTGAGACCCTATGTCAACAAACAGACAGACAGACAGATAGACAAACAGATGTCAAAATGTAAATTAATTAAAAATGTAATTAATGTAAGCTTTCAGTCACTTTCCTGCCAATTTAAACTGAAAAGATAAAAGTCAATGAAAGAAGAACTCCTAAAATGCTGATTGTGCAAGAATGTATCACTTTTTGTTCTACCTATCTTTTACCATTTTCTTCGCTTCAAAAGCTAAATGTGGGCTGCTGAGATGGTTCAGTTGGTAAGGCACATGCTGCCAAGTCTGAGGACCCGAGTTCTATCCCCTACATGGTAAAAGGAGAGACCCTTCTCCCTCAGGTCATTCTCTGACCTCTGTATGGGCATTACGCATACTGTGTTCTCACCAAATCAATCAATAAAATAAAATGCAATCAAAATTTTAAAGAGAGTTAATGCCTGTTATTTAGTGATCTTATTCCAGAAGCAGTCTTTCTACTTTGGAAATTCCACAGCACCACAGCTCCTGGTCTAGATGTGTTTGCTTTATCACCAACATCCTGCCAGTCTCTGCGCACTAACTTCTGTGAGTTTTCTATGACTGATGCCCAGGGTCTTTTTTTGTTTTGTTTTGTTTTTCTTATGAAGCCATTCTTGATCTGCAGCATCTAGGAACATCTGGGTAGCCATCCCAGGTTCTCCAGCAAATGATAGTGTGAAACTCAGAAAGCTGCTCCACTTGTGCCCAACAGGAGACATTCTTATGACAGAACATCCTGAGTACTGGTAGAGACTTTGGGGGCTGATTGCCACTCAGCTTCTCCCCTGTCCCATCTTACTTTTTCCCTTTCATAACCATCTCAAGCCTCACAGTCTAGTTCACCATCTGCTTCTGGTGAACTCAGCACCCATTACAGCCCTTTGCATAATCAATGAGTGGGTGAGTAAATCCTTCATGCCAGGCCCCTTCAGTCCAGTTCCATAGAGGTTTGTGGCAGAATGGAGTTGAGAAGGGTAACTTTCTAGGAGCATGGACCTTAAGACAACTGAGGAGAAAGATCTGAGGGCAATCACTAACCCACGATGACAACGATGATGATGGTGGTGATGATGATGACGATGATGAAGATGATGGCAGCTCTGGATGGTAAATAAGATATCATGAGACAAGTACTATTGTCATTCTCAGTCAAAGTGGGAAAATAGAACACCAGAGGCATCCACGCACTTGTCTAGTATGTTGCAAAATCAGAATACACAGCCAGTCCCCAAACCATGTCAATGGTGGCCCTCTTCATTGAGTGCTCCATGAGGGTAGGGACAATGTGGTAAATCCCCCAGTGCTACCAAACACCCAATATACATTTGAAGCTCAAGAAATATCTTGTGGTTCATCTTCACTGTCACCTTGCCTAGACTTAGAATCACTACGGAGACAAGGTTCTGAGTGTGTCTAGTGTCTCCAGAAAGATAAGGAGGGGGAGATTTACTCTGAACATGGGTGAAACCATCCCATGTGATGAGGTTCCAGAAGGAATAGGGAGAAAGGGAGCTGAGCATCAATATTCATCTCTGCTTCCTTACTGTAAAAGACATGTAATGAAATACCTCAAACTCTTGCTACCATGCATTGCTCCTGTGATGGTATACCTTCAAACTGTGAGCCAAACTAAACTCACCCTTACCTATTGTCTGGTACCTTGTCACGAGGAGAAAAGTAGCATATATATTTAACATATTATCATTAAGGCTTCTTGGTCAAATTCAGAACAAGCTGCCTTTGGGAATAAAGGTTCTTCTATATTAACAATGTTTTATTTAACAGTGTTTTGTATGTTGTAAATGCTATATTAAAGTTTGTTAATTAAACTAAGTAAAAATAAGACTTTGTTGACTGAGGAATTTACACAGTGCATTTTCTGTTTGTTGACTTGATCTTTGCAAAGAAAACTTGAGGTGTCCTCTAGAACCTCAGGAGACCTTTCCATTGAGGTAGAGTCTACATGAATTAGACTCTCCACAAAAGGACTTACAGATGCAAAGCAAATTTCCCTCTTCAGGCCATACTGCCCAGGGATAAGTGTTGACTCTTAGTGGCTATGTGTGCAATCAGGGACCCTGAGAAATATGGAGGGACCTTGAGTAGTCACATGGCTCAGGCTGCAGTAGCTACCTTACCTAGAGAAGGCAGCCATTAAACCCTATGTACTAACTATAAGAATCTTTGAATCATAGTCATTCCAAATATAAAATAGGATTTAGAAACCCAACAAAACATTTCATTTCCTATCTCTAGAGCTCTTTGTCTTCTGCCCTAGCTGAGGCTTTATTAGGGGTGGGCTGTATGGCCATATTCTGCCAGTAACTTTCCCTTGGGTCATTGGTGGTGGTCTATGCAAACAACAACAGAAAGATCTGACCCATCCCGCGGGCTAGTTGAACAGGGTCCACCTGAAAGAGGGAGTGGAAATTGGGGGACAGAGATGTGAAGAATGGAGACAAGACAGATTCCTGATCAAGTCTCAGTTTACTGAACGTGCAAGCAACCCTTATAAAGCAAAGGTTACAAGCAAATTTTTTTTTCACAGTAGCAACACATCTGTGCCACCTGGCAAGGCATGCCCTCAAGGTCACACAAAGTCTGCTGTCTGGTTCCCAAGGCTGCAGGGAGCTTGCTATCTACTTCTCAGGCTCAGAGCACCCCGCCTGAAGAGACCACCAAGGACAGTCTCTGAGACATGGAACTATGGATAAGACCCACATCTGCAAAGGCCAGGAAGCAGAATTCCAATTACCAGACTCCTTCAAAGATCCAACACAATCACCTTTCAACTCAGAATATCTTAGCTCATTCATCTGAGGAACACAGCAAAAGGCGGGGTGCTCTGAGCCTGAGAAGTAGATTTAACTGCTTGCTGAAAGTACCTGGGATTAGTGGAGGTAGGTATGAGCTCTATGGTGGAGATGGAGAAAAACTGTGGTTATTCTGGATATTATTTGTGTAAGAGTGTTAATTCCAGCTTGTATCTGAGAAAGAAACAAGGTTCTTCTCTCTATATTACCATCTGCTTATAGAGTTTGTTTCATTACACGTTTAAAATCCACCTACCTTTTGCCTTTTGTTTTCTCCTCAAAAAAGATCATTAAAGCAACTTCTTTCTGGTGCCATGTTGGCATTCCCAAAGAAGATTCATGATTGGATTATGTTCCGGGGCAGTATAAATCAAACCTGATGGCAGGGATATGTTGATAGCTTGAAGTAAGTGAGAAATAAATTAGGAAAGGAGAAGGCCTGGAGTGCAAAGACATAAATCTCAAATTTAAATCTCAAAAGATGAAAAACTGCAAAAGGCCATTGTGAAAACCTGGCTTAGACTCTGTTAAATGAGTCAAACAAATAAGGAAGAAAATAAGGAGAGTGAGTGAATTTGATTTATACAAATGCCTGTAAAGAGAAGAGAACCCGTGTACTTTAAGTAACACCAGGAGGTCCTTCTGATAGGTACTCATAAGATAAATTACTTAAGGTGTCTCACAAATACTTAATCACAGAAAGGAGTATTTTGGGCATTTCAGTTTTCTTTTAATTGATTTTTTTTTTAAATTGTCAGTAGCAGGGACTGAATCTAGGGTATCATGTATGCCAGGTCTGTATTCTCCTGCTAAACTACTGTCTCAGCCCTGTTTGTAACATTTTTAAAAAGAAATATACATTCACACACACATATACCCACACACATGCATCTACATAGATATACATACATGTCACATACACATATACATAGATGTGTATACATGTGCACGTATCATATGCAGTCATTACAGGCCAAAGCTACAAAGCTGTTTTGCTGAATTTCTTAAATTCATTGGCTTTCCTTGTTTTATGTCCTCTACTGCCATTCTCTTCCTGAGGCTAAAGGCATGTGATTCAGGATTTGCATGGATTATTGGAACTGATGTAAATAATCCCCTCTGTAATGATATAGAAGAAAAGAGTTGGTGGGTCTGGGGGAAAACAAACCTTTTCTTTGAGTCTTCTTTTAATGACCCTGGGAATGTCACTTGACCTTTGCAGTTTAATGTCCTCAACTTAGATTAGGCAAGCATGAAATGAAACTTGTATCTATACTGAATTCCACAGTCCCCAGCTTGTGATATGTACCTAAAAAGCACAGACTGTTATGGAAATCTATTTCCATCTCTCTGAAGCTTTATACTTCAAAGAAGTATTTAAATTTATGCAAACAGTTCCCTTTTGGCCAATAGAAGAAGATAGTTATAACACATGACTTACCTCATAAGAAGTGTGACTGCCTGATTCAAAACAGTATATACCCTGCTAAATCTTGTTAAAGGTTTCTCAGTAGAATGATGTCAATACCTACAGTGTCCCTGCTGCTCTTCTGTACAACTTGTCTCGGAGGCCAGGCTCTGTACCTCAGAAATCAGATGGGGTGAATTGCATCTAGAGGCTTTTAGAAGTATGTTGTTAGAGTACATTTTAAAAAATATTTTATTAAGTACATCTGTGTTTGCTTGCATGTATGTACGTGCACCACCTGTATACAGTACCCAGAGAGGCCAGAAGAGGGCATTAGACCCCTGAAACTGGGGTTACTGGTGATTGTGAGTCATGGCATGGGTATTGCGAACCAAACCCAGGTCCTCTGCAAGAACAGTAAGTATTCATAGCCCCTGAACCATCTCTGCAGTCCTTGAATACATCTTGAATAGGTGCTTTTGAAATAAGTTTTAAGCATTTGACTATGCAGGCTTCATAAGTAATCCCCTTTCACCTTCTCGGCTTATTCTCATGCGAAGAGTAAAATACTTTCTTTTCACATAAACAAATGGCATGAAGTGGCATGAGAAAATACTGGCTCCTAAAATGCTTGAGCTTTTCAACTGGAGTTGGTGTAGCTAGCCAGTGAACACTGATGATTTGGATAGAGGTGGGGTGGAAAGGGAAATTCGATTGTGCTAGACAATGTGAGAATTTTTATAATAGAATTATAAATACTCGATGGTTTATAAACAATAGAAAACCAGAGAGCTATGAAGTTAAAAACCAAATTGCCATTAGGATTTTCTTTTTTTCCCCTGTGACCTCGTGTGTAAGTAAACTTTGTTTAGGGGAGGAGGCGGGAGGTTGTTTTATAAGTACAAGAATTTGATTTGTGAAGACTCTGTGTCCACCTATTAATATTATCACCTTGGGGACTAGGATTTCAACTGCTGATTTGGGGTAGGTTTGGAGTGGGGGGGTGGCAAAACTCTATGGAGCAGAGTGGTATAATTTATGGGGGTTTCTCTTTTCCACACGGAAAATGGTTTAAACATCTCAAGTAACATTAGAAGGCTTTTCTGAAAGGTTCTGATGCAGATTCAGTGTGATCCCTATCATGTTTCTAGCCTGTGCTGGGAACATTGCAGCGTCGACTTAGAGACTCCTCTGTGAAAATTACGAATTCAATAAATATGCCATTGCAGAAATTCCAACACCATTGGCCAAAAACCTCAGGACAAATGTCGCTAGGAGGGTTGTCAATTCTTCCTCACTTTGTAGGGAAAAAAAAAGAGATAAAATAACCTAGCTTTAAGCTAGAGAGTGAAGTTTACCTAATTTTGTATTTGTTTTATACTGTGCATGTTTATTGTAAAGGTACCCAGGGATGTCAAAGCCAGAAGCAATAATGTAATTTTTTTTAATAAAGCTATCTCAAAGGTAGACAGTGGAAATGGGTTTTAAATATCTCCCTGGGAATTTCCCATGTATCCTGGGTCACTGTTCCAGAGAATGAAGGATGGAGAGCTTCAAGGTTTTGGAAGCTCATGTCTGCACTTGGTTGTGTAAAGACAATAATTTGACACATGGATGAAGGGGTTATGAGAGGATACAGGATTGGCCACAGACTGCAGGGACTTGGCTCTCTTTCATCCTCTCTTTTCCAGGTCCTACTAATCTGTCGTCTTGATTTGGGAGTGACAAGTGACGTTTGCCTCCTATGAGCCAGCCAACTTCAGGCGCTTGTCTCCTGAGCATTTGTGTGTCCTCTTTGTCAGCTGGTTCCTGTCAACTCTGCTTGTGACCGTGGGAACTTGCCAGACCTCCCAGGGCTCATTAGCTCACACACGGTCCCTAGGGATTCTTGGATAAGGCTCCCCAGTGATGGGCTGATGGAGCAGAGCAGGGGACCTTGGCCAACGTTCCAGGAGACACTTACTAGTCAGTTCCTCTCATTTAGGTTTGCTTGTCCTAGAATTTCCCACATAGCTGGCCAGAGTTCCCTGAAAATGGAGGTTTCATGGTGTGTGTGTGGGGGGGAATATCTTCTCTTTTATCCAGGGAAGATGCTGAGTTAATTGTTTACAATTATGAGAAAGGAAGTCCACTATAATTTCCTCACAGGGCTGTAACTAATGGGGTAGCTTTGAAATAAAGTAACCCTGCTGTGTTAGCTGGTCACTGGGGTGGGAGGAATCTTCAAAGTGTATTTTCCCCCATTAAACTTCTTGCTACAGAGGAATTTGAGAAGATCAGAGTGAGGGAAAAAACAAAGACAAATAAACTATAATAAGACTTTGAATAAGTACCTTAGATATCTCACAACCCTCCTCTTTAACTCGGAGCCCTCCCAAGTGACAAATGTAGGAATGAAAGATCTGAAAGGAAGCATATGCTGTGAATAACAATGTGTGAAAACCCCTGCTTTTCTCTGGATGGGAGTACTCATAAGAGGTGCCGAGACCCTTACCCCAGAAATACTGGGATTGAAATTTCCTGGGAGCTTTTATACATAAGCTAAAAAACAACAGAGGACAAGGGCTGACTGGAAACTGATGGTGACAGAGAGTGAGTGAGTTCCAGGCTTGAACCTCTTCAGATCTTCAATTCCCTGATCATCCTTTGGAGTGCTTCAGTAGCCATGCAGACATCTGGTTTTATCATCTGGACATAGAAGGCACAAGATCTTCTTCTACACCAACCAGTATATTCAATTTTTGTACCCTTCCTCACAGAGGCCGGAACATGCAGCTTGTTATCTGTATCCAAACCCCAAACCTTAATACCATAGTCAATGCCTATCCATGCAGGAAAGAACCTTACAAGAAAAAAAAAAGTTATCCTGTGCCAAACAGTGTCTGGCATAAATCCTAAAGACTATCAACTTTCTGTCTTACATTAGCAAACGATACTTTGAGAGCATGAAAAACAATGGCAATAAAAACCCAAAGGCCTCAAGTCCACCAATGTTACTATCTTTATACTATATATTTATATATTACTATATTTATAGAGGATATTCCTCCTCCTGTAAGAACAAAATTCCTTCGTTTCCAGTTTACAAGACACTGAGCATCCAGCTGTGCAGAAACCATACCTGACTCCATCCTGGCTTCTCCTCTTCAGAGACATACACTCAGGCTGACCTTGACCTTTCTGTGCAGCTGAGGATGACCTTGAGCTTCTGATTCTCTTGCCTTCTCCCCGGTGCTGAGATTACAGCTGTGTGCCATCATGGGAGGAGCTTCACTTAGTGCTGAGGACCGAATACAGGGTTGGATACACATGAGGCAAGGAGGCTGAGCGATGTCTCAAAGGCACGTTCAGTTTCTTATTGTGTCCCCCCAACCTATTGCAGTGTAGTTTCCTGTTCCCACAAATAGCACTCTCGGCAGGGCTATGAGAAAACCTTGTGCGGAATAACACAGTGGGGGAACATTTGTTCTTTTCCCCAGATAACAAATGCTGGTGCTTTTCAAGCTCTATGCTAGCCTCCTCTCATCTGGCTCTGCTCCTATGAATCATGTAAGCAGAATGTTCTCATCTACCACTTAGATTAAATTACCAAAAAGCAATGCTCTTTAACTTTCATGCTCAAACTAGAGTTCTCTGCTCCAGTTGACCAAACCCATCTATCTACCTACAAATATATTTTTCTAATTGTTTTTCTCTTTTGTGCATGGTGTTTTGCCTGCATGGATGTCTCTTCGCATCACTTGTGAGGGCTTAGCCACTAGGCATGAGATCCCCCAGGACTGGAGTTACCTGTGATTGGAAGCCACCATGTAGGTGCTGGGAATAGAACTCAGGTCCTCTGGAAGAGAAGCCAGTGCTATTAACCACCCATAAATGTAGTTTGAATACCAATAATAATAAAAATCCCCTTCTCACCTTCTCTGTCCCCCGTGGTTTCTACTAAATATGTGACACCAAATGCCCAGCTGCTTAAGTGAGAAAACTTAGAGTTGGTTTTAATTTATATCCTCCTCAATGCCACATAGTCATATCACTGTCAAGTACAATTGATAATTCTCATACACCCACCCATTCAATTCACCTCGACATCTCTATGCTTGTCTCCTGCTCTAACAATCCATACACTTGATGGCTTAAAAACAGATACTGATTTTGTTATCATTTAAAACATCAGAAATCTAAAATGAGAGTGTCAATATAGGCAAATCTTGCCTCTGAAAACTAAAGTGTTGGAGTCTGCCCTTGTCCTCATAAGCATGGAGTGATCCAAACTTTTCTTGGTTTGTGACAATATGAGTCCAATACCTGACTCTGTTGTCACAGACTTTTACTTGGGAGGTCTCTCTCTGTCTTTACATGGCCTTGAAAGGATACTAGCAATTGGCTTTCTGTGAATCTTAACCACGTGCAAACTAATTTTCATTTAACTATTTGCAAAAGATTGAGTATTCAAATAGCATCACACTGTCCAGTTGCAGGTAGACATGAATTTGAGGAAATCACTCATGAACCCACTGAAATAGGTAAATCCCAAATTATTCTACTACCATGTCATGGCTATTTTACCTCAACACTGTCATAGTTATCTTCCTGGCTGTGCCTTATTCTCATCTCTTGCAACATATTTATTTTTATACTAACAACTAAAATGATTAAAATCAGCTCTTGTTGCTCTCCACCTAGGACAAATCAACAGAATCCACATGAACCTCAGAATAAGACCATGATCCTTAGTTAGTTTAAGAGTCCCTTTGCATGTGTGGTCTCAGATCTCAGCTCCCTCACACCCTCTTTTGTCATAACAAACTGTTTAGCAACTTCAGTTGTGAAAGAGGGTCACATTCTTCCTTTAAAAAAATCTGTGTGCGTATGTGAAGATGTGCTTGAGTGCATATATGAATATGGATATGTGTGAATACATGTGTGTGTAGGCCAGAGTTTAACCACCAATGTCATCCTCAGGAGCCTTTCACTGTTTGTTTGTTTTGAGACAGGGTCTCTCTCTGTATCTCTGTCTCTGTCTCTTTCTCTCTCTCTTGGAAATGGAGTTCTCCTATTCAGCTAGACAGGCCAGCCAAGCAATCCTCAGGGATTTTCCTGACTCTGCCTCCCTAGTTAAAAAAAAAAAGGCACACATCAACATTTTAGGATTTTTATGTGGGTTCAGGGACTGAACGCAAGTCTTCTTGCTTATATGATAAGCATTTACCCAACTATGTTTTCTCTCTCAGGCCACCATGTTCCTTCTACCTCAGAGCCTTCCCATGTGTTCTATCTTCTGTCAATAATTTACACGCAATCTACACAGTTCTCTTCCCAGGATTCACTGCTCGTGAACTTTAAGATTTCAAATCAGGCATCTCTTCCATGAAGCCACCCTTAGTCCTCAGCCTCCATGCAACTTGGTTCATTCTTTGTCTTCACCTTAGAGCAGCTTCCCTAATGTAAGGCAGTTGCTCCTTCCCCTAGCCTCATCCCCTCCTCATCAATAATGTCTGTGACAACAGTGAAGATGCAGTACGGCCACGCACACAAGGCCTGGCATATGCAGGCACGCACGAACATTAGCAGAACAAATGGGTTAGGAGCACTTAATGCTTTTACATTAGAGGTATGTAATGTTTAATCTGCCTCACAGAGATATTTCTAATAGTTACTTTGAACATTTCTTTTTCCTACAAAGAACTGTAACTGTGAAAATATGATAGTAATACTTTCTTCTGAAAAGAAAAAGAAATGGGTGGATATTTCAATAACATGTTTCATGTCTCATCAGTCCAATGAGGTATTATAGTCTGATTGGTAGTGCATGTGGTAATCGACCAGGCTTAGCTAAAGACTTTACATTCTGTTCTGTCTTCCATAGCCGGAGGGCTAGAGAACCCCTGCCAGAAGTTGCTGTGTCTTTCTCTCAAAGATACCACTGATTTGACCAAGGGTTATGAAGTAGACGTTTGGTTGTGAACACATGACTTGAAGAAATGAAGAAATGAGCAGGTAGGATGAGTACTGTGAAGGGGACTAGAAATTTTCTTGGATATCTATCTAAACCTTGTCAGTGCCAACTTGCCAATGAACCTCATGCATTTCTAGTCTTAGCTTTTTTGTTATTTTATCTACCTTGAAAAATATGTGCCCCTCATTTTTTACTATGTCACATGAAAGATTTGCTAGACCTTATGGTTAACCAAGCTGGATCACTTTTGGAGGAGGGAAACCCTGAGCTAGTGGACCGCAGCTCCACTTTTGGCAGTTCCATGGAGTCTACAGAATCAAAGATCTCAGCTTTGTACCAACCATTCCGTGTGCTTCTTTTGGGCAGTACAGGCTCAAATTTCATCTTCAGTCAAAGGGCCAGAAGTGAAAAACTCCCAGAAACAAGCTTAGGTGCACATGCTTCTTTCCTTGGCTTTTTCAAAAGTCTCTGCGAATGATACACAAGTGTAAAGTAACAGGTGGGCAAGTTTGGCATCACTAGCACTCAAAACTCTTGCACAGAGGCTGGGGAGATAGCTCAGTGGGCAAAGTGCCTGCTCTCCAGGCATGAGGGCATGTGTTCAGATGCCAGCACCACGGAAAAGCCAGGTGTGTGTGTCTGCAACCCCAGTGCAGGAGAGAGAAGATAGCCTTCTCCAGACTGAGTGAGCGAGCCTGTCTTGGAAAATAACATGGAGAGTGATACAGGATGACATATAACACCATCATCTGGCGTCTACATGCATGCACTTGCCTAGGCACCACTCAAAATGCACACAACACGCACACACACACTTTTAAAAACATCCCTTATGCGTTAAAGGACACTATGAAGGAAGTAGAAAACCCAAACCCAGAATGGGGAGAAAATACTTGCAATATAAACAAGACAAAGTTTGATATCCCATATTCATAAAGAACATATAAAATAGAATACTAGAAAGATTAAAAGAGGTTAAAACATGGGCAAGAGAGTTGACATTTCTCCAAAGAAGGTCTACACATGGCGGGCGATTACACAGGATGAAGCTCACAATCATTGTTCACCAGGGAAGCACACTGTGAGACCCCATTTAGTGTTCTACAGTGATGATCATTTTAAAAGGAGGGAAAAGGCAAGTAGGAAGGGTGGAGAAAATGGCAACCTTCATCATCACTGGTGGGCATAGAAAATGGTGCAGCCTCAGTGGGAAACAGGGCAGCGATAAGCCAAATTTAAACAACAATCCCATTTATAGGTTTATATCAAAGAGAACTGAAACCATGTACAAACCAAACCTTATGATCAGTGGTCTTATTCACAGCAAGAAAATGTATAGTAACACACACACAGAGAGACAGACAGAGAGTTGGCATTAACTCAAATGATTATCAACTGAAGAATCCTTCTGGCCTCCTTCGACCCCTGCACTCATGTGTACAGATCCACATTGACACAGACAAATACACAAATACATATACAAATAAATAATAAAAACATGTAAGAAAAAATGACATCTTTGAAATGTCTTCACTTTACCTCAACTTTTAAAAAAATGTGTATGTGAATTTGGTATCTGTGCCTGTGTGTTTGCATGTGTGTGTGTGCAGGTTTGCATGCATGTGTCGGTTCAAAGTTGATATAGGTGTCTTACTTGATTGCTCTCCACTTCATTTATTGAGGCAAGGTGCTCTCTCGTTGAATGCAGAGCTTGCCAGTTCTAGATAGTCTAACGGGCTATCCTATTCCAAGTACTTGCAGTTTCTTCTTCATTAAGTGCTTAAATTGCAAACAGCTGCCAGGCCTACCAGACTTTTAGGTGGATTCCGAAGAACCAAACTCTGGTCCTCACTGTTCTCACTGTTTAGCAAAAACCACTTTGTCTACCGAGTTATTTCCTCAGCTCTTTTTTTTTTTTGTGGGTAACTATGCACGTGTACATGGCTTTGTGTGTGTGTGTGTGTGTGTGTGTGTCTAGTCCTGACGTTGATGTTGGTTTTTGCATTAATTGCTTTCTGCCTTATTTTTCCTGAGACTGGGTCTCTTGCTGAAACTGAAGCTTCAGGGGAAACTAGACAGGCAGACCAGTAAGCTCTAATCATCCTTTTGTTTCACTTCACCAGAGCTGACATTACAGGTGTGTATCATCACACTTAGCTTTATATGTGGATTATGAGGGAATCAAACTCAGTTCCTAACGTTGATGCAGTATTTAATCACAGAACCGTATCTCCAACCCAGAGGTTCTTTTTTTCTATTCTATATTTTAATCTAAATTTCTTTTTCTAGTTCCATCCATTTGCTTGAAAATTTCATGCTTTCCTTGTTTTTAATTGCTGAGTAGTATCCCATTGTGTAAATGTACCACAACTTCGATATCCATTCTTCAGTTGAGAGACATCAAGGTTGTTTCCAGATTCTGGCTATTACAAATAAAGCTGCTATGAACATAGTTGAGCAAATGTCCTTGTTGTATGGTTGAGCATCTTTTGGATATAAGCCCAGGAGCAGGGACTGTCTCTGACATGGACTTAGTGGCTGTATCTTTGATCATCTCCCCCTGGTGGGGGCAGCTTTGCCAGACCACAGAGGAAGAGGATGCAACCAGTCCTGATGAGACCTGAGAGGCTAGGGTTAGATAGCAGGGGAAGAGGACCTCCCCTCTCAGTTGACTAGGGGGGAGGGACATAGGGTAAAAAGAAGGTGAGTCAGGGAGGAGATGAGGAAGGGGGTTACAGCCAGGACACAAAGTGAATAAGTTGTAATAAATAATAAATTTTAAAAAATTATTTTTTATAATTTATTCACTTTACATCCTGATTATAACCCCCTTCCTCATCTCCTCCCGATCCCACCCTTACTCTTCCCCCTTATCCACCTCCTCTAGTCCTCAGAAAGGGGGAGCCCTCTGCTTCTACCATCTGACCCCAGCCTATCAACTTTCACTAGGACTGCCTGCATCCTCTTCCTCCGTGGTCTGGCAAGGCAGCCCTACCAGAGGAAGGTGATCTAATCTTCAACTAAAAACTCTTCCTTCTCCTCAGGGAGGCAAGCATCCTTTGCAGTGAAAGTATGCATTGTGGGGCTATAAGGAACAGTTTTCTTTTGATTTGTGAGGCTATAAATGGCCTTTTCATTTGTCTTGTATTCCTTCCAGAGAGTATGCCACCTTCACACATTATGCCAGGAGCTGCAATAATTTAATCAATATTATAATTAAACAGTCCCATTGTAAGTATATATTTATACTATGGTGTTGACAACTGGCTTTAAGGAGCCCCAAGCCCAATAACTCTGTGCATCATTTACAGTCCCCCTGAGCCATTGACATGATTGATCAGTACCACAATTAGGAATTACGTCCTCTGCAGAGCCTCTTGTGGATTGGGGGAATTGATTATCTTTCCCTGGAGAGGTCAAGTCTCATAATGCAGATGTTAATTAATTTTTTATATTAAAAGCTAAATACAAAGATTGAATCACTTTTATTAGGGACTTCTTCTAATGAATCCCCTGCCCTCTGAACTGAAACACTTTATCTTTGGACACATGCATTCAATTAAAGAACAAAAACAATTGATTGTAGGAGTCTGTACAGAGAATCTTCCTACCAAATTACAGATATATGCTGAGGTGGCCTCCTCTACGGTAAACTTACCTCGAGTGTTAGCAGGTCCCTTCCTTTTTATCCTTTTCCTATTTCTCTTTGAAAAGCAATTTGACGAATACAAGTCAGGAAATTAGAACAAGTAGCATCAATTTCTCTTTCACTGTGAGGATTTAGAGAGAAATAACCACGCAGTGTTTGTTTCAAATATATCAGATAAGAGCATTGTATCAAAAAGCCATGATGTGGATGAGGCTGGCGAGATGGCTCAGCAGTTAGAAGTACTGCTGCTCTTCCACTGGACCCAGGATGGATTCTCAGCACCCACGTAGTGGCTCACAACCATCTGAGTCTCCAGTTCCAGGGCATATGATAGCGTCTTTTGACCCCCCTTGGGCACTAGGCATACCGGTGGTGCACAGATAGCTAGGAAGGCAAAACACTCAACACGTACAAATATTTGCAACATGCAAATATGATGCGTATTACAGAATAGCCTGTAAATAATTTACAACCCTAACAGGCCTGGGACAGTGGGTCCACTGTGTAATGAAAGTTCACAACCAATACAGAACTCCTTACATGAGTTTTACAAAGGATTTCATTGGAAATTAAATTAAAACATAGCCCATGGTGGCTGGCATCCAACTAGTCTTTGAGTGACCTTTGAGTGGTCACACTTTCCTGTAAGGTGTGTGGTTTTGAACTATTATAGTCTAGCATTTACTTAGGAATGACTTTCTTCATCAATAGGATGAAGTACATTTTGGTTTTTTACCCTTTTTTCACACCATGTTTCTGGGACCCGGTGGCATCTTCTTTCTTCCTAGCATGACATCATCACCATAGTTTGTTCTTTGAGCACTGCTCCTGTCTTTCAAAGGATGGTGGGAGGCCTGTAATTAGTCTAAAACGTCTCATTAGGTAGCAAAAAAGATAACCTCAAATGGGCTCCGCGGCAGAAGGCATCGTACAACACAGCATGCTGTGATACCCACATTACCTGCTGTGTCTCACTTGAGGGGCTAGTTCTCACCGTGACAGGAGGCATTAAAAACACTTCATCAAGGGACAGCCACTCACTTATGAACAGGTGTGGTCCTTGGCTCATATGTGAACATTGATGGCAGTAAGTGTATTTGACCCTCAGTGTTGGCTTAATTATCCCTAGGCAGTTTTCCTAGGACGTATTAATGACCAGTGGTTCAGATGTCTTCCTCTCTGAAACCTCCCTGCTGGCTTTAGCTAAAATACAGTGACAGCTTGGTTGGGTTATTATTATTTTTTGGTCTGTCATATTCCTCTCTGACTCTGTATCTTGGTGCCTAGTATCTGCCACAACTCACAGAGCCTTGTCAGCGCCTTATCCTGCTCAGACATAACCCCCATAACAGGCATCATCCAGGCAACATCACTTTCCTTCCACTATTTTAAGGTGCCTGAGAGAGGGATAAGACAAAGGTTTTAAATATAAGACCACATCAAATCATCCCATAAATTATGACGCTCAAATCTGGGTTTTATTTGCTTTGTCACAATTTGAAATTGCACATTTCCAACACAATGGAAAACGGTCGTAAATTTTAAGCATATATCATTCAATTATAAGGACAGTCAGTGAACCTCTGGAGAGCTGAGGATTTGGGGAATGGACAAACAATAGCTAAAGACTTCAGGTATCTTGTCTGCTCAATGTAAAAATGATCTATAGAAGAAAGGTGTGCCGATCTGCTTGTAGGAGGGTGAGGAAGAGTGAGGACCTGTGGAGGTGAGGGGTAAGGACGCGTGTGACATGTGACTGGCATGGAGAATGGGAATGAGGACTGCAAAATCTTGTTTTACATTTTAACTGTGCTTTCCCCTTCACAGTTTATGAAAATGCTACATTTTAATGTTAAATGCTCTTTAAATATTTTGGATGCTGAACTGAGATGCTTGAGTGGCACCAAAGGCAGAGCTCGGCTCCCAGAGGGAACCCATCTGAGCTGCTACTCAGCTGTACTTAGGAGCTCCCTCTTTATTCTTTTAACTTTTATTGATTCTTCGTGAATTTCACATTGTACACCCCAAACCCACTCATCCTCCCATCCCTTCATATTTACCCTCTGCCCTTGCAATATCCCCCCAAAAGAAAACAAAAACAAACAGCACCTTGTCCTCGAAGCTGCAATGTGTCAGCAGATACTACATAGTATACGCTTTTGTCCAAACACCTTTACTTGCAAATGTTCTTTCCAATGAGTCACTGGTCTGGTTGGAGGCCTCTGGCTTCTGCTACACTATCAGTACTGGATCCTCACCAGGACTCCTCTTAGATATCCTGTTATTGTCCTGTGTCATGGAGATCCAGCAGCATTGGATCTACAGAACCAGCACTTCCAGCAGTTCATAGGTGGGCTAACTCAAAGACCTGGGTGATAGCTGAGTTGGTCAGACTCTCCTGCACCCACACCACCAGGGTCAGCTGCCCAGCAGTGCCCTGGCTAACTTACCCAAGCACAGCAGCTGGCAAGGGACAGGGATAGCTTTTCTGCTCTCAGAGCCTCGGCCAGCTCACTGGAGCCTTAGCCACCCGGGCCAGCTTTACTGTGCTGCCCAGGCCAGGTGCAGGGCCTGCTCTCCAAGTGCTGCAACCTAAGAAGGGCAGAACCACGTCTGCTCTCACACTCTTGGGCTAGCTCTCTCACCTGCTGCAGCTCGTGAGGGGGCACACCTATCCCTCACCCACACCACTGCATGGCAGATGAGGGGCGGAGCTCCCTTTTGAGGGGTGGTCAAATAATCCAGCATTGGGTGTGTGTTGGAGAATGCTTTCCTTTACCCAAGCAGCCGCTCAAACTTTGACACGTCTATGAGTTTCCAACTCCTTTTCCTTGGTCTAAATGTTCTGGTTGCTTCTTCTGACCATTTTCATGAGAGTCCTTTTTTATGTGTTTTTATTAGATCCATGTAGATTATTGGTTTTAATCAGGCTGGCAAATTTTCCTATCTATTCTGAGTTTCTAGAAAATGTTAATCTGTTCACAGGAGAGTATACCATTGCAGGCATCATGACAAACTACTAACACTTTCTTTCCCTGACCTGTTTGCTATGCAAACAGGAAGCCAGTTTTACATTGTGAAATTGCTTCCACTTTTCTGTTCTTTCCTGGAACCTTGAAACAAATTTGAGTCCTTCTGTATTTAGTAATTTAAAGTAAGGGGGTGGGGGAAGCAAACATTCCGCCAAAGCATTTGCTAAAGACAGCTTTTTGCTAAGCACTAGCAAATAATAAATAAATAAAGACAGGCAGGCTTCTATCTTCACAGCATCTATAGGAAAATGAAAGAGATGTAGCAGTCAAATAACTACTTACAAAGGTGCATATTCATGGACTACATTAAGTCCTGTGGGGAAAAGAAATAGGATGCAATGAAACTGTGTAAGAGAAAATCATTTCTAGGGTGGTGTTCCAGTTACATTCTGTTGATGTGGTAAAAAACACTGTGACAGAAAGCACCTTAGTGGGAGGAAATGGTTTGTTTGGTTTATTTACATTTCTACATTGCAGTCCATCCTAGGACAAAGTCAGGGCAAGAACGCAGACAGGAACTTGAAGCAGGGTCATGGAGGACCAGTACTGCCTCTCTTAAAGGTTCATGCTTAGCTAGTTTGTTTGTTTGCTGTTGTTGTTTTCATAGAGCCCAGGACCACCATCCCCCAAAACAGCACTGTCTACAGTGAGTTGGGGTCTCCTACAGTCAATTGACAATCAAGATAACCCCCCAAAGACATACCATAGGGCAATCTGTCCTGGGTATATCCTCAATTGAGAATGCCTTCTCAGGAGATGCTTTGCTGTGTCCAGTTGACAAGGAAAGCGAACTGTGAGAAGCAATGTTAAAGGGACTTCACCAGGCAAAGGTAGTGAAGAAAGAGTGGTCTAGACAGCCAGAAAAATCTAAGCAAAGGTACTGAGGCAGGTCAGAGGACTGAACATTTAAGAACCAGAAGAAAAGTCACTGTGCGTTGAGAAGGCGGCAGTTTGTTATGAATTTAGAGTGGGTGTGGCATAATTAAGAAAAAGACTTAACAGATGTTTGGGAGATAAAGACTGGCAAAGCTAATAAAAATTGACCATGGAGGTACGGAAAGGAGAAAAGGGAGGAAGTTAGAAAGGAAGAAAATAAGTAGTGAATGATGTCTGTCTCTAAAATAACTTTAGCAATAACTGTCTGATGGTGTGGTTTGTTTGTGGGTCCCAGAACATAAGATACATAATGTACAGCCCTTGCTGCATAAGAAGTCTTAAGTGAGGAGACAGCTCCAGTATGACATGCATACCTGTGTGTACATTAAAACTTTATGCCTCTATGTAAATAATCAATTAACCTTCTCTATTGATATTTTAAATTCTGCCAACATAAAGCTACTGCTACATGGAGAACAGATCTTGCATTTCTTATTAACCTCTGAACTCCAGAGTAATTTAATTCCAAATCCAAGATAGACAAGATAATATATAGCCAACTTGTGCTATGCCATTTTATCTTTGCATTTATTTGAGCCTATAAGTTCACAAAGTCAGTTAAAAAAAAAAGTGGCATCCTGGTTCTAAATAATTACAGTATTTTAACTTTAATTTAATTACTGTGCACTGAAGAGTAGACCTTTTAAAACTATGTAGCGATTTGCCTCAGTGAGTTAGATTAATCAGTATACCTCATTATCTGCAGCACATAAAAGGAATATATATCCCCCACTCGATAACACGTTCCTTCAACGTGCTCCCACCGAGCCATCAAAGCCGATGCCCTTGCAAAGCTGCTTGATTTCCTTTTAAAATAAAAGTCCTCAAGGGTGAAGTTTTGCAGGGAACACCGTGGGGAAGGAAAGTTGGTAAATCAAGGAGCCAGCCTCTGCTTTGGCAGCATCTAGACTCTGCCGGAGCCACAAAGCACTAGTGAGTTAATTCTTCTCTGGCAGGTGACATAAAGATGATCTATGGAGTCATCACTATCTCTACGTGGATGGAAAAGAGCATGAGGATCTGTCAAATGAAAACAGCATTGCAATGTGGGTTTGGCAGATGATCGCCTGTACAAATTGCCATGAAGGTATATTAGTGAGAAATCCTTCGAAAAGATGGGCAGCAAATTCGATGTGCTCGAAAGAGCAACAAAGAATTAATCAGCTAAATGAATTTTTAGAAATTGGACAGATTTATTTCTGAGAAAAAAAAAAAAAACTGTTCCCCAAAATGAAAATAGGGACTTAGGGGACAGTTCCCTTGGTAGAGCGTGTCATCTTCAAGGACATGATTTTCATCACCAGAATTTATACTTTTTGTTTGGGTTTGGTTTTTAAAGCCACGCCTGGTGATGCTCACTGGGGAGAGGGAGGTGCATGGATCTCTGGTGAGACCGGCCAGCCAACGTAGCCTACTTGGCAAGTTCCAGGCCAGTGAGAGAGCCTGCCTTAAAACAAAGGTTGGCATCACCCGAGGCAGGATGCTTGAGGTTGTCCTCCGGCCTCCACATGCATGAACACATGCATGCATACATGTATGTGCGCACACGCCTGCCTCCACGCAAACTGCAGATGCACACAGCACAAACACAAAGTTTTGAGCCTTCATATAACCGAGTCTCTGCGTAAGTGTCACGGGGAAGATGGAGAGGGATGGGGGAGACTGGCCCTGAGAAATTTAAAGAAGACAAACGAGGGTAAAGAATTGGAGGGTGAAAATGAACAGACATCACATTTTCATGTTCACTGACTTAACGATGAGAACTGAGATGAAATATTTTGGCCAGTGAAAATGCAGGCTGTGACTTGAAAGATGGCCAAGCTGTGAAGGCACCAGGCCTAATAACCCCAGCCCACCTACAAGACGCTATGTAATAAACCAGCATCATTTAAATGGATGACATACCTCAGCTACTGGGTCACAGGGATCACATAACAGTCCTGTAATCCCTGGAATATTAAACATCAATATGGCTTTATTTATTTTCCAGTGAGTTGTAGGAGATGGTTGAGCATCTGTGGTTTGGATGAAAACATGCCCCTCTTTCTTCTCTCCTGCTTCTAATCCCTCACAGTCATTTGCCTTTGGTTTAAGATGCAAAAGACTTCCAAATTGCTATAATGGAAAAAAATATTCTGATATTATAGAGGTGGATGTTGATGGAACAAACCCAGACACCCCACAGAGAAGGTTCCTCAGCGAGTGATGCAGATTTTATTCAAAGCCACCTCTTGAGGGTTCTTCCCAGTGCCAAGTTCTGCAGTAAGTTTTTAGTCATGGGAATTTATGATGAGAACCAGCCTCATGTCTTTTCTTTTATTAGTGTTCAGATACCCCAATGGAGTTTCAGAAAACAGTTAAAGGGAAGAAGTATTTGTCCAGGAACAAAGTTAGGCCTCCCATTTATCATTAAGAATATGTTTAAGAGTACGTGGCATTCATTCATTCATTCATTCATTCATTCATTCATTCATTCATTCATTCATTCCACTTTTAAAATTGTACTCCCTGGCCCCTTCCTAGAAGTATCTTCAAGATAGTAGAAGCCAGCCCTCCAAATACTCCTGTCTCTCTTGAAGATTTTTGTGCTTCCCAGAGTCCCTGTGGGTCTCTTCATCACCCACTCCATGAGAAACAAATCCAATTTCTTCCTGTCTGTCTAGATTCACTAGCCCTTTCTTTTGCTTTACCTCTCCTGTCTTTTAGGCCATGCTCTTCCTTCTACAGAGCCATCTCCCTCGCACCCCCCAGCGCCTCCCTAAACATCTTACTTTCTTTGGATATTTTCTGTCAGCCTGGGCTTTTTCTTTGTGGAAGGTCCTTGATTTAATGGGGTTCGCATCTGATCCTGAGGTGGCATGAAAGCAACGTGCATTTAGTACACATTGTATTTGGCTTTTTACCATCTCCCAGCCTGGAGACATGGGGCAACACACCCTGGAGGGCACTGCCTGGTAGTTTAGCTCATGTCCTGTGAGCACCAGGTGCCTCTAGAGGCATTCAGAGCACACATTTGTTCCCAGAAGGAGGGTACCTGTCAGGGAGAAATAGTATAAAAACACAGTTCCTTGTGTTCCCTTGTGTGTCTGACCAGCATCTGTAAAAGCTTCATGCAGCTGTAGGATAAGGCCAGATGAAGGGGCAAAACCCAACACTGAGTGTACCACATTGCCTGGTATTTGATAAGTCATACAAAACAAGGGTGGCGAGATGGCCCAGTGACAAAGGTGATTACTGATGAGCCTGATGATCCAAGTCTGGGGACCTACCTGGGGGAAGGAGAGGACTGTGGTCCTCTGACTTCCACACTCATATCATTGCAAGCAAATCTGCACACTAATAAACGCAATTGAAAACGTTTGATTTTAATTAAAAAAAATTACAGAAGACAAGGCAAAGGCAGTCAATAATAATTCATTTTTTTATAACAATCATTGTATTGATGATACCCAAGGCTAATGGAAAGGAGCTGAGTACAAGAATGTAGCTGATCTCTTTTGACGTAGTTTCAGCTTGTGATGGTTTCATTAAGAAGGTTGAGGAGCATCTATAGTTCAGACTTGACTTTCTTTCTGTTCCTCCCTGTACCCAACCCCTCCCTTTCTTACATGGTCTCATGTAAGCTAGCCTCAGATTCACTGTGTGGTTGAAGATGACCTTGAACTCCTGACCCTCATGCCTCCAGGTGTGGGCCAGCCTGCCTGGTTTGTGCTGTACTGGTGATCGGAAATGTGTGGCTGAGGGAGGGGCACCTACTGGCCCACACTGGCCCGGTGTAACATGCAACCCACGCTGGAAGGCACCGCCTGACGGTTTACCTGTGTGCTGTGAATGCCAAGTGCAGCTAGAAGCTTACACACTTGTTCTCAGGAGCAGGGTGTCTGTGTATGTGAGTGTATGTGGGGGGGAGAGGCTGGGGGATGGAGCCGGCATTGTAAAAATGCAGTTCCTTATTCTTCTTATGAGTTTGAATGTTTGTGCTTGTCTCTATCGGGTCAGACTAGAAGTGACTTGTTAACACTATTCAAATATGTGACTAGATAAGGAAATTAAAATGAAATTTGTCATCTGGTGCAGATACAGTGACACTTTCATACCGAAGTGATGACTGTTTTTTAAAACACCCACACAAATAGAGATAGAAGTCATTTTCTCCTTTCTTGTTTCCTATTCCTCACCTTATAAATGTTCTGGTGTATATGACAGAGAGATAGTTATTTCTATTCCAAATTTAGAAATCAAAGCTCAAAGGATAAGTTCATATGACTAAAAAGTGTTTCTCCTCTTAAACTTCTCCTAAATGAAAAGTTACTCCTTTTGCCTTCCAAATAAAAATGCTTAAATGTTGCTTAGGTGTGTCATGCTTTATACACTCTATTAGGCAATTACCTCTTATTCTACATACATTTATTTTTTTCTTAGTGTCTTCAGTGTTGATGCAGAAACAGTAAAGCTATTACACGGTCCATTAAAGGCCTTGGTGAGAGCCTGTTTGGCAAACACAGCTCTGAACCATGAACCCTGAGAAGGAAGGAGCATGGCTCGCCCTGGACCAGGGCTGGGAACGGGTCAGAGCCTTAGTGTCGGGGACAGAAGGAGAGTATTAGCTGAGGTCCTCACCCAGCTAAGCAGAGCAAGGAGGCAGGGAGTGAGCTCCCCAGAATCACACTTTCTTAGGCACAAAGCATGTATTATCAATACATACTAGACTGCACATACTGAGTACAAAAGAACGCCCTACCCAAAATCTCCTGCACCCCAACTTCTCCTCCTCGTCAATCAGACTTAATCTTCTCACAGGAGGACCATGACATATGTTCTGTCTTGACCTCCTTCACATGTCCATTCTCCAACTCTCAACTACACCCTCACCATTGTTTTTGACCCAACTTTCCAGAAATCAGAGGCAATGAAAACATTTCACTCTCTGTCCCCAAAATGGGAAGATCATCATCAATGGCTCCTAGCAACCATAAGACTGGCCAGCCACCTTTTCCTAGCCCTATTTCACCAGTAGATGTAAATTAGGTAGTCAAGGCTCTTCTTCCCACTCAATGTGAAAATAGAAAGAGGTCAGAAAGGAGAGAAAATATAATGTCACTTTGATCACTGACTCTTATTTCAATGGCCATGAATTCAGCTGTTGTTCTTAACATTTAAAGTCACTATAATCAAACTATTTGAGCATCATCTTAGTCCATTTTCTGCTGCTATAACCAAATATATTGAGTTGAACTGGGCAATCTATAAAGAAAACAGGTTAATTAGGCTTGTACTTTCTAAAGCTGAAAAGTACAAAAGTGCAGATGTGAGGGCCACATTCTTGTTGCTCTGACTAATGGTGGAAGAGCGGAGGCCACGTGTGTTAGTGGAGAAGGAACAAAACACAAGGGGAGGCCTTGCCTTATGACACGTCACCAACATGGTGACTAATGCAGTCCCCTGAGAGTGAGAACTCCTTCAATGCTCTGAGAAATGACCTAGCCCCCTCACAACTTGGCCACCTCTTAAAGACCCTACTGCATCCACACCCAGAGTGCCGAGACTGCAGATGTGCGCCACCACCACATGCCCTGGCCGTATCAAACAACAGTCAGATCTTTGTTTCAGATAAAGGGCGTGTTTAGTTTTGACTTCAGAAGATATTTTTTTAGTATTTTGTATATCTATGGTATGTATGCATTAGTGTATGCATGGTGTGTGTTTATGTGTGTGTGTGCATGTGCCCATGTCACACTGTGCATGGGGAGGTTGGAGGACAACTCTCAAGGATCGGTTCTCTTCTTCCACTCTGGGTTCCGGAAACCGAGCTCGGGTTGGAAGTTTTGCACAGCAAGTGCTGTGCCCGACTGCATTATCTCACCAGACCTTTTTAAGACTTTTCCTGTCTACCTTTGGGAAGCTGCAGCATTTCCTCCATTCATAAGGGAGACAGGACAGAGTTAAAAGAGAGTGGCGCCATTAGTGAAATTCTTATAAGTGATTTTCAGAATCGGGGTTAGAATTTGGAATCCCTGGTGTGCCCAAGGCATTAGCCTGAGCAACCCTAATTTCAGACAGATCCCTTCAAGTGCAGCTGAATTTCATGATAATTCTCATGGCATTTATTCTGTGAACAGTCCAAGAATATGAGAGAAAGTCCTTGACCCACTTAATAAGCCCAACTAGCTGATGTGGAGTGATGGGTGCCCTATAAATCTGTCTTTGGTGCACATGAACATCACTAAGGCAAGCAAGTCACCAAGTTCAACTGAGCTGCAGCTCTGAAGAGCAAGTTCAAAAGCCTGTGCTTGAACATTTGGCCTGGAGTGAGATGACCTGTGTCATCATTACTTGTGGAGTGCTATGGAAACAACATTGAGTAAAACCTTCAAGAGTTATCTGCTGGTGTCTGTCAGTCTATCCATCTTTCGTATGTTCTGCAGGCAGTTTGTTGGGTTGAAGGGTAATACAAAAGGAATGTTTTATTCTCAACATACCTGAGTTTGAAAGCCATGACAAATGATTACAGATTAGAAGTCTGATGATTCCACAAGGCACAGTGCGGACCCTGCCTCCCTGGCAGGGCAACCAACAAACAGGATGCAGTCATGCTGACTAGCTCATTTTGTAGCTCATTTGCATATTTGGGTTTACATTTCTAAGACTTCCGCCTACACCATTGTTACTCCTCTAAGAGAAGCTCGACTCTTATAAAGAACCAGTGGCTCCAAAATGCTTAACTAAAGCATGAGTGACATGATGAAAACAACTAAGCATTAGCTCCAGCTTGGACCAGCATTGTAAATACAAATGGTGAGCAGAGTTCCAGCATCATGCTGCATCTGCCCAGATAACCGAGTTTCCAAATGGGATCCCTTTTCCTAAGCTGAGAAGAAAAGCACAAATAAGAGCAAGAGTTGCCTGGGAGGGGGAAAAAAACAAATCTGATTCTGTTGGATCAAATTTCTATTTCTCTCAAGGTTTCAGTCTTTTGATATGAAACTTTGTCAGACAGTGGCCTGAACTCACCGCTTTTCAAATCATTCTGGAGTATGATCATGACAGTAGAAAGTTAATTGATTTTTTTTCAGAATAATAATAATACAATGTTTTCCAGAATTCAGTGGATAAATTTCCCTTCTGAAGGTTGAGAAAAGGCCACTTGGGGTTTCGTTCTCTCTTTGTAGGAGGGGGAAAAAAAGCAAAGCAAAACAAAACTAAGATCAAAGCCCTGCTTCTCTCATTCTGCTTCAGCTGACAAGCGCAGAAAGTATAATAGTAAACATTATGGCTGGAGAGGAAACACTGTTGGCTACTGCAAAAGTCTTTCTGGCCAAGGAAACTGTTAGATGTGAAGGTAGGTTGGATAGCTTGCTCTCTATTAATTTCACAACATTTGTGTGCATAGTGTATGAATTCACTCTTACCAGGCAAGCAAGAGGTACAAGAAAACAAACCAAACGCCTGCCGAGGACCGCCCCCCCTTTGCCATCCCTACTGTAGGTGTCTGATGTCATTTAATTAGTCCCACAATCTCTATAAACTACAGAATAGTCTCCTCTTGGGTGTTGGCTCTCGCCTTCTGCTTTGATTGAGACAGTGTGTCCTGTTGCTTGCTGCCCTGTTTGCCAGGCTGACTGGTCTCTGAGCTCCTGGGGAGGGGGGTCTTGCCTTTCTGCCTCCCACCTCACTACAGGAGCACAGGGGATACAGACCCCCGCTACCCCGCTACAACATTGCAAGGGCTCTAGGCAGCAGGTGATTTACCTACTGAGTCATTCCACAGGCCTCACGTTCACTTTTTTAAAAGGAAAAAATATATATCTTTGGAGGAAAAAATAGTCCGTAGTTAAAAAAATACAAGTGTGATTTCTAGATCTACTTTTTCTTTTTTTTTAATTTAATTTAATTTAATTTAATTTTATTGATTACACTTTATTCACTTTGTATCCACCCAAAAGCCCCTCCTTCCCCCTTCTTTACACATGCCCCTCCCCAAGTCCATTGATAGGGGAGGTCCTCCTCTCCTTCCTTCTGATCTTAGTCTATCAGATCACATCGGGAGTGGCTGCATTGTCATCTCTGTGGCCTGGTAAGGCTGCTCCTCCCTCGGGGGGAGGGGTAATCAAAGAGCAGGCCAATCATATTATGTCAGAGGCTGTCCCTCTTCTCTTTACTATGTAACCCACTTGAACACTAAACTGCCATGGGCTACATCTGTGCAGGCAGGGGTTCTAGGTTATTTTCATGCCTGGTACTTGGTTGGAGTATGAGTCTCTGGGAAGACCCCTGTGTTCAAATTTTCTGGTTCTGTTGCTCTCCTTGTGGAGTTCTTGTCCTCTCCAGATCTTACTATTTCCCACTTCTTACATAAGATTCCATGCACTCTGCCCAACAGTTGGTCATAAGTTTCAGCATCTGCTTTGATAGTCTGCAAGGCAGAGCCTTTCAGAGGCCCTCTGTGGCAGGTTCCTAGCTTGTCTCCTGTTTTCTTCTTCTTCTGATGTCCATCCTCTTTGCCTTTCAGGATGGGGATTGAGCATTTTAGTCAGGATCCTCTCTCTTGATTAGTTTCTTTAGATGTACAGATTTTAGTAGGTTTATCCCATGTAATATGTCTATATGAGTGAATATATACCATGTGTGTCTTTCTGCTTCTGGGACAGCTCACTCAGGATGATCCTTTCCAGGTCCCACCAGTTACCTGCAAATTTCATGATTTCCTTAGCAAAACAAATCGACTGCCTACAGATTAAGAATCTTCACCAACCCTTTATCTGACAGAGGGCTAATATCCAGTATATATAAAGAACTAAAGAAGCTGAAAAGCAACAAACCAAGTAATCCAATTAAAAAATGGGAACAGAGGTAAACAGAGAACTCTCTGTAGAGGAATATCGAATGGCAGAGAAACACTTAAAGAAATGCTCAACCTCATTAGCCATTAGGAAAATACAAATCAAAACGACCCTGAGATTTCACCTTACACCCATCAGAATGGCCAAGATGAAAAACTCAAGTGACAACATATGCTGGAGAGGTTGTGGAGAAAGGGGAACCTACTTCCACTGCTGGTGGGAATGTAAACTTGTACAACCACTCTGGAAATCAATCTGGTGCTTTCTCAGACAACTAGGAATAGCGCTTCCTCAAGATCCAGCCATACCACTCCTAAGCATATATCCAAAAGAGGCTCAAGTACACAATAAGGACATTTGCTCAACCATGTTTGTAGCAGCTTTATTTGTAATAGCCAGAAGCTGGAAACAGCCCAGATGCCCTTCAACTGAAGAATGGATGCAGAAATTGTGCTACATCTACACAAAGGAGTATTACTCAGCAATGAAAAATAAGGAAATCATGAAATTTGTAGATCTACTTTTTATCAGAAGTTTTAGGACGGCTTGGCATTTTAAACAGACCTTCACCCGTTGTGATTCTGGTTTGTCTGCATTGGTAAAAACAGTGTGCAAGGGGGGAAAGCGTCCTGAATTACCAGGACTGTAGAAGCAGCTTGAAGACCGTTGATCCTGGTGAGGATTCAGAATTCCGAGCGGTCACCACGCACCAACCAAGACTGACTATTGCCATGATTTTGAATCACATCCGTTTACTCAAACTTCTAATGGTTAAGAATGTTTACAATGTGCTTAAAATGCGTGGCCTGTCTCTGTGTCGAGGGCCGGCTGAGGGAGCTGTAGCCAGTGAATAGCTGGTGAGCAGGAAGTAAAGGTCGTTGGGTCTTTGATCTCAGAGCTTCAAAAGACCTTTCCCACCCTCTCACTTCATCGGGTCTAAGCATTTTCAGTCTCAAAATACAAGGGTTTGTCTGCGTCAGAAATTCTCAACATCAGCAGTGCTGAGACTTGAGGGCAGAGAACTCCTTGGTGGGAGACAGGGCTTTTCCTGGGCATCCTCAGATGTCTAGCAGATTGGTGGCCTCCACCTTCCACAAAATTGTGTTACCTACTGCTTCTTCCCCAGTGTGAGGACCACAGAGGTGTTTGAGCATTACCAAAAATCTCAAAGTGAGAAAAACTACTGCTAATTGATGATCATTGCCTTAGATATTTTCCCAAGTAGGAAAAATAAGTTTTAAATTCCTAACAGGTGTGTGTATGCATTTGTGCATGCATGTGAGTGTGTGTTTGTGTGTGCATGTGTGTGTGTGTGTTATTTATGTTTGACTGCATGTATGTAAAGACACCCAAGGTCAATGTTGGGTGACTTCCTCAATCAATCCCTCCACCTTATCCTTTGAACCAGGGTCTCTCATTGAGCCTGCAGCTTACTGATTCAGTGGCTGGGCAGTGAGCTCCAGAGATTCACCTCTGGATCTCCAGAGCTGAAGGTATAGAGATGTGGTCATACATTGCTTTTATGTGACTTCTAGGGACCAAACCCATGTTCTTCTGTTTTCATGACAAGTATTTCACCAGCTGGACCACCTCTAGCTGTAAATTTCATAAAATGTCATAAACTCTTAGGAGCTAGGGCATGATTTGGATGTCCTCGTTTTTTGTTTTGTTTTGTTTTTTTCTGGATGGTAAATAATGCAGAAATTAATAGCATGACATATAATAAGGGATAGGGACTGAAATACTTTACAGATTTCTCTTGCTGTAGTTCTGAAGAATCAGACAGCCATAGAGTGCTCAACAATGAAATTAAGTATTATAGATTATCTCTGTCAGACCCGAGGGCCTTAGAAACTTCCAGACAATGTCTCTCAGGCATCACAGCAGAAGCCAAAGACAGAGACGACGAGTCTACGCAAGATCTAATGGATTGAACAGCGCATAAGTGCAGGAACAAAAGGTTGGTGTGAGCTGAGAATTCAAAGAGATTAACAAGGCCCTCAGGTCCAGCACTATCCTGACAAAAAAGAGGCTTGAAAACCGCTCAGCTGAGAGAGCGAGGCTTCATTTTCATGCTGCTGGGAGAATTCACCAGAGGGAAGAACCAAGAACATGGAGGGTGAAGCACAGAGCAGAAGGTCAAGGCAAAAACCACAGAAAACTTAACACACAAGGGAGTTTGTTCACTCAGAATTTCAACTTGCTCTGCACAAGTGGCTCTTTCGCTTTCCATTTTGATCCCTATTTGAATATAAACGTATTTAATTGTTACCCCACACTTGCCCCGCCATTGTATTTTCTTTTAGTTCCATAGACAGAGACGCGCTGTGGGAAAGGTTCTCAGCTGCTCAGAACGTCCTCCAACTTATGGTTTAAGTTGAAGCTTTTGGAATTCATGATGGTGCAAAAGCATCACACAGTCAGTAGAAACAATGTTTCAGATTCTGAATTCCAGTTCTGGCCTAGAAAAAGGCAATAGGATGTTCTGTCTTGAGGCTAGGCAGCTCTTAGCCACAGATGGAAATTTATAAAACTATTTGAAATTCTAACTACAAAAGATTGATCACTAAATTGCGTAAAGCTAAAAAAATTTAAAGGAAAATAAGACTAACCGTCCAAAGAAAAATTGATAAGATACATGGAAAAATAATTCTAATTTTTTTAAAACAAGACTGTTAATGAATAACATCTAAACATATGAGAAAACTCACAATCTCACTAACAAAGAAACACAAATTACATGAAGCTATCATTTTTCATGTTTTGGCTTGATGACTATCTAAGGCTTTAGGAGTATAGAATTTTGAAAATTTGCAAAAGCAGCTACTCTTATTTCTAGTAGACATGAAATGCCTAATATCTACACAATTATACATTCATGTAATGTACCCTTTACACAACACTCTAATTTCTAGGAATGCAGCCTCAAAAATGCTTGAAAATATGATTTACCCTCAAGATGATTCACAGTGACTTTTTTTTTAGAGTAGTTGGAAATTGAAATTGACCTTGAGGTTCATTAATTGAGGGTCCTCCGTGTAGCACAGTGCTTGGTATCCATAGGAACAACAAGGAACTTTAGCATCCATGGTTGCCTAGATGAGAAACAACATATATCTCAAGTAAAATGGAAGTAAGAATGAAATTTGAAATGGTAGATTTTATGAGAGGCAAAGGGTTAAAAACAATAAGTACAGCACAGGAGAGCTGACCTAGCAGCTAAGAGCCCTGTTCACTCACGTACACACACACACACACACAATACTTTAAGAGAATAATAAGCTCAAAGTTAGCAAAAGTTCTTAGGTATGGGAAAAGAAAAGATGGGACACTGGCAAGAATAAGCTCCTTTGAATACAGTTGATTTCAGGAATACGATTCTGGAATCATGTAAATGTCTTATATAGTGAAACATTTAAATAGATTCAAGAGAAGAAAGCAATTCCTAAAAATTGAAAAAAAAAAGTATAAACATCTGTTACTGACAGGAATACAGAAAGAATATTTTTTCACACATTGGTAGTGTGAATTAAAACAGTTTTTGAAAGCAACCTGCCCAGAAATATCTATTAAATTTTTTTTTGTGTGTGTGTGTTTTCTACCCTAACAATTCTATTCCTGAAAATCAATAATAGAGAAGTGAAAATATCTAACGCTATAAATGCATTATTATTTAATTGCAGAAAGAAAAAAAAATAAGCTGGAGGCCAGGTTTAGCTTTTGATACAATGGATGGCAAATTCAGTGTATTTCCACTGTGAAACATTATATAGCTATTGAAAGAATGAACAGGGTCTGAAGAGATGTCTCTGTGGGCAAGAGTGCTTGCTGTGCATGCACACGGACATGAATTCAAACCCCAAGCATCTGCCTAAGAGCTTGGCATGGAAATATGTGCCTGTAACCCCTATGGTGTTGTGGGATAAGTGGATCCTGGGAACGCAATGCCCAGTCATCCTAGCCCTAATGGCAAGCTTCAGGCATGGTGAAGACTTTGTCTCGGAGAACTAAGATGGAAGATTGCAGAATGGATACCCTCTCTGACCCCTACACGCACCACACTCCCTCCCTATACAGATGCCCGTACCAGCCATTCCCCACAAAATAAAAATGAGGCAGGATTTCTACTAACAGACTGGAAGAATGTACTGTGAATACAAGGTTACAATATAGAGGAGTGCCCATGTTACAATTTTATATTTATAGAAACAAGCATTGAGAGAAATATATCTATATCTATCTATATCTATATCTATATCTATATCTATATCTATATCTATATCTATAATTCTGTAATCATGAATGCATCAAAAACTGCCAATAAGAAGTAGCAAATTGTGAATGAGCTTGAAGACTGAGCCAATCTGATCGCATGTTGCTTTCCCTAGCGTTAACCAGAGGGCACACATCTCTGATCTTAGAGAGGATGTTAATGTAGGATCTGGATTGGGATCAGACAACTGAAGAACAAAGCCAGAACCTCAAGAATGTGGAAGGCAGGGGCCTAGAAAACGCAAATTTTCCCCTAAGAGCTTCTAGTCTGGTACAGCCCATGGCCCAATGGCTTGCTAATAGCCCCACTCAGCTGGTGGCCGCTTCCACAGCAAAACTTTTGTTTTACAACCATGCGAGAGGTCATTATTGTCTGCTTATGACTAGTGATGTAGGGTGTATCTGGAAGGTTCTCATTTGTGCCGCACACGCATCTTTCCGTCGGGACCTTGCCGTTTTGCTATGGTTTCACTCAGCTCTCCGTTGATCTCCGTGTCTTCCCGCATGAAGAAGGCACGAAACAAATACTTTCCAAATGACTTGGAGAAGATGAAAGCCCAAGCCTTTCCTTTTCTAAGGCATCGCTAAAGCCAGAAAGAAAAGAATGAGTTAAGTTGCAGTGTGGGAAATCTCCATGAAAGTTCTGGACCGTTCGCTTTCAGGAGTCCAGACGGGCAATGGCGTTCTGCTGGGAGGTTCAGAACGGAACTCCCTGTGATGGCTGAGGTGGGCAAGGAGAGTGAGGTCAGCTGTCAAACGGCAGACAAACTAACACAGGCAGAGCTGGCTACGGTTTTGGTGACCATCTCCCTACGAGCCTAGAATAGCAATTCTGGGAGAATGAGGCAACAGCAAGTTGCAGTTTTCCATCTTAGGGCCCCCAGAAGAGATCTCTGCCATGGACTGCCTCCATTAAAAAAAAGAATGTTCTGGAGTCTAGGAAGCTGACTGCCCTGCTCTGCTCTCTGTCATTTGACTTGGCTTGCATTCCCTACTCTTAACCTATATCTTACCTTAGCACCCCACATTCTGGCTTCTCAAAGCCCCACACCTCACACCGGTGGAGGCTTCTCCATCATCACCATTTTCTTCTTACACTTTATGGAAACCACCAGCTTTGGAGCTTAAATTGGCCAGGTCTGGTTTTAATTCATTTTAAAAATCCTAAATCTATTCAACAGTTTTGAGTTATGGGAGCAGGGTGATAAAGTGAGCACCTTTCCATTTCAGGAAGCTATGTGCCTAAATGTCTCCAAGCAATAAAATCGTATAGTTTCAGTCTTTTCAAACAGAACGTTCCTTATGTGAAGCTGAACGTCTCAGACAAATGCGATGTTTTAATAACGCAGGATTGCTTAGCCATTTTGGCCACCTCACCCATGTATTATGATGGCATACATACGTTTTTATTTAATGCACATGGTTTTGAAAACGGGAAGAGATCTCCAATACGAAAAGCTGAAAATAATGAAGGCAGTGGGGTGCTAGTTTTCTTGAAATAAGCCGTAGGAACCATAGTACGCTGCAGAAAAATAAATATACTTTACAGGCACAGTTGAAGTATTAAAGTTTCCTGCCTTCGGTGAAATAGCTCTGGCATAAAACCTTAGGACCTGTGAACAGGGTGTGATGAGCCTTCCTTCTGCCCAAGATTGCCATGGCCAGCTGATTGTACATTATTAGCGTAATTTATGTCATCTATTATTTGGACTGGAGAGCAACATAAATCCAAATTCTGCATGACTCGTGTAGTTCCGGTAGCTATTATTAGGTAGATCAATTTCTCTTATTTAGAAATGTTTTATGTAGTAATTTTCTAAACTAGTTTTTAATAAATTAGCTGTCTGACAGGTTTTTTTTTTTCCTCACAAAGATAATTAATTTTATATTTTCTCCCCATCATTAAATATTTTAAATATGCAAAGTCTGCTGGCATTTAGTACCGTCGATCGCAGCTGTGCCAAAAAAGCCCACAGAAACTTGTTTTCAAAAAGATTGTTCACAAGCCTCCTTCATAGGGTGTAATTTGCATAAAGAAAGCTTAAAATGATTACATATTTCTAATAAGATATTTTCTACTTTACAAGACTGGGCTTGGGAGAAGACCCAGGAGTCACCACTGGCTGGTCTCATTCCCTCGGGTAAAATCGCTGTCTGTCACCCCATCCCAGAGAAAGTACTATAGTACTTTAGTACTTTAAAGTAGTACTTTAGTACTAAAGTACTAAAGTACTAAACATCAGTGTTGCCTTTGACATTGTGCATCCTGTGATTGCTCAGTGCATGCTTCCCTGAGTAGCATGATCCAAACAAAGAACTGAGAAGAGAAGGGAGAAATAAAGAGTGGGGAGAAGGAAGGAAGGAAGGAAGGAAGGAAGGAAGGAAGGAAGGAAGGAAGGAAG
>NW_026593286.1:14106617-14118087 GCF_907164565.1 Psammomys obesus
AAGGAAGGAAGGAAGGAAGGAAGGAAGGAAGGAAGGAAGGAAGGAAGAAGGGCTTTATGATTATTTCCCCACACCCTAAGCTCTACAGTTCTGGTACAAGATATGACACTGGAAAAATTTGAATTTGAGGGAGCAGATTACACTTGCTGGTTTAGCAACCAAGATGCCTTGACCTTGTAATTGCATGTGAATGGATAAAGAAGCAAAGGAAGACTGAGAGGATTCACAGCCCCACAGAAGTCAATTGACAGTTCCCAATGACTGGATTATTTATAGCAGATGAAGGCTGCCTCACCCAGGACACACACATACATGCCTGGTTGGAGATCTGCGGTTCCCTTCATTCACCTTGCTACCATTTGATGTAAGTTACAATGACACTCATCCTTTGACACAAGTGATTGCCTGTAGACTGACATTCAACCAGGCAAAGAAAACCTTGCCCTGTCTTCATAATAATCTGGTCCATATGCTTAAAGGAGCCCGAGCCCCCAGTTGTTGAAGAAAGGCAGTACTTTTTAAACCCTGTGCACAGAGATCATGGAGGTCATACAAAGATGTAGCCTGGTTGGTGTGGAATCCTAGACAGTGTGGTTTTAGTCGATGACCACGGATTGATGATATTTCTGTCTCCACAACATTCTCACATCCATCTGGCTTTTAGGTGTGGAGACAAGGTACAGGATGGGAAAGAGGCCCTTGAAGTCTATGTGACAGTGTTCCATCAGGAAGATTCCGGCCATCATCCTCTTCTGTCATTATTCACACCCAAAGCATCTGGCCTCCTGAGTTGAACTTTCCAGGCTTTAGGTGTCTGTCTTTGTCCATCCTTTCCCTTTGTCAGGTGGTTTCTAGGTACTCTGTGGTGTGTGTGTGTGTGTGTGTGTGTGTGTGTGTGTGTGTGTATGTGTGTATGTATATATATACATGTATGTGGATAGTTGTAAAGATCAGAGGACAGCCTTAGCTTTTATTCCTTTGGAGCCATACACCTTGCTTTTATTTATTTTTTGTTCATTTCCTTTTGTTTGATTTTTGAGACACGGTCTCTCTCTGGCCTTCAATTCTTCAAGCAGGCTAGCTTGGCTGACTAGTGAGCAGCAAGGATCTGCCTGCCTCTGCCTCTCCAGTGCTGGGATTGTAGTCATATACCACCAGGCCCAAGTTTCTGTTTATAAATGGAGGTTCTGGGAACTGGGTTCAGGTTCTCAAGCTTGCAAGACAACCACTGCCTCAACTGAAATCTCTCCTTGGCATTAATTAATCATCCATTAGATAATTAATAACTAATAATTAATTTTGGTACTGATAAAGGAACTTAGTGTCTCACTCATGAAGCATCTCTCTCATTCTATCACCAAGTTGTTTCCCTAGCCCTCATTCTATAGTTATAAAAAAACAAAAACAAAAACCCAGCAACTTACCAAGCTAACGAAGAATCATTTTTGAAGTGGAGTGTCTGTAGCAGATTAGAGTAGAGCTGGGCAAAGCCTCTGCGTAGTTGTGTTTGGAAAGGAGATTTGATCTTTGACTCACCTTTCAGTGCTGAATGTAACAGTTTGGATGTGCACTTTAGATCCCCCAATGTGGAAATTGAGGCAGACACGATGAGTATGCTGATGTGTTTACAAGTAATTTATCGACCATATGGATTATCCACAGTCTGAGTTCTGTACATGTGAAGATTATGCGTCCCTGAATAAGGAGGTGGCTGCCTTCGCGAAGCTGGAGTCCGCATGACGGAGAGATGGCCTTAGAGGTAACTGCCCCCTCCCCCAGGCAAGGCAAGCAGAGAATGCAAAACCTGCCCCGTGTCCGGAGACAGCCAATGGCTTGCAGTGCAAAGCGCATATGTACAGTCATATATACAAGTCTCCTACTATGACAAAAAATAAAAATACAAAGAACAATCCTCCGGTTTCCTTCTCTTGGGCATAAGAGCTTCCGCCCTGAAATATACTTAGTAACTGCAGGTCAAGTACCCTCTGTGATTAACCAAAACCCTGACTCCCTTCAATTATTCTGTTTAGTCTTTTGCCTGATTGATGGTGCGCCAGAAAGTACCTGGACAGACAGACTCGGAGTCCCTCTGGTAATTATGGAAATGCATGCAGCTTCTTAAAGAGAAACTCAATGTGTTACCTATGAGAAGCTGGTGCTGTTGAAGGAAATGGCTCTCTTAACAACACACAATTTTGTATTTGGTGCCAGGGGTGCTTTTGTAACCCGTTTGAATTCACGGGGTTCAAGATTGAGCCTACTGACGGGTGACAGCTATTTTGATATGTTTGTAAAAGCAATGTCATTAAGTGGTAAAAACATAAACACAGGCTATAACCAATGAATTTTAATTCAAAGCTATTTGTATCACAACAAATTTATCCAGGAAACAAGACTCAATTACTATTTTACAGACTTTTCTAACTAATGCAATTCAAGTTGGTTTAAACCTGATTACACAGAATACACAAGTGTTTGTCATTTTTTATGTGTTTGAGCACTTACTGTTGTCATAGTACAATTCTTGAGGATTTATGTTGCTTTTCTTTTTCTTCTTGATAGAGACTTTTCTACCCTGTGCTAGTTGTCACCTAGTTTTATCTCCAGGAGGGGCCCCTCACCCCCCCACCACCTTTTCAAGGATGAGTATGCAGTGCTTCAGAAAAAGGAAATGTAGGCAATATGATATAGATTAGCTTTGTGGCTCTGTAAAAGGTTTGACTTGCTTGTGACACTAGGAAGTGTGTTTGGAAATGCAAAGTCATCATCTTTGTTACTATGTTTAACCTAGTCTTTCAGAGGCCTACTGTGGAAGGCTCCTGTCCTGTTCCTTGTATTCTATTTCTGATGTCTATCCTGCTTGCCCTTCTGAATGAGGTTTCAGCCTCTTCTCTAGGGTCCTCTCTGTTGTTTAGCTTCTTTAGAACGGTAGATTTTAATATGTTTATCCTATATCATGTGGCTAATATCCACTTATGAGTTAGTATATACGATATGTGTCTTTCTGCTTCTATGTTACCTCACTCAGGATGATCTTTTCTAATTCCATCCATTTGCCTGCAAGTTTTATGATTTCCTTATTTTTTAATACCTGAGTAGTAGTATTCCAGTGTGTAAACGTTCCACAGTTTCTGTATCCATTCCTCGGTTAAGGGACATCTAGGTTGTTTCCAGATTCTGGCTATTATGAATATAGCTGCTATGAACATGGTTGAGCAAATGTCCTTCTTGTCTGGTTGAGCATCTATCTTTTGGATTTATGCCTAGAAATGGTATGCCTGAATCTTGAGGTAGCTTATTCCTAATTGTCTGAGAAAGCACCAGATTGATTTCCAAAGCAGTTACTGTCCCACCAACAATGGAAGATAGTTCCCCTTTTTCTACAACCTCTCCAACATGTGTCATCCCTTGAGTTTTTTATTTTAGCCATTCTGATGGGTGTGAGGTGGAATCTCAGGGTTGTTTTGATTTGCACTTTCTGGATGACTAAGGACACTGAGCATTTCTTTAAGTGTTTCTCTGCCTTTTGATATTCCTCTGTTGTGAATTCTCTGTGTAGTTCTATACCCAATTTTTTAATTGGATTACTTGGTTTGTTGATGTTAGGGGATAGGTGCTCCACAAGGAGACCAACAGAGAAAAAAAAAACAAAGCAAAACAAACAAAGACAAAACCTGGGCCCAGGGGGGCCTGCCGATTCTGATACTCCAAACAAGGATAATGTATGGAGAGGACCTAGACTCCCTGCTCAGATGAAGCCCATTGGTTACTCAGTTTCCAAGTGGGTTCACTAGTAAGTGGATCAGGGGCTGTCTCTAACATGAACTCAGTGGCCAGTTCTTTGATCACTTCTCCCTGACGGATACACCCTTGTTGGGCCACAAAGGAAGATGATTCAGCCAGCCCTGATGAGACCTGATAGGCTAGGGTCAGATAGAGGGGGAGGAGGTCCACCACTATTAGTGGTCTACGGGAGGGGCATAGGGGGAGAATAGGGAGGGTGGGTGGGATTAGGAGAAGATGGAGGGAGGGGCTACAGCTGGGATACAAAGTGAATAAATTGTGATAAGTAATAATAAATAAAATAAAATAATTTTTAAAAGACTCATCAAAACACACACACTCGTACATACATAATAATTGTCTTCACCTTAATGAACACAGATATCCAGATGGTGGTTATTGGAAATAAGAGCTGTTCAGTAGACCTCAATGCCACCAGTCTAGGTTGCACTTTGAGGTATAAAATATAGCATCTGGAGTATTTAAGAAATGCACTCACTTTCAACTATATGAGGATTTATTGGTTTAGAGGATGAGTACTTTAGCAATAAAGAAAAAGGTTTGCTGATGTGACTACTGATTTTGCTTCTTCACTCTGGAGTTCATTTAACCAATGTTGTACCAGTGGAGAATCACAGATGCCCGTGGGCTCCATTGTTTAACCACAACCTCATGATTCTCTTCTGTTATCTTATGGCCTTCACCAGGCTTACCCAGAACTGGTACAAGCTATAAATAGAAGCATCTTCAAGAAATGTTTAGACAAGCTCACAGATGAGCTGTGTAATGAATTATTAGGGGAGCCTGGCATGGTCTGTGTTACCTCACTGGCCTTTTTTTTGTGGGTGAGATCAGAAGCAATAAACACATTGTCTTGCCAAACTGCTATCAGAGATGAAAAGGAGGCCCGTATGGAGCGACCTGAAAAAGGAAAATGTTTATGACCTTCTTAAATCACATTTCATTTTAAAGGAAAGGAGCATATGCATTCTATCTTGAGTAGATTCACTTCAGCAGTTTAGACTAAATCAGCCCAGTAATGATGGAATAGGCCTTCACTACTAAGCCAGGCAGGATGTGGTCTTAAAAGTCTGGGCTGCCAAAACTGCCACGTTGCAAATGTGACTTTAGTCTAAAATGTAACTGTACAGTATCACACTGATTTGCTAACTATGCAACTATTTTTTATGGTTGCAAACTTGAAAACTAATCGGAAAGCTGTCTGTGGGTGCAGGCCAGTGCATGATCCCTTCCTATTTACATATGCCGTTGGTATTTTCCATAATGAAGAGTTTACAGTGGTTGTTAGTAACGGCATTACTGACGAAAATTGACAACCATAGTACACGCTGTAGCTAAAGCTGCTGTCATTAAGTCACATTTTGCACGTGATCATTAAGTGGACCAAGTGTCAACTTGCATTTCAAATGCAGACATCACAATTTCCATGTTGCTATGGGTTGGCCAAGTAGGGGTGGCAGAGAATACTTGGCTTGGGCAGCCAAGACCATGAGAAACTTGAAAGCAAGAGGCATGCTCTGGCCATCCAGTGTGGATACAGTCGTATCAGGACAGAAGCCTGGTTAGCATAGAGAAGAGACAGAGAAAGAGAGAGGAGACTGAGTGGCAAAAGGGCAAAAATCAGCAGATCCAAGGTCAATGCTTGACTCTCCCTCCATACCAGACCTTAGTACGCTGTGTTGGAATTTTTCTCCTGCGACCCTTCAAATTGAACACTCCCTGCCCAATAACATATTTTAATTATATCATTTCTCCTCTCCTATCTTATCCCTGTTACCCTCACACTCTTCGTGTTCTTTCTCTTGAAAAAAGAGTAGACATAAAATAAATAAGAAATCAAAAGTCTATGTTGGACAGACTGCTCTTCAGCATAAGGACTGCCCTGAAATGCGGTTGATACACACTGTGACATTCTGTTGGAGAAAACTGGTTTCCTCTCTCCTAGCAGGTACCAACTGGGAATAGCTTCTTAGGGGTTGGACTTTGTGTCCACTTCCTCTTCTCAATGCTGGGCTTTTGTCCGGTTTGAATCGGATAGAAAGTATCTTTTCTATCCAAAGATACTTTTTTCCTTGGAGCCATCCACCACCTCTTTCTCTTATAATATTTCTGCCTCCTGTTCTCCATAGTTTCCTGAGCTTCATTTAGGGCTAAGTGTTTCAAGGTCTCTCACTGTCTGTAAATTGTCCAGTTGTGTTAATTAATACCTATTAGTAGAAGAAGATTTCTTTGATGAGGATACAGTGATGCATTGATCTAGGTGCATAGCCGTGTGTTACCAGGAGTCATTTTATTGCTACGTTAGCAGCACATTTCTCCCTAGAGCCTATGACTTGTCTAATCTCAGGTTCTTGAAGACCATGAATCTAATTGGAAACGTGTTGGTTACTTCCATAACATTCATGCCACTATGGCACAATTGGTTCTACCCTATAGGCAGTTCACTATTAGAGCTCACAAGGTTTGTAGCTGAATATGATTGATGATTACTTGTCTCCTCCAGTAGTATGCACAGCACCTTCTAGCACTGTGAAAGCAGCCAGTAGGAGGGAAGCATCTAGTTGGGCACCAGTTCAATTTCTCCATTTTCTCTGATATAAGTATGTGGAGTCTTGAGCAATAGGGCTTTCCCATTGTGGAGAGTAACCAATAGCATAAATAATAAACCTGTAATATTTGGTAGGGTCTATGAGACCCCTTTGGCCAATGACTCAAAAAATATGTAACCCGTCTGAGATGGTGGGAGATTGATTTGGTAGCATACAATGTCGAATTGGGGCACTGTCTCTCAAGTTATGTGGTAACATTTATTTACATTCCTTTATATGTGTATGTATTATTTAAGAAGCTTCTACAGTAGGTTTCCATATGGCTTTCCAAAAGTCCTTTAGTGTTAGGTGTTCCTCTCTATATCCCCAACCTACTCTCTTGTTCCGCCTCTCTCTCTATTTAATTCTCTTTTTTTCTAGTTTCCCTTTGTCTCTTTACAGTATTATAATTTATTTTCCTTCCTCAGAAAAATTACTTCCTCTTCCCTGATTCCTTACTAGCTTACTTCCTTGTATTCCTTACTTACTGTGTCTGTGAATATTCTGAATGAAACACAGCTATATGTACAGCTCAAAATCTAACATCTACATACAAGAGGAAACATGCAGTACTCATCACCTGGGTCTGGGTTACCTCACTCGGGATGATTGTTTCCAGCTGCATCCTTTTATCTCCAACTTTCATAACTTTATTTTTCTGACCAGATGAATAACACCCCATTATGTTAATATACTGTTCTTTCATTATCCATTCATCAGTTGATGAACATATTTAGTTTGTTTCCAGATTCTGGCTTTTGTAAGGAAAGCAGTGAATGAGCATGGATATCTTTGTCGTAAGATGTGGAGTCCTTAGGTATATGCCCAAGAGTGGTAGAGCTGTATCTTGTGGTATCTATTTTCAGCTTATTGAGGAACTTGCACACACTGATTTTGATAGTGGAGGGACAAGTTTTTATTTTTCACCAGTAGTGAAAAGTATTCCCCTTTCTCTACATCTTCACCAGCATATGCTGTCATTTGCTTTATTAATTCTGACAATTTTGAGTACGGTAAAATGAAATTTCAAAGTGGTTTAAAATTTTATTTCCTTAATGGCCAAAGATGTTAAGTATTTTAAATGTTTCTTGTTTATTTCTTGTTTTTATCTTTTGAGAATGCTCTCATATCTTCCATACCCCACTTTGAAACTCAGCAAACCCTTTTGACTCTTAAAGGAACTTTTTCTCTTTGGAATCACAGATTTTACGTAGATGTTATTTCTCTATAGTTCTTCCATTCTGAATGTCACTTAAGATTTCACCAGGAGAGTGGAATAAGAAAAACCCTCCCAGTTATTCTCAAAGGTCAGACAAAGTCTGAGATGTTAGGTGCAGAAGTTGGGTTCCCACCTTAGTCATTGTGATTCTCTGCCGTACAAAGTATTTATTTTAAATTGTGGCTGGATATAATGAAAGGGAAATGACTTGCTGGAACCATTCCAAGGGCCACTCAGCATCTGACTCTTCACACATGCTCGAGTGTGCGAGCATATACACACACACACACACAAACATACACAAACACACAGACATACACTTTAGCATCCTTCAACACCTCTATTAGGTATTTAATTTTTTTAAAGATGTCCTAGTACATTTTTAGAACTTAGTGTGGACAAGAGTATAGGAAACAAGATAGTCTTCTCATGAAAAAGAATTTAACAGACTCTAGGGAGCAATACCAAAACAGTTTATTTTTGACCCTGTGGGAGGGATACTAAACAAGACAAAATGGCAGGCATGCAACTGAGCGGCAATCGATCATTCTTATAGTTCTAATGCAGGCTCTTCCCCATCTTTTCCCTCTTTCTAAGTACTTAAGCGGGTGTAATAATCTCTTTTGGATGTGGTGGTGGTTTGAATGGAAATGGTCCCATAAGCTTATAGGCAGCAAGACCATTAGGAGATGTGGTCTTGTTAGAGAAGGCGTAGCTTTGTTGGAGGAAGTGTGGTATCTGAAGGCAGGCTGTCACATTTCAAATACTGAAGCCAGGCCCAGTGTCGCTCTCTTTCTCCCTGCTGCCTGCAGATCCCCATGTAGACCTCTTGGCTCCTTCTCCAGCACGGTGTCTGCCTGCATGTCACTATGCTTCCAGCCAAGGCAATAATGGAGACATCTCTGAACCTGTAAGCCAGACTGTACTAAATGCTTTTGTTGTTGTTGTTGTTTTCTGGAATTGCTTTGGTCACTGTGTCTCTTCACAGAAATAAAACCCTAACTAAACACAGATGGTACTACAGTTCCATAGTTGCCACTGAGCTGGATTCCCCAATTTGGTCACTTTCTTCTTCTTCTTCTTCTTCTTCTTCTTCTTCTTCTTCTTCTTCTTCTTCTTTTTTTTTTTTTTTTTTTGGTTTTTCATTCTTAAGTTTATAAAGCCCTGTTATTTCATCACCCAGTGTCATGTTCACATGGGTTTAATCAGTTAAATCTTTTACTTTTAAAAATTATTTTTATTGATGTACATGAGTATGTATCTGTGTGTTTGTGTGTGTGTGTGTGTGTGTGTCCTATATATGCAGGCGCCTTCAGAGGCCAGAAGAGGGCATTGAATTAACTGGACCTGCAGTTACAGCTGTTCTGATCTGCCATATGTAGGTGCTGGAAAGTGAACTCAGATCTTTTGAAAGAGCACCCAGTAGTTTTAGCTACCGATCCACCCCTGTACCCCTACACAGGTCTCTCATAGAAGGAATATGCAAAAGCATTCTGCACATCTTCAACTGTTTGAAATGGGCCGCTAGATTTTACTGATTGTGGCAAGGGGTGACAGAGGCATTCAGGTAGAAAACGACCTCACAGATCTATCTGGATTTTTCTTTTACCAGAATTCCGAGGCTGTAGAAACTTCCGCATGGGGCTAGAGAAAGCTTCTGAGTGTCACTGACTCAAGATTTCTTTGTAGTGTTCCTATGAACCAGCCACCCACACTGACACCCTTCCCCAACCCTCGGAGAGCTATCACCTCTGTGACAAGAAACCTGGCTGGGAAACAGTAAATTGAGGCAGACAGCTTTATCTAGGGTCCAGACTGTACAGTCCCGGGGTGGAATTTCTCCAGAATTGTCTTTCTCCTTTTGTGACCAATACTTTTTCAGCTGAGCAAGCAGAAGCAGTTATCCACTCTTCATTAAATACAGCCACCAAGTCTCAGGTAGATTTAGAAGGCTGGGGCCATTCATTGGGACAATTTTCCTCTTTAAAGCAATTTTATTGGCATCTCCTTAGAACTGGAAGCAGAGATGAAATATCTACCCTAATTGGATAAAACCACTCAAACATTTCACTTTTTGGGTCAGTTTTTCCCTTTTTAGTAACTTCTTTCCTCAGTACTACTTTCTTGAATTTCTGCATGGGGGCAAAGTGTGTTCAGTTGATTTGGAGAGTAATGCATGCCTATCATTCTTTGGAGCTCTCTTTTTAGGAAATAATAAAGGCAAAGTGTTTCATTTCACAGTCATGGCCTTTTATCCCAGTTGGTGACCCTGGATTTATTTTTACTTTCAATAATCATCTCTTTGTGCTCACTAGGAGTAGTATATTGTACTACTAATAATAACAATCACAACCATTTACTCGTTTCTTACCCTAAGTTGGACACAGAGTGAAACACATCACATCACGCACATTCCTCTTTTCAACCCTTACAACCAGCCCAGCAAGGAAGACATTGTGACCATGACTTATGTCAGGAAACTCATGCCAGGGAGTTAAGGATAGAGTTTCATATCACTGTATGTATCTAAGATTCACAAACATCAAACTCACTTGCAGTCTGTGTCTTGAAATGCCTTCTTTATTTACTGTCCGTCTGTCCTATGCTTCAGAACGCCTGATCCAGGATCAAGGAGGATGGTATATCAAAAAAGCTGAAGCTTGGGCAAACTGCCTATTTTCTTTGAATTTCACTTTTTCCATTCACAGGCCAAGTAATCACACTTATTGTTTAGATTGGTTTCATTTATACAAATTACACTTCTGGTGTCAAAGGAAAATATCAATAAACAGTAGTTCTCTTTACTTCCCACAGTGATTGTGTCTCCTTCCAGTGAATCACAGTGGATCAGATCTAGGCAAGGCCACTGTAGCATCAGTCAGGGCAGAGTTGGTGCTTCAGGCTTGTCCCATGTGTAGAGAAAGTCATTGTGTTTGAGGATTCACTAGGTCAGTAAAGAGACAGGTACAGAGATAAAAAACAGAAAGAAAGCAAATTGCAGTTTCTAGTCTCAAATTTTGCCACCACTACAAATATATTCACTCATTTTCCTTTGGTATTTGGATGATTTTGTTAACTTTTTTACTTCCCACAGCGTCCTGTCATAAACAGAAAGTGTTATTTTTACTACTTTGAGAAATTTGGAAATTTAAAACAAATTGTTATCATTAAGAAGAGGGTTAAAAAGAAAATACATGATGCTGGGTGGATTGCTTCAAAATAATATTAAGTGTGGACAGAACTGAGGGGCTGGATAGGGCAGGCTTGTCCTATCCTGAGTTAGAGGTTAAAGGGATGAGTAGGCCAGGGTCAGTTGTAGGTTAAAACATAAGGAAATGGATTGGACCGGTCAACTCTGGGTAGGAGGCTGGCAGATAGATGGTACAAGTCTGTCTTGGCCAGAGGCTGAAGGGATGGCTGGAGCATGACCATTTCAGGAATACAAGATGAGAAGATGGTTATGGTTGGGTCAGCTGAGGGTTAGAGGATGAGGGAACAGATGGGGTAGTGTTAGCCTTATGTTGATAGCATGTTCACGAACATATATGATACTCTATGATAAGCATATAAAGTATGCTATTTTGCTTATTGTTTTTTATTTTAAATTCTTCACAATAGAAAGTTTAACCAAGTAAACAGAAAAACAACAACTATAAGAAGTCATAGGCCTGCCCATGATAGCAAGTTACTAGGTCTCCCATCTCTAAGAAACTGGAGTATGGAATGGAGCAGATCCTGGTGGCTAGAAAAGAGAAGCAGATCTATTAGTTAGTGGTTACATGAAAGAACACAGAAGAAGAAGAAGAAGAAGAAGAAGAAGAAGAAGAAGAAGAAGAAGAAGAAGAAGAAGAAGAAGAAG
>NW_026593286.1:14118097-14148831 GCF_907164565.1 Psammomys obesus
AGAAGAAGAAGAAGAAGAAGAAGAAGAAGAAGAAGAAGAAGAAGAAGGAAGAAGGTGAAGATATGCAGCTCCCTCTCTGAGTAGAAACATCAAAGGGGTGGGAAACAGTAACGTCAAAACCCATATGGCAGATTCATAGGAGATGGGTGTTGTAAGAGATCACATCCACAACAGGAAGATCCACAGTGGCATCACTTTCTGGATGTCTATCTTAAATAGGAGTGCTTGTGTTTGAACTTTCCCCCTTCCTTTGGACCACAGTGAGTAGACCGTGAAGACATCTCTTTGCTTACTCATTTGTTAAATAATTCATTCACTGATTCATCCATCCATTTGTTGCTTTCACCCATGCACCTGTCAATCCATCTATCCATCCATCCACCCATCTACCCATCTATTCACCCATCTACCGGACCACCCATCCACTCATCCATCCTTCCATTCATCTATTCATCTGGTCACCCATATATCTCCTGCTTCTTCCATTCATACAGTTTCTAATTCATTCAGGTAACTTCTCATTCAAGAAGCAGAAAGGCTTTGCTAAAGCAGTGTCTGGCAAATGGGTGGTGCTCAATAAACATTTCCTGAATAATTGAATGGATGGAAGGAAACGCTAGAAAGAAGCACCTTTAATTATGGAACTCTTAATGTCCCATCAATATTCAATCTGCTCCATTTAGAAGCTGCCAGAGTCTCTGCCACAAATTCTGTCTTGAAGGCCGTGATGACTTGGCCAGAAAAGCATTATTGCGGAATTTTCACATAGAGAGCCACAGCTTGAAATTCTTTCTAAGTGACAGAGTTTGAAACCCCGAAATCAAGTTTTCTATCTTTGAGTGACAAGGATGTCAAAGAGATGGAAATTAATCTTTCAAAATATGGTTTTTGCTTGTTGAACTGAAAACCTTTTTAATATTTTTTTTTTCCTGGGTGGAGAAGCTCTCCTAACAGGAGGGATCTGTGATATCTTTAATTGCTTGAGTAATTTTAATGGCAGTTCGTTTTTAAAAAGATGTGGCAAACACTTGTTATATCTAACTGACGAGCATATTAGCTGACTACGTTTTCTTAGACTATGCTCCTTGCTGCTGTGTTCATCAGTGGCATTATAAGGTTCAAATTAACGTGTTAGAAGGCATTACTTATACTCAAAGAATCAATATGCCCGTAGGAGAGGGAAACAATATGTTTTTTAACTCCTGTAAGACCAAGTCGGCTGCTTTAAAACTGAACAGGGAACTTGTCATACATTACGTGCAGGCTCCTGGCACGCCGCCTACTACATTCTTCTTACCAACCTGAATCCTGGAAGGACGATCCACAACAGTAATTCTTTCTCTTTCCCACCCTGCTCTCTCTCTCTTTTTCTTCAGACATGTAAAGGTAAATGTAACCAGAACAAAGAAAACCGGAAGAAGTGATGTTTGCAGGACCTAGGTATACCAGAAGACAAGTCCAGAAGACACTGTGGTTTAAGGAAACAAGGTTCTGTTTTCAGAACACTTTAACGTTTATAGAAAAATGACTAAAACGGTATGAAATTTTACTACAAGGAATAAACAAGTGGTGATCATTCTAATTAATGGAGGTCCATACTTAATTCGTGTTTCCTCAGTTTTAACGTTGTTCCTTTTTCATACAAATAGAGACAGTGTACAGGTTTGGGGGATGGCTCAGGGGGATAAAGCAGTTGTCCTGCAAGCATGGGGGTCAGAGTTCATAGTCCCAGAACCCACATAAAAGCATGGCGAGCATGTCAGCCTGTATCCCCAGTACTGGGAAAGGAGGTGCAAGGTGTCCCAGGGTAAGCTGGTTAGCTAGAGTCGCTGGAATCAGCAAGCTCCAGGTTCAGTGAGAGAATCTACTTCAGTAAACGAAGTGGAGAGCAATTGAAAAAGGCACCCCAGGTCGGACCTTGGCTTCCTCATACATACGCACACATAGATGCACATCTGTACACACGTGTGCCCCCAAGTGCATACCACACATACAAAAATACACTTAAAAAGAGAATTTGAAATGTATATATACATATATATATATAAATGTAATGAAATGGATATATATATAATGAGACTGATAAATAATGTATCTGTGTAAAAGATACAATCCCATAAAAGTGATCATGAAGGGTGAATTGGGTATGGTGTGAACGGGATCTACACGTGGGTACTGCCCCAGCACACTCTACGGGGTCATTTTGTCATTGCTTTTCTGCCCTGGTTTTATCTGGAGAGCTCTGATTTATTCCTCCTCAAGATTCGGCTTGAGACAATCAAGAATAGTTCATTACGATTTTTTTTTCTTTCTGAAAACAGAGAAACCTTTTTCCCTCAAGTTGAATTCACCTCTGCCCCTTAAGAGAAATAGAAACAGCGTGGTGAGATGACGCTACTGCTCCCGCCACTCGTTATGGAGATACAGACTGCGTTTGCCTTCACCATTCTCAGCACCTCCTCATGATCTTTTCTCCACTGCCTGTTCATTCAGAAAGGCCCTTGGATGTCTAGATTGACATTCCACAGTTCCACATCTTCCTTCCAACTCCAGAGAAGCAAGGGATGTATGAAGAAAAATAATGAAAATACCCTGCATGGATGGTATACTCTAATCCAGGTATCAGCTCTGAATTGGCTGGTAGGCTGTGCTGTTCTGCTTCCGTGTCTGTTTCCATCTATCATGGAAGAAACATGCAGATGGAAGACGTTGTCACCAGAAGATACCATAATTGGTCTCTGGGAAAAAAAAATGTCAGGGATGCATCAATATAAATATTCTGTGTTTGCCTTTGAGTGCTCTGTAAGTAACCGTGTCCTGAGGTCCCTGCTTAAGGGGCCTTAGTGTTCTGTCCTGTGTTAATCTCAGAATCCATGGCCTCCGAATGAAGGCCCTTTTGTCTACCATGATCCTTGAATTTAGATATGTTTTCTGTTCTACTCAATCATTTTATTTTTGTCCTGAGTTTCTTGGGAATTTTATGGTTAGTTGGAATATCTACTTTACTTATAATTGATGAATCTGTTGTTCCTTTTCTAATGTTGCAAACAACTTTATTTATAAAGTATAAAAGAATCAGAATATCCTCTTGTTATACATGACAAGGCATGTGGGAAAATGTTTAATATCATTAGTCATTAGGAAGATGCAACTTAAAACCACAGAAAAGACTTCAAGAAGCCTGCACCTCAAAATAAAAATTAAAAAGATGTACTTCTATGGCCCTAGTACCCCAAACAAATGAACAATAAAAAACAAGGCAATACCACCACACAGCTTTTTTTAATTGCTAAGACAAAGAGCCCAATGCTGCAAGCAACTCCCAAGTATTTCTCCGAAAGAAATGCAAACATATGTTCAGACAAATACTCAGAGATGAGGGCTTATAGTGGTTGTGTTAAGGAGTCAAAACTGGAAAAATATCATGATTTCCTTGTTTCTAACTTCTGAGTAGTATTCCACTGTGTAAATGTACTATAATTTCTCTATCCATTCCTCAGTTGAGGGGCATCTAGGTTGTTTCCAGGTTCTGGCTATTACAAATAAAGCTGCTACAAATTTGGTTGAGCAAATGTCCTTGTTGTGTACTTGAGCATAGTTTGGATATATGCCTAGGAGTGGTATAGCTGGATCTTGAGGAAGCACTATTCTTAATTGTCTGAGAAAGCACCAGATTGATTTCCAAAGTGGTTGTACAAGTTTACATTCTCACCAGCAATGGAGTAGGGTTCCCCTATCTCCACATCCTCTCCAGCATGTATTGTCACATGAGTTTTTATCTTGGCTATTCTGATAGGTGTAAGGTGAAGGGGAGGAGGACTTCCCCTATCAGTGGACTGGGGAAGGGTCATGGGAGGAGAAGAGGGAGGGAGGGTGGGATTGAGAGGGCATGAGGGAGGGGGCTACAGCTGGGATACAAAGTGAAAAAAAATTTTAATAAATTAAAAAAAAATTAAACTGGAAAAATAATTCAATGGAACTCACCCTAATCCGATTCTACGAAGAATCACTACTCATAAATAAAGAAAAATGAACCATTGACACATGAAACAGCATGCCCAAATCTTAGAAATATGAAAGTGAAAGGAATGAGGCATTTAAAATGTATGGTTATGTGCTGATGAAATTATGAAAAATGCAAAAATATAATGACTGAAAACAGTGATCCTTCCAGAGCTGAGGCTCATGGGAGAAAACTGACGGGACTTTGTGGGAGGAGGGACTTTGAGGAGTAATGGACCACTCTATGGGCTGTGGCAATGGTCACAAATTTGGATACATGTATTTGTCAGAGATCATACTTTAATAAGCAAATTTACAGTTTTGTGCCTTAAAGAACTGAATGCTAAGAGTTATGATGTGTGCCTTATCTCTGTTAGGCCTCACTCTGAAGAATTTTCTCTCTAAATTTAGTGCTCAATCACAGTAACAAAGGATGCCTTGGATGAGCAGTGCACTTTACATGCATGCTGTTGAAACTCTCCATTTGACCTTCTCTAAACATACCTTTTGCCTATCTTTCATTATGATACTTAACATTTTATGAATTGTCAGAACATAAAGCTATAAGGAGACAGGAGCCTGACCGAGATCACCAATTAAAAGAATACAACAATATCAAATCATGTGCTCTTGGTTTAATTTTATTTATGTTTTCATTGCCTGGGTGCTGCATGCCTTTTCCTGGGGGCAGATCTGAACAAGCATCTATTCATCTCCGAAAAGATACAGACAAACCAAAAGAAGAATGGTTCTATTCAAATCCAGCTTAGTGAACTAGTGAGGTTATTGGCATTATTTACAGGAGTATGGGTCACTGAAGAGCCTAGCTCAGCATAGTGATGTGAAAGTGATGGCTCCTGGACCATTTGCAGACAGCTCCACTAGTCAGAGTCTCCTCTTCCCAGAAAATGTTACTACTTCTATAACCTTGGAAACGGGCCTTGAGGCTCTTTTAAGTTTCAATAACTTGAGACTTATAATGTTTTGTTTACCTTCTGAGTCTTGTAAGAATTATATACTTCCTGAGACCTAGCAAGCCTCACTCTTCTCTCCAGGAGAGGTTCCCAGTAGAAACAAATATCTATACAACATTGGGCTTGTGCCTGGCTTTTTCCACTGCCAAGATCAAGTCAGCCCCGTTATCACAAGGCTACATCCAGGTAGGTAGACTTCTCAAGAATCTATTTTCCAACAGGCCCTTCTTTATCAAAGAAAGCAGTTTAACTGTGAATAATCCTGAAAGTAGAGCGGCATGCAGAACCTCTCAGTGACAATGCTTCGTGGGATAGGCATTTAAAATGTGCTAGTGAACCAGATGGAGACTGTCTTCTGTCTCCCACTGGGTTCTTGTCTGCCTTCCCCTCCAAGAATGGAGTGGGCAGACAGGAAAAGGAAAATAAAAGTAACTTTATTTGCCAGGTAGAAGGAAGTACTCCAAAACCCACTTGGCAAGAGGATGACAGTGGAGAACTGTTTCTGCTCTAATTCAAAGTTGGCTCTGGGGTGGCAAGTAGAGAGATTAGGTTGGGAGTGTTAGAGCCCTGTGCTCTCAGGGCTTTGAGGTGCTGGATGGGAAAACGGTTACAGCTTGAAACACTTGAAGGGTTTCAGTGTGCCAGTGAAAAGCAGTGCTTTGCACAGAAAGTTTGTAGGTCACTTGCTGGAGTAAAAAAAAGTAGGCGTCCTGTCTCTGGCAGGTGTTGAAGACTAGGATCTCGGGTCTAGTCTGTCGTCTGTGCGCAGCTGGTGATGGCTTTCTGGAGGCGGTCTCATGGAGGAGATCTTCCCTGGCAGACTGCTCTGATTCAGAAGAGTCACCCTTGTCTTCAGAAACCTCTGCGTTAGGCTCAGGGAGCCAAGTCTTTTGACATTTTTGTGGCTACAGCCGAGTCCTGAAGTCTTTGCATCTTCCTGCACCTTGGAGTTTGAAAGTATGGAAGGTGGAAGACGGCCAAAATGGAAAAAGAGCAGGTGGACCCTGATTGGCTGGATCTTCGACCATCTCCAGCCAATCAGGGAAGGTCTGTCAAAAGTTCCCTTTCTTTCCCTTTGCTAAGGCTGTTTTGAAGGTCTACTGCTTTACTTTTCTGACCTATCTCTACAAACTCTAGCTCTCAAAAGCTGATGTCCTCTTGCAGCCAAGTTTTTTTTTCCTTCTCCTGTGGCTTCCTTGTGCTCAGGGATGTGGGCTTCCCACTTTTCAAAGAACTCTGCATTAGAGTGGGAAGCCCTATGCCATGGGTTTTTTTTTCTCTCCCTATACCTAGGACATAGGATATATTTTTATAAGGTTGAGTGATATTTCTTTCCCTGCAAATATATAGCTCACCCATCCAGAAAGAGGCTCCGGTGCACAGCTGCTCATGAGGCCTATTCCAATCTTCTCTGTCTCCATCAAAGAAAGTCCTGTACTCACCCCAGGTTCTTGGAAGCATTTCTACTCACATAGTTGTTCCTTATGAGGTTGATAGAAATAGCTACAGAAATTATTATGAATGATGTGGTTATCTGATATAAAAGGAAAAAAAAAACCCAGTACACAGTCATGAGCAGAATAAATCAATGCCAAAATGATTCAGGAGACACAGGGGTTCTCCAGTCAGCTTCTAGCTCCTTTGTGGTATGGGGAGAGTGACCATTTAGCAAGAAGGATGAAGGAGGACCATCTGCTTAGGTCACCTAACATTCCCTCCCAGATTTGAAAGTTCTCTTTTTTTTCCCATCCATCTTGTGCCTGTCTGGTGCAGTATGGAATGATAAGAGAGCATCTTATAGTTAGCTTCTTCATTATGGCTTTTGAACTACTCCTTCTTCCTGTTTCAGTGGTGCAAAGATTTACTACAGATGTTGTCAAATGAATTTGGTGGACAGTTGGCTTTAACTGCTCCTCTCTACAGTAGACAGGCCACTCATTTTCTTGGTTACCTTGTTCTGCCCTGCTCTAACTTCCTCAGCAAAGGCTTTTCTTTTCCACTGTCTCTACCAGTATCCTCTACTGAAAAAGGTTAGCTGGGCTGGGTAAAATATCAGTATTTGTATTGGGGCATGTTTCAAGTATGGGTTTTTGCTGCCAGTTTTTATAACAACATTAGAATGCTACAATAGTAGTTGGGATTTCCTGTTGAATCACTTCCTTCCCATTGTCTGTCCTAGAAATAAGCTGGGAGCAGCCCTCAAAAGGATGGAAATGATTGTGCAGGCCTCTTAGAATTAAACCAGAAAGGCCAGGAAGACAAAAGGTGATTTAGCAGACAGGCCATTCCAGCACTAAAGTCTATCCAGGTCCAACATCATCCTTTGAGATGCGATGACCTAGGCGAGGTGATACATGCATCTTTGTCTTCTAAGCAAGACAGTACCCTAAAGGGAAGAAATAGAACATACTTTTCCTGGTTCTGTGACAACCATAGCCAGTATTTCTTGCCCCAAGAGTGCGGTTGTTCAATTTCAGTACACATAGGAATCACCTGTGTGCTTTGTTTTAATGCAGCGTACCTTATGGATTTTGATTTCAAAATTTTCAAATGAAGACAGAAGGTCTGAATTTTTATAATCATTAGCAAATCCTCAGTACCCTCAGAGAGAAAACAAGGCTAATATAGCCAACAGACTTGAGAATCCTATGTGAGCAAAGACCAAACCACAAGATTCAAATAGTAAGGGGTAATGTTGACATCTTAGATGTTGGTTAAAAATAAGAACAAAACAAAACAGTGGAATGGTCTCCATATAGACCTTCTGGCAGTGGGGCTCAGGTTTGCACACTTGTATAAACATTGCTAGTAGTTCTTAGGTATGTTGGCATCTTAAGACCACAACGAAAGAGAGCTGGTATCCACCCAATGCCACCCTCATTGACAAGAGCTACCACTTAAAATAAGTTTATTAATAAAGACCACGATATGGAACTTTCTAGTAAAATGTGACAGCAAATGACTCTGACCTATCAAGATTCAGGTCCCGTCTCTCTTCCCAAAATCCACAGCAAAGAATCACATATGCAAAAGGAAAGGGCTTGCCAAGACAAACTTGAGTCTGAGACTTGGCTTGTGTGGTTTCTCCCTGTTGTTTTAAATAGCATGAATTATGTCTCTTGTAGTAACCCCAACAGTTGCTCTGATGGTAAGAACTCAGCCAAGAATGCACTGTTTCCTCCGCTTCGATATCTTAATGGAATGAATGCAATATTATTTATCAACTGCAAGCTTGATGGAATATATCATATAAATCATCTCAAAAGTTATTTGCAACCTGCCTGCCTGCTCTGAAATGCATGCAGGCTTAATTAATCTAATTAGTCAATGCACAGATCAGGAGCACATTTACAGCTTCTCTGGCATCATAAATAAACTAGTTTTGTTTTCATAGGCTAAACAATTCATTTTGAAGATGGATATGAGGAAGGAGCCAGGAGGGCTGACCTCTATTACAGTAAAACATGGAATAACAATGATAGGGTTTTCTTTTTGTTCTGTGTGCCCTCCATTAACCTTCTATTAAAATACTCCTCTGTGGAGGAGGCGGGGGAGGCGGCTGAGGTGGCACCCAGCAGAAATGTCATGGCCTCCCACCTGGAGAGGCTCACCTGCCATTTCCCTGAGAATGAAAGTACCCGGTTTAAACCTTGTGATTAAGAGACACATGGATTTTAAAGCACATGCATGCACATGGTCCTAGAAGGCCAAGAGCCCACACAGCTGGCTAATGACAATTTCAAATGGCAGAAGAGGTAGGGTCAAGGCAGAAGGTAAAGCATGAGGCTGAGCACAGTGAACATGCAATTCTAATGCTAACATGCAATTGTTTCTTTGATAACCAAGGATACCTGGTGTAGCTACAGTGGTGGGGTGGTCCCCAAGTCTGCTATGCACAGGCCCATAAAAACAATGGAGTCATGGAGCCTAGTGGTCCTGAAACATAACTAAGGTGTGGCTACAGGTTTAAGTCCATGGTTGGATAAATACCCCACCATCCACAGAGCATATGCTGTGTCTATTAGATGATGTACACAAACTCTGTATACCTTGTTGCTTTTCAATATGTTCTGGAAACTGTGCAGCCTTGATTTAAGGGTCAAGTAATTATTCCAAGCATATAACATGTGAACCGTATTACTCAGGACTCTAAAAAAAACTGAAACCAAGAAAATGAACATATATATGTTCATTTGTTACATATATATATATATATATATATACACACACACACATATATATATATACACACACACATACATAAATACATCTTTAAGTGTGGTTGAGATAGTCTAATAATTGTTGTGTCCTGATAAAAAATACAAGAGACTGATAGTTGTTCAGTCTATAGATTGCATGTTTTAGCAGTCCCAATCTGGAGAATTCAGAGAGCTGATGGTCTTCAGTTTATGTTGGAATCTTAAAAAGAGTTGGCAGCAACAGATTTAGATAGATTCACCAGAAAGAGTGAAGGCAAGAAGGCCAAAAGCAAAGTTTCCTTCATCCATGTCCTTTTATGTAGACCAACAGCAGAAGGTGTTGCCTAGATTTAGGGTGGGTTTAGTAATCTGATTTAGAAAATTCCTCACAGGAACTCCAGGCAGCTTGGGTTTTGGGAGAGTCCAGTTGGAGTCAAGTTGACAATCTAGTTTAGCCAGCATGTGACCCATCCCTAAAACATTTGAGTAGCTCGAAGCAAAAGCAGGAATCAAGCATCCCAGCCCCAGCCCCAGCCCCAGCCCAGGGTTTCTTGACCTTTCCCTGACATGTTCCATGACCACACACTCTTTCACTTTGGGCCCTTTCAACCTCATGAGGAGGAACCTCAGAATGAGGTCCGTGTTGGACCTGGAAGTCTGCATTGGTTCATTGGGGCAGAGATGTCTTGGGACATGTTACCCAGAGGATGAGTAGGAGGGCAGGAGTCCCTCATATCTCCAAGACTGCCTATGATGTAACTAATTGACTGGTTGGGACTCTTCAGTAGTGTAGCAGCTGGTGTAGATGTCAGAGGGACTTAGGGTGATGCAACTGGCTTTGTGTAGCCTGTGCTTCTCAAACTCACCGAACCACCACATTGGATGTGAGTAGAATTCTTTTATTGGTGATTTCCTTGGTGGTGGTGGTGGTGGTGGGGTTATAAACATTTCTTTATATCTCTCCAGGGAAAGTCAATATGACAATCCCACAAATTCTGGGGTGATTTGTCGCTCAGAGATGTTGAGATTTTATGACAGGGCTGTTAGAATAGCAGGCGACCCACACTAAGCTCCATACCTTGAGTTTGCAAATGGTGATCGTTCAAGTTATGTCTGAGGGAATATCTGTAAAAAAAATTAAAATACAAGCTATTCCTTGAGGAAGCTTTCATTTGATTTGACCAAGCGATATATGATTGGAGTTTTTAAGAGTTGACATGATCCAGGGGCCTTCAGACACAGAGCTGAGCATTTGCAAGATAGAAAGCTAAGGAGCAGTATGGTTAGGAGAGAGGAAAATGAATGAAAATGAATGGGGAGATGAAATAACTTAGGTACACCAGAGGAGGAACTCGGCACCCAAAGTGCTTCAAGAGAAATCACATCACGTGAACCATCCAGTATACTGGCTTGACAGACAGAGAGCAAGCTATCCTCTCACTTTCTTGATGGTCCATGCTCCTGACCTTGACAGAGATTTTTATGTGGAAGTCAGCATGTCTCAGGATTCAACCTCAGCTATACTATTGTTCAGCATTTTTTTAAACTCGTTGTCTGCCTCTCTGTCTCTGTGTGTATGAGTTGTACTTGAGGTGTGTGTGCTTATGCGTTTAAAGCCAGAAGTGTACATGCCACAGCTTGCGTATATGGGTCAAAGGACAATGCCAGGTGATGTCCCTCACTTCAACATAGTTTGAGGTAGGCTCTCTTATTCTCTCTGTATGTGCCAGGACAACCGACCTGTAAATCTCTGGAAATCATCCATCTCTACCTCCCATCTGGCCATAGGAGCCCTAAGATTACAGACACATGCTACCATACCTAGCATTAAGCATGTTCTGCAGATTCAAACTCTGGTTCTCATGATGGCAAGGAGATCTCTTTCCCAACTGAGCCATCTTCCCAAACCTTATTTAATATTTTTAACTAATGCTTTTTTATTTTCCTCTTGGGTGGTATGATGGCTAATATTAATTGTCAACTTGACAGGATCTAGAATTACCCACGAGGGATTATGTATATTAGCTTAGCAGCTAACTGTTAGCCTCTGGTCATCTCTCATTGAGATTTCTTTATTAGAGTAATTGAAGAAGGAAGAGCCTCCTTAAATATATTGAGACCTTCTGGTGGCTGCCCTGATATAATGAGAGCCAAAGCAATTTTTTTTTGCTTTTTTCCTGTTTGTCTTTCCATCTTGCTAGTCAGCTTTAGCTACACTAATTGTTGTTGCTGCTCTTGCTGCTGCTGCTGCTGCTGCTGCTGGCCTTCGCTGATACCAAAGCCCAGATTTCTCGGCATTTTGACTTTCACTGAAGAACAATCATTCTTTGGGGATCCTCTAGTCCTTTAGCTCAAGATTGGCACTGTTGAGACAACAGCTTCATAAACTGAAGAACTGCTGGATCTCAGCCTATCCAATGTAAAAGAAGAGAGCCATTGTTAGACTTCTGAGACCATATTATATAAGCCAATTGTGTATGTATTATATACATATATATTATATATTTTATTATAAATAATATGTATATGTGCACATATTTATAATATTTTAAATTATATATAATTTTATACACAATTTAATTATATAATATATAATTTATTCTAATATAACATAACATTATATGTCATATAATTTATAATACATATATGCATTTACAATTTTTCTTAGTTACAATCTTCTCAATAGCCCTGACTAAGTAGAGTGCCAACTCAGATTGCACTTTACAGTGCTTTTGGACTGAAGGTGGGATTATTTTTGTTCTGTTTTGTTTTCATTTTTATTTTTTATATTAATTACAGTTTATTTGTTTTGTATCCCAGTTATAGCCCCCTCTCTCCTCCTTCCCAATCCCACCTTTCCTCCCTCATCTCCTCCCATGCCCCTCTCCAAGTCTACTAATAGGGGAGGTCCTCCTCCCCTTCCATCTGACCCTAGCTTATCTGGTCTCATCAGGACTGGCTGCATTGTCCTCCTCTGCGGCCTGGCTAGGCTGTTCCCCCCTCAGGGGGAGGTGATCAAAGAGCCAGCCACTGAGCTCATGTCAGAGACAGCATCTGTTGCCATTACTAGGGAACCCACTTGGACACTGAGCTGCCATGGGCTATATCTGTGCAGGGGTTCTAGGTTATCTGGGTTATATCCGTGAATGGTCCTTGGTTGGCGTATCAGTCTCAGAAAAGACCCCTGGACCCAAATTTTTGGGTTCTGTTGCTCTCCTTGTGGAGTTCCTGCCCTCTTCAGGTCTTACTATCTCCCCCTTCTTGTGTAAGATTCCCTGCACTCAGCCCAAAGCTTGGTTATGAATCTCAGCATCTGCTTTGATACACTGCTGGGTTGAGTCTTTTAGAGTCCCTCTGTGGTAGGCTCCTGTACTGTTTCCTGTTTTCTCCTTCTTCCAATGTCTATCCCATTTGCCTTTCTGAGTGAGGATTGATCATCTTACCCAGGATCCTCCTTCTTGCTTAGCTTCTTTAGGTGTACACATTTTATTATGTTTATCCTATATTATATGTATAATATCCACTTATAAGTGAGTATATACCATATACCGTGTGTGTCTTTCTGTTGCTGGGATACCTCACTCAGGATGATCTTTTCTAGATCCCACCATTTGCCTGCAAATTTTATGATTTCCTTGTTTTTAATTTCTGAGTAGTATACCATTGTGTAAATGTACCACGATGTTCGTATCCATTCTTCTGTTGAGAGACATCTGGGTTGTTTCCAGGTTCTAGCTATTATGAATAAAGGTGCTATGAACATGGTTGAGCATATGTCCTTGTTGTGTACTTGAGCCTCTTTTGGATAAATGCCTAGGAGTGGTATAGCTGGATCTTGAGGAAGCGCTATTCCTAGTTGTCTGAGAAAGTGCCAGATTGATTTCCAGAGTGGTTGTACAAATTTACATTCCTACCAGCAATGGAGGAGGGTTCCCCTTTCTCCACATCCTTTACAGTATGCATTGTCACTTGGCTGTTTGATCTTAGCCATTCTGATGGGTGTAAGATGAAATCTCAGGGTTGTTTTGATTTGCATTTCCCTGATGACTAAGTGTTTCTCTGCCATTCGATATTCCTCTACAGAGAATTCTCTGTTTAGCTCTGTACTCCATTTTTTAAATTGGATTACTTGATTTGTTGCTTTTTAATTTCTTTATTTCTTCATATATTCTGGATATTAGCCCTCTGTCAGATATAGGGTTGGTAAAGATCCTTTCCCAGTCTGTAGGCTGTCGTTTTGTTCTGACAACAGTGTCCTTTGCTTTACAGAAGTTTTTCAGTTTCATGAGGCCCTATTTATTTATTGTTGATCTTAGAGCCTGTGCTGTTGAGGTTCTGTTCAGGAAGTTATTTCCTGTGCCAATGAATTTAACATAGTGAAAATGGCCATCCTGTCAAAAGCAATCTGCAGATTCAATGCAATTCCCATGAAAATACCAACACAATTCTTTACAGACCTTGAAAGAAAAATTCTCAACTCCATATGGAAAAACAAAAAACCCTGAATTGCCAAAACAATCCTGTACAACACCAGATCATCTGGAGGTATCTCTATCCCTGACCTCTGTACTACAGAGCAATAGTAATAAAAACTGCATGGTACTGGCATAGAAACAGAATGATGGATCAATGGAATCAAATAGAAGACCCAGAAATAAACCCACACACCTACGGATACTTGATTTTTGACAAAGAAGCCAAAATCATACTATGGAAAAAAGACAGCAACTTCAACAAATGGTGCTGGTCTAACTGGATGGCTACATGCAGAAAAATGCAAATAGATCCATATTTGTCACCCTGCACAAAACTAAAGTCCAAGTGGATCAAAGACCTCAACATAAAACCAGATACACTAAATCGGTTAGAAGATAGTGCGGAAGGTGAGATTATTATAAATACTCCCAGGCCGACCTCCAACTAGGAAGAATTTCCTTCAAACTTCACTCTTACCATACTGGCTAACTAGAAATTTACGTGTGTTTAGAAAACGAAAGTACAAATGAAAGCATTGTCTCGAAGCAACAGAAGACTACATCTTGAGAAGTGCACTTTAATATATGCAAGCTCAGACAGCACCCAGGATGCAATGCAGATTATGTCACACACATCAAGCTATATTAGAAATGGTATGTGATAAATGTATGGGACTGCGTGGTAAAGAAGGTGCCCGTTTAGGGCATCCACTTAGGGCAACTCCTTAACCACACAGTGTTTTCACTGCGAATCATTAGGGTAGACATTGGATCCTTGCTGGTCACTTTGTTTCTGAGAATGCAGGATAAATTCTGAAAGTGCATGATATGTATATGGATATTGGATGTGTAAGTAAGTGGATGATGGACGAAAGCCAGATTTCTTGCCATTGGAGTGGAAAGTGACAGATAAGCAAGGAGGAAGGGTCAGGAGGACCATGTTTTACTGGATTAGTCTGAGACATCAGTATGAACTCATGTTTAACTTCATATAAGCATAGATAGATACATATCTAGATAGATAGGTTTACACGTACTTATCTCATTGTGTGGTTGCACAGTTGTGTTTCACGCCATACAATTATGTAGTACTGTGTTCTGTGAGCTAATGACACCCAGTAGCTAACAGTGCATCCAACAGGAAGATCTTTATTTTAAAATACTTTTCTCCAAGCAATTAGAATCAAGGCTTTGGGGAGAATGCATAATTCTGGGCCTGGGGCATGGATAGGATGATATAATCCTTGGTTGTCTTGCAGTAACAGACAGTAAAAGAGGCTCAAAACCTTAAAGGAAGGGGTCATGTAAAAAGGATATAGGAATTACCCTAAAGATGTCTAGATGGTCAAAGCTGAAATTTGAACAACCAGAATAATGACAATAAAAATAACCTAATAGTACTGAGTTATAACCCATAGTATAATTTATATGTGTATATATGAGTCAAACTCTAAACCAATATACATGAGCCCATAGTGGCATTAAATAAAAACTGAACAAATCACAAAAGAAGGACAAATTTTCCTTACAGAAAACTCAAAATACTGTGCTTAGACTCTCCCTTTCAGTAGTACAGTTTAACCACAGCTCTGCCTCTGATGGTTGGATTTAGAGACCAACCTCTAAAGACTAGAAATGAAAAAGACTGGTTGCAGACCAGAGGAGATTAAAGGAAAATGGCCTGCTAGTACAATTGAATATCCTACATGGAACTGAAGGCAGGCATTAATACACAACCCAGATAAATCTGGAGTCGAGAAAACAGGAGCAAACCAGCTTTGTTACGGTGGACAAAGACACCTTAGTTAGATAAACTGGACTGTATAGGAAGTCTGTATCCTTTTTGAAGTTTTCCTGCAAATATTCAACTTTTCAAAACTAAAGATAATATGTTTTTGAAACATATTATCTTAATTATATTATGTTGCAAGGTGATAGTTTCATTGCAGTTACTCACGGATCTATTCAGTTTTCTTCTCTGCAAACAAATCATTTACAGTTTACAACAAAGATTGCTGTGTTCTAGAGAGTTCTAGAGGTTTGCCTCAGAGCGCTTTGTAGTAAGACTAGGGCTCTCCCCAGAAAGCCTGCCAACAACATTCCAATCGGCTGTTTGTGGTCCACGTAGCTAAACCCAAAATCAATAATAGAAATGAGCAAAGGCAAACATTTTTAAATATGATTACTGACCTTTGCAAGATTGAATTATGTCAAGTAAGCTACTCGTGTCTTATACCTCAACTAACATCTAGTCTTCAGATGTAATTCTGTCCCCTGATGATGAGATGGCCATGTTCAGTTTCTCGATCTCACCTCAAAAGTTTTGAGGTTGTTGGCCCCTCTGGCTTCTACGATCCTTCCTTCCCCTTTTCAAGGATACCACAAAAACACGGCCCACAGAATCAACTAGCGAGGGCTCACAGGGACTCACAGAGACTGAACCGGCAATCAGGAAGCCTGTCTGTGTGTGACCTAGGTCATCCACATAAATGTTATGGTGGCGTCTCTTGGTGTTCTTGTGGGACTTGGAACGGTGGGAGTGGGTGCTGTCTCTGACTCGTTTGCCTGTTTCGGGGACTCTTTCCCTCACATCGGGTTACCTCATCCAGCCTTGATATGAGGGTATGTACCTCTTACTGTAACTTCTTATGCCATGTTTAATAGGTACCCCTGGGAAGCCTGCCCTTCTCTGAAGGGAAACGAAGAAGGAGTGGATCTGGAGGAGAGGGGGAGGGGTCAAGCCTGGGAGGAGAAGCAGGAGGCGAACTGTAGTCAGGATGTAGTAGCTAAGATAGTTAATTAATTTAAAATGTCTTGAAGCTGGGTCTGTGAGATGGCTTGCAGGCAAAAAAAAAAAAAAAAAAAAAAAAAAAATTGCAGCCAGATCTGATGGTAGCAATTTGACCGTGGAAACCCACATGGTGGAAGGGGAGCACAGATTCCTTCAGGTTTTCCTCTCACCTTCATGGTGTGTTCATGTGCATATACGTGCGCGCGTGCGTGCTTACACACACACACACACACACAAATAAAAGTTAAAAAAAAATTCCTGAAGTTGCTCCATATCATCAGGGTCCGGGTGCCTTCTCTGTCACGTAAGTCCTGGTTAGTAAATTAGAACATCTCCAAGATGAAAAACTCAAGGGACAACACATGCTGGAGAGGTTGTGGAGAAAGGGGAACCCTCCTCCACTGCTGGTGGGAATGTAAACTGATACAACCACTCTGGAAATCTATCTGGCCCTTTCTAGGGCAATTAGGAATAGTGCTTCCTCAAGACCCAGCTATACCACTGCTAGGTATATACCCAAAGTTTGCTCAAGTACACAAAAGGGATATTTGCTCAACCATGTTTATAGCAGCTTTATTTGTAATAGCCAGAACCTGGAAACAACCCAGATGTCCATCAACGGAGGAATGGGTACAGAAATTGTGGTATTTTTACACAATGGAATACTACTCAGCAATCAAAAAGGAGGAAATCATGAAATTTGCAGGCAAATGGTGGGATCTAGAAAAGATCATCCTGAGTGAAATATCCCAGAAGGAGAAAGACAAACACGGTATATACTCACTTATATAGACCTATAAGATATGATAAACATAATGAAATCTGTACCCCTAAAAAAGATAATCAAGAGAGTGGACATGGGGTAAGATGATCAATCCTCGTTTAGAAAGACAGATGGGATGTGCATTGAACGTATGACAGGAGTCTACTGAGCGCATTTGAAAGACTCTAACTAGCAGTGTTTTCAAAGCAAAGACTCATGACCAAACCTTTGGCAGAGTACAGGGAATCATAAGAAAGAAGGGGAGTTAGTCTAATGAGGAAAGGATAGGAGCTCCACAAGGACCAAATATATCTGGGCACAGGGTCTTTTCTGAGACTGACATTCAACCAAGGACCATGTATGGATATAACCTAGAACCTCTGCTCAGATGTAGCCTGTGGTAGCTCAGTAACCAATTGGTTTCCCATAGTGAGGGGAACAAGGACTATTCCTAACAGGAACTCAATGACTGGCTCTTTGGCCTCCCCACCCCCAAGGGAGGAGCAGTCCTGTTAGGCCACAGAGGAGAGCTTTGCAGCCAGTCCTGAAGATACCTGATAAAACAGGATCAGATGAATGGGGAGGAGGTCCCCCCTATCAGTGGACCTGGCAAGGGGCACAGTGGAGATGAGGGAGGGAGGGAGGGACTGGGAGGGAATGAGGGATCGGGACACGGCTGGGATACAGAGTTAATAAAATGTAACTGATAAGAAAAAAATAAAATTAAAAAAAAAAAGAACATCTCAGGCATTCTTAATCTGGGACTTGGCTATTTCTTTTCAATTGGCATTTTTCACTTGACTCCTAGTCAACACAGTGACATATTTACATTCTGTGTTAAGCAAAGAGTCAACTCTGGGGGGGGTGCCACTAAGAAACAACTTTTCCCTGGTCCCAGTGTATGGATTTACAGCAGAGCTGTCTGCCAAATTAAAGTTGAGTGAGAAACAAACTATTTAATTGGCACGTTGCAGTCACAGGGGCCATTTATTGTGAATAGCTTTGGAGACAACAGGAGTCCTCTGGTTACGTTCCAGAGATTCTGGCTGTATTTAAACATTTCCTTTGTAGACCGATGCTGATAATTTTGCATGCCACGGTTATTTTCATTTCAACCTGTTCCTATTTCTTCGTCATTTAGAAAGCCCCTCGCTGCTTTCTGAAATGCACGCCCCTGCCCTTGCTGCTGTGAGTTTCGCTTTCTGGCTCATCCTCTGAATTTGTTCTGGTGGCTAACAGTCACAGAGGGACGCCCCTTGTTTTCCTTGTCTGTGCAGCCATCCTAATGGGGAGGCCAGGGAGAAGGTTAAATTCAAAAGTGGATTTACAGCAGGCTGGCAGCTTGCCACTTGGCCTGGTGGCCTTGTGCAGGAGATGGGGGCCTTGCATGGTTTGGAGGGACTTTGAAGCAGTGGGGGTTAGGAAAGCAATGTTCTTTTGTCAGTCCCTGTCAGCATCTCTCTGGCAATCCCCTGAAGCAGCTTTCTCTCTTTCAAGGTGATTCTAGTAAGCAATTGAGATATCAAACTAGTATAGAGCTTTAAAAGGCTGGTGATGTATCTTTCACTGGATCTTTCTTTATGCTACATTCCCTCTCTTCCTCAAGGTGCAGTAAGTGTTCCTGGATCCTCCCGGCAGGGATTTAAAGAGGAAAAGGCAGGGATTCAAAGAGGGGTCTGCAGTGTTTTAACTGGGTTGCTGTTAGCAGGTGGACCTCGAGGGCTCTCCATTACATTCTCAGAAGATGGAGATTCTCCCACTTATAATCTAGTAAAATGTCAATAGTCTGCTTTGAGTAGTATGGTCGCTGGTGTTCTCTAGAGGAACAAAACCAATGGAATGTACAAACATATGACAAAAGGGCATCTGTTAGCTTGGCTTCTGTGACTGGGGCTGGGATGCTCAACAACGGCCGTCTGCCTACTGGAGAATGAGAAGAGAGGGGAGCCTCAGTCATGATGCTGAAGTCCTCTGTAGGCCCAGTCCAGTGCTGAAGGCCTGGAGTTCCCTGAAGAACTGTGGGCACTAACTCAATGTGTGAGGCTAGAGGTGCGGAAGTAGATGGCAACGGCAGTGCCTCCTCACTCCCTTGGGGAGAAGACAAGGCAGATGCACGTTGCTCTTTGCCTCCAGCCTGTTTATCTCTGGGATTTCCTTTGGACAGGATGGGGACACTCTGAGAAGGATGCTCCTCTACTCAGTTAACACTCTCTGCAAAAAGCTCTTACAACCCCAGTGGTGGTTGTCCCAAGCTTTTGAAAAGCCTGTCCATCAAGCAGTTACCACAAAGCTTTGCCTCCATGTCAGGTACTGAGGATACACAGTCATCATCAGATCCTATCCAAAAAAACTAGGAGAATGTGTCAGAGGGTCTCTGGCAAAAGTCTCTGTGAGTCCACTGCTGAATTCAAATAGATGAGAAGAAGCAAAAGATGTAGAAACCAATGGGGCTCCATGGTTGTCCCATGAGGGAAAGAAAGCAGGTGATGTGAGATTATTTTGATCCTGCAGGCCAAAAACAGAAACAACAGTTTCTAGCAATAAAGGGAACTCTTTAACTTGTTTGAAATACTCTTTTTGATCACTTTCCCTTGACGGGACTACCTTGCCAGGCCACAGGGGAAGAGGACACGCTCAGTCCTGATACAACTTGATGAGCTGGGGTGAATGGGAAAGGGAGCTCTCTTTCTCCAAAGAAGAGATGAGGGGTAAGGGGAGAGGGAAGGACAGTGGGACTGGGAGGGAAAGGGATGGGGCTACAACCAGGATGTAAAGTGAATAATTAAATAAATATTTTTTAAAAAAGAAAAAATTAAATTAATTAATTAATCAATAGAAAGAAATATTTTATTTTGTAAACTGAGCATCTGGGGTCAAGTTCTAATAAAGCCTTAGGCCTGGGACCTTAAGCAAATCACTTTCCCCTTTGTTAGTCACCATGTCCCCACACAACATTTTATGGCTGAGGCAGGTCGTGTCTAAGTTCTTCCCCATCACCAAACCTACACATTGAGGGTTTGGGGATCAGCAGGAAGACTCAGTAAGTTAAAAGTGCTTACTCCCAAGCCTGACAACCCGAGTCCAACCTCAAAGACCCACACAGTGGAAGGAGATAATCGGCCCCACAAGTTGTTCTCTGGCCTGCGTGAGTGACATGTGTGATGTGCACACTTCCCCACACAACAAATACAGACATTAAAATAGTAAAAGTTTAAGATTTTGATTCTCTTTATGAGCGGAAGCTAGAACAATGACTGCTCCTACATCTAAGGATTGCTGCTTTCCTCTGCAGGTCAAACCCAGAGATCCACAAGCCAGTTAGCGCCTCTGAAAGATTCGACCCAGCAAGGTATGAAAACATACGCTGAGACTCATAGACAAACTTTGGGCAGAGTGCAGGGAATTTTATGAAAGAAGGGGGAGATAGAAAGACCTGGAGGGGGACAGGAGCTCTACAAGGAGAGCAACAGAACCAAAAAATCTGGGCACAGGGCTCTTTTGTGAGACTGATACTCCAAACAATGACTATGCATGGAGATAACCTAGAAGTCCTGCACAGATGTAGCCCATGGCAGCTCAGTGTCCAAGAGGGTTCGCCAGTAATGGGACCAGGGACTGTCTCTGACATGAACTGATGCGTTGGCTCTTTGATCACGTACACCTGAGAGGGGAGCAGCCTTACCAGTCCTTAGAGGAAGACAATGAAGCCAGTCCTGATGAGACCTGATAGATGGAAGGGGAGAAGGACCTTCCCTATCAGTGGACTGGGGGAAGGGCATAGGAGAAGAAGAGAGAGGGAGGGTGGGTTTAGGAAGGGGTGGGGGAGGGGGCTACAGCTGGGATACAAAATGAATAAACTATAGTTAATAAAAATAAAATAAAAATTTTTAAAAAGATTAAATGTGGTCAAAGTTCTGGGATAAGCAGCTTCATACTGAGTGACCACGCAAGTGGTCATAGAAAGAGATTTTGGAAAACATATTCATGATTTTAGGTAGAATGGACAGGCACAGTTTTTGAAATTTCACTAAGGCATTTTAAAATGTCAAGTAAACAGTAACATGAAGTAGGACCACAATTTAAAAATATAAAGAGGGGGCTGGAGAGGTGGCTCAGAGGTCAAGAGCACTGGCTGCTCTTGCAGATGGACCTGGGTTCAGTTCCTAGCTACCACACAATGGCTAACGACTGTGCCTAACTCCATTTCCAGGGAACCCTACACCCTCTTTTGGCTTCTGCAGGTACCATTCACATACACACTATGCTTACATAAATGCAGGCCAAACAGTCATACACAAAAAGTAAATACATATTTTTATGCAAGATGGTTAAGTGTTAGGCAAAATCACAGTTAAAAACTAGCATTTTTCTTTTCTTTTATTCTTCTTTCTAGCTTAAAAAAATCACTTCTTACTGTTCTCCCTTTCTCATTTTTGCTGTCCAATTAAAAACACCCTCTCTTCATTTATATACCTGGTTATGAGAACTAACTTTACAGTTGGTCATTTTAAGCAACTTGATTCATTTCTCAAAGTTCTATTTTCTGTGTCTGTAAATCAATCACGGTATCTACAGGAAGGTTTCTGCATGGGTCAGAAAAGACACATGTGAGGAAGTTCTTGCAAGCCACAAAAACCTTGCTTATACTGATATCATTCCACCAGCGAAAACAGAGCAGGACTTTGACCTCCCAATCCACCTTTCCCTCCATCATCCATGCCTAGAAAATGCTTTCCCATCTGCACTCTACTTAATCATGAAACAGAGACCGGCTTGGGTAAACTGCAGAGTCATGTCCTGCTTCCTGGTTTCTGGACCTTGGTTTATTATGCAATAAAGATAGACTTTTTTAGAACCACCAGATGTGTTGATGCTGCTGTGTGAAAACATCCCACTGGCTTCTGTGAAAGGATGGTGATGCTATCCAATACTGTGGTGCACACTGCCCTCATACTATTAGTAATAGCTCAAGTTTTATCTAGAGGATCCGTATGTCCAAGTCTGTAGTTCTGTTCACTTACACCTCTGTTACTTTTCATTAAGCGGCCATATTGCATATCACTGGCTAAATGCTTTGTTTTACCACATTCCTGATGTAGATGAGGATGTCATCATCTTTGCTCCTAATAGACTACAGATATTTGACAAGAATTTTTATATCTTTTCTTTACCCATTTTAATTCTCTTTTTTTGATGTTTTGTTTTTTTTTCCTGGGTAGCCCTGGCTGTCCTGGTACCAGCTCTGTTGACCTGGCTGGCTTCAAAGTCGCAGAGATTTGTCTGTTTCTGCCTCCTGGGTGCTAGGATTAAAGGCATGCACCACACTGCCTGGCTTCAGCTCAGTTCTCAACGGTCTAAAGCAGTACTTCCCGGCCCACAATAAGCATGTGTACGAATAATTCGTCTGAGGTCAAAACGAAGACTGTGATTTAGCAGAATTGGGTAGAGCTCAAGATCTTGCACTTCTCCCAAGCTCTTAGTTGATACCCGCGTTACCGATCTGCAGACCTCGCTTGAGTGGCAGGGGTAGTGATGAGACACGTGGCAGTTCTCCCACACTCAGCTTGTTTTTGTAGCTGGCAAACACGTCTGCTCACATATGTATCCCTGCGTTTGTAGAGGCATGAACGAAGGAGGCACGTTGTGAACCAGAGCTCTCTCTGTCTCCTTAAAAGCACCTCCCTCTGCCTCTTATCCAGTCTCTCAGAAGAGAATCAAAGGCTCCAATATTGTCTTCCTGTCCCACATGTGACCTAGCATCCTTTAGATACAAAGAGAGAAAAGCTCTTTAACGCCTGTAGCTCTCCTCCCTCTCCACTACTGGGGTTCCTTGTGGAGGGGGGTGGATGAAGGAAAAGCATAGTGAGAAGAGAGCTATCATACCCTCCCTTGCTGCTACTCCCCACCTCTAAAACTTGACACAACTCTGCTCCCCGTGTGTGTGTGTGTGTGTGTTATAAGGTTCTGAGGGCTGTTTATTTTGGAGAGGATAGAACCCATAAATCTGCACTGGCCCCATAAATTTCTGTCTGTTTAATCTGTGCTCACAATTAATCCAGAAGGTGATTTCAATTATTTCTATAACGGACTGGCTTTGGAATTTTTACTGGTTGTAATGATTATTATAATAATAGTAATTACAGTAGCAACTCAGACTTCTGGGGTCCTCACTGCCTGCTTGGCATTGTTCCAACCCTGCAAGTTTCCTTGTCCTCATGACTTCCTTATGTGATGGGACCTATTGTTATCTCCATCCTACAGACATTTAAAGGTGCTCAGAATAGTTGCAGGTGGCTCAGTCTGTTCTGCATTGCTCTAGTAAAGTATCTGAAGCTTGAGTGGGTGATAAAGAAAACAGATGCCTCCAGCCCACAGGTCTAGAGGTCCAGGCCCAAGATGTAGCCTCTTCCTGCTTTCTAACAAGGGTCTTATGCTGCACCTGCTCCCCAGGGGAAGGCAAAAGAGAAGGAGATGTATGTAGGTGAGCATGTGTTTCAGAAACCAAAGAAAGCTGCCAATTTATGGCAAATAATCCAGTCCTTTCAGGTCAAACTTACTCCTGTGAGAACATCGTTAGTCCTTCTTAAAGGACCAAAACCTTCTAGTAATGTTTTGTTGTGAACCAAGCCATATTCAAACCATGACAATGGTATTTTTTGATCACCCTACCATGTAATAGTAACCATCATAAATTTTGCTTCTGTTTTCTTCAGTCTGCACACAATATCTGTACATCATTCTGGGCCAGGACCAGAAACTATTGATCTGCCCTGTTTATGAATCTTTACAATGGAAGAAAACAATCATTCCTGGGCATTTTGAAAATGAGAGCAAAACGCAAGTTAGAAGTACTGCTAAGCACTTGTTCCAGTATTTCCTCCAAACCTGGCAGGTTACGTTCATGTTGGACACTGTTTGTGTCACTTTTCTGCTCTGCTCGCCTTCAGGTTTGCCTTCCTTCGTCTACCCAACACTAAGCATCCTGGGTAATCTAGAGTGAACCACGTGTTAATACCTCCCGCACACTCATGATTTTTAAGTGACCACCTAATTACACAGAAAGTACAAACTTCTGTCCCATCACAATCCCTCCTTATTCTACTTTCATTTTGTTTCTCCGTATTTGTCATAGCTCTCCAGACAACAGACAAGTGGTTTTGCACCCGTGTTTACGTGTGTGCCCATCGAGTGTATAAGGAGCCTCTTTACATATACTGTCCCACACAACTATGGAGGATGGCAAAGTCAAAAATCTATAGTGTGAGTCAGTTTCCTCAAGAACCAGGAAATAATGGATGTTGCCATTCAAAGGCCATTTGCTACAGAGCTAGGACTGCTCAATGTTGCAGATGAGCGTTTCCTGGGAGCGCCTCCAAAACGTACATTCCAAAGTAGATCGCTAAAGTAATTAATCTATCCAAGTAAGGTCAGATAGTTAGACCTGATGGTCCACATTTTCATGGCAGTTTCCACCATCCGTGACAATTGTCCTCAAACTGGGACGTTCTTGGGTCTGTAAGTCTTGCATTATGGGTTTGTGCATTTTAGAGCAGGGAGCCACAGTTTTCATTAGATTTTTAAAAGGTTCATAGCCTGAGAAGCTGGAAAAGCTTTTAAATAATAACTATAGTAGAAGTGATCCTGGGAAAATAATTTAAAAAGATTAATGAAAGATGGAAATTTTCTAAAAATGACATAAATGTTATGAATATTTATAGAATCAAAATTTGTCTTTTTGATGAAGGGGTAAGATTTTTCCCCCTGAATATTTCTGTAAGCCAATTGATAACTTGTGCTTGCCTTATCACAAGTATACTTTTAAGATAATCAGCTAATAATTCCATTCAAGCTGGACCTGGGGTGTTGGCTATAGTCCTGAATACTAAATAGGCTGAGACAGAGACAGGAGCATCACAAGTTCAAGGCTTTCCTGGGCTACAGACCAAGTTCAAGACTCTCCATAGCTTCTCTGTGAGACATGGTGTCTAGGATAAAAAGTAGAAGGGGGGCTGGTGATTTAGCTCATCAGGAGAACATTCGCCTGACATGTAAAAGGCCCTGGTTTCAATCCACAGTACTTCCCAAACCACAAAAATAGCTCCATATTCAAACTGTTTCAAATAAAAGAATTTAAGACACCAGAGAAATCAGAGCACAGAATTTTACATTTTTATAATTTTCTGGTGAACATTTAAAAATTTCAGGCTCACACTTAATAATGTCTATTAAATGGCTTGCCTTTGTCTTGTCTTGAGGAAGTGTTCAGATTAGTTAAATCAACAATTCCAATCATGTTTTATCAATTTAAGGAAAGTTGAATTAAATAATGTTATTAATATTATTGGAGCTCACAGAGGAGACCTGCATACATCACACCCTCACCACCCAGGTTCTGAACTGATAATAATACAATAACAAACAATGAGGCCACAGCACCCTTTAAATAGTGAATGGGGCCCCAGTGTAGGTTTTGACTTCAGTATTTTATAAAACTTGATGGTACAGCTAGCAGTGAGGCCTGGACTTGACCACTTCATCTCAAGAGACCCGTGATTACACTGGCCTTCACAGGTTCCAACAAACTGAGGGAGCAGAAAACAGCAAAGCTGAAGAGAAGCAAAGCTAACCCACTTTTCTGAATATTCTTTCCAATTTTATCATTCAAAAATTACTCCCTTGCCCCGGGGATAGAATGAATGGAGGAGAAGAAAGGATTTGTCCTGGACTGTGCTTTTGGGGAAACCCCATATTGTATAATCATGTGAAAAGGAATTTCCCTCTAACTGTAACAGGGACAACGAGTTTTCCCAGGTTCAGAAGTAAACCTGCCTGGCTTGAGTTGGTACACGATTAATAGGTACAGAAGTGCACGACTTATTGGGGAATGGCATCTTAGCTGAGTGTGTGCAGTCAGCATCCTTTCCAGAGGGATGATGAGAGCCATTTAATCCTTTGTCTCATAGAAGTCGGTTGGGGGTGTGGGAGGTTATTGTCATCTTTGTCCTGTCTGTAAGAAGTTAAGCATTGGAAATATTTAATCTTCCACATTTCACCTAGGTTTATTTCAAAGCATGATTTTCATATATCACTGAGTGTTCATGGATGTTGGGATGTTTTCCTGTAGGCAAAGCTGGACACTTTCTCATCTAAAAACTCTAGACTTTTCAGAGTTTATGATGGTGCCTTTACATTTTTATACTATGAAAGTATTGATAGTAGAAGTGCAAAGCTATTCATATAAAGTTTATACAAGTCAAGGCAATTCTGCAGCTGGATAAGGATGAATATCCTTCATGACAATTAAAAACCAAGGAAATAAGTTGACTCCTCCAAAAAAAAAATCTTTGCCAAAAATTTATCTTAAGTAAACTTAATAAAACATAGATATTTGCTTAAAATACTTTTTCCTGTGTGGATCACTCACAAGGCTTTAAATATGACCCGAGTTTGAGAGTGCTTTAAAAAGATCTAATTGTCTTTATTTGCAAAGTTCTCAAAAAGGAGAAAAGTAATTATTCAACGATGTCATTCTTACTTCAAACATTTCAACCCCCAAGACAGAAAGCATGCATACGCATCATAAAAACTTATCAAGTGTGCTCTCGTTCTCACCCTAGGTGAGGCCGAAGGGAGTGTTTATTAAACTCTCTCCATTTTTTTTCCAAGAGAGGGGTAAAAAAATAATCCCTGCCAATCTTCTTTGTGGGGTAGAGAAGCCTTCCAGTTTATGACCCATCCCCACCCCACCTACTTTCCTTCCCCTTCTCTCCATCACCACAATTTTACAAAACATTGTGACTGGAGAAAGTGGACATGGGTCTAGAGACAGATTCATGAGGCAGCTTTACATCAAGTAGTCCGAGTGATACTAAAAGCATATTTCTAAGAAAGGTCTGGGAAGCCAAAGCAGAGATCAAAATACAAAGCATTCACACTGAAGCTTACTTGCTAGCACATACAGATGTTATCATGGCTTTGCAAAGTCAAATCTGGTGTGGAGGGTATATAAGAATAGATCTATACTGCAGCGAAGAATATTACTCTTTTTGGCTGCAAAAGAAGCTGTACTGTTGGCTCTATTATTCATCTCAGTATAGTTGTATATGATCTAACACTGCTTTTCATACCATTAGTCACCAGCCAGTAGTTGGATGGGAAATCAATTTACTGTGTTCCAGGTATTTAAAAACTAAATAAATAGTCCAGAAAGGGGAGAAAAATGACAGAGCTTCTTGTACAGAGCAACATTATGTATTGTTCTGTACATTTTTCATTTGATTTGTATGCGATTTGCATATGGGATTACTGTGTGAAATGTTTTTATGTCATTCATTGAAAAATATTTCTTCATGTATATGCACACGTGTGTAGAGTTATATTCCTACCCACTGAGGCCAGTAGAAGGTGTTGGATTTCTTAGGACTGAAGATGCAGGTAGTTGTAGGTTCCTGGGAACCTTACTTAGGTCATCTTACAGGGCATTGCGCCCCATCTCTCCAGCCCTGTAATGCATTTCCTAATATAGAATCTGGTTGCCCAATAAGCTGGAAATAGAAGAAAACCAATAAAAGAAAACAAAGACCCAAGGAATTAAGAAGAATATGGTCTTAAGTAGTCCTCAAAGGTCCATGTGCTAAAAAGGCTTGGTGTCCAATTGCAGATGCTATTGGGATGCTATTGAACCTTTAAGTGGTAGGGTCTAGTTGCAGGAAGTGAGGTCACTTGAGATGGTCTTTGGAGGGCTATTGGGGGCCTGGTTCTTTCTTGGCTTCCACTGCTATATAAAATGATGTTTTATGTTACCATGGGCCCAGAAATTATGAGTCAACCAACTACGGAGCTATAAAACTTGTTCAATTACGATACAAAATGAAACTTTTCTTCCTTTAAGCTGGGTTTCTTCTCTAGTCTTCCACTCTACTGGTTACTCTTTATTATCTTGTCCTCACCTAAGCACAAATTTCTTAGCTAAGCTGGAGGAATCTCCTGCCAGCTTTCCTGTTCTTCTCTCCCATTTCTTTCTTCCAGGAACCTCTTCTCCTGCAGCCAGACCAAATTCTTTGCAGCTCTCCACTAGGCTGGGCATCCCACTCTCCCTGTCTTTATATAAACTGTTTTTCTTTCCTTGTAGAGAAATTTTGTTCAATACCTTCCGGGTATCATCAACATCATGACACATGTCTATAGATAGATAGACCTATTTGTCATCTATCTAATAGATTAATAGATGATATGTCTGCATATATATATATATATATATGTATGTATGTATGTATGATGAGAAATGAACTTACTGAAGAAAATTTACCTTGTTGACCTTGAATGCACACTTCCCTCTTCCCTTTGCTTTCTCTTTGAAAGGTTGCTGGTTCTGAATCAACAAATTAATTTATTATCCAGTAATAGCTTTCAATCCACAAGATTGAAAAGATGTCATAATTCACACATGGGAATGCTATGGAGTAAATTAAAAGCTCCCCTCTTACAAACCATATCTCTGTGTGTTTCTCCCAAGGCATTTCTGGCCACACCCAATGCTCCTCCCTTGCTTTGTCTCAGCCAGAGTTCCCCATGGTAAAATCATTTTAGAATTTCTCACTAGTTCTGCTTAGGTTGGGAAGATTCACACTCAGCAAGTGTCTGGTAGTGGTAGTTCTGTCACAGGCACCTCGCTGGCTTATTCGAAGCTCCTCTACAAGGAATCTAAAGTCTCACATCAGCCCTCTGCAGTCAGATCCTGGTTTACCCATAGGTGCAATCCTGGCCTTTTGCTTGTTTGTTTGTTTGTTTGTTTGTTTGTTTGTTTTAGCAGCTTAATCTTGCCTTCATTTCCAAACGAAAGATCAAGTTATGTTCAACATCTGAATGTTCTCAGAAATGTAAAGAGATTTAGTCTCGGTAGTTTTTGCAACTGATGAGTGTTTCAAGTCTTGGTGGGCATCAAAGGTAAAAATCAGTGTACACAAAGCCAAAGTTAGAATTTAGCCCATAGTTGCCAAAGTACTGTATGAATGATTCACCCTAACACTAAGTAGGTTATAATCTCCTTACTGGGAGACATAATCACAGCCTGAAATTTGTATGTATTGGATATAACTTGATCTGTATAGGCTCTCAATAAATATTTTTCTGGCTAATAGATTATGACTAACATAAAATATGAACCTAGAAGCAGAGGAGAAACTGTTGTTAAGTGTATAAAAGAAAAACACATAAAATTCCTTTAAACACGGATATTGATTGATTGGTTGGTGGCTTATGCCACTATCTTCCAAAAATGTCTGAAACTTTATATTTAGGCCAGGCCAGTCCCAAACTCACTGTGTAGCTCAGATTAACCATGGATTTTACTAATTTCCACCAAGACCAGGAGATGATTGTGCCGGTGTTTAAAAATTATTTCTGTCCTCACCATATTTACCTTTGCTTGTTTTAAATAATGTGCTTGAGATGAACAAGCCCAATACTGTTCTGCAAGATTGCTTTTATCAACATTTAATACCCATCCTGTTTTAAGATAATTGCATGAGATAGTCACAGCTCATTAAAATGGTTTCCTTGCATAAAGAACAAATGGAGAGGGTTTACAGTGACTTTCCAATCAGGTTGTTTTCCCAGCTGGGTGATTTCTGGACAGATGGTGGCCTCTCCTTAAGTCACTGGTATTGCTTTGTTCTCCACTTTTACCATCCTTACTATGGGCTGTTGGTGCAGCCTGTTGTGAGTTGATGTTTCCAACTATATTGCTCAATTTTAAAGCTTTGGGCTACGGTGAGCCAAAACAGTGACACCCAGCTGGGGCTGTTCTCCCTGCAGGTCTCCAATCACAGTGAGTACTCAGCTATACCGGAAGAAGGTAAGGGAAGAGCACTAACCAGCAGGGTGAGTTTGACCTCCTTCAGCGTGAGTTTGAGTTGTCAAAGCGGAGTGGTCATGACAGCTCAGAAGGTGTAAATTGCTCCTAAACACCTTCCCCCCAGTCTTTCTGTGAGACCCCATGATATGGCTTGTTCTTAGACACCGACTTGGGAATCATATAGGCATACACTCTTAGTTTGAGCTTCATGCCACCAGAAGCTATCAGTTTATTATTTTGTGCAAGTCGTGTGGCCAGAAAAGCAAGAAAAGGTTGCATGTTAGAACATGATTCCCTCGGGGGGTGGAATGAAAGTGTGTTCATCTCCATGCATGGTTCTTAGTTGGAGTATCAGTCTCAGAAAATACCCCTGTGCCCAAATTTTTTGGTTCTGTTGCTCTCCTTGTGGAGCTCCTGTCCCCTCCAGGTTTTTAATCTCCCCCTTCTTTCATAAGATTCCCTGCACTCTGCCCAAAGTTTAGGACCATGCATGAAGATAACCTTGAACTCCTGCACAGATGTAGCCCATGGCAACTCAGTCTCCAAATGGGATCTCTAGTAATGGGAACAGGAACTGCCTCTGACATGGGCTGGCTCTTTGATCACCACACCCTGTGGCCGGGGCAGGTGTGTGTGTGTGTGTGTGTGTGTGTGTGTGTGTGTGTGTGTGTGTG
>NW_026593286.1:14148841-14153558 GCF_907164565.1 Psammomys obesus
GTGTGTGTGTGTGTGTGTGTGTGTGTGTGTGTGTGTGTGTGTGTGTGTGTGTGTGTCAGCCTTACCAGGCCACAGAGGAAGACAATGCAACCAGTCCTGATGAGACCTGATGGGCTAGGGTCAGAGGGAAGGGGAGGAGGACTTCCCTTATCAGTGGACTCGGGGAGGGACATGGAAGGAGCTAAGAGAGGGAAGGTAGGATTGGGAGGGGACAAGGGAAGGGGCTACAACTGGGATACAAAGTGAATAAACTGTAAGTAATAAAATAATAAATAAATAAATAAAAGAAAAAAGAAAGTGTGTTCATGAGTGATGGTGAGAAAGTTCATACTTCACTTTCATGTCTAATAAGCATTGTTTCTTCCCTTATTCATCAAAGGTTAGATTATCACCAAATGTTTCTCAAATGTTCCCAGAAAGTTTTCACACAAATTCACAGAGCTGTGAAGACTTACCCTTTGAAAGAGGGTGGGCTGCTCTAATTGTAGCCTCTTACATTGATTCAATGCAGCAACCAAACATAAACCAGGTGACAGTGGGCAGTTTCCCTTGGGGGAGGAGACAGTGATCAGGTATTTGAGATGTCCACTTTGTTTTTTCTCCACTCCCTTTATAGTGTAAGTAGAACCACAATGAGATATTTCATTTTACTTTTAAATGAGGAAGAAATAAAGAGAGATCCAGGCATAGTGGGAGAACACGCTTTGGACAAATAGTACATTTAAACTCATAATTTTTATTGAGTGGCATTAAAAGTAAATGAGATTGTCCCAGAGTGCCCAGTTGATGCCCTTCTATGCAATCTTCCTCATGGCCTTGCCCACTCTTGTTCCACAGAGGGCAAGCTTTGCTCCAGCCTTGGGTTCGTTGCCATGCTTAATTCCACGGGCTTTGTTCCTCGGTGAGTGAGGTAGATGGCATTTAGAAGTACCCTCTGCTCAGTGGCACTCAACACAGGGAGAATAGCAGCATGGGCTCTGTGCTGTGTGCAGTCAAGGGCAAAGATTGGAGGTTTAGATCAAGTCTCACACATTTTGTTTACCTGTGCAACTCTGCAACATGTCATCTTGCAAACCTTCGTGTATCTGGCTGGAGAGACAGAGATGAACTAAGACAATTTTGTGTGCCAGGAGCTCTTAGACTCTGACAAAGCAAACATAAACCAGCGCCATCAGTACTGAAGAGATGGATCGCACTCTGTGCTTTGGTGTGTCATCCCCCCCCCCATGGAACTTTGCTTCTTAGATCCACACTGTAAGAAGATGGGACCTAGCATAAGGGGCTTGGATCATAGAGATGGGACCCTTAAGCAACAGATAAATATTCATCTCAGGTGAGTGACTTCTTGCTGTTGGAGAACTGGTTTAATTATGTATGTTAGGGCAGGTTGTTACAAAGTAAGTTTGGCCCTGGTGTTCTCTCTTCTACATTGAACTAAATCCCTTCAGTGGGCCTCCAAGGGATGATACAGCACCCAGGCCATCACCACAGGCTGATGAGCAGGTGCTCCAGCCATCTTCTCAGACTTCCATAACTGTGAGGTAAGCAAGCTTCTATTCTTTATGAACCATGCAACCTCAGGTATTCTGTGACAGCAGCAGGCCATGGACTGATACACTATCTACAGGCCTCCTTCATCTGTTTATATGCTGCTCGTTGTACTGACTTTTCTGTGATCTGCCTTCTCCCTACATTAACCTGTCCACCACAGGTCAGAAGCCTGTATGAAGCAGTCCCAGAGGCCACTCTCTCCTCTCCTTCCTTCAGCCTTGAGGATGTTAAGAGCCCTGGGGTGGTGGCTTATCTTTCTGATTATAGGTACTCCTCTGCACTTTTATGAATAAGCACACACACATACACACACATACACACACACACACACACACACACATGCACACAAATGTGGTCAAAATGATACAGAAATTTCATGAGAGGAAGTCATATGGTGGTAATAATGATAGATAAAAATGGACCAGAAAGAAAAATAAAATCTGCCCTAAATTAGCCTAAACTAAAACATATATATCTGTTATAAATATTTAGAAACACATCATATTTAACATTATATAATTTAATTTAAAAAGATAGCGAGCAATATGGCAAAGGGAATATGTCATACAGATTTATAAGGAAGAGAGTTATAAGGAATGGGCTGTTGAACATCAGATTCACAGCACACACTGAAATTATCCCAAATGAGATGCAAGATGCCCCAGTAGAAGATAAGTTTCTTAAGCAGATGGATGAATTCTAGAAAAACGGGAATTCTTCTTTTGGTTATTATGTTCAAAAAAGAGCAAAGAACCACATATCTCCAGAAAGAAATCACCTTCTTAGAAGCCATGTTAGCTCTATGGAACTAGAGGGAACAGAGTTGCAGCTGAGAAATGACCCTGGAGTATGGTGGAAGAGGTTTGTGTTTGTATGACAGAACAAAGACACACACACAGTGGAGTGGTCAAACAGCACGACACTTTAGGCAATGATAAAAGGAAGGCATGATGAGAGGGGACACCCAGGAGTTGAGGGAATGGTTGACTTGGCACAAAGCCAATTTTATTAGCCAAGAATGACAAGACATATTGAGCAGAGGTGTCAGAGCTGTGAGAAGTGTATAAAGCAGAATCCAGAACAGAGAGAGCTGCCAACTTAATGAAGGCGGCGCCTGGGGCTCCAAGCAGAACACTGTGCACTTACTTTCAGCCTGCAGAGTTCAGCCTCGGTGAGACTCAGAAACACTTCCCTAACAAGACAAAGCCAGCTCATCACAATGACCAAGAAAGAGGCCAGCACATTATGAGACCATTTTATAAGCTATTATAGATCTTGTTAAAGACCTGTGGTTTTCATGGGATCAGCTTTGAACCTCAATTCATCAGAGAACCGAAGAAGAGGATTGACTTCTAGAAGGCCACAGCTCCTTCCAGAAAAGCCTTGAGAAGGGCTCCAGTGACCTTCCCTCCAACAGGCAGAGAAAGGCACACAGATGGAAGGCATACCATGTGATGCCCTGGCTGTGCCTGTAGTGGTTTTCATAAATTTCCTTGTCCCATATGCTTGATCAGCAGACTCTACCACAGATTGGTTTGGTGTTAAATCTCAGCCAGAAAAAACATCAGCAACCAATAAAGAAGATGACACATCTTTTTATTCTGTACCTGGAGACAGTTATTTCTAAACCAATTAGTCCTTGACAGTCAAGGGTATTACTAATGGAAAGATGCTTTGTTTTGCTTTGGTTTCTCTGGGACAGTGACATCAAGTAAATCTGGCTGGCCTGGTCTTCACCATGTAGCTTAAACCAAGAAATGCATAGCTATCCTTGTCCCTTTGACTCTATGAGTACTTGGCTTGGAAAGTTTGTCTAACCAGCAAAGACTTGTTAATGACCCCACATTCTAGAACTACCCAGCTACAAGAAGAGGTATATACAGGTACTTTGCTCAAATCCCTTTATTTCAAAGGCGGAATCCAAGGAAGTAAAGATAAAAGGACGATTGCCCAAAATCACTCCAAAGCATGAAAAATGGACGCACAGTTCCTAATAGCAAGGAATCTGCCCAGATGCAAGAAAGGATAGTCATTGTAAATATACCAGCATCACTACCAGTTTAAATCAAATTAATTTAAACATTAACTGCAGGCATCTTCACAGTTTCCAAATACAACACAAACATACACACACACACACACACACACACACACACATATACACACACAACTTGGCATTCATCAACCTAATAACCACAGAAGCATACTCATCCTGCATTTTTAGCCAGGGAAATGGCCTTGTTTCCGAGACTAAGGAGACCATAGGGACATGCGCAAGCACATGATTAAACAGAAAGCCATTGTTTCCCAAGCTCTCTATTTTCTATCATCTTAATTCCAGCTTCTCCGAGTTGGCCCTGGTGCCAACTGGTGTCAACAAATAAAGAAACCCATCCCACAGAGTATCCATAGTGTCAACTCAGGCCATAAGTGATTGGATTGCTCTTGACTGACTAGCTAGCAACTATGACACATGCTTGGACTGACCACTGAAAGAGTGATCAGTTGGAGTGACAGCCTTTGTCCTTACGAAAGTGACTCAAACAAAGAAAGCAGCAAGGAACCCTAGAGTGAGGAACTGGGGATTTGTTCAGTCTTTGGTCTAGCTTAATGTCGTAACTTAACTCTGTTGGAAACACTCAAAAATTTTAGTGGCAGAGAGGCAAGGACACAAGCTGAATGCTCGGAGACCTGGGTGATTAGCTAGCGACTCTGCAGATGGAGCACGGTTTTTGCAGAAGCAATAATATTATAGTTTAAACAGTTAATTCAGGTTTTTAAAAAAAGCATGGATGACCCTCTAAGGATAATATTGGGATTGTTAACTATGTTTCTGGCAAATCCCTTCCAAGACTATGGACCCACATGTGCCATGCAGATGGGTATGGTCAATTAACATACTTTATTCATTAAGCAACTGGATATATTCTTGAACTGTACATAACACAGTCCTTCAGATATCTACAGAGACAGCAAATAATATTGATAAATACGATCCTCATGTAAATGAGGTCACTATCCTCATATAAACGAAAATACAGTCTCAGTTCTTGGTGTCTTTTCTCTCTGGTTTCCCATCACACACACACACACACACACACACACACCCTCTTTCTTTCCCTTCCTTCCTTCCTTCCTTCCTTCCTTCCTTCCTTCCTTCCTTCCT